>NC_138955.1:27875370-29075370 GCF_965226115.1 Aulonocara stuartgranti | reverse complement strand
TACTGAAAACCACTGTTCTCTGGGTGACACTTGGTTCAATATTGTGTGTGGGTTTGCCACAACAGGAGGGATTTGTTCTGTAATGTCATTAATTGCTCTCAAATCATGTACAAGTCTATATTTTCCTGTGCTTGCTTTCTTTACTGGAAATATAGGCGTGTTACATGTTGTTTTTGTTGTTTTTATCAGAATCCCTGCTTTTTCCATGTCTGCTATGACCAGTGTTGGGTAAGTTACTTTAAAATAGTAACTTAGTTACATTACTAGTTACTTCTCTCAAAAGTAACTCAGTTACTTCAAGTTACTCGTTACTTTCAAAGTAACTAGTTACTAGGGAAAGTAACTTTGGTTTTACTCAGAATTCTCTTGTTAATGTGTTTCTTCCATAACTTTGCCAGTCTTCTAGCTTGCTTACTTGCCACAAGTGCACTGTGCCACCTACCAATAGAAAGGATATGATAACGTGCATATTTCCACGAGAGAAATCCCACGCCTGGACCGTCATTGACTGCTGCCATGATTCTAGCCTACGTCACAGAGTCATGTGCGCCTTTTACATCCAACACAAAAACTGCAGTCGTAGTGCTTTCGATTGTACTCAGAACTCAGAAATTCTGCCTTCTGAATAGGAAGATGTAGGTAACACCAGACTGCAGATGAGCTGCATACAGGGCTGGACTGGGACAGAAAATTGGCCCGGGCATTTTGACTAGAAACTGGCCCACCATTATAGGAAAAATCATAAAGCCTTTGAATGAAAACAAACACTGTTGTGACAGTGATGTTCACTGTTTTGATGGTATATATGCATCAATCTATCAATCGTTTGTTGTAAGATTCAGATAATTATTTTTTAAAAGCTAGACATTTTAAATGAGAATAAGAAAGAAAAGTATTTCTTTGTGCCCCCCATTCCCTGTTAATGCCCTACATGCCCCCTTGGCCACACTTTGCTAGATCCGCACCTGCACAGTTACCAGCTGTCAGCTACCTAAAAAAGGATCCTGGGGTTATTTGTCTCTCAGAAACAGTTCATAACTTCCCTTCAACTCATTCATGTCATCTAAAAGGTAAACCTGTTTCTCCATCACCTGCTCAGCTCTGATGATCCAGTAAGGACATCTCCTGGTTTCATCTTCATGTTTCCCTCTCACCAGATAACCAAACCATATCATGACCAGCAGCTTTTTTTTTTACAGCTGTGGCTCCAGCAAACATCAGCTGATACTAGAAATTAATATTAAATAAATTCTAACAACAGCTGATCAAGCTTAAACGTGCTGCTGTTGTTTAGCGCGACATCCGCTGGTTTCCTCTTTCGGCGCAAAGTGGGCGATAAACAAACAAGAGAGCCGATCAGCTGATCATTGATCAGTTTCATGATTGAAGTAGAAACGGGAGAGGGAGGGGGGAGAATGAGAGAAGAAGAGGCAGCTGTGCAGCGTAAAGACACAGAATAACTCCAGCTTTGTGCCTTTTTCATTGTAGCTGAATTACGGGACAAACTGTTCCTTTTCACCTCAATAAGAAACGCGTAATATTTTCTCTGAATACCAGACGGGACGGTTGGCAACTCTAATAACTTATGAACAAATTAAGGTTCAACATCATTAACTTCATAGCACCACCCAGCTGTGTAGAAACTCCGTCATGCTAGCTAGCACGCAGTACGGAAAAAGTCAGAATAACGAAAATAAACTCCACCTAAGCTTGGTTTATATCTGACCCAGAGAGACTGCAGGTCATAACTTCTTACCTGAAGTTCAGTTCACACTTGGACCGGCGGCCGCCTCGGGTCTCTTTTCCTTCTGCGTCCCTTTTCCCTCATCCACCTGCTGCCTCCACCACTTGCTAATGTTACTGAATCTGTGGAAACTCCGCGATGCCACCACACGAAGTAACGAGTAACGACCCTATCTAAATCCCAGTAACGAGTAACGCGTTCCTGATTTTGGCATAATAACTAGTTACCGTGCTCGTTACCACAATAATAACGTAGTTACTGTAACGCGTTACTTAATAACGCGTTAGTCCCAACACTGGCTATGACCGGGCGAATCCCGTCTCTTGCTTCTGCAGATAGTGGGTATTGTGGCTTCATTGGTCTGCGGTCAGAGGTTACTTTTACTTTTATTGGATCAACGTGTTTTATTAATCCTACATCGGTTGGCCCATTTGACCACAAAGATTTTGGCAAGGCCTCAATCTCTGTGTCATGTACAGTGGTTAACATCAGTCACTTTTCTTTCTCAGTTACAAGGCATGAGGTTGGAGAGGTGGTTAAATGAGTGCTGGGTTTGACATTTATGTACACAGTTACTTCTGATTTGTGTTCAGAGCCTAAAAGCAACTGGTGGATGTTGAAAATTTCACCCTCGCACTCTAGCTGTTCGTGTGGGGTGTTTGGGCTAGGGCCTAGTCACATTTCATCTTCACTGTCCCTATTGTCTCTGCCCTGGCAAAATGTCCTTCTTTATCACAATTATAACACCTTCTATGTCGTTCTTTATCATCTCTATTCTGTTTCTTGCCTTTCCCTTTTTGTGGATTTCTGCCTGTGTATGCAACGATACCTCCTTCAGTGGTTACTACAAAAACTCCACTTTGGGCTGCTTTATTCTTTTGGACTTTCACTGCATGTTCTGCATACTGCAAAGCATCGGGTAGGTTCCCAGTATTTTGGGTGACCCAATGTTTATCTACATGAGCTCTAACTTTTGGGAGGAGGCCCTTCAAAAATGCATTTTTTAGCTGTTGTTGGTAGGGTGTCTCCGGGCCTTCAGTATATTCTAAACCTGAATTTTGTCGGAAGACTGGGCGCAGTCTATCCAGAAAATCAGAGGCTGTCTCATTTTATTTCTGTTTAGTCTCTCCTATTTTTGCATAATCAGGTCTTGGGGCTAGTATGGTTCTAATTCTCTCATACACTGGTTGTAGCGCTGCTTGTATTGAGTCAGGACACAAAAAGACAAAGAAAAATGCTGTCAGAAACAAAGCAGAAGTGTCAGGGGAAAACTGAGCTCACAGACAGCTGCATGTGTGGGCTTTTAATAGCATGCAGCCTCTGATCTAAAAAATAATAAAATAAATAAAGATAAAAGAAAATGTGTAACATGCTCATCAACTTAGCGGTGTCCACATATTTAATTCAGCTTCTCAATCCTGTAGGTTTAGTTATTATCTACAGGGTTTGGCTTATTAGTTGTTATTATAAACGTGCTCCACATCTCAGTAATATTTTATCTAGGATAAATTACAGGTTTTCAAACAGGTTAAGTGCCTCTATGCACCTAATTGGTTTAGATATTGCCTTTATTTTCTTCATCTCATATGTCATTATACTGAGTTTGAGCAAACCTTAAGCTTGATGCAGACGACTTCATAACAGTTGTCCATCTCACATCATACTGACTAGGATACTTCCTGTTATTAATTTTATACCATTATTAATATTATTAATAGTTAGGATCATCTTACTCAGCAAACAGATGATTTAGAATTCATCCAATCTGTACAAATTTCCTTTTTCCTATTTTTAGACTGGTCTTCTGTTTGCCTCATCTCAGATCCAACCTTCATTCACATTCATTCTCTCTGTTGCATGTCGAACCAAGTAGTTTATTATTATATTTTATTTTGTATCCATCAAGGACTGTGGGAGAGCTGCAGTTCTCACCCATTTCCAAGCTGGAGACATTTATCTTTTCACACACTTTCCTCGGCTGAACAATGACACAGCCATAATCTACCTTATGCATCTCTCTTTTTATAGAAAAGGTTTTCATGTGAATGATTTCCTTTTATTTATTTTATACAATCTGGGCATGATCGTCATGCCAAGTATATTACATTATTTAGTTCTGTTTGGAGGGTCTCCACGTAGGACAATTTAGTTTCTTTGGATTTCTCCACCTATTTGCGCTTATTTTGGCCGGCACCTGGATGGATTTTCTCCATCCACTGCTCATCAGCGGTTAATTCAGGTCTTGTGGGTTCATTTCCCATTTTAATTTATTTGTTTTATGTTTATTTTATTAATACTGCCAACACATACACTATGAAGTTTGGTGGATACAAAGGTCGGAGGAGGTTATTGAGGCAGCCTTCTACCCTGAGCTAAACTCAGGGCGGCCCCAATTTTATGCGATGAAGCGCAACCTTTCTCTTTCCCACCACACAATACCTCACAGGAAAACAGAAGAGTAGCACAGAGACCTAGAGTCTCTATTCAAAGGCGTACTTACTCTTTACACATATACATTGCGCGCTTAAAAAAAACCTGCTTTTACTCGACACTCCTTCCCTTGTTAAAGTTTTTAGCGGGTGCGATCCACACAGGAAGTGCAATCCCGTCTTATAGGTTACTTTCTAACCTTCCCTTGTTAAAGTTTTTAGCGGGTGCGATCCACACAGGAAGTGCAATCCCGTCTTATAGGTTACTTTCGAACCTTCGGTTCACACAGGACCTCTCTTAGTGTCCACACAGGACTCTTATTATCCACACAGGATTCTACAGGTATGAGTGTCGTTGTAAAGTCGATTTATTTCAAACGCATGATGTTTATGACTGTGTTATATTCACCTTCAAAGTAGCGCTGTGTTCTTATCCGGTGTTATCGAGTCCTGTCGCCGTGAAGCCTGAGTAAACACCGGCCAGCAGACGAATTTACGACTGTGGTCTTTCCTCATCTTCCTGGAAGCGAGCGTTTCAGTGCAGGCGGTCACGACGTCAGGATCCGAAGACTCCGTCTGTGGACAGTTGGACTAATAATATCAGTCAACTATCCGGCTCGAAGGACCAATTAAATGTCAGTAGTTTGTTGACATTATATACTAAGAAGGAATACAAGACAGTCAGAGAGTTTTCAAAGAACTACGTGCACGGGTGAGAGAGAATGGATACTCACACCGAAGTGCTGCAGTCAGGCTTTATTTATACACAGAAGCAGTTTCATGACATTTCCTCTTTTTCAGACTTGAGTATATCTAAAGATAGTAAAGATGTATGTGTGAATGTATGTGTGTGTGTAGTCGCTCTCTTTCAGAGAAGACGGTTTTTTCCTGTTACCAAGGAGCCTCTTCCTCTATTCAGCAGTTAAAGCAGAGTTCATGTGTCTATGCACACGTGTCAAAGGCATAAAAATATGTGAACACTATGTGCTCCTTTAAGCTTTGCATTACATGAGTAAATAAACAGATAATACAGTAAAACAATAGAAATAAGCAAAATAGTAAAATCTTATAACAACGATAAATTAGACTAAGAAGTGTTAATCACACTAACAATCGGTTCATTGAGCCTGCAACTGTGTTTCTTATAGATTTGTTTTTTGGTTGCAGCAGGCAGCAGATTTTGGAGAAAAAAACCTACATCACCTAAACAGCACCTAGCAGCAGAGAGACACAATTAGAGCTTGGGTGGCGAGCATATTTGAGCTTTTAGCAACTGAAGTGACCTCTGAAAAGTGAAACTGGTTGACTTCTGGTGACTCACCCAGATTGCAGGCTTGGCTGTTGAGGGCGTAAGGCTGCTGCTGATAGGCCCACTCCTCGTCGTTGGGAGCGGAGATGATGAACAGGCGATGTCTCCATCGGAACCTGCAATCACAGAAAATTTGAGTCTGGATTTAAGTGGCACTTTGGTCCCGCAGTGAGAGCTCTGTACCAAGACAAGGAGTTTGTGCTTGTGTGCTACATATTCCCCCTATTACTGCCAGAGGGTGACAACCCGGAATTATGGTCAAAAACCTGCCAGATCTCTACACTGTGTTCGGGGGGGATTCAGGTCTCTATGGCAACAAAAGACAGCCTGTCTTTAGACATCTCCAGGAGAAAATGTGACTGAAATGATTCAGGCTTGAGGAATGGCAGGGTTTTTGTTACTTTTGATTTTCATGGAACACACACATGCAGGCTGCTGCAGTCTGCCAAGTGCTGCTCAGAATTATTTAATTGTGGTCCAGCTGACTGCAACAGATATTTGACTGATGTGGACACAGCATGATGGGACCACCCAGTAATTCCAACTACACAGACTATATCGATCCTTGGGGGAACAACCTATATATGGCATCAATCTCAATAAAATGTTGTAATAGAAACTGTACTGAATACCTCAATTTGTCATGCAAATCTTGCACCTATGGAATGGTTTGTGCGTGCTATTTTTAAGCTACAAGTTAATGCTACATCAGCATGGGTGCTCTTATCCAGTGTTAATTTCACTGACCAATTATTTTTGTCATAATTTTTGTCAGTTACCTTTGTTTTCATGATGAAAGGGAGACAATAACTAACTAAAAACTAGTGCACGAGAAAAAAAAGTGCAATGGAATATATTGATACTTTGGTCTAAAAAAAAATAAAAAATGTGAGATCCAATCAGAAATATTTAAGCTGTGTACAAAGGCCCCAGGGCAGACCCAGGACACGCTGGAAAGATTATATCTCTCGGCTGGCCTGGGAACGCCTTGGTGTTCCCCCGGATAAGCTGGAGGAGGTGGCTGGGGAGCAGTGATGCCGGTAACGCGTTGCTTAGTAACGCGTTACTCCAAATATGACCACTTTTTCAGTAACGACTAATCTAACGCGTTACTATTTCCATAACAGTAGTCAGATTAAAGTTACTTGTTCAAACCACTGTGCGTTACTATTTTTTAAGCAAAAAGATTTGGTTTCTTCTTTTCGTCTCAGCGGATGACAAACGCATACGTGTCGTGAAACGTCACATAAGCGACAGGTCACGTTTCCCGCTCACAAGCAGCCAGCGACGTAAAAAAGTGTAAACAACAATGGAGGGAGAGTGATGTTCGTTCTTTAGCTGGAAATATAGTCACTATTTTGAGTTTCTGTCAACTAAAGATTTAAATATTAAGGTTCGTTGTACACTCTGTGTTGGCGAAAAAGTGTTATCTACCTTCAAAAACACTACGTCAAACTTAAAGAAACATTTGGAGTCGCAGCACAGCTCAGTCAAACTCACAGAGAGAGTCCCACCAAGTGGTCCGAAGCAGAGAGCCGTGACTTCCGCAGAAGGTCCTACACCCCCCAAACAACAAAAGTTGGACTTTGGTGCAAAACCAGTAAGTGATGAAGAATTGAAGAAGTTGGTCGCGCAGTATATTGTAGAAGAAATGCTACCTATAAACACTGTTGACTCGCCCTCGTTTCGTGCCATAATAAAAAAGATCCCTACTTCTGTTAATGCCGAGCTGCCTCACCGAACGACTTTTACTTCTTACTTGGAGAAGGAGTTTACAGAAATGGAGAGAAATTTGAAGGCCACACTGAAAGAGATTGACTTTGTTTCAACTACCGTGGATATTTGGACTGCTAACAACAGAAGCTATATGGGAGTAACGCTCCACTGGATCAGTAGAACCACATTAGAGCGCCACAAGGTTGCATTAGCATGTAGGCGAATTCGTGGTAGACACACGTATGATGTCATTGGTACAGAAATCGAAAACATCCACTCCTCTTATGGATTACTCAACAAAGTAGTTGCAACAGTTACTGATAATGGATCCAACTTTGTTAAGGCGTTTCAAGTTTATCATCCTGTCACGGAGTCCGATGATGAGATGGAGGAGGAAGAGTCCAGCCCCAAAGACGACGATGTCACTTTTTCTGATCTGTCAGAAATCCTCTCGGCTGAGAATGAAAGTGATGGTCAGCTGTCTCTTCCCCCGCACCGCAGGTGTGCTTCGCACACCATCAACATAATTTGCACACGTGATGTGGAGAAACATTTAACAACTAATGCAGAGAGCAGGGCTGTGTATAGGAGCAGCACAGCAAAATGCACAGCTCTTTGGACCAAATCGAGTAGATCTACACTTGCATCAGAAACAGTGGAAGAAATCAGCAAAAGAAAGCTCCTAATACCAACATCCACAAGGTGGAATTCCTTTTTTGATGCTGTAAAGAGAATTGCAGAAATCCCCATGGGTGAGCTGAATACTCTGTGCACAAAGCTAGGACTGAAGTGCTTCAAAGATCAAGAATACCAGTTCCTGCATGAGTACTGCATGTCCATGAAACCTCTGACTGCAGCACTGGACATTTTACAAGGCGACTGTCCATACTTTACTACCAACACTTGAAGTTCTGATGCAGAAGACCCAGGCTGTGAAAGATGACCTCTCCAGGATGACTGCAGGCCTTCCAGATGCCATTGTACAGGTACGCTCTATCTTGAAATTAGTCAGATTTTTTGCTTCATACAATTCACAAACATGGAACAGAATATTAATTATCATTGAAAAATAAGATTAAAACAATTAAAATGTTTACAAGTAACCTAAAACAAAATAAATCCATAATACTGATCTCATATTAGGCATGGTTTGCAAATAATTCAATAACATAATAAATTGTAGGCATAAAAAATATCAATTATGTTTTTTAGGCTATTCAGACTCATTTCGCCGGTGTGCTGGACGACAAAGATGCCCTTCTTGCAGCTGCCAGTTGTCCAAAATTCAAACTCCGATGGCTGAGAGATGCAGGAAGGAGGGAGCGAGTAAAACAGCTTCTGACAGCAGAGTGTTGCACCACTGTTCCTCTGGCAAAAAACCCTGCCAGTGTGCCCAGTGCTACTACATCTAGCAGCCAAGGTGAGATGGACTTTTTCACTTTTGAGGCAGAGCCAGAGGAGGAGACCTATTCTGCAGAAAAAGAAGTCATGGACTACCTGATGTCAGGCTACGACCTTCAGATTCTGCATAAATTTTCAAGCATAAAGACAATTTTTTTAAAGTATAACACTCCAACCCCATCAAGTGCTCCTGTGGAGCGGCTTTTTAGTCTGGGAGGTTTGGTGCTCACGCCTAAAAGACATCGACTTTCTGACAAAAGGTTTGAGAAGCTTCTGTTAATGAGGTACAACCACTGGTTTACTCGCTCCACTCTACTGTTTCCCCCATAACATGCGATGACAACATATACTGAAAAAACAGAGAATGGGGAATCCAATTTAAATAACTATTTACAAGTAATTAAATTAAGTTTATCAAAGTCACTTAATAAACTTATTAAAGTTTTCAAGTTGATTAACTTAAATCAATTACCTGCAAGGAAGTAAGGCAATTTAAGTTGGACCTGCAGTCTCTTTTTTTTTTCATAAGATTAGTCCAAAGTTACAAAAGCGGACAATAGTGTTTACATGTGGATGGTATAAAAAGTATCTTAAGGGAAGTCAAGAAAGACTCTTTGTTTGTTTTTGTTTTTTTATAAAAAGTATTTATGTTAAGTGAAGTAACAAGACTGTCTTTATTTTCATACAAACAAGTATTTCTGTCAGGAAAAAAGTTTTAAGTTCAACTTCAAATGTCAGGAGATATATTGTTGACATTACTGTTAAAATACACTTCCAATAAAGTGAGTATTGGCAAAATTGGTTGATGTTTTTATGTTGAGGCAGTGGGGAGTGTTATTGGCTGCTTCTGAAAGTAACTAATAAAGTAACTAGTAATCTAACTTAGTTACTTTAAAAATAAACTAATCAGTAAAGTAACTAAGTTACTTTTGGAAGGAGTAATCAGTAGTCCGTAATATATTACTTTTTCAAAGTAACTGTGGCAACACTGCTGGGGAGAGGGAGGTCTGGGCTTCTCTGCTTAGGCTGCTGCCCCCGCGACCTGGCCTCGGATAAAGCGGATGAAGATGATGATGATGACAAAGGCAGGACGAGTTTGGAAGTGACCCAATCAGATGTAATCGCCCTGTGCATAAAATGTAAAATGAAACCTGAGAGTGCTATCATGGTCAGGTTAAGAAACAATTATATCTTGCCATGTCTCCATGGTTGCTTTCGTTCACAAGTGGTCTCTGCTGGTGTGGGCAGGCCACGTGTAATTGTTGGCACCAGTGGTCAGTATTACATCCTGTCTTCACGACTCTGCTGCAGGGCTTGTCGCAGGAACTGGTTTGCTGACAATCCACGATGGCTGGAGAAACTGCCCAAAGGTTTACCAACCTTCTCCCTGCTTTTCTTACAAACAAAAAGGCCATCTGCAAGTCTGTTATGGATGAGCTCAGGAGGACTGGCAAATCTCCAACAGACATGGCAAACCAAATAAATGAACTCATGCACCTCAAGTACGAGCGAGCTCACCTGACGTACCTCCATGCCACAGGATCGGTCTGGGATTCTGAGGCAGGAGCTCATGCACAGAGGACCATTGGGCAGTTCCTGAGGAAGGAAAATAAGCCACAGGAGTTCAGGTCTTATGAAGACCCACATGCCTGGTGTGGCGTCTCTGTGTCCAGCCATTACCTGACTGACTGCCTGCTCGACGAATTCCGACGTCAACATCCAGCCATATCCAAACTCCTCCAGGGCACTTTTGGCCACATTTCCAGGTCTGACCACATCAGGAAGGTGGCACAAAAAGTCATGCTGGCATCTGGGGTCATGTCCAGTTATTCCATAATGAATGAAAACTGGCTGATTGTTTCGTGGGTCATGGTTCAGTCTGACACAGAAAGGTCCTTGGAGCCCATGTACCAGGGAATGGCCAAGAGGTACAGTGATGCAGGAGTGGAAAAGGCCGGCTACCACTGGGTGGACAGGTAAAAACCGTAATCATCGTTGTCATTCAAACTGCTAATCTGTCTGGAAAAACTGAGTTTTTCTTTTTCAGATCAATTTGATGCACACACATAATATTCCATATACTTACATGTATTTGTATTTCTTACATTTAGGGATTGCTGTGCTCCATTTAAGATCCCAGACTGCATCCCTGTCGAAAATCTATCGTGGGATGCCTGAAAAACCACTCCTGCTGTTGTTGCTGCGGCCACATCTGGACCAGTGGCAAACAGCTGTGCCTCTCGAACCCACTACAACAAGAACATTATTGTAAAACTGGACCTGTTCCACTGCCTGAGGCGATTTTTGTGGGAGTGTACCTCTGAGCATCTTCCTCTGTTCAGCACTTTCTGCCAGCTTCTCTCTGCGGCATTCTCAGTGGTTGATCAGGCAGACCTGAAGAGGCTCCAGGATGCTTATAAGTTCTGTGGCATCCATCCTGCTAATCCCACAAAGCAACACATAAGGGAGCACTGCAGGATCCAAATACCACAACCCACTGAGCTGCTGAACAGAGTGGAAAAGGTCCTGAACCATTTTCACCTGGCCACAGACCCCAACAACGTCCCACTCTTCAAGCCATCCATGCTGAAGACGTGACGCAGTGCACATTCTGCGTGGCTGCCTAAGTGACCCTGAACTCTCAGAGGGTGTAATGTTTAGGTACGGTGGGACTCTTCAGCTTAACCATGTCCCTGGTGAAGGTGCCAAGGTCCCCATCTGGATTCCTGTCCGAGGCACTTCACAGCAGGAGGGTTATCATTTCCACCAGGCCCAGTGGATCACCGGGACTCACGTTTCCACTGAACTATTCCAGGCCCAGGGCATCACAGGGGTGGCACGATGGAACTACCAACGACTGGTGGAGCTTAAGCAGCCAGGTGTCATGCTACCTTGTGTTTTTGATCCAGCTCTAGTGGTGGAGTTTAATGCAGCCTCCAGAAGAGTGACTGGTCAGGAGAAGTACACTGCACTTCACCTCTCTGACAGAGACACTGGAGAGCAATTTGGGCTTGAATACAGAGAGCCAGGCTGCCGTCCAGTCCCTCTGAACTGGGACAAACACAAAACTCTGAGAAAAGATGAACCAGCTGCCCTTCAGCCCCCACCCTCTGTTCCAAAACCTGTGGCTGCCCAGCAGCTGCTGTGGCAGTCTTTAACTGAAGGCAGTGAAACAACTAGTGTCCCTGTAGTCACCATAGAGCCCTGCCGTCTTTAACCCGCCTCCTCCTGCCCTGTCTACACCACTGACACAAGTCTCAATAGAGAAGATTGTGGAGGGCATCTTAGAAAGGCAACAGCAGCAGCAGCAGCCACAGCAGCCACTTGGCAGCTTATTTCTAAATCACTTCATGTAATGATAACAAGCCATCCGTTCTCTAGTGGGGTCTCACAGCTTTTATCTTCATAATCTTTCTGGTTGATTTGTAATATTAGAAACATGACTGCTGTCTTTTATCTGTGTGACTGTACAGCCTGTTTCAGACATGACAACCAGACAGTGTCTGAAGTTATCTTTAATACATGCAACGCAGCTGGAGATAGTCCAGACACTTTCTCACTTCTGATGATAATATTTTTGGTTTAGGTGTTGTTGCTTTCTGGCTTGAAGCTTATCTACAAAAGCAGTTCAATAAGGAGAGATCATGTGGAAAAACTGAGCATGATTTATTGAGGTACAGAAATAAATGTAACTGTTAGGCAGTTAAACTCCAATGACCCATCATAGCAGAAGAAATCTCAGCAGTGACAGGATGTGAGTAACACTTAAATCACTTACAAAATAACCAAAATGCTGTTATCAAACAATAAACTGCAATAAAGTTACAGAAAATGCCTTCAGTTTCAGTATTTTAGCTCTGAGACTTTGAATGGGGAGTTTTTAGACCTTGTGTCACTTTGAGGCAAATTGTGAAAAACCTGTAACTCGCACGATAATTATAGTGACACTGTCTTTTCAGCTCCTCCCGTAAATGAAGCAAGCCTCGATACGCGCATCGCGGAAACGCCCCCTCAATTACTCGACACAAGCTTTGAAGCCTCGACACAGAACGTCACATCACTAGTTCCTGGTACTGCTTTAGTACCTGCTCGGACGGGTTCCAAGCGATCCGAGCAGGTATTAAACTATTACGTCATCGGACAGCATGCCACTGATTGGCTGGTCAGTGGCATCACTCGATAGGTCATGAGAACATCTACTTCACAAAAAAATGAGAGAAATGTGTTCTGGGAATCCATGCGACCTCACAAACCATCCTACCTGTTGTTTCTGCGCATGTGCACAACACAAAATTAAGTGGCAACCCGCCCTATCTACTTAAATTTCTGCTGGAATTATTGTGTGACCGCAGGAATGTACACTAGGACGGTTTGCTCCAAGAAACAACGCCATGCTCCCGGAATCTGACAAACAGCCCCCGCATTCATGTCACATTTTAATTAAGATTACACGTTGCTATAACAACGAGCACCCATATTAGATGGTATTGGTTATAGTGGAAACCCAGTGTAGTCGAGTTGTGGCGAGTCGAGCAGGCACTAATGCAAAAGGGGCTAAAAAAAACCCTGAAAATGTTTCATACCTCTGAAAAGTGCGTCCTGTTTGGGTGCGCTTGTTTTGCAGACATGGCGGTGCAGGTGCCGTGCCTGTTGTTCCGGTGTTCCAGATCTACTGGCGTTTAGATCAACTGGCGTTGGTCGAACAGATGTGTGGCAGTCTTGCGTTTCAGGAGCTGCTACCGACAAACCAGCAAAAAAACGCCAAATGTGTCATCTGTGACACTTGTGAGGTTGTCTCAAACACACTCCGTCAGTCTTGATGCTGTTGAACAACAAAATGTTTAAAAATGTGGCGAGTTTACCTGGTGATATCCTCATGCGTGACGCGATCGCGAAAACAGCAAACAAGTAACACCACGCCGTTGTTGTTCACAGGACAGCAAGAGTAAACGATCGGGAGACTCTTGTCGTCGTTATCGTTCCCCTCGCACGGTTTATTTCTCCGAATTCAGCGTTTTTGCTTCACAACTACAGCGTGCAGTTTACTTTGTGCACTAACATGGAGTCGAGTCAACCAGCGCCACCTCTGGCCAAGTGCCACAGCCTACAGCCAGATCAACCTGTGACACACATCTGCACCACGTTTGAATTCGTGTCATGCACATTTGTACCTTTCAATTGTGTCTGTTTGTGCGTCATGCAAATAAACCTTTGAAATGAATGAAATGATATCATGTATTTATTATCAGCCTACATTTGTACAAAATGCCAAATGACATACACATAAGAATCACCATCCTGATATCAATACTTTTGCCCATACGAAAAATGTCGTGAACACACTAATATTTCACCAGTGTTGTAACATCACATGTCGTTAGCGTAGTCTGTCTGTGTCTGCCCTCTGCAAACAAACATGTTAGAGTTGGTTGTGATATACAGTCTGCATAAGTGTGGTCAATCTAATAAACATTTATAAGGAGATGGCAGTTACTGTGAATGTACAGCAGTTACACAGTGATTAGTAATAAACAGTCAGACAATGACCCTGACAATCTCATTCAATCTTGCAGATTGCACCTTCTGTGGAAAGTGGTACCACACGGTGTGTGTGGACTTCCCCTGTGCAGAAGGCGACTACAAATGTTGTGGGTGCTAAATAAACAGAAACAAATGATCCCTGTTGTCTTTGCTTACTGATTGTTTTCAGTGTTGACAATCCACATTGCTGGCATTGCATCTTTCAACATGTTTGTGGGTAGATTTGGATGTACCAGGGGTAAGTGCAGCCACTCAGCCTCTACTCAATGTGATCATAGCAGCAGGTGCAGATGTGTCACAAGTTAATCTAGTAGTGGCCTATGGTCATGTGTTAGTGGTGGGAACAGTCATATCCACTCACTCTCACTGGCTGTTTATTACTAATCACTGTGTAACTGCTGTGAATTCACAGTAACTGCCGTCTCCTTACAAATCTTCATTAGATTAACCACACTTATACAGACTGTATATAACTCCAGCCATGTTGATGAATTGCCTATATTGGCTGGAAATATTCATTTTCAGGGAAAAGACACAGACAGACGATGCTTACAGGATGTGATGTGACAACACTAATGAAATATTGATGTGTCATATTTGTCCAAGGTGTATTTCATTGTTATGGAAAAAGAGAATATTAAAATCATGATGACCAATTGGAGTGGTGATTTCTATGACTTTGTGTATATAATTTGGAATTTTGTACAAATGTAGGCCAATAAGGAATATATGATATCATTTCATTCTTTCCAAAGGTTTATTTGCATGACGCACAAACAGACACAATTGAAAGGTACAAATGTGCATGACACGAATTCAAACGTGGTGCAGATGTGTGTCACAGGTTGATCTGGCTGTAGGCTGTGGCACTTGGCCAGAGGTGGCGCTGGTTGACTCGACTCCATGTTAGTGCACAAAGTAAACTGCACGCTGTAGTTGTGAAGCAAAAACGCTGAATTCGGAGAAATAAACCGTGCGAGGGGAACGATAACGACGACAAGAGTCTCCCGATCGTTTACTCTTGCTGTCCCGTGAACAACAACGGCATGGTGTTAATTGTTTGCTGTTTTCGCGATCGCGTGGCGCACGAGGATATCACCAGGTAAACTCGCCACATTTTTAAACATTTTGTTGTTCAACAGCATCAAGACTGACGGAGTGTGTTTGAGACAACCTCACAAGTGTCACAGATGACACATTTGGCTTTTTTTTGCTGGTTTGTCGGTAGGAGCTACTGAAACGCAAGACTGCCACACATCTGTTCGACCAACGCCAGTTGATCTAAACGCCAGTAGATCTGGAACACCGGCAGCCGTATGCCGGCCTGGTTCTGGACGGGGTAAAGACGGTGGAGAGCCGCTGGAGGCCGCTGCTCGCTCCACTGGAGAACCAGACGCTGGCGGTCCACGTGGCTCAGCGTGACTGGGAGGGGTTGGAGTGGTGGGCGGTGCTAAGCGGCCTGCTGGGGATGGACAGATTGAGGCACTTCTGGAGTCCGGGGAGCGGTTCGGCCGCGGCGTGGTGGCAGGTTAGAATCACTATTTACTCTGCCACATTTACACATCCCTGAACGAACCCTGTGGTCTCTTTTAGGATTGGTGGATGTGGGCCAGACCTGGCTTTGCCCCGCCTCCCTCCAGGGGAAGGACCTACAGTGCCTGGAGCAGTCGGCCGTGCTGATTGGTCTGCAGGAGAAGCACCTGACTAACCTGTCCAACCCTCGCTGGCTGAAGGCCCCACTGAGAGCTCTGGGAGGTCGCGACCTCTGGACCATAGAGATCCCAGCAAAACTGTTCCCGTGACAACACATACGTAACCTACCCGGGCACTGAGGCCGATGCTGGAGCTACTTCTCTGTCATAGTACTTTGGTTTTTACAGCTGATCATTGATCTGTGATCAGAGCGGTGGCGCTGACCTCAGATCAGGTCACTGTGATGTCATCAGCACACCTGATTTTTGGGGTCGAGCGAGGTCTTCCATCTCTGAGGGTGGGGTGGGGGTCAGACCAATGATCTGAGCTCCTGGGGCCGTCATCCCGGAGCACCAGAGGCTTCACAGCAGCTCGATAAAAGTCCAACCTGTCCAGTTCTTTGTTTCTTTGAAATGATGGAACCCGTCTAATCCCAGATTTTTCGCAGCAAAATAAGTGAATGCATTTCACTCCTTAGACTTGTCCTACTGACTGTATGTTTAATTTTGTTGATGTGTGGGGGTTAAAACGGCAACTGTTGCCGGTGGGTTAATAAGGGCACCTTCCAAACGTCCAGTGTTTGTGTAAATAACCTACCTGTGGTGCTGTTATCAGGCGGCTGTATGTTACACTGAAATTAAAAGGTAATATTTTGCTATGCTTGCTGTTCTGCTCATTGTTCTCTCGCTGTTTTAGAAAACAGTCTGTGCAGAATTGTTGTAATTCAGTCACACTGGAGGGTTTTAGAGCATGAAGCCGTCAGGACTTTGACTAAACCAGAGGATGGTAAACTGCAGAATTCATGGTTCCATCAACAAAACAAATGGATAAGCACACAAACCGACCTCTAATCCAGGTAACTGCACGTAACTCAGGCTTTTCTGAAGGTGCTTCCTATCAAAAGTTACCATGGTAACTTATCAGCAGGTATGAAACCAGCACCCGTTAACCAATCAGATCTATAAAAACCCACAGTGATCAATACACATACAGTATAATTTAAACATGTATCAGGCTGAGTCAACACGCCATCTGCAGATTTTCATACAACCTGTGGCGCTTTTCTCTATGAAACAAGCGGCGGTGGATGGAGCAGCTACATCCACGTGAGCTCATCCCGAATGATGATGTCACCATAAGCAAATCCAGATAAAGAGTTCCTGGGCTGAGGGACGTCCCTCCATCACCGCGTTTCTATTCTTGGCTGTGACGCCACTTCCTGTGTCAATAAAGGTTTAAAAATGACAACAGGCGACTCAGTGGGGGTGGGGGGAGTCGTCTCAGGCTTCGCTGCTCATCACAGGTCTGGACAAAGTAGTCGTTCAAACATCCATCAACCTTTGTCTCAGTGTAATCAGATTACTTACTGAACTTCAGTGTCACAGCAGCTGTAATGGAAAAAAATGCCTTTATTGATTTTAGTTTCCATGGAAACTAAGAAAATCAGAGTCAGCCTCCAAAGCTCTCAAATTTTCTGCTGCTATGAATCACACTCACCCCTAACCTGCACAGGTGAGAGTTTTCTACCTGAGAGCTCAAACTGACACACTGAGGCGCTGCCCCCTCGCCAGAGATGACGACCTATCACCTGTAACTCCCCTCTGATCCCCATCTCTCACGTCCTGTGGAGAATCGCACCTTTCTGGCTTTATTATTTTACTTCCTGTTTGCTCAAAGCATAAAAAACAGGAAGTTGATGTTTGGGACTGTTAGCTGGACAATAGTCATGTGATGAAGCAAAAACGCCATCTGCTGGTGAAACAAACTTTATTCACCCAAAACCCAAAAAACAAAACATCAACACAAAGATCCCTCCACAAATAGGGACTGGTCACACCCACCACTACCATTGGCTGAACATGAATTTTAACCAACAGCAACATCCATTAACATCCAGCCAATATTTACCTTTAAATCCTAACTTTAATTTTGAAAGTCTTGCTGCAGGAAAAGTGTTCATAATAATGTTACCACTAATTCAAAACAAAAGGGGTTTTAGCCTTGAGCTAATATGCACGTTACATAGTGGGTGGGATGTAGAGTGTGTCTGTGTGGTGAGGGGGCGGGGCAGCAATGTATCCAACAACATGAGAAGGGTTGGGGGCAGGGCAGTAGAGTCGTGGGGCGTGGCCTCCAGTCGATATTGGCCTGTATGGGTGGTAGGAAGAGTGGTGAGGGTGGTGGGCGGGATGTGGAAGAGGAGGTGCAGGGGCTGTAGTCAGGTAGGTGCTTGGGGGTGGAGCTTCATATGGCAGGTGGAGCAGTGGGAGAGGAGGGAGGGGCGACTGATCTGGGTAGAGGAGAGCAGAGGAGGGGGCGGAGCCTGGAGGAGTAGGACTGATGGAGGAGGAGCTTTCCATGGAGACACCTGAGGAGACAAACCACATGCCTTTATTTTCAAAGTAAATTCGTTTATAATGCAGAAAATTTGGGTTTTAATGTGGAGGCACACTAATCATGTGACCTGACCAATGACTAACAGCGCCTGCAATTGGCCCATTGTGCTTCTGCCTTCATCTGACTCCAGAATTACTGCACCGCACTTCCTGTCTGTTGCCACGCCTGTTTGCTATGTTCATCCAGTCAAATTTCACCTTAATAACAATACAGTAGTCATTGGGTACAGGAATGTGACAGCTGGATGGTGTAGGGTTTGCCCCACCCTTCCGTCCTCATTGCGCCACTCTCACCATTATGCAGCTGTAAAGCTTCACCAACAGACCTGCTGACCTCCGGCACTTCTACACTGTTTTATTGACAAACACTTCCTGTTTTGGCAGCGTGTGCACTCCAAAGGTAAAGGTAAAGTACTGACCGCCGTTGCGTCCCTCTGTCTGTCCATCTGCAGACCTGGAGGATTCTGGGTAGGAGCTGGCGGGCTGATGGGAGATCCGCCCAGTCTCAGAGAACGGCTGGGAGGCAGCTGGGGACGGAAGATGGGACAGATCAAGTCACAGTAAAGGGGGCGGAGCTTAAATTAAAACACCTGAGGGACCATCCATGCTGTAATGACATCACTGCACACATCTTCCTGTTAGTCATGTGTTCCCCACAGTTGCCTCCTACCTGATCGCACTGTTTTATTGTGAAAGGCTTCGCTACGGAAGTGAAGGCTCAGCTAAAAGATGAAACTTGCATCTTTTGTATACAGGTGGAGGAAGTGCAGCACCACCTGCTGGAACCGATCACTCTTACCGTGCAGAGGGGGCTCCTGGCCCAGGTAGGGCGTGTAGGGCTGGTAGGGGTAGGCAGTCTCAGGTGAGGAGGCGGGATACAGCTGCTGCTGTTGCTTCCAGCAGCTCTGATGGTACCACTGAGGAGACAGATGGTCACATGACGGTCACATGACAAATTCACAGCATCATGTCATCACCTGAACCTGAAACACCTGCAGAATCATCTATAAACATTCAAAGAACCTGAAGGAAACGTGTGTCTCTTTGAAACGGCAGCCACAGGTTAAAGGAGAGGAACACCAGTCACATGACCTCCACAGGACCCAGGTGATCAGAGTGCCCTTGGAAGATGTTTACCACACCTGCAAGTGACTCAGGTGCACTCAGACTTCTGCTGCTAAAACAGATCTGCCAGTGGAGGAGCTGAGCTAGTTTCAGTCATTATGTCCCGTTTATAGGTCGGAAACCTGCAGTCAGCTGAGACTGAAGGATCACCTGGATGATAACGAAAGGTTTCTCCCACTGAAAACGTCCAGAACAGAATCAACATTCTGTGATGCTCCGTGAGTTCATTCAGGCGTCTCACCTTCACCTGTCAGCGCCGCTTCAAAGACTGCTGTTTACTGTTCAGGTGTCTCTTACCTGGATGCCCAAATTGAAGTAATACTGGAGGACTCTGCAGTCTACACATACTGCTCAACACACTGATCAGATAGTAGTGTGGGGTTAAAACGCCAACTCCTGTCTGTTCTAGGTAAGTCAGGCATAGCCAGTCAGAATTAAAGGGGCGTGGTCTGATATAACTATGGCACGGTATTCACAGGCACATGCAATACTAGTCAAGTAGTCTATCCTAGAAAAAGTGTGATGGACATAAGAGAAAAAGGAATACTCCTTTCAGTCAGATGCAGATATCCCTGTTCCCGTATGAAGAAAGGAATGAATGCGTTTATGTTTTTGAACAGAAACAGGAAATACACACTCAGACTTTGTCCCGACTGCCGTTAGACCAAAACCAAGAGAAGAAGAGAGCTCGGCGCGTCACAGGAACAGGAAGTGCTCAAAGTCCAAGCACCATTACCTTCAGAGGTTGCGACCTCTGGAGGATGACGTTGGACAGGCGCTTTAGGCCTGCTGTACAGGTTTTTGATTGGACGAACAATGTTTAGAGCTGTTCTCTGTCCAGCTTATCGCCGCCCACCGAGACGAGGCGGAGCAGAGATGGCAGCTGCAGTCTGTGGCGCGGTCGCAACAATATTCTCCTGAAGTCTGAAGCAGGAAGTTGAACTTCCCCGGGTCTGAAACGAGACGCTCAGACTGTGAGGCAGCAGCGCCAACCACTGAGCTACCCTGGCACCGCTGTCACACACGCGATGATGTCACCTTCAAGCTACGCTGCGGGACGTACCTGCTGGCTGTAGCTGAAGTTCACGTCTGATCTCGTGGGAGAGTCAGCCACGCCTCCTTCCTGCTCATCCTTTCAAAATAAAATAGAAACAGACTGATTACAGCTTCATGGGGTCACTGATCACATGACCTCTTCACACGTGCAAATTTCAAACCAATTTTCATGTGCAACATTATGCTGACCTGCATCACACTAACAGGAGACAGAGGCAGAGGTCAGCTCTTACCTGATTGGTGGAGGTCTCAGTGGCGCTGTAAACTCCGGAGGTCTGGAAACTCTGATCTGAAATAATGTGAGACAGAGTCACCAACATGGCTGCTGCAGGGAGGCGTGTCACAGCGGGATCACGTTACTCACCCTGTGAACTGTAGATGAAGTCAGCATATACACGTCCACATATGGGACACTTGTGTCCATTTCTGACATAGTGATGCCTTTGAGACTTTGAGGCGACAGCAACCTGTTGCCGTTCCTCTGTCCTCTGCGGCAACTCACTGCTCACGAACGCCCCCTGTACACAAAAAGAAGACGCATACAACTACTAAAAAAGTTTTATTTTTTGTCTTACTCTTACTTAATATTTACAAATGCCAATGAAAATAAATTATCTGCAGTACTGTTAGTAATTCTGACTACTTTTGATTTGACCTTTATATTTCTTTGAATATATATACTGTCTTTGAATTCATCTTGTGTACGAAACCCACTACTACTCCTCCTCATGACCTCACTAAAAATGGACTGGAGCTAACTCACCTCTTCCTTAAACTCATCTTTTCTCAGTTGTCTTTAAATTTATCTGGTGGAGGTTTCCCATCATCACTCATTTCTAATCTTCTTCTAAATCTTCTCTTTAATTAATTATTGCCACATTTAATTAATTATCTAATGGTGTATTTAATTAATTCATTATGGCAGTCCTGGTGTTCCATACATATGAGCTGACCATGTGACGTAGAAGAATACAAAGACATATTTTGTTGAATGTATAGATTGTGGAAGCAGTGAAACTGAGGATGAATTTCACATCTCTTTGTGGCATAGGACACCCAGTTTTGTTTTTCATGGCTACCTTAGGAATCCTTTTACGTTCTTGTTCTTCCTCCTCTTCTGAATAGCCTTCAGATTCATCCTGTGTGGGTTTCCAGTCATCTGTCCCATCATCTTCAGATGAGCTCACAGACTGTTATTAGAGCAGAAAAATATATATTTTGCTCATTTTCCATGGATGTGTGAAAACAACATATTTACAGAAACTTAGCTGGATTTTTCTTGCCCACCTTAGGAACCCATTCTCTTGCTTCACTCTCCTCCACACCTGTCCTATCGCTTTTAGAAAAGATCACCATCTGTTTTTAGAAAAGTAACAGAACAAAACATAGAAAATAAAATAATTTCCAACAGTGCATTTTGAGGTCTAAGCATCCCAGAAACTGCACAGACATATGTCAGACATAACTTAAAACCACCAGTATAGGTTCATCAAGGCCCTGAGGGGAAAAACTACGTTTCCCACAAAATATTATGTTACTTCCGGTTTTGGCAGGTAATGGCAGACATGCATCCTTTTTTTTTTTTTTAATTTTGTTTTTAAAATTTTGGTCGCCAACGGAGAGTGTTTGGTAGCGCTGTCCTCAGAAAACACCGTTTGTACTGTTTCGAATCATAACTCTGGTTTTACGTGGCCTATTAACACAATTAAGAGAATATCATTTGAAGTCCGCACTTTCAACACAAGTTGAAATGGAGACTGGGGCTGTGTCCCAATTCAGAGACCGCACGCTTGAAGTACGCATTCTGAGTGCGATTACGTCACCGCCACGTGACGACTGTCCCAACTCGAAGCGTACTTCAAATGCGCCGTCGATTTCCCCAAATATCAAGCGTGGTCCGGTGCACGCTTCGTGGTCCCATATATCCCACAATTCATAGCGCGGCGGTGGGTGTGGATAATTTTGCTGCAAAATCCACATAAAATGTAATAAATAAATCATATAATACAAAAATCAACTATTCACATTTCAACTTTTAACTATTTAAATTTTCATCTTTTTCCTTTTACAAATTTAAAGTGAAAACAACACAAAACACTGCAAACCACAACACAATTAAATATAAATTATAATATGAAAACAAAAAGAACATGTATATTCTCTGTCATATGGGCCCGCATGAATAAACTTTCTGAATCCTTTATCATCTGCAACCGAAAATAGTTGTGGATGATTACTATACCTTTCTATCCCTGGCTCTCTTTCTCTCTCTCTCCCTCTGGCTGTTCCTGTGCTACTGAGAGTAACTACCGCCCCTCCCCCCCTCTGCCCACGTGCAGAGTGAAGCGGAAAAACGTGCGAGAGAGAGAGCGAGAGAGAGAGAGAGAGAAAAAAAACCACGTGACGGCTCGCGATAAGGAGCCGGCTCCCGTCGTTCACGTCAAAGAGACGGCTCTAAGAGCCATTTCGTTCGCGAACGACCCATCACTAACACACACACAACAGCAGCCCCTCTCGCTCGGTTTTTGCATTTGCGCTCGCTAACAACGTGTTGCTGGCGCTCTCAACATTTCTGCCCGTGCGCGCTCAACTCTTTCTCTACACCGTTATATTTGTGCCACAAAAACAGCCAGACAGGACAGGGTTAAAAAAAAAACCAACCAAAAACAAGCAAACGAAAAAAACCCGACAAGGTACCTGTTTGTACTCATGTAACTTTTGAAAGTTAGCTTCATACCTGAGAGCTGGTACCTTCAAACTCTTTCTTCTTTCTTTCTTTCTGACAGTCGTATTGGCGGTTGGCAAACAATTGAAAGGTGCATTTACCTTCATCCATGGTGCTTCGAAACTCTCACTAGAACAATCTGCTGCTGTACTGATGATCACATGACATAGATGATTCTGATTGGCTGCTCAAATGCTCATTAGGGGCGGAACATTTTTATAACATTAGTTACCATAGGGCATTGGGGCGTGATGTCACGGGGGTGGGCGTGGAAAGGATTTTGGCCTGATGCGCCATTTTCGGGGTCAAAATAATATGGCGTTATTTTTGTGCCACTATTCTGAGCGCACGTAAAAAAGGTTTGCAGGTGCAAATGATGTATTTTGAGGAGAAATTTATTTTGAGCGAAGAAAAGCTGAATTTGAGCGAACAAAACTCATTCCTGCGTGCAAAAAATGTATTTCAGTGTTTGCTATTATCCACACACACACACACACACACACACACACACACACACATACAATGGCAGCCCCTCTCGCTCAGTTGTCAAGCCAGCCTCCAATTCGAGACTTGCAGTCAAGCCAGCCTCCAGTTGATTTTACGTTCCCTGTGTATTCAAAGTATTACGGGAATGGATGTGGAAACCGGATTTCAAAATAAAAGCCAACTTCGAGTGAATTAACAGATATGTTAAGAACATAATAACATATAATTTAGGCCTTTTTTTTTTTTTAGAAACTCTAATGTTACATCTACATGACACAGCCTTGTACCCTAATTGTGCCCTGTCACTATCAAGGCCATCTTATTTTGGATTTCAAAGTAAAAGCCCTGTGAATCTTCATTTTTGAACTACTCTTTCAATGAATTCATAATGCTCTTAAAAGCAAAAGTCGTATTTCCAAATACTATTTGAACTTTGTATCAACACTTTCCAACCGCAGTCTTTTTCACAGTAATACCATATCAATATCAAGTCAGTCTGATTTTGCTTTTCATAGTAATGGCCCTTTGAAATTGCCGATATTTGACTTAATCTCCTAACGATTCAAAATGCTCTAAAATGAAAAATTCTTGTTTCCACAGGGTAATTCCACTTTAGATCAACAGTATACAACCCCGCAGTGATACCATATCAATATCAAGTCATTCTGATTTTGCTTTCAAAAATAAAAGCCTTTTCAAATTGTCCATAGTTGACCTACCTTTCAGTGATTTCAAAATGCTCTAAAATGGAAAATTCCTGTTTCCACAGGGTAATTCCACTTTAGATCAACAGTATACAACCTCACGATGTTACCATATCAATATCAAGTCATTCTGATTTTGCTTTCAAAAATAAAAGCCTTTTCAAATTGTCCATAGTTGACCTACCTTTCAGTGATTTCAAAATGCTCTAAAATGGAAAATTCCTGTTTCCACAGGGTAATTCCACTTTAGATCAACAGTATACAACCTCATGATGTTACCATATCAATATCAAGTCATTCTGATTATGCCTTCCAAAATAAAAGACTTTTCAAATTGTCCATAATTGACCTAACTTTCATTGATTTCAAAATGCTCTAAAATGAAAAATTCTTGTTTCCACAGGGTAATTCCACTTTAGATCAATAGTATACAACCCCACAGTGACACCATATCAATATCAAGTCATTCTGATTATGCCTTCCAAAATAAAAGACTTTTCAAATTGTCCATAGTTGACCTACCTTTCAGTGATTTCAAAATGCTCTAAAATGGAAAATTCCTGTTTCCACAGGGTAATTCCACTTTAGATCAACAGTATACAACCCCACGGTGATACCATATCAATATCAAGTCATTCTGATTATGCCTTCCAAAATAAAAGACTTTTCAAATTGTCCATAGTTGACCTACCTTTCAGTGATTTCAAAATGCTCTAAAATGGAAAATTCCTGTTTCCACAGGGTAATTCCACTTTAGATCAACAGTATACAACCCCACGGTGATACCATATCAATATCAAGTCATTCTGATTTTGCTTTCAAAAATAAAAGCCTTTTCAAATTGTCCATAATTGACCTAACTTTCAGTGATTTCAAAATGCTCTTAAATAGAATTTTGCTGTTTCCACAGGGTAATTCCACTTTAGATCAACAGTATACAACCTCACGGTGATACCATATCAATATCAAGTCATTCTGATTTTGCTTTCAAAAATAAAAGCCCTTTCAAATTGTCCATAATTGACCTAACTTTCTGTGATTTCAAAATGCTCTAAAATGAAAAATTCTTGTTTCCACAGGGCAATTCCACTTTAGATCAACAGTATACAACCTCACAGTGATACCATATCAATATCAAGTCATTCTGATTTTGCTTTTCATAGTAATGGCCCTTTGAAATTGCCGATATTTGACTTAATCTTCTAACGATTCAAAATGCTCTAAAATGAAAAATTCTTGTTTCCACAGGGTAATTCCACTTTAGATCAACAGTATACAACCTCACAGTGATACCATATCAATATCAAGTCATTCTGATTTTGCTTTCAAAAATAAAAGCCCTTTCAAATTGTCCACAATTGACCTAACTTTCTGTGATTTCAAAATGCTCTAAAATGAAAAATTCTTGTTTCCACAGGGTAATTCCACTCTGTATTTACAGTATACAGCCCCACAGTGATACCATATCAATATCAAGTCATTCTGATTTTGCTTTCAAAAATAAAAGCCTTTTCAAATTGTCCATAATTGACCTACCTTTCAGTGATTTCAAAATGCTCTAAAATGGAAAATTCTTGTTTCCACAGGGTAATTCCACCTTAGATCAACAGTATACAACCTCACAGCGATACCATATCAATATCAAGTCATTCTGATTTTGCTTTCAAAAATAAAAGCCCTTTCAAATTGTCCACAATTGACCTAACTTTCTGTGATTTCAAAATGCTCTAAAATGAAAAATTCTTGTTTCCACAGGGTAATTCCACTTTAGATCAATAGTATACAACCTCACAGTGATACCATATCAATATCAAGTCATTCTGATTTTGCTTTCAAAAATAAAAGCCTTTTCAAATTGTCCATAATTGACCTACCTTTCAGTGATTTCAAAATGCTCTAAAATGAAAAATTCTTGTTTCCACAGGGTAATTCCACCTTAGATCAACAGTATACAACCTCACAGTGATACCATATCAATATCAAGTCATTCTGATTTTGTTTTCAAAAATAAAAGCCCTTTCAAATTGTCCATAATTGACCTAACTTTCAGTGATTTCAAAATGCTCTAAAATGGAAAATTCCTGTTTCCACAGGATAATTCCACTCTGTATTTACAGTATAAAGCCCCATAGTGATACCATATCAATATCAAGTCATTCTGATTTTGCTTTCAAAAATAAAAGCTCTTTCAAATTGTCCACAATTGACCTAACTTTCAGTGATTTCAAAATGCTCTAAAATGGAAAATTCCTGTTTCCACAGGGTAATTCCACTTTAGATCAACAGTATACAACCTCACAGTGATACCATATCAATATCAAGTCATTCTGATTTTGCTTTCAAAAATAAAAGCCCTTTCAAATTGTCCACAATTGACCTAACTTTCTGTGATTTCAAAATGCTCTAAAATGAAAAATTCTTGTTTCCACAGGGTAATTCCACTTTAGATCAATAGTATACAACCTCACAGTGATACCATATCAATATCAAGTCATTCTGATTTTGCTTTCAAAAATAAAAGCCTTTTCAAATTGTCCATAATTGACCTACCTTTCAGTGATTTCAAAATGCTCTAAAATGAAAAATTCTTGTTTCCACAGGGTAATTCCACCTTAGATCAACAGTATACAACCTCACAGTGATACCATATCAATATCAAGTCATTCTGATTTTGTTTTCAAAAATAAAAGCCCTTTCAAATTGTCCATAATTGACCTAACTTTCAGTGATTTCAAAATGCTCTAAAATGGAAAATTCCTGTTTCCACAGGATAATTCCACTCTGTATTTACAGTATAAAGCCCCATAGTGATACCATATCAATATCAAGTCATTCTGATTTTGCTTTCAAAAATAAAAGCCCTTTCAAATTGTCCATAATTGACCTAACTTTCAGTGATTTCAAAATGCTCTAAAATGAAAAATTCTTGTTTCCACAGGGTAATTCCACTCCAGATCAACAGTATACAACCCCACGGTGATACCATATCAATATCAAGTCATTCTGATTTTGCTTTCAAAAATAAAAGCCCTTTCAAATTGTCCACAATTGACCTAACTTTCAGTGATTTCAAAATGCTCTAAAATGGAAAATTCCTGTTTCCACAGGGTAATTCCACCTTAGATCAACAGTATACAACCTCACAGTGATACCATATCAATATCAAGTCATTCTGATTTTGCTTTCAAAAATAAAAGCCCTTTCAAATTGTCCACAATTGACCTAACTTTCTGTGATTTCAAAATGCTCTAAAATGAAAAATTCTTGTTTCCACAGGGTAATTCCACTTTAGATCAATAGTATACAACCTCACAGTGATACCATATCAATATCAAGTCATTCTGATTTTGCTTTCAAAAATAAAAGCCTTTTCAAATTGTCCATAATTGACCTACCTTTCAGTGATTTCAAAATGCTCTAAAATGAAAAATTCTTGTTTCCACAGGGTAATTCCACTTTAGATCAATAGTATACAACCTCACAGTGATACCATATCAATATCAAGTCATTCTGATTTTGCTTTCAAAAATAAAAGCCTTTTCAAATTGTCCATAATTGACCTACCTTTCAGTGATTTCAAAATGCTCTAAAATGAAAAATTCTTGTTTCCACAGGGTAATTCCACCTTAGATCAACAGTATACAACCTCACAGTGATACCATATCAATATCAAGTCATTCTGATTTTGTTTTCAAAAATAAAAGCCCTTTCAAATTGTCCATAATTGACCTAACTTTCAGTGATTTCAAAATGCTCTAAAATGGAAAATTCCTGTTTCCACAGGATAATTCCACTCTGTATTTACAGTATAAAGCCCCATAGTGATACCATATCAATATCAAGTCATTCTGATTTTGCTTTCAAAAATAAAAGCCCTTTCAAATTGTCCACAATTGACCTAACTTTCAGTGATTTCAAAATGCTCTAAAATGGAAAATTCCTGTTTCCACAGGGTAATTCCACCTTAGATCAACAGTATACAACCTCACAGTGATACCATATCAATATCAAGTCATTCTGATTTTGCTTTCAAAAATAAAAGCCCTTTCAAATTGTCCACAATTGACCTAACTTTCTGTGATTTCAAAATGCTCTAAAATGAAAAATTCTTGTTTCCACAGGGTAATTCCACTTTAGATCAATAGTATACAACCTCACAGTGATACCATATCAATATCAAGTCATTCTGATTTTGCTTTCAAAAATAAAAGCCTTTTCAAATTGTCCATAATTGACCTACCTTTCAGTGATTTCAAAATGCTCTAAAATGAAAAATTCTTGTTTCCACAGGGTAATTCCACCTTAGATCAACAGTATACAACCTCACAGTGATACCATATCAATATCAAGTCATTCTGATTTTGTTTTCAAAAATAAAAGCCCTTTCAAATTGTCCATAATTGACCTAACTTTCAGTGATTTCAAAATGCTCTAAAATGGAAAATTCCTGTTTCCACAGGATAATTCCACTCTGTATTTACAGTATAAAGCCCCATAGTGATACCATATCAATATCAAGTCATTCTGATTTTGCTTTCAAAAATAAAAGCCCTTTCAAATTGTCCACAATTGACCTAACTTTCAGTGATTTCAAAATGCTCTAAAATGGAAAATTCCTGTTTCCACAGGATAATTCCACCTTAGATCAACAGTATACAACCCCACGGTGACACCATATCAATATCAAGTCATTCTGATTATGCCTTCCAAATTAAAAGCCTTTTCAAATTGTCCATAATTGACCTAACTTTCAGTGATTTCAAAATGCTCTTAAATAGAATTTTGCTGTTTCCACAGGGTAATTCCACTTTAGATCAACAGTATACAACCCCACGGTGATACCATATCAATATCAAGTCATTCTGATTTTGCTTTCAAAAATAAAAGCCCTTTCAAATTGTCCACAATTGACCTAACTTTCAGTGATTTCAAAATGCTCTTAAATAGAATTTTGCTGTTTCCACAGGGTAATTCCACTTTAGATCAACAGTATACAACCCCACAGTGACACCATATAAATATCAAGTCATTCTGATTTTGCTTTCAAAAATAAAAGCCCTTTCAAATTGTCCACAATTGACCTAACTTTCAGTGATTTCAAAATGCTCTTAAATAGAATTTTGCTGTTTCCACAGGGTAATTCCACTTTAGATCAACAGTATACAACCCCACAGTGACACCATATAAATATCAAGTCATTCTGATTTTGCTTTCAAAAATAAAAGCCCTTTCAAATTGTCCATAATTGACCTAACTTTCAGTGATTTCAAAATGCTCTAAAATGAAAAATTCTTGTTTCCACAGGGTAATTCCACTCCAGATCAACAGTATACAACCCCACGGTGATACCATATCAATATCAAGTCATTCTGATTATGCCTTCCAAAATAAAAGATTTTTCAAATTGTCCATAATTGACCTAACTTTCAGTGATTTCAAAATGCTCTTAAATAGAATTTTGCTGTTTCCACAGGGTAATTCCACTTTAGATCAACAGTATACAACCCCACGGTGACACCATATAAATATCAAGTCATTCTGATTTTGCTTTCAAAAATAAAAGCCCTTTCAAATTGTCCACAATTGACCTAACTTTCAGTGATTTCAAAATGCTCTAAAATGGAAAATTCCTGTTTCCACAGGATAATTCCACCTTAGATCAACAGTATACAACCTCACAGTGATACCATATCAATATCAAGTCATTCTGATTATGCCTTCCAAATTAAAAGCCTTTTCAAATTGTCCATAATTGACCTAACTTTCAGTGATTTCAAAATGCTCTTAAATAGAATTTTGCTGTTTCCACAGGGTAATTCCACTTTAGATCAACAGTATACAACCCCACGGTGATACCATATCAATATCAAGTCATTCTGATTTTGCTTTCAAAAATAAAAGCCCTTTCAAATTGTCCACAATTGACCTAACTTTCAGTGATTTCAAAATGCTCTTAAATAGAATTTTGCTGTTTCCACAGGGTAATTCCACTTTAGATCAACAGTATACAACCCCACAGTGACACCATATAAATATCAAGTCATTCTGATTTTGCTTTCAAAAATAAAAGCCCTTTCAAATTGTCCATAATTGACCTAACTTTCTGTGATTTCAAAATGCTATAAAATGAAAAATTCTTGTTTCCACAGGGTAATTCCACCTTAGATCAACAGTATACAACCCCACAGTGACACCATATCAATATCAAGTCATTCTGATTATGCCTTCCAAAATAAAAGACTTTTCAAATTGTCCATAGTTGACCTAACTTTCAGTGATTTCAAAATGCTCTTAAATAGAATTTTGCTGTTTCCAAAGGGTAATTCCACTTTATAATTATTCTGAAATGGTTTTTTTTTTATTCTTTCTGTTACTCACATGTATGTTTTGATGTGCAATGGTGTTAGTTTGAATGACATCTCCAAGGCCCTTTAATTTATAATTCTCTTTTTGGTTTTTTCTTTTTACTTTGTTTGTCAAGTATTAACCACATTTAAAACACACAAAAAAAAGCCAATACTTAACTTTAAAATTAGTACAGAGGTGGACAATAAACTCAGCCGTGGTGTCTTTTGTCTTATGCAGTCAGAGAGATTATTGAATGTTTGGGTGGATGTAGTTTCCTCTGTGGTGGGTTACGATGTGCGCCCACCACCCAAGGCTCCGTGGGGCTTGGTGGTGGTGCTAATGTAGGCCCCCGTCCGGATGGGCCTCTGTGGCTTCCAGGGGTGACTACTTGGGTAAGCGGGGGACCTGGCCCCACGAGAGAGTACTTTGCCTTCACTTTCCTCCCCTCCTCATCCCCACTCCATCACACCGTCACACATGCAGGGCTTTGGCGTACAGTTGTTTCACTGAGGTGGGTGTGAGACATTCCTGCTGTGTCCCCTTCTGACCACCTGTACCTCAATTTTATTCCACAATCTATACATCAACATCACTTGTGCTGGGCATGCTGAATGGCGTCCAAGGGATGGTCTGTGTATTCAACCTCTCCTAAGTTGCCGGTGCCCACGTCTCAATTTTAAATACATGTAGATGGTAATGTTTGTTGGCAGGGGCTGTGCTGACACCAATATTTATTATCTACTGTTACTTATACTTATCTAGGTTGTGGATGTGATACTTGCTGTTGTGTACTGTGTTATATTTTTGCTTGTTTTCTTTTCTGCATTTTTCTTCCAGTAGGTAATCCAATGGAATTTACTGTCTTGTGTCACCGTCCCACATCCCCTCTGTTTTTTCCCGTCTTTTGAACGTCTCTTGTCTAACTCTTAATATTTCCTATCAACCAATTATGTTTATTCCTTTGATTTTTACTGCAAATTTAAATTTTACAATAAAATGTTTGATTAAATAGAGATATTTTAAATTTTTAATCAAGTGGAGCAATATTGCAAAGCCATAATGGTCCACTTGAAAAAAAACAAAATCTGTTGGAGAGCCTATACCGCACACTACTGGACATGCGTGCTTTGAGTGTCTGACTCTGTCGACATTCCAAAAACTAGAGGTGAAAACATGTCATTTTGAACATAACAGTCTTGTGCAGAAAAAATGCCGAAGAAGGAGAAGGGGTGAGTTCGTTTTTTACGTATAAACTTTAAATATTAACTTTTAAAATTTGCTAACTAAGTAGTTCATCTCCAATTACATGTAATTGAGTGATCAAGTCTTGTAGCCTAGCCTAAGATATTAGCTAGTTTATTTCTGATTGTAAAAATGTCTTTTTTCTTATGTGTAACACTTAATCTTACATTTATTTCACCATATTATTACTGGGGTTTTTTTCGATAACAGGTTTCGCTATGAGCAAAAACAAAAAAAGATTTGCGCACAGGACTCAGGGAAAGTTGTAGCATACCGCAGAAATTAATTAACACGTGTTCTATAACAGGCACATCTGTTGCTAACAGGCTATGGCTTATAAAAAACCCTGCCTTCTTGGGACCTTTTTGTGCCACTTTTATGTTTTAAATGGCTGCCATTTCCACTGTGTTCAGTGGAATATAACCGAACTTGCCAAAAGATAGTTTTTTACTGTCAATTTTAATATTTCAGGGTGAATATCTTAAATCAATCTAAAATGGCTGAGCAGCAAAAATCCCCACACCCTCCTTCCTAGGGACCGTTTTGTGCCAATTTACTTCCATTATAAACGCTATTTTTCACGGCAAAATAATTACCGTTCAAGTGATCGTCATGATTTCATTTTAGGTTTCGTTTGGGACTAGGGGCCTTGAGTTGTAAATTTTTTATTTGTCCACCAAGTGGCGCCCTTGTTTCACATTTGACGTTTCACATTATATATGAATATATAAATTTTTTATAGCATTTTTTGGGGTGTGGCACTAAACGGTCCCCAGGGTGAAGGGTGTGAATTGAATTAAAAGAAGGCAGGAGGGAATTTTTTAACATCAAGTGCTGCACATTTTCTTCAGGGGCATTGCATTTCACAAAAACATGTTCAAATAGTACTTGAATAGAAACAAAGTTGATAGTTTTGTAATTAGTGGCACTGATTTAAAATTGTTCTCAATTCATTGAGAATATCATACATATTATTTATAAAATGTTATGATTTCATATTCATCAATGATATAAATGACTTTGTAATGTTTTCTTTTTTACATTTAGAGTCTACCGCTTCAGCTTATTTGGGGTATGTGTTTTTTTCTTCTTTACTTTCATATACATTTTCCATGAAAAATAAAACTGAAAATGCTATATCTTCTGTTTTAGAACAAAAATAAACTGATCACAATCAATGAAATTATTGAAACTGTGGAACAGCTGAAAAAACATGGCATGCAACTGGAGGACCATGCACTTCATAAAGAAGGCCCCTGGGGTCAAGTTTGCCTGACACTTGGTATTCAGAATAATAAAAATAACCGCTACAGAATTTGTGATGCATTTCGTCAGGTTAGTTCTTTTCACTTATTTTTAAAAAATATATATTGTATATATTATATATTCTATATTATTATATATATATATTATTTAGTTAAAATCAAATTTATTAAAAATGTATGCCTGTTCTCTACAGAACTTGTCTATACCAGTCGAAGGGGATTCAGATAATGGACAAAAGCCACCAGAGCAGGTTCCATACATAAAATTCTATGTGTTTGATATCAAATATGTTGGTATACCAAATTTTAGTCAATGTGTTACTGTTGAAATTATCCCTAAAATTAATATTGTTACGGGTAATGTCATTTTCAACAGGAAGAACTATCAGCTGCTGCTTCTCTGTCACCGGTCTTCTCCTTGCAGGAGGATGGACAGCTGTCTCCTGAGCAGGTCAGTCTGTCTGTACTATCATAAATTCTCTTCAACGCTTCCATGTCATTACACTAAAGTTACACCTCTCCACTCATGTAATAGCAACCAGAAGAAGAACTATCAGCTGCTGCTTCTCTGTCACCGGTCTTCTCCTTGCAGGAGGATGGACAGCTGTCTCCTGAGCAGGTCAGTCTGTCTGTACTATCATAAATTCTCTTCAACGCTTCCATGTAATTACACTAAAGTTACACCTCTCCACTCATGTAATAGCAACCAGAAGAAGAACTATCAGCTGCCGCTTCTCTGTCACCGGTCTTCTCCTTGCAGGAGGATGGACAGCTGTCTCCTGAGCAGGTCAGTCTGTCTGTACTATCATAAATTCTCTTCAACGCTTCCATGTAATTACACTAAAGTTACACCTCTCCACTCATGTAATAGCAACCAGAAGAAGAACTATCAGCTGCTGCTTCTCTGTCACCGGTCTTCTCCTTGCAGGAGGATGGACAGCTGTCTCCTGAGCAGGTCAGTCTGTCTGTACTATCATAAATTCTCTTCAACGCTTCCATGTCATTACACTAAAGTTACACCTCTCCACTCATGTAATAGCAACCAGAAGAAGAACTATCAGCTGCTGCTTCTCTGTCACCGGTCTTCTCCTTGCAGGAGGATGGACAGCTGTCTCCTGAGCAGGTCAGTCTGTCTGTACTATCATAAATTCTCTTCAACGCTTCCATGTAATTACACTAAAGTTACACCTCTCCACTCATGTAATAGCAACCAGAAGAAGAACTATCAGCTGCTGCTTCTCTGTCACCGGTCTTCTCCTTGCAGGAGGATGGACAGCTGTCTCCTGAGCAGGTCAGTCTGTCTGTACTATCATAAATTCTCTTCAACGCTTCCATGTCATTACACTAAAGTTACACCTCTCCACTCATGTAATAGCAACCAGAAGAAGAACTATCAGCTGCCGCTTCTCTGTCACCGGTCTTCTCCTTGCAGGAGGATGGACAGCTGTCTCCTGAGCAGGTCAATCATTAAAAATGCTTTCACATAAGTTATGATTGGTACTAGGATCATTGTTTAAATGACCACTTTATATTACATAAAAAATATATTTTTAAAAAAAAATAAACAATTAAATAAAGAATTTTATCAAATGTTGTAACATTGAATGAAATTTATATTTCATGACACTTCTCAACATTAATGTTTGCTATATATTATGACATTACAAACACTGGTTGTTAATATACTTAAAATACACAAGTATTTCAAGTATATTTACTGATATTACAGTAGTTATGTAACATGGACAAAATGTTTTCTCACAAAATAATTTTTTCCTCTTTTTTAGCCTAACAGCAACTCATCCGATGATGGATTCATAAGAGTCAGGGTCCCACTTGCAACAAAATTTTTTTTCCTGAAAAGGAAAGAATGGACTAATATAAAAAATAAGAGATCCCAAAGAGGATACAAGGGACTACAGTGGACAAATCTGATTTCAGACGGAATACGGACTGTGTTTCCATATTGTTCCTTTGCCTTCAAAAGGCACAGAGTCAAGGCTTTGGACTCAGTAAGAAAGGGCCCTTTCTTCTGGTGTCTGGGTTACTGCAGTTTTGAGGATTGTCCAGTCACTGTCACTGTCACTGTAGATAATGAAGAAGATCTAAAGGCAAAAGTCAATTTTCAAGGTTTCGAGTGTGTGCACAACCACTATGAACTAAGAAGAAGACCTGTAAGAGCTCATAAGAGAGATAAAATTGGCCATGAATTGGAAAAACAATTACCTAGAGCCATGTATCTGGAAAAAATGAGCAAAATGGATGATGATGTTGTGCAATCGGGGTGTAGAGATGAAGTTCCAACTCCTCAAGTGTTGAGAAACATAGCCTTGGAAATCAGAAAGAAAAGTCGTCTTCATCATAATGAGATTATGAGTCTCCAGTTAATGGTGGCAAACAAGAAGAACAACCCAGAGGATGTATTGCAGAAAGTAATGTTACATCCAAAATGTGTTTTTTTATGGTCTTCCAGGAGTATTGAGATCTTCCAGAGCCGCTGTCGGGAGGACATCGTGTATTTGGATGCTACAGGAAGTATCATGAAAAAAAGAAAGGGTTCGCCTCCTTTCTATGTTTACGAACTTGTAGTAAGAAATCCACGGAAAACATCCTCCCCCCTACCAGTGGCTACATATTTAACCTGTGACCATACCACTGCCTCAGTCAAATATTTTTTGGAAGCATTTCTGACTGATGTTGCAAGGGCCTTTGGGCGCAAAGCCATCCGTTCACCTTTAATGCTTATGTGTGATGGATCTATGGTCCTAATGCAAGCTATCTGTTTAGCTTTTGCAAAAAAAAATCTCTCTGACACAATGAATCATTATTATAACATCGCTTCGGGGAAAGGAAACAAGGAAGACTTCGAGGTTCCAATTCTTCACAGATGCCTTAGTCATGTTATGAAGAATGCTAAGGAGATCTGTAAAAAGTAGTAAGTGTAGTCCTTTTAATACGGTATTCACTTGTTTGTTTTTTTATTATGACATGTGACATGGCATTTCATTTTTCAATTTGGGAAAACATTATTACTGTTTTGGAAACACTTAAAGACAATTTTTTCTTTAACTGCAGTGCACCAAAGAACTACCATCTTGCAATGCACACTTTTGGAGTGTTCACTACTGCGACTTCATTGAAAGACCTCACTGACATGGTGCAAAGTGCTGCAGTTGTTTTTGGGAGTCCATGTAGTGGTGAGAATGTCGAAAAACATTTTCACAACCTTCAGTTGTTCATGCAGAAAGCCAATGTTGATGTTGATGGCAATGACAGAAACTCAAAAGCTGATGAGGACCTGAAGGTAAACCAAAGTCAATTTTTATTAAAACTAAAGGCTAAACTTTTGCCTCTTATATATCTTTTTAAATACTTTGGAATAGCATAATAATCACAAGTCACAAGTAATTTTAAATGTTTTATACAACATAATGTTGGGTTTTTAGATTATAGATATGAAAGATGAGTGTACACAATGTTCAAATCACATAATTATTCTGTTTTGTCTGTTGGCTAGGGAGTCAAGGGAAACAACCTCTTTGGGAGACATTTTAAGAAGCTCATTTCCAACACATCATTGGAGATGGATGGTGAGGCAAACCCTTACTACAGCAAGGGGCTCATGGAGCACATCAGCAAATATCTTCTTCCTTTTTCTGGATTATGGTCTGCAATAATGTTAGGTAAGCCATTTTAAAGTAAAAAAGTAATTAGTTTATAAAATGAAATTACACACATCAATATTATTCGAATCTTCAAAATCCAAAGGTGACCTTGGAAGACATGGCACTGGGAAAATGTATGAGCAGTACCACAACAAATACAATGCCTTAAGAAAGATCAAGAGACAAGTAAGACACCTGATTTTTAGTATATATACATATTTGTGTGGTGTGATTGAGAAACAGTGGGTCCAGAGGAGTCATCTGTATTGCAGATCATACAACATTGCACACAACAATGTGTATCTTTAAAAGAAATCACAATTAATGATTTCTTAATTTGATTTTTCAGAATATCACTGAGAATAATAAAATGCAGGGGATAATGGAGAAGAGCCAGTGGGATCTGAAACATATCCGTCTACGTTCGGGAAGGCTCACCAGGCTGGATGACTTTGTTGTCCAGTATCAAATCAGTCACACAGCGCTGCTGAAGGAGTACGAAGACTCAAAAAGAATGCTTCAAAGAAAGGTTTGCAAAATGACTGGCTGATGTCCATCAATGCTTTGCCGTTTCAAAATGGAACATTACAAAAAAGTGTTCTTGATGTGGTGGGATATTGAGGTGCCCCACATTGTGATGTTATAGCTTGTTTGCACCTGTGTGTCTTACTGGACATTTTTGTGTGTTTTGGTGTATTGTAAATTAAGGAAAATGTTGTCACAGCATTTCACTTGTAATTCCTAAACAATGTTCAATGACTCATATTTTTGGTTCAGAAATTTCGAGTGGACGAAGAAAAATGGAAGGAACGTCGCCAAAAAAAGAAGGGGAGATATGTAACAGTACTCCGCAAGCCATTTCCTTTCAAGAGATCTTCAAAGATGGTATAAAATGTTGCGCAAATTTATCTTTCATATATAAAGACCAATATTTTGCATAACATTTTTTGTATTTCTTGTACACAATATTTATATAGGTTGCTTCCTCTATGGCCCCGAGTTCCCCTGTGCAGACTGCTAAAGTTGAGGATGTCACCTTAGAAAATCCAGAATTACAGGTAGGATTGACAACTGCTAACATAAAGGATTCATCAAAGTAATAGTTATGCCTTCTTTTTCCATAGAAGATCCTTTCCATGACACAGTAATCAGTCATGGACACGTGTATGAAGGTCAAATCTTATGTAGTTACATGTTGATATTCATGTTCAACTCATTCGATGTGAATATCCAGGATTTTGGTTGACTAGTTGTAACCTTAACTTAAGTGGGAGGCACCAAAATTCAAAATGAATGCAGTGATCACATGGTAAATTTTGGGAATAACTAAATAAATAAATATTTTTTCCTCAGTAGAAACTGAATGGGAAAAAGCATTCGGGAACATAGTTAGAGTATGGGAAAATTAACTTTGCAAGTGTTGCCATTACAGCTTTGAGTTTATATAGTTACCAATGCTCAAGGGTGGCTGTAGCTCAGGTGGTAGAGCAGGTCATCTACTGATTTGAAGTTTGTTGGTTTGATTACTGGCTTCTCCTAGTCTGCATACCAAAAATCCAAGATACTAACCATAAATTGCTCTCCAGTGCATCCATCGATTGTGTGTGAATGTTACTTAGAACACACTTAGAAAAATCTGCTTGGGTGAATGCACAAGTTGTGTAAATCGCTTTGAATGCTCAGAAGAGTAGAAAAGTGCTTTATAAGAACCAGTTCATTTACCATTCAAGACTTGGAGTGATACATTTTGAATGAATTTTACAAAGACATATTGTTAATAACAGTCCATAAACTTTTGTTAGAAATAACAAAATCATGTTCAATAGCTGGTAAGATCGTATGTTAAGTGTGTTTTTCTTGAATGAGGAGGTCCTGTCTTTGTGGAAGAAAAGAGACACAGAGGTTGTGGTTTCTGTGCTTCCCTCAACAAACCATGGTACGTCCATAATTATCCGCCACAGTGATCTGCGAACCCTTCGACCACACCTGTGGCTAACAGGCGAGGTATATCAATGATTAATTTAAGCACTCATAACCACAATAATTCGAATGTGTAATGTAATTAAATTAAAAGGACATTATCATGTAATTATTTATCATTAACACAATTTAAAGTATATAAATTACATAGCTTTGTGTTTATGAAAATTCTTTACGTAGGTAATTGAAGGGCTTTTTCATTGTCTGGCAAAAAAGGAGCAAAAAGGGATCTACATTATGAACCATTACACAGCGGGATTGATTCTGTTTGGTGATCGGACACAGCTTTCTCGCCAAAGCTTGCGGAACGTAAGATGACTGTCCAATGTCCATATAATTATGTCCAAATACATTTAGAAAGAATTACTGATTGAATGCTAATAGAATTCCACAAACTGTAAGAAATACATAAATTTTTTCTGACAGGTAAACTTCGATCAGTACCAGGCCATTGTCACGTTTGTTAACATTAAAAATGTACACTGGAAGTTTCTGGTAAGCAACAATATTATAACTTTAAAGTCTGTGTATTTTTTTAATGACGATATATTAATATTGTTTTAATTATTTATCTTTGCTACAGTTCATCAATGCAGTGAATCACACTGTTTATCTCCTTGATCCTTCCCCAAGTTCATCAGAGGAGGAAGACTCTAAACTCGCTGCACGTAAATTCAGGTACTTAGGCTTCAACACATTTTGTTATATGCAAATAGGCTTTACAAGTTAGTTTACTACAACTGCATTTTTGTAGAAGCTTTTTGTACCTGGCCCCACAATGCGTGTTTCTCTGTTGGCATCCTCTTGGCCAGGTCTCATTTGCAAAATAAATCAGTACGGTTAAATAAAAATTATCAGGTGAACAAATTATTAAGACAATAATTCTGATGGCAAAAGAGCCAAAAGAGACAGGCCAAAAAATAAATCAATAAAAAATAAATAAAATTCTCTTTAATTCTGTAAAATATGTTTTTTTTAAAATTAGGAAATATGACATATACCAAATTGTATAATGCTTTGTAAAATTTTGTGCAGTGATTACTTAAAAATGAGGAGAACCTGCCACGCAAAAACAGAATGGGTGGACATTAAATGGAAGGGAGGTGTCTTGACCCATCCAGTGCAGAAGGATGGCTTCAGCTGTGGAGTATTGGTGGTGATGGTAAGTGATGATAATATACATTTGTATATAATTTCTTACTTGTTTGCCATACCATCATGCCATGTTCAGAAGAATATCCACATCCATAACAGTAGCTGTAATATATATGAATACATCTAATTCTAAATTTCACATGATACTGCACAAATTAAGTATATGGTTAATACTTTGGTGCCCTAAGTCATGCAGATTTTGGGACATACTCTTTTTAGGATTTGCAAATATTAAGGCTGCACAGCGATTGCATATAGTACTTATACTTTAAAGAGAGCAAGTCACCGTCTGGAATTATTTCCTGTGTCATAATGGTGCATTATCAGTAATCTCATTCTCTCACTGAGCACGCTCTGGTGAATGGCTAGCACATCATGATGCAGGTGGTATGTATTGTCCAGCATTGTGGTTAACTTGGAAAACATCCACATCTCTGACAGCACCTTACGAGACTTATGGGACACCCTGTGGACTCACTTTATTGAGTCTCTGTGGCACTAGCATAACACAGGTTGCGACTCTCCACACCATTTTTATAGAATATACTGAGTATTGCCCAACAGATGTTAAAAGAAGTCAGCTGCCCACACATTGGAAGCAGACTATATCTAATAACTAGTAACTAGAGATGTTCCCTATTTCAGTTATTCATCAGCATCTAAGAATATACTGGCCCTCTGGCCCTTACTGTAGAGTGGAGTGTTATTTTTAACCCTGTCCATTTTGTTCTCTATGTTTACAAGGTATATCACATAGTTATTCATCCACGATGTCCATTTCAACAACTGAGTGTTAGAAGTTACCTGGTGTTCATAAAGACTTAAATCTATTTATTGCTCTTTGTTTTTCATACTGTTTATGCAAGATTATAAACATCAGAAATTTTATATTGAGCAGAATTGTGGGGGTTTTTTTCACAATTAAAATTTTGAGTATTTCTCGGTAGATGGCACGGGCAGTGATGAAAGTATTTCCAGATTTGCCCGTCATGAAATTTAAAACATCAAAAGAGAAAATGGCAGAGGAAAGAAAATTGATGGCTGTGGAGATACTACAAGCATCAGGTTGGTTTGGGGGTGAATAAGAGAGAAAATGTGTGTGTGTATATATATATGTATTTGAATGTATATGTGTGTGTGTGTAGATTGAAATGTATTATTCTGTTAGTAGTATTATTATAGTGCACAATGGCACTTTATGCTGTGGTCTAATCGATAGAAATTTTTAAGTACACTGTTTAACATATGCATAAATTGGCCTTCAAACGAATGTCTATATAATGTGTTTTGATCCTGTATTTTAGTTTTTGACACTAACAGCAACTGTGCCATGTGTTCGCTGACCAAGCCACCTGGATCAGGACCTTCAATGATGAACTGGGTGAGTTGGAGGGAATTTGAATTTCTCAAAAATGTGTAAAAGACTTTGACTATAAATGGGTTTTTTTGCTTTGTCTGTTTAACTTTAAATAGATACAATGTGACGCCTGTCAAAGATGGTACCATGAACAGTGCCTTGACATGACCAACAATGACTTTCAAAAAGCAAAGGAAGAACCGTGGAATTGTCTCCTGTGCTGTTAAACCACAGACTTATTGGATGCTTGTGTCAAAATATTTGAAGACGTACTCTGTTGTCTCCACCAAAGTGATAATTTGAGCAACATAATACGGTGAAACGTTTTCATACATATTTCATTCACATTTCCGTGATGTTCTCATTTACATTTAAAGCACATTTAATGTTATCATGACTGCACCTTTTGTAATTTACAATTTATTCTCCTTGTATCGAGCTGTTCCTTTTTCTGGGTTTTGTTTTCCAAGATAAACAGATTTACCTATGTTACTTTTATGAAAATAGTTATATTTCATAACATTACAAATACAAAGAAAAGATTGTGTCATTAATATGTAAAGAAAAGAAATCCACTTCAGTAAATTTTAATAAATAAAATCAGAATGACTTGATATTGATATGGTGTCACTGTGGGTTTGTATACTGTTGATCTAAGGTGGAATTACCCTGTGGAAACAAGAATTTTTCATTTTAGAGCATTTTGAATCGTTAGAAGATTAAGTCAAATATCGGCAATTTCAAAGGGCCATTACTATGAAAAGCAAAATCAGAATGACTTGATATTGATATGGTATCACTGTGGGGTTGTATACTGTTGATCTAAGGTGGAATTATCCTGTGGAAACAGGAATTTTCCATTTTAGAGCATTTTGAAATCACAGAAAGTTAGGTCAATTATGGACAATTTGAAAAGTCTTTTATTTTTGAAAACAAAATCAGAATGACTTGATATTGATATGGTATCACTGCGGGGTTGTATACTGTTGATCGAAAGTGGAATTACCCTGTGGAAACAGGAATTTTCCATTTTAGAGCATTTTGAAATTACTGAAAGGTAGGTCAATTATGGACAATTTGAAAGGGCTTTTATTTTTGAAAGCAAAATCAGAATGACTTGATATTTATATGGTGTCACTGTGGGGTTGTATACTGTTGATCTAAAGTGGAATTACCCTGTGGAAACAGCAAAATTCTATTTAAGAGCATTTTGAAATCACTGAAAGTTAGGTCAATTATGGACAATTTGAAAAATCTTTTATTTTGGAAGGCATAATCAGAATGACTTGATATTGATATGGTATCACCGTGGGGTTGTATACTGTTGATCTGGAGTGGAATTACCCTGTGGAAACAAGAATTTTTCATTTTAGAGCATTTTGAAATCACTGAAAGGTAGGTCAATTATGGACAATTTGAAAAGGCTTTTATTTTTGAAAGCAAAATCAGAATGACTTGATATTGATATGGTATCACTGTGAGGTTGTATACTATTGATCTAAAGTGGAATTACCCTGTGGAAACAAGAATTTTTCATTTTAGAGCATTTTGAAATCACAGAAAGTTAGGTCAATTGTGGACAATTTGAAAGGGCTTTTATTTTTGAAAGCAAAATCAGAATGACTTGATATTGATATGGTATCACTGTGAGGTTGTATACTGTTGATCTAAGGTGGAATTACCCTGTGGAAACAGGAATTTTCCATTTTAGAGCATTTTGAAATCACTGAAAGTTAGGTCAATTGTGGACAATTTGAAAGGGCTTTTATTTTTGAAAGCAAAATCAGAATGACTTGATATTGATATGGTATCACTATGGGGCTTTATACTGTAAATACAGAGTGGAATTATCCTGTGGAAACAGGAATTTTCCATTTTAGAGCATTTTGAAATCACTGAAAGTTAGGTCAATTATGGACAATTTGAAAGGGCTTTTATTTTTGAAAACAAAATCAGAATGACTTGATATTGATATGGTATCACTGTGAGGTTGTATACTGTTGATCTAAGGTGGAATTACCCTGTGGAAACAAGAATTTTTCATTTTAGAGCATTTTGAAATCACTGAAAGGTAGGTCAATTATGGACAATTTGAAAAGGCTTTTATTTTTGAAAGCAAAATCAGAATGACTTGATATTGATATGGTATCACTGTGAGGTTGTATACTATTGATCTAAAGTGGAATTACCCTGTGGAAACAAGAATTTTTCATTTTAGAGCATTTTGAAATCACTGAAAGGTAGGTCAATTATGGACAATTTGAAAAGGCTTTTATTTTTGAAAGCAAAATCAGAATGACTTGATATTGATATGGTATCACTGTGAGGTTGTATACTATTGATCTAAAGTGGAATTACCCTGTGGAAACAAGAATTTTTCATTTTAGAGCATTTTGAAATCACAGAAAGTTAGGTCAATTGTGGACAATTTGAAAGGGCTTTTATTTTTGAAAGCAAAATCAGAATGACTTGATATTGATATGGTATCACTGTGAGGTTGTATACTGTTGATCTAAGGTGGAATTACCCTGTGGAAACAGGAATTTTCCATTTTAGAGCATTTTGAAATCACTGAAAGTTAGGTCAATTGTGGACAATTTGAAAGGGCTTTTATTTTTGAAAGCAAAATCAGAATGACTTGATATTGATATGGTATCACTATGGGGCTTTATACTGTAAATACAGAGTGGAATTATCCTGTGGAAACAGGAATTTTCCATTTTAGAGCATTTTGAAATCACTGAAAGTTAGGTCAATTATGGACAATTTGAAAGGGCTTTTATTTTTGAAAACAAAATCAGAATGACTTGATATTGATATGGTATCACTGTGAGGTTGTATACTGTTGATCTAAGGTGGAATTACCCTGTGGAAACAAGAATTTTTCATTTTAGAGCATTTTGAAATCACTGAAAGGTAGGTCAATTATGGACAATTTGAAAAGGCTTTTATTTTTGAAAGCAAAATCAGAATGACTTGATATTGATATGGTATCACTGTGAGGTTGTATACTATTGATCTAAAGTGGAATTACCCTGTGGAAACAAGAATTTTTCATTTTAGAGCATTTTGAAATCACAGAAAGTTAGGTCAATTGTGGACAATTTGAAAGGGCTTTTATTTTTGAAAGCAAAATCAGAATGACTTGATATTGATATGGTATCACTGTGAGGTTGTATACTGTTGATCTAAGGTGGAATTACCCTGTGGAAACAGGAATTTTCCATTTTAGAGCATTTTGAAATCACTGAAAGTTAGGTCAATTGTGGACAATTTGAAAGGGCTTTTATTTTTGAAAGCAAAATCAGAATGACTTGATATTGATATGGTATCACTATGGGGCTTTATACTGTAAATACAGAGTGGAATTATCCTGTGGAAACAGGAATTTTCCATTTTAGAGCATTTTGAAATCACTGAAAGTTAGGTCAATTATGGACAATTTGAAAGGGCTTTTATTTTTGAAAACAAAATCAGAATGACTTGATATTGATATGGTATCACTGTGAGGTTGTATACTGTTGATCTAAGGTGGAATTACCCTGTGGAAACAAGAATTTTTCATTTTAGAGCATTTTGAAATCACTGAAAGGTAGGTCAATTATGGACAATTTGAAAAGGCTTTTATTTTTGAAAGCAAAATCAGAATGACTTGATATTGATATGGTATCACTGTGAGGTTGTATACTATTGATCTAAAGTGGAATTACCCTGTGGAAACAAGAATTTTTCATTTTAGAGCATTTTGAAATCACAGAAAGTTAGGTCAATTGTGGACAATTTGAAAGGGCTTTTATTTTTGAAAGCAAAATCAGAATGACTTGATATTGATATGGTATCACTGTGAGGTTGTATACTGTTGATCTAAGGTGGAATTACCCTGTGGAAACAGGAATTTTCCATTTTAGAGCATTTTGAAATCACTGAAAGTTAGGTCAATTGTGGACAATTTGAAAGGGCTTTTATTTTTGAAAGCAAAATCAGAATGACTTGATATTGATATGGTATCACTATGGGGCTTTATACTGTAAATACAGAGTGGAATTATCCTGTGGAAACAGGAATTTTCCATTTTAGAGCATTTTGAAATCACTGAAAGTTAGGTCAATTATGGACAATTTGAAAGGGCTTTTATTTTTGAAAACAAAATCAGAATGACTTGATATTGATATGGTATCACTGTGAGGTTGTATACTGTTGATCTAAGGTGGAATTACCCTGTGGAAACAAGAATTTTTCATTTTAGAGCATTTTGAAATCACTGAAAGGTAGGTCAATTATGGACAATTTGAAAAGGCTTTTATTTTTGAAAGCAAAATCAGAATGACTTGATATTGATATGGTATCACTGTGAGGTTGTATACTATTGATCTAAAGTGGAATTACCCTGTGGAAACAAGAATTTTTCATTTTAGAGCATTTTGAAATCACAGAAAGTTAGGTCAATTGTGGACAATTTGAAAGGGCTTTTATTTTTGAAAGCAAAATCAGAATGACTTGATATTGATATGGTATCACTGTGAGGTTGTATACTGTTGATCTAAGGTGGAATTACCCTGTGGAAACAAGAATTTTCCATTTTAGAGCATTTTGAAATCACTGAAAGGTAGGTCAATTATGGACAATTTGAAAAGGCTTTTATTTTTGAAAGCAAAATCAGAATGACTTGATATTGATATGGTATCACTGTGGGGCTGTATACTGTAAATACAGAGTGGAATTACCCTGTGGAAACAAGAATTTTTCATTTTAGAGCATTTTGAAATCACAGAAAGTTAGGTCAATTGTGGACAATTTGAAAGGGCTTTTATTTTTGAAAGCAAAATCAGAATGACTTGATATTGATATGGTATCACTGTGAGGTTGTATACTGTTGATCTAAAGTGGAATTACCCTGTGGAAACAAGAATTTTTCATTTTAGAGCATTTTGAATCGTTAGAAGATTAAGTCAAATATCGGCAATTTCAAAGGGCCATTACTATGAAAAGCAAAATCAGAATGACTTGATATTGATATGGTATCACTGTGAGGTTGTATACTGTTGATCTAAAGTGGAATTGCCCTGTGGAAACAAGAATTTTTCATTTTAGAGCATTTTGAAATCACAGAAAGTTAGGTCAATTATGGACAATTTGAAAGGGCTTTTATTTTTGAAAGCAAAATCAGAATGACTTGATATTGATATGGTATCACCGTGGGGTTGTATACTGTTGATCTAAAGTGGAATTACCCTGTGGAAACAGCAAAATTCTATTTAAGAGCATTTTGAAATCACTGAAAGTTAGGTCAATTATGGACAATTTGAAAAGGCTTTTATTTTTGAAAGCAAAATCAGAATGACTTGATATTGATATGGTATCACCGTGGGGTTGTATACTATTGATCTAAAGTGGAATTACCCTGTGGAAACAAGAATTTTTCATTTTAGAGCATTTTGAAATCACAGAAAGTTAGGTCAATTGTGGACAATTTGAAAGGGCTTTTATTTTTGAAAGCAAAATCAGAATGACTTGATATTGATATGGTATCACTGTGAGGTTGTATACTGTTGATCTAAAGTGGAATTACCCTGTGGAAACAGGAATTTTCCATTTTAGAGCATTTTGAAATCACTGAAAGGTAGGTCAACTATGGACAATTTGAAAAGTCTTTTATTTTGGAAGGCATAATCAGAATGACTTGATATTGATATGGTATCACCGTGGGGTTGTATACTGTTGATCTAAAGTGGAATTACCCTGTGGAAACAGGAATTTTCCATTTTAGAGCATTTTGAAATCACTGAAAGGTAGGTCAACTATGGACAATTTGAAAAGTCTTTTATTTTGGAAGGCATAATCAGAATGACTTGATATTGATATGGTGTCACTGTGGGGTTGTATACTATTGATCTAAAGTGGAATTACCCTGTGGAAACAAGAATTTTTCATTTTAGAGCATTTTGAAATCACTGAAAGTTAGGTCAATTATGGACAATTTGAAAAGTCTTTTATTTTGGAAGGCATAATCAGAATGACTTGATATTGATATGGTAACATCATGAGGTTGTATACTGTTGATCTAAAGTGGAATTACCCTGTGGAAACAGGAATTTTCCATTTTAGAGCATTTTGAAATCACTGAAAGGTAGGTCAACTATGGACAATTTGAAAAGTCTTTTATTTTGGAAGGCATAATCAGAATGACTTGATATTGATATGGTGTCACTGTGGGGTTGTATACTATTGATCTAAAGTGGAATTACCCTGTGGAAACAAGAATTTTTCATTTTAGAGCATTTTGAAATCACTGAAAGTTAGGTCAATTATGGACAATTTGAAAAGTCTTTTATTTTGGAAGGCATAATCAGAATGACTTGATATTGATATGGTAACATCATGAGGTTGTATACTGTTGATCTAAAGTGGAATTACCCTGTGGAAACAGGAATTTTCCATTTTAGAGCATTTTGAAATCACTGAAAGGTAGGTCAACTATGGACAATTTGAAAAGGCTTTTATTTTTGAAAGCAAAATCAGAATGACTTGATATTGATATGGTAACATCGTGAGGTTGTATACTGTTGATCTAAAGTGGAATTACCCTGTGGAAACAGGAATTTTCCATTTTAGAGCATTTTGAAATCACTGAAAGGTAGGTCAACTATGGACAATTTGAAAAGGCTTTTATTTTTGAAAGCAAAATCAGAATGACTTGATATTGATATGGTATCACTGCGGGGTTGTATACTGTTGATCTAAAGTGGAATTACCCTGTGGAAACAAGAATTTTTCATTTTAGAGCATTTTGAATCGTTAGGAGATTAAGTCAAATATCGGCAATTTCAAAGGGCCATTACTATGAAAAGCAAAATCAGACTGACTTGATATTGATATGGTATTACTGTGAAAAAGACTGCGGTTGGAAAGTGTTGATACAAAGTTCAAATAGTATTTGGAAATACGACTTTTGCTTTTAAGAGCATTATGAATTCATTGAAAGAGTAGTTCAAAAATGAAGATTCACAGGGCTTTTACTTTGAAATCCAAAATAAGATGGCCTTGATAGTGACAGGGCACAATTAGGGTACAAGGCTGTGTCATGTAGATGTAACATTAGAGTTTCTAAAAAAAAAAAAAAGGCCTAAATTATATGTTATTATGTTCTTAACATATCTGTTAATTCACTCGAAGTTGGCTTTTATTTTGAAATCCGGTTTCCACATCCATTCCCGTAATACTTTGAATACACAGGGAACGTAAAATCAACTGGAGGCTGGCTTGACTGCAAGTCTCGAATTGGAGGCTGGCTTGACACAAGTAAAGTACGGGATGGTTCTTGTGAGAGTTTAGAAGCATCATGGACGAGGAACTTGAAAGCTCTCAGGTATGAAGCCTAAAGTTCAAAAATTCCATGAATTAAGGTCTATCCGATTGTTAAGTGATGACGTGATATGGCTTTTGTGTTGTTAACATGTTTAATGTTATGTATTTTCTTCTATTTAATCTCAAAAAGCTCCTAAAACAGTCAGTGATCACTGTTGACCTCCCTCGGCTTTTATTACTGCTAATCATTTATTTAAGCTCAGTTTTTAAAACCTTACGATGTAACTACAGCCCAGCCCATGCAGCAGTATATGAATGACTAACCTCGTATTGTGGATGGATTATCTCAGTTGTTCTCCTGGCTGAAGTTTGGTCCTTTTACAGCATCCTGCCATGCGATTACATTTGTTCCTGACCACCGAGAACACTCACGTTAACTTTTATCGAGTGGAAAAAAGTTAGCTTGTTTATATTATGCTAACATAGCTGTGTCGCTAGCGGTCACGTAGCACATCATTATATACCAGCTAGCCAAACTTCAGTAACCCTACAAACGTCACTGCTGTTTAGCTTTCTGTCTTCATTCATGTTGGAAGTGATAGCGGAGCTGTACGTTTTCATTTGTTTCCAAAACCCCGCAGTCAGGACATGCTATATTGTATTTAGATAGAAGCTAGCGAGCTAACTTCCTGCTAACTTCTAACTCCGTTAAATGTCATAAATTCCGTTTTCATGGATGCCTGGATGTTAAACTCAATTGTTACACCTGGTAGAGCAGAACGCTGATCATTTTATTAAAGATGAAAGACTATAGACAGTTTTTCAACTCTCAGTAATGCCATAGTGATCATTTGATATAGGGCTTTGGAGTTGACGTCACGCCGCAATGCATTGTGGGAGCGCAGCGCCATTTTCGGGGTCTACGAATCAAAACAAACACACTGTGTTGGAACAACGACTACAAGTTCATTTAAAGACAAGAACTATGAGCCAAGGCCGACACAAATGTGTTTTATCTACTTTATCATAAATGTAACAAAGTGTTTAGAAAGTTAGCACATACATGTGATTTTTCATTTCTTTATGTGTCCATCTATAGAACGCTGCAGGTTATATTCTAAATCTGCCCGTTCTGTCAGAAACCTGCCTGCAGAAAATGAACCTAAAGTATGTAATCAGAATCAGAATCAGAATGCAAGGATGTAATCACTTTCAAGATGGAGAAAGCATAAAGTGACAATTATGAATCACTTAAGGAGATTCTGCAGGTCATTAACGTATAAAAGTAAAATAAAATGTATTTTTAGTGACACAGGACACAAACAAGTGTCCTGTGTCCTGTTTCCTTTTTTCTAAAGCATATAGTTAGGGCTGGACCAGGTGACCCTGAATCCTCCCTTTGTTATGCTGCAATAGATGTAGGCTGCCGGGGGATTCCCATGATGCATTGAGTTTTTCCTTTCCAGTCACCTTTCTCACTCACTATGTATTAATAGACCTCTCTGCATTGAATCATATCTGTTATTAACCTCTGTCTCTCTTCCACAGCATGTCTTTATCCTGTCTTCCTTCTCTCACCCCAACCGGTCGCAGCAGATGGCCGCCCCTCCCTGAGCCTGGTTCTGCCGGAGGTTTCTTCCTGTTAAAAGGGAGTTTTTCCTTCCCACTGTCGCCAAAGTGCTTGCTCATAGGGGGTCATATGATTGTTGGGTTTTTCTCTGTATCTATGAAGCGCCTTGAGGCGACTTTTGTTGTGATTTGGCGCTATATAAATAAAATTGAATTGAATTGAATTGAAACATGGAAGCAAGATGTATAATTAGGATTATTTATAATAAATATGAATAAATTAGTGCAATTTCTTTAACCATAAAGAATAACTAAATCCTTTAGGACAGTGTCTCATCAATGCACTGAACTCACTATGTTATCCACCTAACAGTCTCCACATGTTCTCACTGTAATTTCCCCTCATGAATGAAGTTATGCTGCACTAATCTGAATGTTTGCAGGGAAATCAAACGCATTTCACACGCAGTACTCGAGCTGACTTACCTTTGTTTGAATGGCTGACTCCACAGACAAGGCATGAAAATATGTCAGGCTACGTCAATAGCGGTTGGTCTTCTGGGTTTCTACTCCACGGCCGTATTTCATACGGGTCCACATTTCCAATGCACACTATTTTCTGCAAGTACCGCTGCTTCGCCTCTGGACGCAATCGGTCTCTATACAGTTCATTCTCTTTTGAGAGGCTCTTAAGAATCTTTCTTGTAGTCGTTGTTCCAACACAGTGTGTTTGTTTTGATTCGTAGACCACGAAAATGGCGCTGCGCTCCCACAATGCATTGCGGCGTGACGTCAACTCCAAAGCCCTATATGGACCTGCAGCGGAGTTTAGGTACAGACACGGCTAGTGACGTCAGACTGAACAACCGGATACAGACACGTATACATGTGTGTGTTGATAGGCCACGTAAAACCAGAATTATGATAAAAAAAAAAAAAATACACCCCATGTTTTTTTTTCTCTTAATAAAACGGTGGTATTTACAGCGGGAAGAAACGGCGTTTTCTGAGGACAGCACGAGCAAACACTCTGCTCTTGCCTTTCCTGTTTGTGTTATGCTCCAGTTTGCATAACTATCTTTAAATCCCAGCAGAAGTGCAACCACATAAGCTAGCGCTTTTTTTTTTTTTTTTACACAGGAAACCAGAGGAGTTGTACTTACATCTTATGCCATCAGCTTGTCCTAGGTCACGGTTATCTTCCACATATGGTTTAGCAAAAATTGCAGAAAAAGCACTTGCAGCAACAAAAACATAAAATTGCAGAAACACGCTTTGCTAATCCGATCAGCTGTTCATAATACTTCCTATGCTAGCTCAAGCGTTCACGGTCTGCAGCCCTAAAGTACGCAGCCTTAACGGCCGGAAGTGCGAGGCTTGTAGGCTTGTGAAATGGGACGGTCTAGCTTCCGTTGCACTGCCCAGGTTGCCTAGCAACCATGATACCAACCGCTGGAAACGTTTCATACAGCTTTGTTTGACAGAAATGAAGGAGAAATTTTGTTCATTTATTTGTTTGTTCATTTGTTTCTACATGAGCTCTGTGTGATTTAATAAGTATCTGAGGCTGAGGCCACAGGATTGTAAAACATGATTATTGGGCTTCATTTCTGTACTGAAGAGTCATTTAAGATTAGCTAGTAAATAATAATTAGCTAATGTTGTTCATGAGACTAAAGTCATCTCACCTTGGTAATGTAACTATAATATGGCCAATATTATAGTTATTATATTAATCATTATTAGTTATTACAGCAGTGAGTTTGAACTCTGTGTCAAACACTGAGCTTCAGTAAAGATTCAAGTTGCAGTCATTTATATTTCCTATCACCTTAAATCTTCACTCAAATACAAGTATCTTTGACAGTGTATATAGATGTATTACAGCAGTGAGACAAATATTGCTCTTTCAGTATGTTGGCATTACTAAATTTGGCTCAATGCTTACATATATGTGTAAAAAGAAAATGTACAAGCTGTAATAACTGTCTGATAGAATGAAGAGTAGACTGATATATGAAATATTCCTTTATTGGGTGAGAAAATCAAACCATGTCATAACTGCTTTAAGTCATACAGAATAGATATCAGAGCCTTAGACAGGCTGACTTGTGCTAAATGGGTCAAACTGGGCAGAAAGTATACAAACACATAACATCCTTATAGAATATGATGTAACACTATAGATCAACTTACCTCAGAATATATAAAGCATATAAACAATTACAGCAATATGATGCAACAAACACAGCAGTACTACTAATCCAAAATACCCCAAGCTTCATAGAACTGAAACAAACATTTATTTTTAGGTCCATTCTGCCGCTGATACATACTTTAGGTTTCTGAACAGTAAACTTGTTGCTGCCTTTCATAGTGTGTAACTTGAAGGCCCTGAGTACTTTCTCCCACACTGAAAACACTGGAATGATAACATTATTTGAACAGTACCTAATAAGACTGATTCTGGACAGACAATTAGTTATTTTAAACTTTTCTAGCAGTCCTTCACAAACAGGGAACAGTCTGTCTATTCTCTCCATCTGTCAGCTGCTGCTGGCTCTTCCTCCTCCTCTTCCTCACACCCTGCTGAGTTTGTCCTGGTGGATCATCAGGGCTGCAAAGCCTCACAGATGATGTGCAGCAGTGGGTCCCTCAGTCTGTCCTCACTCTGGACACTTGCAGTTGTCACACATGGAAATCAAATGTGTGATAAGCTGCAGGATTCAAACACAAGTGTAACTTATAAACACATGTTCATAATTTTATTCCACAATCAGAGAGAAAGAAAAAGAGAGAGAGTGCAGGACAGACAGACAGGTGACAGTCTCAGGTGTATACACTGCTACAAAACAGCACCAGAGAAGGAGGATTTAGTGTTTGTGTTATTACAAGTGCTAAACAAGAAGAGTTCCCAGATGGTACAGTGGACACATGTGTGACTCCTGTGATTAAAGCATCTTTCTTTCAGCTTAACGAGTGAACCGTCAGCTCGTTCAAACACACGTTAAAGTCCGTTTGGCTCGACACCACCGAACAGAGGCAGCAATATAACATAGCTAACATTAACAGTGCAGTGAATCCTGCTTGTGCCGTGATATTCAGGACTGCAAACCGAGCAGCATTCACTGAGTTTCAGCTTGTTGTGTTTGTGGATATATGACTGACTTTAATTATCCACAAAATCATCACATTCTCTGTAAGATTAAGGTCGACTATTGTATTATTATATGTTAAAGGCTTTAAAACCAAGTTAACGCTGAAAGTACAAACATCGCTAATGTCAGATAACTTTGCCGACATGTGGCCAACAGTAATGTTTTAATGTTCTTCATTATTAAACATTTGCACATAAATAAGTGACATAACATTCAGTACTTACTTTTAACAGTTTACTCTTCGGCCGCTCCGCGTCTGCGGCGAAATGATCCACACCAACTGCCGCGCTATGAATTGTGGGATATGTTGGGCCACGAAGTCTACACCGCCACAGCCTTAAAATTCAGGGAAATGAAGGACGCATTTGAGGGCCGCATTTCGAGCAGCCTTTGAATTGGGACAGCCTTCGGCGCGCCGCTGTGACGTAATCGGCCTTAAAATACAGCCTTCAAGGCTGCAGACCCTGAATTGGGATATAGCCCACATCTGCCGTCACCTGCCGAAACAGGAAGTGACGTCATATCTCGTGGGAAAAGTAGTTTTCCCTCTCAGTGCCTTTATAAACCTATACTGGTATTTTTAAGTCGTGTTTGACGTTGTGCTTTTCTGTATAGCTTCTGGAATGCTTTAAACTCATATTACACTGTTGGAAATAGTTTTGTAGGGGGGTGGGTGTCTTTTATTTTAATGCACATGCTGTTTGGGTTTTTTTGGTTTTGTGCAAATTAGCATTGTAATATTTCTTTTCATTTATGCTGCAGTATATAAAAAAAATGGTGTATCTCAATCTCAAGAATAAAACTATAAGGACACACAACTTTGTAATTACAGTTTTGAGGGATAAACCTCTGAAATTTCTCTAACTAGAAATATTTGTTTCAAAAAAAGTTTCATTTTTTTGTAGTTTATTGCACTTTTCTTCCCGATTTATGTGGTTACTATGGTCTTAATACATACATATTATTAAAACTTAGGATATCACCGTTGTATTGATGTATAGTAACTTCAAATGCCCCCAAAAATGGCACTACAGCACGAAAATAACTTTAAAGATAAGCTCTGGCAGTCTTGGTTCTATGGTAGGTCTTAAAGGGATTAAAGTATACCATGTCGACCAATAAAATATTATATTGCAACATGCGGTATATGGTTGTTTAGGATGAGGGGGAAGCTTTAGGAGTGACGCTGGCGAGGCAGAGTGAGCGAGCGGAAGATAGAGAATGAGCTTTCACATGTGAGAGATTTGTGACGTTTAGCGTATTCTGAGTCTAAATTAGGTTTGGAAACAGGAGGGATACAACTCATGTTGTCATATCTGCAAGGGTTAGGCCTGTCGTGTTTTCCTCTGTCTTATATTGAACAAACAATTTTTTTGGAGTGGCACAAATAATTTGTGTGCCTTCTTACTTGAGACAGAACACCTGATTGTTCTGTAAATAGTTATATAAAAAACGCCTGAGGCCTTGGCTGCATTTTTAGGTAAATAGTATGATATAACTTTGTTGTTTGCAAAACTTATGCATTATTTTTCAGAAATGTATGTATTTCAAGTTGTAAAAATGATTTGTTGAACACGTTTGTGGGTTTTACAGTAAGAAATAAAATCTGAGTAGAAAAAAAGTTATGTTTTTTGTCTGTATTTAGATCACTTGTGCTAATGCAGTATGTCAAAATGAAAAAAATAACTCCAAATTCAGATATGTCAGGTTGTGCTGAAAAGAATGATACCAAACAAGGCAGAATGAACAGTTTTTAAAGGTTAAATATATAGAGGTAAAACCAAAAGTAGGCAGAATTACTAACAGTAGTGCAGATAATTCATTTTTAAGGGCATTTGTAAATATTAAGTAAGAGTAAGACAAAAAATACAACTTTTTTTAGTAGTTGTATGAATCTTGTTTTTGTGTACAGGTGGTGTTTGTGAGCAGCGAAGAGCCAAAGAGTACAGAGGAACAGCAACAGGTTGCTGGCATCTCCAAGACTCAAAGGCAACACTATATCAGAAATGGACACAAGTGTCCCATATGTGGACATGTATATGCTGATATTGTTCAGCACCTAAGAGTCACAGAGAAGGTGGTAAATAAAACTGAGCTGACTCTATTGAGCCAATTTTCTCATCGGCAGTAAGTGTCTTAATAAATTCTAAAAGAGACTAAATTTACATGTATTTGTCCGTACACATGTTTTCGAATCACTGCATTTATTTAATTGCTAACTTTTATATTAACCCAATTTCTATTTCATCCTACTCAGCATTTTATTTTGACTATTTTTACAGCTTTTCTGCAAATCTGGACTGTCCAGTCCGCTTATGTCAGTCAAAACATCTTAATCGGCTTGATAAGCACCTGGAAAAGGTCCACAAATTACAGGTATGTTATTAGTGTGAATGCTTGAAAAGCATTCACAGTATTGTTCTTCTAATCTTTATTATTAGTGTGAATGCTTGAAAAGCATTCACAGTATTGTTCTTCTAATCTTTATTATTAGTGTGAATGCTTGAAAAGCATTCACAGTATTGTTCTTCTAATCTTTATTATTAGTGTGAATGCTTGAAAAGCATTCACAGTATTGTTCTTCTAATCTTTATTATTATATTTTATCTATTCCGTACGTTTTTTGAAAGCCTACTCCTTCAAAACCGTTCAACTTAGAAAAACCATTCAAACATCGTTAGATTCCTATTATTTTGGACATGATTGCTTGTATTTTTCTCATTTTTAACATTTATATTTTTAATTTTATTCAACTTTATTCAACAAAAATTTCCCATGTATTTCAATGGGGAGACCCTTCAAATTCTCATTCAACTTACTCATTTTTAAACTCTTACTACTTCCACATACATTGACATAGAGCCACCATTCAAACTTTAAAACGAAGACAAGACATTCAACTATTCAACTTGTATTTATCTTTTCAATATCTATTATACTTTTTCTTCAGTTCCAGTTTAAGTTTCATGATGTTTTTTCACCCGTTTCAAAATTTATAATGGGTGTGTATGGGACGGAATGTTGGGGCTAGAGTGAGGCAGCTCAACTGCTAGAGTGAGAGGAGCAAAAAAATTAATCTTAAAATCTTTTTTAAAACTGCTGCTGTGTCCGCAGCGTTTGCTCTACAGGTATGATTTTACCCTCAAAACGTAGCCATCGCTGTCCTCTTTCATCCAATGTGTTTACTATTGTACTAGGTGTTATGGTTCTTTCATAAATGTCACCAATGCACAGCCTCCTCCCTCCAACTCTTCCATAGACTCTAATGTTAAAATGGCTCAGAAGGTTCGTTTGAAAATCAGAAGAGCATGGTGTCTTTCCACTGTCACCACGTCCATATAATAAACTCCACAGACATGAAAACTGAGAATTTGGTAGACTAGACATTGCTGTCGCTCACGGTGAAAGAATTTCGTCAATACGACTTTTACTTTTCATTTGGGAACGATTTGTTTCGGCCTGACTTTTCTGTTCATTTTAAGGAGCAAAAGTGAGGTGCATGTCTGTGTCGTGTGTATGGAGTCACTGGGTGCAGTCACTATAGCAACCAGGCTCACACCTGCCTGCTTAACGAGCTCTCTCTCACTCTGTGCCAAGATTCATCTTAAACACTTCTCTTTCAACTGCTGCTGTGTCCACAGTGTTACAGCCATCATTTTACCCTCAAAACGTCGCCATCGTTGTTCTTTTTCCAACATCTTGTCTTTCAAAGCTCAGAGATGTAAACTTTTTAAACTGTGTGGGTCCAAGTGGAGGGATCACATTTTAGTCATTCAGTGATTCAAAGAATACGAACTTTTAATATTCATTCAGATGTTTTCTGACTCTAAATGTTCTTTTCTCATTTCTTAGGGTTTTCTAATTTACATTTAAAACATTTTCAGCTTTTTTCCAACTTCTGCTTCTGTGTAACCTTCAGCTTTTAGCAGTTCAGCACCTTTGTTTTCAGGTTAAATTTGGTTGTTTTTTTTTTTGTTTTTTTTTTAATTTCATTCAATATTTTTAACTCAAAATTCAGCAATTAATTCATTTCAGTGCATACATTCAGATTCAAGCATTCACACTGCAGTTTCTTCAGAAAATGCACTTTCTAGTTAGTGTGAATGCTTGAAAAGCATTCACAGTATTGTTCTTCTAATCTTTATTATTATATTTTCTTTTTCCGTACGTTTTTTGAAAGCCTACTCCTTCAAAACCGTTCAACTTAGAAAAACCATTCAAACATCGTTAGATTCCTATTATTTTGGACATGACTGCTTCTATTTTTCTCATTTTTAACATTTATATTTTTAATTTTATTCAACTTTATTCAACAAAAATTTCCCATGTATTTCAATGGGGACACCCTTCAAATTCTCATTCAATTTACTCATTTTTAAACTCTTACTACTTCCACATACATTGACATAGAGCCACCATTCAAACTTTAAAACGAAGACAAGACATTCAACTATTCAACTTGTATTTATCTTTTCAATATCTATTATACTTTTTCTTCAGTTCCAGTTTAAGTTTCATGATGTTTTTTCAGCCGTTTCAGAGTTTATAATGGGTGTGTATGGGACGGAATGTTGGGGCTAGAGTGAGGCAGCTCAACTGCTAGAGTGAGAGGAGCAAAAAAATTAATCTTAAAATCTTTTTTAAAACTGCTGCTGTGTCCGCAGCGTTTGCTCTACAGGTATGATTTTACCCTCAAAACGTAGCCATGGCTGTCCTCTTTCATCCAATGTGTTTACTATTGTCCTAGGTGTTACGGTTCTTTCATAAATGTCACCAATGCACAGCCTCCTCCCTCCAACTCTTCCATAGACTCTAATGTTAAAATGGCTCAGAAGGTTCGTTTGAAAATCAGAAGAGCATGGTGTCTTTCCACTGTCACCACGTCCATATAATAAACTCCACAGACATGAAAACTGAGAATTCGGTAGACTAGACATTGCTGTCACTCACGGTGAAAGAATTTTGTCAATACGACTTTTACTTTTCATTTGGGAACGATTTGTTTCGGCCTGACTTTTCTGTTCATTTTAAGCAGCAAAAGTGAGGCGCATGTCTGTGTACGTGTGTATGGAGCCATTGGGTGCGGTCACTATAGCAACCAGGCTCACACCTGCCTGCTTAACGAGCTCTGCCTGCCACTGTACCAAGATTCATCTTAAGCACTTCTCTTTCAACTGCTGCTGTGTCCACAGTGTTACAGCCATCATTTTACCCTCAAATTGTCGCCATTATTGTTCTCTTTCCAACATCTTGTCTTTCAAAGCTCAGAGATGTAAACTTTTTAAACTGTGTGGGTCCAAGTGGAGGGATCACATTTTCTTCATTCAGTGATTCAAAGAATATGACCTTTTAATATTCATTCAGATGTTTTCTGACTCTAAATGTTCTTTTCTCATTTCTTAGGGTTTTCTAATTTACATTTAAAACATTTTCAGCTTTTTTCCAACTTCTGCTTCTGTGTAACCTTCAGCTTTTAGCAGTTCAGCACCTTTGTTTTCAGGTTAAATTTGGGTTTTTTTGTTTGTTTTTTTAAAATTTCATTTAATATTTTTAACTCAAAATTCAGCAATTAATTCATTTCAGTGCATACATTCAGATTCAAGCATTCACACTGCAGTTTCTTCAGAAAATGCACTTTCTAGTTATTATATTTTATTCTGTATTCCGTACGTTTTTTGTAATCCTATAACTTCAAAACCGTTCAACTTAGAAAAACCATTCAAACACCGTTAGATTCCTATTCTTTTGGACAACACTGCTTCTATTTTTCATATTTTTAACATTTATATTTTTAATTTTATTCAACTTTATTCAACAAAAATTTATAATGTATTTCAATGGGGAGACCCTTCAAATCCTCATTCAACTTACTCATTTTTAAACTCTTACTACTTCCACATACATTGACATAGAGCCACCATTCAAACTTTAAAACGAAGACAAGACATTCAACTATTCAACTTGTATTTATCTTTTCAATATCTATTATACTTTTTCTTCAGTTCCAGTTTAAGTTTCATGATGTTTTTTCACCCGTTTCAGAGTTTATAATGGGTGTGTATGGGACGGAATGTTGGGGCTAGAGTGAGACAGCTCAACTGCTAGAGTGAGAGGAGCAAAAAAATTAATCTTAAAATCTTTTTTAAAACTGCTGCTGTGTCCACAGCGTTTGCTCTACAGGTATGATTTTACCCTCAAAACGTAGCCATGGCTGTCCTCTTTCATCCAATGTGTTTACTATTGTACTAGGTGTTATGGTTCTTTCATAAATGTCACCAATGCACAGCCTCCTCCCTCCAACTCTTCCATAGACTCTAATGTTAAAATGGCTCAGAAGGTTCGTTTGAAAATCAGAAGAGCATGGTGTCTTTACACTGTCACCACGTCCATATAATAAACTCCACAGGCATGAAAACTGAGAATTAGGTAGACTAGACCTGGCTGTCGCTCACGGTGAAAGAATTTTGTCAATACGACTTTTACTTTTCATTTGGGAAGAATTTGTTTGGGCCTGACTTTTCTGTTCATTTTAAGCAGCAAAAGTGAGGCGCATGTCTGTGTACGTGTGTATGGAGCCATTGGGTGCGGTCACTATAGCAACCAGGCTCACACCTGCCTGCTTAACGAGCTCTGCCTGCCACTGTACCAAGATTCATCTTAAGCACTTCTCTTTCAACTGCTGCTGTGTCCACAGTGTTACAGCCATCATTTTACCCTCAAATTGTCGCCATTATTGTTCTCTTTCCAACACCGTATCTTTCAAAGCTCAGGCATTTAAACTTTTTAAACTGTGTGGGTCCAAGTGGAGGGATCACATTTGAGTCATTCAGTGATTCAAAGAATATGACCTTTTGATATTCTTTCAGATGTTTTCTGACTCTAAATGTTCTTTTCTCATTTCTTAGGGTTTTCTAATTTACATTTAAAACATTTTCAGTTTTTTTCCAACTCCTTCTTCTGTGTAACCTTCAGCTTTTAGCAGTTCAGCACCTTTGTTTTCAGGTTAAATTCGGGGGTTTTTTGTTTGTTTTTTTTAAATTTCATTTAATATTTTTAACTCAAAATTCAGCAATTAATTCATTTCAGTGCATACATTCAGATTCAAGCATTCACACTGCAGTTTCTTCAGAAAATGCACTTTCTAGTTCTATTTTATTATTATCTATTCCGTACGTTTTTTGAAAGCCTACTCCTTCAAAACCGTTCAACTTAGAAAAACCATTCAAACACCATTAGATTCCTATTCTTTTGGACATGATTGCTTGTATTTTTCTCATTTTTAACATTTATATTTTTAATTTTATTCAACTTTATTCAACAAAAATTTCCCATGTATTTCAATGGGGAGACCCTTCAAATTCTCATTCAACTTACTCATTTTTAAACTCTTACTACTTCAACATACGTTCACATAGAGCCACCATTCAAACTTTAAAACGAAGACAAGACATTCAACTATTCAACTTGTATTTATCTTTTCAATATCTATTATACTTTTTCTTCAGTTCCAGTTTAAGTTTCATGATGTTTTTTCACCCGTTTCAGAGTTTATAATGGGTGTGTATGGGACGGAATGTTGGGGCTAGAGTGAGGCAGCTCAACTGCTAGAGTGAGAGGAGCAAAAAAATTAATCTTAAAATCTTTTTTAAAACTGCTGCTGTGTCCGCAGCGTTTGCTCTACAGGTATGATTTTACCCTCAAAACGTAGCCATGGCTGTCCTCTTTCATCCAATGTGTTTACTATTGTACTAGGTGTTATGGTTCTTTCATAAATGTCACCAATGCACAGCCTCCTCCCTCCAACTCTTCCATAGACTCTAATGTTAAAATGGCTCAGAAGGTTCGTTTGAAAATCAGAAGAGCATGGTGTCTTTCCACTGTCACCACGTCCATATAATAAGCTCCACAGGCATGAAAACTGAGAATTAGGTAGACTAGACATTGCTGTCGCTCACGGTGAAAGAATTTTGTCAATACGACTTTTACTTTTCATTTGGGAGCGATTTGTTTCGGCCTGACTTTTCTGTTCATTTTAAGCAGCAAAAGTGAGGTGCATGTCTGTGTACGTGTGTATGGAGCCCTTGGGTGCAGTCACTATAGCAACCAGGCTCACACCTGCCTGCTTAACGAGCTCTCTCTCTCACTCTGCCAAGATTCATCTTAAACACTTCTCTTTCAACTGCTGCTGTGTCCACAGTGTTACAGCCATCATTTTACCCTCAAAACGTCGCCATCGTTGTTCTCTTTCCAACATCTTGTCTTTCAAAGCTCAGGCATTTAAACTTTTTAAACTGTGTGGATCAAAGTGGAGGGATCACATTTTAGTCATTCAGTGATTCAAAGAATATGACCTTTTAATATTCATTCAGATGTTTTCTGACTCTAAATGTTCTTTTCTCATTTCTTAGGGTTTTCTAATTTACATTTAAAACATTTTCAGTTTTTTTCCAACTCCTTCTTCTGTGTAACCTTCAGCTTTTAGCAGTTCAGCACCTTTGTTTTCAGGTTAAATTCGTTTTTTTTTTTGTTTTTTTTTAATCTCATTCAATATTTTTAACTCAAAATTCAGCAATTAATTCATTTCAGTGCATACATTCAGATTCAAGCATTCACACTGCAGTTTCTTCAGAAAATGCACTTTCTAGTTCCATTTTATTATTATTATCTATTCCGTACGTTTTTTGAAAGCCTACTCCTTCAAAACCATTCAACTTAGAAAAACCATTCAAACATCGTTAGATTCCTATTATTTTGGACATGATTGCTTGTATTTTTCTCATTTTTAACATTTATATTTTTAATTTTATTCAACTTTATTCAACAAAAATTTCCCATGTATTTCAATGGGGAGACCCTTCAAATTCTCATTCAACTTACTCATTTTTAAACTCTTACTACTTCAACATACGTTCACATAGAGCCACCATTCAAACTTTAAAACGAAGACAAGACATTCAACTATTCAACTTGTATTTATCTTTTCAATATCTATTATACTTTTTCTTCAGTTCCAGTTTAAGTTTCATGATGTTTTTTCACCCGTTTCAGAGTTTATAATGGGTGTGTATGGGACGGAATGTTGGGGCTAGAGTGAGGCAGCTCAACTGCTAGAGTGAGAGGAGCAAAAAAATTAATCTTAAAATCTTTTTTAAAACTGCTGCTGTGTCCACAGCGTTTGCTCTACAGGTATGATTTTACCCTCAAAACGTAGCCATGGCTGTCCTCTTTCATCCAATGTGTTTACTATTGTCCTAGGTGTTATGGTTCTTTCATAAATGTCACCAATGCACAGCCTCCTCCCTCCAACTGTTCCATAGACTCTAATGTTAAAATGGCTCAGAAGGTTCGTTTGAAAATCAGAAGAGCATGGTGTCTTTCCACTGTCACCATGTCCATATAATAAACTCCACAGACATGAAAACTGAGAATTTGGTAGACTAGACATTGCTGTCGCTCACGGTGAAAGAATTTTGTCAATACGACTTTTACTTTTCATTTGGGAACGATTTGTTTCGGCCTGACTTTTCTGTTCATTTTAAGCAGCAAAAGTGAGGTGCATGTCTGTGTGCGTGTGTATGGAGCCAATGGGTGCGGTCACTATAGCAACCAGGCTCACACCTGCCTGCTTAACGAGCTCTCTCTGCCACTCTGCCAAAATTCATCTTAAACACTTCTCTTTCAACTGCTGCTGTGTCCACAGTGTTAAAGCCATCATTTTACCCTCAAAACGTCGCCATCGTTGTTCTTTTTCCAACATCTTGTCTTTCAAAGCTCAGAGATGTAAACTTTTTAAACTGTGTGGGTCCAAGTGGAGGGATCACATTTTAGTCATTCAGTGATTCAAAGAATGTGACCTTTTAATATTCATTCAGATGTTTTCTGACTCTAAATGTTCTTTTCTCATTTCTTAGGGTTTTCTAATTTACATTTAAAACATTTTCAGTTTTTTTCCAACTTCTTCTTCTGTGTAACCTTCAGCTTTTAGCAGTTCAGCACTGTTGTTTTCAGGTTAAATTCAGTTTTTTTTTTTTTTATCTCATTCAAAATTTTTAACTCAAAATTCAGCAATTAATTCATTTCAGTCCATACATTCAGATTCAAGCATTCACACTGCAGTTTCTTCAGAAAATGCACTTTCTAGTTATTTTTTCCTATTCCGTACGTTTTTCGCCGACTATCTCCTTCAAAACCGTTCAACTTAGAAAAACCATTCAAACACCATTAGATTCCTCTTCTTTTGGAATGGTGTGCTTCTACTTTTCTCATTTTTAACATTTATATTTTTAATTTTATTCAACTTTATTCAACAAAAATTTCCCATGTATTTCAATGGGGAGACCCTTCAAATTCTCATTCAACTTACTCATTTTTAAACTCTTACTACTTCAACATACGTTCACATAGAGCCACCATTCAAACTTTAAAACGAAGACAAGACATTCAACTATTCAACTTGTATTTATCTTTTCAATATCTATTATACTTTTTCTTCAGTTCCAGTTTAAGTTTCATGATGTTTTTTCACCCGTTTCAGAGTTTATAATGGGTGTGTATGGGACGGAATGTTGGGGCTAGAGTGAGGCAGCTCAACTGCTAGAGTGAGAGGAGCAAAAAAATTAATCTTAAAATCTTTTTTAAAACTGCTGCTGTGTCCGCAGCGTTTGCTCTACAGGTATGATTTTACCCTCAAAACGTAGCCATGGCTGTCCTCTTTCATCCAATGTGTTTACTATTGTACTAGGTGTTATGGTTCTTTCATAAATGTCACCAATGCACAGCCTCCTCCCTCCAACTCTTCCATAGACTCTAATGTTAAAATGGCTCAGAAGGTTCGTTTGAAAATCAGAAGAGCATGGTGTCTTTCCACTGTCACCACGTCCATATAATAAGCTCCACAGGCATGAAAACTGAGAATTAGGTAGACTAGACATTGCTGTCGCTCACAGTGAAAGAATTTTGTCAATACGACTTTTACTTTTCATTTGGGAGCGATTTGTTTCGGCCTGACTTTTCTGTTCATTTTAAGCAGCAAAAGTGAGGTGCATGTCTGTGTACGTGTGTATGGAGCCATTGGGTGCGGTCACTATAGCAACCAGGCTCACACCTGCCTGCTTAACGAGCTCTCTCTGCCACTCTGCCAAAATTCATCTTAAACACTTCTCTTTCAACTGCTGCTGTGTCCACAGTGTTAAAGCCATCATTTTACCCTCAAAACGTCGCCATCGTTGTTCTTTTTCCAACATCTTGTCTTTCAAAGCTCAGAGATGTAAACTTTTTAAACTGTGTGGGTCCAAGTGGAGGGATCACATTTTAGTCATTCAGTGATTCAAAGAATATGACCTTTTAATATTCTTTCAGATGTTTTCTGACTCTAAATGTTCTTTTCTCATTTCTTAGGTTTTTCTAATTTACAATTAAAACATTTTCAGCTTTTTTCCAACTTCTTCTTCTGTGTAACCTTCAGCTTTTAGCAGTTCAGCACTTTTGTTTTTAGGTTAAATTCGGGTTTTTTTTTTATCTCATTCAAGATTTTTAACTTAAATTCAGTAACTAATTCATTTCAGTGCATACATTCAGATTCAAGCATTCACACTGCAGTTTCTTCAGAAAATGCACTTTCTAGTTGACTTGTGGTGTCTCTATGTGGTTTTTGTGTGTTGGTGAGGCAGCCTTGATCTCTGGAATCAGATGTTTATGTTAAAGGGACTTACATTTAGCACCTTGCATTTTACATATTTGTTACTCTGGTGAAATGAAAGTCTTCCAGTTTCCATAGAAGAATACGGTGGTTCTTTCTTTGTCCGTATGCTGTATTTATATAATGTTCCTCGAGCTCTAGAAAGCATGTTGTGTGCATAGATAAAAACATGAAGGATGCCCAAATAAGTAAAATACTGACAGTTTTGATATATGGTTACACAGAAAACTGTTTAAATTTAATCCTAATCACATCTAATACCAACTTTTTCAGAAACCTATGATTAAACTTTACATGCAAAAGGCCAAGGACAGACACGTTGCTAAAGAACTGGCACTTCTGAGGGCATCAAATCCCACACCGCAAATGGTCTCACACATGGATGAAGTGGATGATGCTGTAATTGAGGAGGGCATCTTTAGGGCACTGGAGGAAGGGTCAAAGGTTGCTTCTGCTATAGCCTCTTCCAGCGAGGCTCCCAGTGACCATGATACACTGATCCACCAGCCTGCTCCTCCCTCTGACAGCGAGGCTCACAGTGACCATGCTGCACTGATCCACCAGCCTGCTCCTCCCTCTGACAGCGAGGCTCACAGTGACCATGCTGCACTGATCCACCGGCCTGCTCCTCCCTCTGACAGCGAGGCTCACAGTGACCATGATACACTGATCCACCAGCCTGCTCGAGACGATTCCGTTGACTCTGACAGCGAGGCTCCCAGTGACCATGATACACTGAACCATCGGCCTGCTCCTCCCTCTGACAGCGAGGCTCCCAGTGACTCTACCAGACCAAACCTACAGCCTCCTCTCTCTGCCAGTGACACTCTCAGTGACCACACCATCCCAATTATGCAGCCTCCTTCTATCTCCAGCAGCAAGGTTACTTGTCATTCAACAGTGGTATGTCCTGATGTGTTAATCCCAAGCAGTGCACCTTACTATGCAGTACAGCAATGGAGGGGAAGGCCTCTCCTGAGGACACCTGCTCCTGGTTGCAAACACTGTCAGATACTGTTCACTGAGCTACAGGTGGTGAAGCAGTTGCTAGAGTGTGAAATTGAAAGGAATCATGAGCTCAAGCAGATACACTCTTCAACCAAGCGTGCAAATGTGAGTATTGTTTACCTCGTATGATTGTACACCTCATTGTAAAACATTCTTTCATTTACTTTTGATAAACAAATCTGCTTAATGATCCTTTTTATTTCAGGTTAAATATAGCAGATGTAAACGGTTTTCACCCAGCAAAGCCCCTCACTATGGTAAATAATATATCTTATCAAACTTACTACTGTAAAATGTATTAACTGGAGATAATCTTACATAGTATGACTGACCATCCTCGGATAGCAATCCTTACTCAGTTCATTTGTGAAGAGTGAGTTCTTCTAAGAATTGCTCTTCATTGAGGTTTTCTTTATGCATTGAGAAGCTTGAAAAAAGATTTGTCTTTTGTCAATAAAATCCCCCTGATGTAAAAGACCTGAGGCCTAAAAATGAGTGCAATATAACTTTACTTTGATATGATGTCTGTTCTTGCCTCATCAGTAAGACTTGTGGAGGAATTTAGGGCCCATGCAGAAGGTGTGGACCCTAGCAGAAAACTATGTCAAAATGCAAGGCAGCGAGCCACTCATGTCATCCATTTTCTGGAATTCATGGCAGACCCAGAAATTCCAAATGTTGACCTTCTGTTTCTGAGGAACCATGGAAAAGTCCGTGAGTAAGTGCTTAATTTGAATGATTATTAGTTTCTATATACATGTGTGCATATACAGTTTAACACATGAACTAATTTGTATTTTTGACTTTGGAGTTTTCTAGCACACCTGCAAGCAAAAGGGTTTAAACCAACAACTCAGAAAGCTTATCTCATGGATGCTGTTGCTTTCACGAAATATATATTAAACATGTCACCACCACAAGTCAGACTTGGAAAAAAAAGGTTCAACGCCCTTTTGGTCGAACTGAGGGCACGTAACAGAGATGTTGGCCGTGAAGTAGTCGTGCACCAGCTGAATGTGCAGAGATCTAAGTCTAGTATGTCTATAATACATATCTCTACCTCTTTTATTAACATTATGTCTTTAAAGTAGGTAAACTGTCTAAGGGATTGTGCTTACATTTGTTTTCAGACAGACTTGTCCAAGCAGAAAAACATGCTTTGTTCATTGAAGAGGCTCCCCAGAAGATTGCTGCCGCACTGGGTATGGATCACTGCAACGCTTAAATCTGTAAATAGATTGTATAATCCCTCTTAAGTAAAATTGTTTGTGGTCTGGGTTAAGACATAGCCCCTACAGTTCTTTACATCACCGTGATTCAATTCAATTTTATTTATATAGCACCAAATAACAACAAAAGTTGCCTTGATTAGGTGGTCATATGATTGAAAAACCCAACAATCATATGAACCCCTATGAGCAAGCACTTTGGCAACAGTGGGAAGGAAACACTCCCTTTTAACAGGAAGAAACCTCTGGCAGAACCAGGCTGAGGGAGGGGCGGGGCCATCTGCTTCGACCGGTGAGAGAGAGAAGGAAAACAGGATAAAGACATGATGTGGAAGAGAGACAGAGATTAATAACAGATATGATTCAATGCAGAGAAGGGAGTATTCAGGGTCACCTGGTCCAGCCCTAACTATATGCTTTAGCAAAAAGGAAAGTTTTAAGCCTAATCTTGAAAGTAGAGATAGTGTCTGTCTCCCGAATCCAAACTGGAAGCTGGTTCCATAGAAGAGGGGCCTGAAAACTAAAGGCTCTGCCTTCCATTCTATATTTAAATACTCTAGGAGCAACAAGTAGGCCTGCAGTGTGAGAGTGAAGTGCTCTAAAAGGGTGATATGGTACTACAAGGTCATTAAGATAAGATGGGGCCTGATTATTTAAGACCTTGTATGTGAGGAGCAGGATTTTGAATTCAATTCTGGATTTAACAGGGAGTCGATGAAGGGAAGCCAAAACAGGAGAAATATGCTCTCTCTCTCTAGTCCCTGTCAGGACTCTTGCTGCAGCATTTTGGATTAATTGAAGGCTTTTCAGGCAGTTTTTTTGGACATCCTGATAATAATGAATTACAGTAGACCAGCCTAGAAGTGAACTAGATTTTCAGCGTCACTCTGCCGACAGGATATTTCTAATTTTAGAGATGTTGCGCAAATGGAAGAAAGCAGTCTTACATATTTGTTTAATATGTGTGTTGAAGGACATATCCTGGTCAAAAATTACTTCAAGGTTCCTCACAGTGTTATTGGTGGCCAAGGTAATGCCATCCAGAGTAAGAATCTGGTTAGATGCCATATTTCTAAGATTTTCAGGGTCAAGTACAATAACCTCAGTTTTATCTGAATTAAGAAGCAGAAAGTTAGCGGCCATCCAGGTCTTTATGTCTTTAAGACATTCCTGCAGTTTAACTAATTGGTGTGTGTTATCTGGCTCCATGGATAGATAGAGCTGGGTGTCATCTGCATAGCATAGCATAGACATAGCTATGTCTTCTAATGATACTGCCTAGGGAAGCAGATATAATTCAAACAGAATTGGTCCTAGCACCGAACCCTGTGGAACTCCATAATTGACCTCAGTGTGTGAAGAGGACTCTCCATTTACATGTACAAATTGGAGTCTATTAGACAGATATGATACAAACCACTGCCGTGCAGTACCTGTAATACCTACAGCATGTTCTAATCGCTCTAATAGGATATTATGGTCAACAGTATCAAGCGCTGCACTAAGGTCTAGCAGGACAAGCACAGAGATGAGTCCACTGTCAGAGGCCATAAAAAGATCATTTGTAGCCTTCACTAAAGCTTTTTCTGTGCTGTGATGAACTCTGAAACCTGACTGAAACTCTTCAAATAAACCATTGCTCTGCAGATGATCTCCTAGCGTTTTGACAACTACTCTTTCAAGGATTTTTGATATGAAAGGAAGCTTGGAGATTGTCCTATCATATTTAAGATTGAAGAATTAATTAATGGCAGGACTTCTTTGAGCAGTTTTGTAGGAATGGGGTCTAAAAGACACGTTGATGGTTTGAAGTAAGTAAGTAATTATTGAAGTTAACTCAGAAAGATCAATTGGAGAAATAGAGTCTAACATTCAATGGTACTAAGAGTTGATTATATTCTTAAACATAGTTACAGTGCTTTGAGAAAGACATCTACTGTGATAAAGTCTACTCTCCTCTGCTGTGTAATCAATTATTGTAAATGTAAATGTTATCAGGAAATGATCAGACAGGAGAGGAAACACTGTTAAATGTTCAGTTTCTATGCCAGTGTGATTAAAGTGGTGGGTGGGTTCTTTTACATTTTGAGAGAAGCCAATTGAGTCTAATAACAGATTAAATGCCATGTTGAGGCTGTCATTTTTAGCATCTACATCGATGTTAAAATCACCCACACTAATTATTTTATCGGAGCTCAGCACTAAATCAGATAAAAAGTCTGAGAAATCAGAGAGAAACTGTGTGTAAGGCTCAGGTGGGCGATATATGATAACAAGTAAGACTGGTTTCTGAATTTTACAGCTGGGGTCGACAAGGCTAAGCATCAGGCTTTCAAATGAATTAAAAGTCTGTCTTGGTCTTTGGTTAATTAATAGGCTGATGTGAAAAATTGCTGCCACACCACCCCCTTGGCCTGCGCTTCGAGATTTCTGGTAGCTAGAATAACTCCGGAGTGTTAATTCATTTAAACTAACCTAATCATCTTGCTGCAACAAGGTTTTTATATAAGGCAGAGTAAATCAATTTGTTGATCAATTATTAAGTCATGTACTAACTGAGACTTGGAGGAGAGAGACCTAATATTTAATAATCCACATTTCACTGTTTTACTCTTTGGTTCAGGTATGGATACTGTATTGCTCTTTCTTTGTGATTTTTTTTTTTTATGTTTTAGTTGTTTATTGCTGGTTTTTAGTTTGTTTTTTGTCTGTTTGGGAGCTGACACAGTCAATGTGAACCACACATTGAAATGGATTTCATGTCTTTTCTGTCTGATGACTACGTTTCTCTGATGCCCAGTTTAAATTGAAGAATAATGTGCAGCTTGGTCAATGTAATGCACATGAAGCCAGAGCTAAAACACATCACCATCGCAGTGAAATATGTGCAGCTCTGCATTAAGATGGAGCCCTGCACATTTTGATCTTGTTATTTCTGGAATGATTGGAAAGATTATTTTCATTATTATGGCTAGAGCAAAGTGTAAGAGCTATTTGCACTTATAAAGAATAATACTAAGACTTTTACCTTTATTGTTTCATAAAACGTGTCCACAATTTAGACATTAATGGCAGGAAATTTTATTAAAGGCATAAGAGAAAAAAAAATCCCCCCAAAATAATCAGATTACTTAAACTCTACTTATACAACTAAGCTGCTCTGAGGTAATGTTGAGTTTGTTCTTTTCTTTGGTGAGGAGAGGTTGGAGGAAGGATGAGCAAGCAGCTGGGCATCCACTGGAAGTATGATGTAAATCAAAATCCTTCTAAATTAACTGCCTAACACAGCAACAATGAGCAGAAGAAAAGGAATGAATTCACAGGTTGGACAGGTTTTCAACTGTGAACCCCTTCGATCCAATCTTTTGGGCTGCTCATCTTGCAGAAGACAAAAATCTTTTCTTTACCTCACTTTTTCACCTTCTCACCCTTCCTCCCCCCTCTCCTGCCGGATGTCACATCTTCCCACACCTCATCTATCAATGTCTATCTATCTGACAAGATTTAACAAAAAGTAAAAAATGTTTAAACTTGTAAAACACTTCATTACATTTTCATTGTTATTCTTAACATAAGGAATTTACATTCTATCACATCTGGATGTAATGCCCTTTGTTTCATTCAGTTTATGTGATTATACTTCAGTTAGATTTGTCTTTAGGACATTTTCACATGAACATTCATTGTAACATAATCCAATTTTCAATTCAAATGCTTTTTAGAATTCAGTTAATTGCCATTTATTTCTTTACTTTTTATGCAACCTTTTTTTTTATGAAAACATACATTTTGTTTATCAGATATTCTTTGAGATTAGTTGCTCCACTGTGTCACATCATACATCACACACACCAAGGTCAGACACTCTGAGGCCTGTTATTAGAATCACTGTTATTCTATTCTCTGATTCATTACACTGGTTAACTTACACATTTCATTTGTTTTATGTATTCTGGATTATGTGTGTGACGAGGTGGTGGCACAGTTCTTACTTTCCTGTTGTCCTTCAGACACACACACAAAACTGCCTAGCTTGAAGTTGGATCATGTGTACACACACACACACACACACACACACACACACACACACACACACACACACACACACACACACACACACAGAGGACTCAGTCATTATAGCAGCCATTTGTACTACTCAAACACTTTTGCATTTGTTATCTATATATTGATCAGATTTACATTGTGATTTCTCTTAGATTAAGAATAAAACTACTTTATAATTAGGAAAAGTGAGAAAAGCTCTTTTTACCACTCTGATCATTTTTTATTACATATGTTTTATATTTTAAGACCTTTGGTCCTTGAGACATGGTGCTTGTAAAGTCCCTCTATAATCGGCACAAAGGGACTGAACATGTAAATGTAAATGCAGTGTATGTGTTACCATAGCATATTGATACATACAGTATTCTCTTTGTGCTTTTACAGATTACCTCGAGAAGCAACCCCAGAACAGATCAATAGTAAAAATTTTTTTTGGACTGTTGGGCGGATATATTATTGCCATAACTGGCCACCGAAAGGGAGTGATCATCAACATGACTACTGAGGAGGTTGACATGGCAGAAAAAGCTAAGCAGGGTGCCCGCATCATCCGTGTATGTACTAAAACTATATAAATCTAAGTATACATAGACATTTTTTTATTCAGCTGAATAAACATGTTGATAGGTTTGTAGCTTGAACCTATTCTCTGGAACGTTGAAGACAATATAATTACACAGCAAAAGCATTGAACACCAAGTAGGCAAAGTTCTTCGTGTTACTCATGCATGAGGGAGACCTGCCTGGAGTCAAGTGTCGTTCCACCACTTGACCCCCGTCAGACTCTCAGCCAGGTTCCCCATAGCACTCCTTTTATTGTGGTTACATGAATATGCATAGGGTCATTAACATATAACATCTTACATAGGTATACATGTGAACAAAGAATACTGTGTGTGTGTGTGTGTGTGACTTCCCTAAACCTGCTGGTCTGGAAGTCCAACAGTTCATCTAAACAAAAGGCACTTAGCCTAAAACATATATAGCCACGTTTATCCTACCATAAAACAATAAGAGAAGGTACGACCTCTCCCATGCTCCCAGAGTGCTCTCTAATGCACACAAAGTTTGCAGACTATTAAGGATCAAACCTCTACCAATCTAAAACTAATTATAAAACTCTAAGCATACATAAGTAAATATTTCTAAGCATAAATGACAATAAACAATACAAAACCTAACACATGTCTTTTCATGTATTAGGTTAAACAGCACCAAACTCAAAGATACCATGGGCAAGCAGCTGTCCCCCTGTACAAGAATGAGTATACCTGGTTGCAGCGTTACAATCATATCAGAGAGTATGTTGAAGGCGGTTCGGAGGCACCGACTTTTTTCCACAGTTCTAGTGGAGATGTTCTTCATAGACTACCGGTATTTTTCAAGGCAGCCTGGGAGATGATGAATCTGGGGATTGCCCCCACCTTCAACATGCTACGTTCCTCCTGTAGCACTTCCGTGAGAAAACCTTTCATTTTTATTTTTTGACACACAATGAAGTAGGTTGAAGTGTCATGGGTTTTATTCATGTGGTTTCTTTTTAAAACATTATTCTTTCAGGCCAAGCGACAGTTGGGACGTAAATCTTACGACAGAGTGGCAACATTTATGTGCCATGCTGCCATCACAGCCAAAAGATTTTATCAAGGTTATTTAAATAAGCTAAAGTGAAGTCATATATTTATCTATACACTTACATTTACTAATATTTAGTGATATTGCTTTGTACAGCTGAGGACCCTGCAGAGGACACACTCCAGAGCCGAGCACTGACCACCAATGCAATTGCAACATATGCAGCAAATAAAAGGAAAAGGAGAGAGGACAGAGGATCTGTGCAGGACGAGGACAGTGAAGGATCTGACAAGGAAGAGCAGCAGTCATCAGGAACAGAGGAGCTTTTAGACAGAACGCTCTTCCAGTGTAGCAGTAACAAGGTATGTGTGCCCTGATTCCCTTGGTAAGAGTTTTGATTGGTTGCACTTCTTTCATATATAATCATTTACTCCATCATGAACAAAACATATTTAATTTGTACCATAAACAGATGGTGAGCCCAGGTCAGGGTGAGGGTGCCGGTAGTGCCGGAGCCACAATAAGAGAAACTAAACAGGATTTGAAAAAGGGGGTGGAGCATCTACAAAAAGTGACATACCAGTTGCGCAAGAGAAAAGTATGTAATGTATGTTCTTGTGCTTGTTTTTAGTGTTTTCACTGATTACTAATCTTTTACCTTTTTACTTTTACTTTTCTAAAATCAGATGGTCATCTTTTACAAAAATGATAGGACAGATGTGGGGAAACTCACACAAGAAGACAATCCAGAAGAGGAGGAGGAGGATGAAGCGAGGGAATGGGTTCCTAAGGTGGGCAGGAAAAATCCAGCAGAGTTTCTTCTCCTGCAGTTAAAGGTGTAAGTGTTTTGTTTCCAAACATCCATGAAAAATGAGTAAAATATATTTTTTTCTGCTCTAAAAGCAGTCTGTTAGCTCATCTGACGATGATGGGACAGATGACTGGAAACCCACACAGGATGAATCTGAAGGCTATTCAGAAGAGGAGGAAGAACAAGAACGTAAAAGGATTCCTAAGTTAGCCAAGAAAAACAAAACTGGGTGTCCTATGCCACAAAGAGAGGTGAAATTCATCCTCAGTTTAAGTGCTTCCACAATCTATCTATCAAAAATGACCAAACATATTGTTGTCTTCTCTGAAAACAGATGGCGGCAGCATCTGAAGAGGATGGGACACATGATAGCAGACCCACACAGGATGAATCTAAAGATGATTCAAAGGATGAAGCAGAACATTTGGGACAAATGATTCACAAAGTGGCCACGGAAAAGGTAAAATTTGTTCTCAGTTTCAATGCATTCAACAAAATATGTCTTTGTATTCTTTGACGTCAGATGGTCAGCTCATATGAAATATGCAAGGAGTAAAGGTATTGAAGGTACATGATTTTAAATACCTGGAGTCAAGCATCCGAAGCAACAAGCAGTGCAAAAGGCCAGGCAGGGGATGGCAGGGCTCAAGCTAGGATTTGTTTGGGAGTGACCAGAATGGAGAAGATTAGAAATGAGTGCATTAGAGAGACAGCTCATGTTGAGCGGTTTGGAGACAAAGTTAGAGAGGCAAAGCTGACATGATTTGGACATATGTAGAAGAGGCATAGTGAATATATTGTTCCATATGGAGCTGCCAGGCAGGAGGGAAAGAGCAAGCCCTTAGAAGAAGTTTGTGGATGTAGTGATGGAGGATATAGATAGGGTTGGTATGAACGAGGAGGCGGCTATGGATAGAATAAGATGGAGGCAGATGATCCACTATAGTGACCCCTAAAGGGAGGAGCCAGAAGAAGAAGAAGAACTCAGCTTATTCGAAGAGGATGGAACATGATGGGAAACCTTCACCAGATAAATTCAAAGACAATTCAGAAAAGATGTGTTTGAGGAAGAGGTGAGTTAGCTGCAGTCCATTTTTAGTGAGGTCATGAGGAGGAGTAGAAAGCTGCAGTAAATCTAATGATCGTGCTGGTGTATGTATAATACCAGCAGTGAGTTCTGAGGACTTGGACGGTCTAAAAACTATTTGCTAACAAATCAGCACAGGCACTTATAGTGGTGCACTATTACAAAATGCTTTTACTCACAAATAGGGGGCTAAAGTTCATTCCTTGCAGTTTGATTTGTTTCTAAAACCATAAATACCAACATGAAACTGATTTATAATTTTTTTCTTCTTCTTGCATTTCTGTGTTTTATATGTACAGGACAGGGAAACGGCGATGAGCTCATTACGATTACAACACCAAATTCCAGTTGTTACATAACAAATCTGAACATTACATCTAGATGAGCTAAAGTAACCTTGTTTTTCTTTGTCGATCATCATTTTTCAGATGCAGCAGGCCTATGTAAGCCAAGACAAAGCAATGACTGTGAATAAGAGTTCAGAAAAAAGGGTGATTCACCAAACCAGATGCTTGAAGAGGCTCACTTTTCATCAGTCAACTCTCTTTGAAGACACAATACCAAGATCTGGTAACCGGAAACCAGCAGCTGTAGTAAAAATACACAAGTTCAAAGAACTTTAAGGTGAAGTGGTATTTATTTATTTCTCATATGGTCTTAGATAACAACAAGAAAGACCAAAGTGGAATGTCATCTGCAGCAATAATAACCTCAGGTAAATATTAACATTATATTGCACAATATGAACAATGTTAAGTTAATCAGTAAGTAAATGATTATTTTCTTAAAATAAAGAACAACTGGAGGAGAAAGAGATACAAGAAGAGTCTCTGGAGAAGATGAAGAGTGAAGACAAAGAAGGGAAGAGAAAAGAAAAAGTACAGCAGGAGCCTCTGGAGAAGATGAGCGGCAAAAGGCAAAGGAAGGAAGAAAAGATACAGGCAGAGCCTCTGGAGAAGATGAGCGGCAAAAGGCAAAGGAAGGAAGAAAAGATAAAGGCAGAGCCTCAGGAGAAGATGAAGAGTGAAGCCAAAGTAGGAAAGAGAAAAGAAAAAGTACAGCAGGAGCCTCTGGAGAAGATGAGGAGCAAAAGGCAAAGGAAGGAAGAAAAGATACAGGCAGAGCCTCTGGAGAAGATGAAGAGTGAAGCCAAAGTAGAAAAGAGAAAAGAAAAAGTACAGCAGGAGCCTCTGGAGAAGATGAAGAGTGAAGCCAAAGTAGGAAAGAGAAAAGAAAAAGTACAGCAGGAGCCTCTGGAGAAGATGAGGAGCAAAAGGCAAAGGAAGGAAGAAAAGATACAGGCAGAGCCTCTGGAGAAGATGAAGAGTGAAGCCAAAGTAGAAAAGAGAAAAGAAAAAGTACAGCAGGAGCCTCTGGAGAAGATGAAGAGTGAAGCCAAAGTAGAAAAGAGAAAAGAAAAAGTACAGCAGGAGCCTCTGGAGAAGATGAGGAGCAAAAGGCAAAGGAAGGAAGAAAAGATACAGGCAGAGCCTCTGGAGAAGATGAAGAGTGAAGCCAAAGTAGAAAAGAGAAAAGAAAAAGTACAGCAGGAGCCTCTGGAGAAGATGAAGAGTGAAGCCAAAGTAGAAAAGAGAAAAGAAAAAGTACAGCAGGAGCCTCTGGAGAAGATGAGGAGCAAAAGGCAAAGGAAGGAAGAAAAGATACAGGCAGAGCCTCTGGAGAAGATGAAGAGTGAAGCCAAAGTAGAAAAGAGAAAAGAAAAAGTACAGCAGGAGCCTCTGGAGAAGATGAGGAGCAAAAGGCAAAGGAAGGAAGAAAAGATACAGGCAGATCCTCAGGAGAAGATGAGCGGCAAAAGGAAAAGGAAGGAAGAAAAGATACAGGCAGAGCCTCTGGGGAAGCGAATTAAGATTATGAAATAAAAGAAGGAAAAATCCACAGAGTCCTCAAAGAAATGGCGAGAGAAAGTCTCAGAAAATAAGGTGCATGAAAGAGTTTTTAATTAAAAGTGATCATCTAATGAGTTACTGTCACCTTTATTTTCTGGAATCACTGGTGCTCTCAGACTTGACATTATATAATTCCACCATATGTGAGATCAGTCAAATTAAGAAAGGAGACATGCTTCTTGAAGAAGTAAAAATCAAAGCTTAAGATATAATGTCAGTATGTAAATGTTGAAGTTTTGGGGTATGTTGTACTATACAGTCAAACCATTTGATGCCATTTGGTCCTATATCTACACAAGTTTCAGTTGTAAAATCATAAGGCTAATAAGTTCACATAAACTTCATAACTTAATCAGAATGTACATAGATGTCCTACCACTGGGGGAAAGACCAAGCACCACAATCTACCACATCTTCTGAACCACTTGCTCTCATCCACATAGGGAGCCGCATTGAACTTGTTAATCTAACAAAAGAAAAAGTGACCTCAATTTTGCAGCGGTTTGCACATTTGTTCTCCCCCCTGCCTGACATTACTTTGCTTATAGAGTGCTATTTTGAAATGCAGCCTGGGGTGATAATGCATTCATAGCCTGACTCGAGCACAACAGGCAAATTGTTCAGAAGAAAATGGGCAAAATGTTGAAACTGGGAGTGATAGAAGAGTAACACATTGTGTAGTGTTTCCTCATAATTCTTGTAGGGAACAAAGATGCGTCTATATAATCTATAATTGTTAATCAGTTCTTGATAATCCCCTTTCTGAAACACAGTGATTACTACCACCTGGACTATTGAGTCTTGTACTAAATTAATCTGGATTAAGTTAAAACCACTAGTGCTAGGGTGACTTAACCAAACTCAGATTGCCTATAAAACATGGGGTGGAATCAAATTAGCTATACCAATGGCTGCAGAAAAGTGACAGTGGTCAAACAACATCATTGAGCATGACAAAACACTTTTGAAGACAGCAGTCTCCAGATACCTCATCATTGAAGACAAACGACACACATCTATTGTGGAGAAAATTCGGTTCAAATCAATTTTATTTATATAGCGGCAAATCACCACAACATTCGCCTTAAGGCACTTTATATTGTAAGGTAGACCCTACAATAATACATACAGATGTAAACCCAACAATCATATGACCCCTATGAGCAAGCACTGTGGCCAAAGTGGGAAGGAAAAACTCTCTTTTGACAGGAAGAAACCTCTGGCTGAACCAGGCTCAGGGAGGGACGGGGCCATCTTCTGCGACCGGTTGGGCTGAGAGAAGGAAGACAGGATAAAGACAGAAGAGAGAAAGAGATTAATAACAGATATGATTCAATGCAGAGAGGTCTATTAATACATAGTGAGTGAGAAAGGTGACTGAAGAAGAAATGCTCAATGCCTCATTGGAATCCCTCAGCAGCCTACACCTACAGCAGCATGACTAAGGGAGGATTCAGGGTCACCTGATCCAGCCTTAACTATATGCTTTAGCAAAAAGGAAAGTTTTAAGCCTAAACTAAATAAAGTTGAGATAGTGTCTGTCTCCAAAATCCAAACTGGTTCCATAGAAGAGGGGCCTGAAAAGTGAAGGCTCTTCCTCCCATTCTACTTTTAAATACTCTAGGAACAACAAGTAGGCCTGCAGAGTGAGAGCAAAGTGCTCTAAAAGGGTGATATGGTACTACAAGGTCATTAAGATAAGATGAGGGCCTGATTATTTAAGACCTTGTATGTGAGGAGCAGGATTTTCAATTCAATTCTGGATTTAACAGGGAGTCGATGAAGAGAAGCCAGTACTGGAGAAATATGCTCTCTCTTTCTAGTCCCCGTCAGTACTCTTGTGCAGCATTTTGGATTAAATGAAGACTTTTCAGGCAGTTTTTTTGGACATCCTGATAATAAAGAATTACAGTAGACCAGCCTAGAAGTAATGAATGCATGAACTAGTTTTCCAGCGTCGTGCTGAGACAGGATTTCTAGAGATGTTGCGCAAATGAAAGAAAGTAGTCCTACATATTTGTTTAATATGTGCATTGAAGGACATATCCTGGTCAAAAATTACTTCACGGTTCCTCACAGTGTTACTGGAGGCCAAGGTAATGCCATACAGAGTAAGAATCTGGTTAGATACCATATTTCTAAAATGTTCAGGGCTGAATAACCTCAGTTTTATCTGAATTTAAAAAGCAGAAAATTAGAGGTCATCCAGGTCTGCCCTGGGACAAACCTGTTGGACTTACAACAGATAGAGCACCCGCAATGTGTGGTGAAAAAAGAGAAGTATTCGGCAGGATTCGAGTAAAAGATGCAGGATGTGAAACATACGGGTGAGTTAACAGCATATCACTGCATCATACACCAGCAAACGCTGTGTAGTAATGTCCTAAAAATGGAGCATGTAATGAGTACTGTAACGCAAAAGGTCAATTGTATTCTAGCTAAAGGTTTAAATTACCGTAAATTTCAGTCTTTTGTGCAGGAAATAGATTCAGAGTTTGCCGACATTCCTTATCATACAGAGGTCCATTGGCTGAGTTGGGGAAAAGTTCTCTTTTTTTTTTTTTTTTTTCCTGTCCCGTTTGGCTCTTTTTGCCATCAGAATTATTGTCTAAAGGCAAAGAAAGATGCCCAACGGATTTACTTTACCAAATTGACCATCCCAGCCTTGCCATAATGGTCCATTTGATTCACCTTTTATTGTTTATTTTATTTTCACTTGCTGAATACGGGACAGACTTGACTGGAGGAAAGAAGGGGAGAAAGAAAGAGGGAAAGAGAAACAGCTGAGAAGAGGGACGGGGGAGAAGGGCAAAAAACAAAAACCAACAGAATGGGCAGAAGAAAAAAAAAAGAAAAAAAATGCATATATCGATCACCTGGATCACCTGTTGAGAAAGAAAAAAGAAAACAAGCAGAAGAAAACAAGAGTAATAGAATAAACAACATCACAATGATATATGGGAATATGACAGTAAATACTAAATATTAAACATTATTGTGCAGCACATAAGATCAACAGAACACAGTGTGCTTTGAGGTAGGAGCCAAAAAGGGTGTAGTTTGTGTGTGTGAGCACCCGTGTGTACACCTGTGAGCATGGACGCGCTTGTTTTTTTAAAAGGTTCCTTCATGTAATGATCTGCTAGAGGGTGTGGGGGGGCCACAGCCCCGTCCCCCAGGGCATGAAGCAGGTATGGAGGATATCAAAACTCCAGACATCCAGAGGCCCTCAGAACACAAGAGACCAAGGAAGACCAACAGAGGGGCAGCCGCGCCACTGTCCCAGAAAGAGCTGAGGAGAGTCCCAGATGAGGGCTCACTCAGCAGCCGCGGAGCAGAAGCCAGGGGGAGTTGCAGTGACGCGCCCGTGAGCTCCGCCGGCAGCCAGCTGCGCCTGAGTGACCGAGCCCCAGGCCGAGAGGCCGGGGGCACCCCACCTCCGAAGTGGCCCGAGTGAGCCCCAGGCTCCAGGCCCCGACAAGCGGCCACCAAGGAGTGAGCCGGTGTGTACCTGGACGCCCATCCCCAGATACAAAGAACCACCAACGCACCGATGTCTGAGGGAGTCCGCCACTGGCAGGGGAAGTGGTGGTAGGGGGAGATAGGCCTCCAAACCTTGGTGTCTGATACCCAACCTGACATATAGACACAGACATACAGGCACACACAGACACAAACATCCATTCCCCCCCTCATGCTCTCATATACACTCACTCCACACTCAACCAACGTGGAGACAGACATAAAGAGACGCTGTACACACGATCACACTCCCCAAGCGTACTCTACGAACCGGGTCTACGAACCCTGCGGTGGGGAGAGGCAGACCGCCCCGACTCCGCAGCAGCAGGGAGGCCCCACACTCCAGACCGCAGTCGGACGGCCAACTCCTCCTCCTAGCCCCCCTGGGGGCTTTGTTGAGGAAAATAACTCAAAATGTTAGAAATATTCCAGTGTTAGAAAATCAGCACTGCTCAGTGTTAGCCATTGTTAATCTTCAAAACTGACTAGGTTACTTTTAAACATATAACACTGTCAAAAGTGTTAATTTAACACTCAACAGTGTTGTATTTAACACTCAGAGGTGTGGACCCATATAGACACTCTCTAGTGTTAATTTAACACTGGAGATTTTGCTGTGAAACACACACAAAGTAACTCCACCACAGTGCCTATTTCGGGTCACTTTTGCCAGTCCAAGCCCGGGTAAAGGAGCAGGGTTGGAATTGTGACATTAAAAAAAACAATAATTGCTAAAAGAAATTTAATTTGTAGTTCTAAATAAACTCTAAATGCATTTAGGACGTTTTTTACTCACATTATGTCTCTTCCATGATGTTATTTCTCTCTCCAACAACATAGGTTACAATTAGATTAGCATGACCAATTATGCAAATTAGACAATGACGTCATTTGACTTCTAGCGACTTTTAGGACAACCAATAGCAATTTTCCTTACTGAGGAGTTGGCAACACTGCCTCTGTCTTTGGTTCAGCTGACTGGAGCTACTTTTACATTTAAAACAGTAAGAGCTAAACTCACCCTCAGCTTTTATGTGAATGGAGATTATTATTAACCACTGTGGTGTAATTTTGTGGTGAAGACTGTATTTCTCTGCATACAGGGAGTACCACATCTTGCTGGTTGATGATTCAAACGCTGATCCAGCAAAAGTCGGCCAGAAAAGGTGAGGTGGCTACAATAAGTGATGAGTAACTCTGAAAATTGTTTTGAGGGAAATATTACTAAAAGATTGGAATGAATCATCAGGACACTAGAAAGACTACAAGAATTGACTTTCTCCTGTTTTTTCTTACAATTTTGTTGTGTTTTGATTAATAAGCTATAATGTTTAGCAAGTTACTCAGGTTTGCTAGCAAGTTCGGTTACCTGGTTGCAGATTTAGTTAGCCGATTATTTTGCAGGATATTACACTGCTGTAATTTCACAAATGTTGTTTGTAATAATTCAAATATTTAAAAAGTGTGTACAATATATTTGGTGACTCCCCCCCCCCCCAAAAAAAAGAAAACCCTATCTGAAACTTTAATATCTTATTTTAGCATTAGCATAAAGTTAGCATAAATCCCTTACACTCCTGTTAGGAAAATTTTATTTTAGTCTGTATGCAGCGGAAATATTTTCGTTTTCCTGAATAACTCTTTTTTTTTCTAACATGTGGATCTTCTTCAGCAACTAAGAACCAAATTAGTAGTTGGATGAGCATGCTGTGTGGGTCTAAATATTACTATTTTAATTTAAATTCGTTTGTTTAATGAAAGACAGTTTGGTTCTCTGGCTAGGCAAGGCACAGTTATAGGAGCTAAAAACATAAACACAGATATGTGAAAATATTTTTTAAAAAGACTAAAAACCTTTAACTACACTCAACAAAAATATAAACGCAACACCTTTGTTACTGCTCCTATTCCCTATGGGATGGACGTAGAGACCTAAAATTCATTCCAGATACACAATATAACCATCCCTCCCAAACAGTGGTCACAAATCAGTCCAAATGTGTGGTAGTGGGCACATCTGCTATATTGAGATAATCCATCCCACCTCACAGGTGTGCCACATCAGGATGCTGATCTGACATCATGAGTAGTGCACAGGTGTACCTCAGACTGCCCACAACAAAAGGCCACCCTGGAATGTGCAGTTTTTTGCGCTATCGGGGGTCTGGGGACCCAGAACCGGTCAGTATCTGGTGTGACCACCATTTGCCTCATGCAGTGCAACACATCGTCACATGGAGTCTATCAGATTGTCAATTGTGGCCTGTGGAATGTTGGTCCACTCCATTTCAATGGCTGTGCGAGGTTGTTGGATATTCGTGGGAACTGGTACACGCTGTCGTATACGCCGGTCAAGCACATCCCGAACATGCTCAATGGGTGACATGTCCGGTGAGTATGCTGGCCATGCAAGAACTGGGACATTCTCAGCTGCCATCTGCCCTGAACAATGTGAACCATGATTCATCCGTGAAGCGCACACCTCTCCAACGTGCCAGACGCCATCGAATGTGAGCATTTGCCCACACAAGTCTGTTACGGCGACGAGCTGGAGTCAGGTCAAGACCCCGATGAGGACGACGGGCATGCAGTTGAGCGTCCCTGAGACGGTTCCTGACAGTTTGTGCAGAAATTGTTTGGTTGTGCAAACCAATTGTTCCAGCAGCTGTCTGGGTGGCTGGTCTCAGACGATCTTGGAGGTGAACCTGCTGGATGTGGAGGTCCTGGGCTGGTGTGGTTACACGAGGTCTGCGGTTGTGAGGCCGGTGTGATGTGCTGCCATATTCTCTGAAACGCCTGTGGAGACGGCTTATGGTTGAGAAATGAACATTCAATGCACGGGCGACAGATCTGGTTGACATTCCTGCTGTCAGCATGCCAATTGCACGCTCCCTCATTGCTTGTGGCATCTGTGGCATTTTGCTGTGAGACAAAACTGCACATTCCAGGGTGGCCTTTTGTTGTGGGCAGTCTGAGGTACACCTGTGCACTACTCATGATGTCAGATCAGCATCCTGATGTGGCACACCTGTGAGGTGGGATGGATTATCTCAATATAGCAGATGTGCCCACTACCACACATTTGGACTGATTTGTGACCACTGTTTGGGAGGGATGGTTATATTGTGTATCTGGAATGAATTTTAGGTCTCTACGTCCATCCCATAGGGAATGGGAGCAGTAACAAAGGTGTTGCGTTTATATTTTTGTTGAGTGTATATTGGCAACTTATGTTGGGGAGAGAAGTGTGTCATGACTTAAGTCTCAAGAAGAGGTTCCCAAAGTGTGGGGCCCGCCCCCTGGGGAGGGGGGGGGGGGTGCAGAGCCATTGCAGGGGGGGGGCATGGTAGCATAATGGACAGGTTTTTGGCGGGGCTTCCACACATATGCAAAGCAGGGTATGAAGCATCGCCAAATATGTTTCCAAACCAACTGCCTTCCAAGCCAAAGACTAGAAAATATTGTGAAGCATATCTTCCCTTTGGCTTTACCTGCACAAGGCCAAGATAGGCCTCCCCTGCAGAATTGGTTTTCCCTGCGTCGGGAGCACGAACTGGGTTCTCCAAATCACAGACAAACAGTATCCCACATTCTTGATGTTTAGGTCACAAACACTTCTTATAATGACCAACTATATGGGCTCAAATTGTGGTCATAAATATTTTGTATTTGTAAATCAGGATTTGTATGTGTAAAACGAATTCGTATGTGTGTAAAAAAGGTTTGTGTGTGAACTGAGCCAAAAATACACGTGAAACTCTGCACTCAAGTTTCAAGTTACAAGTACGAATTTTGACCCTATTTTTCTTCCTTTCATCTGATTGGCCAATGTCATGTCAATCACAAATTTAACTATCCAATCAGAGAACAGATAGGTTTGGCTATTGGAGGGGTGCTTTATGGAGCTTCAGGTCCTTGAAGGGAATAAATGCCCTTTTACATGCCAGCCCAGCGTTTTCCTTCATCACCACAAGGGAAAACAGTCTGTGGTCGTCCGAGTTTGGTGATTTTTGTGTGACAGGTTTACGTGCTTAATACAGGGACCTCTAGAGCCTTTTCAACAGCGCTGCGGACCTCGGGGTGGGGAGGGGGGGCAGTGTTGTGGAAATGACAGTCTTCACTAGTGGGGATAGTTACAAAGCATTCTTCGTTATGAATTAGCATACATGTTTTTACTGAACATTTGAAGGACCAGCAAAAAAAACCCAAACTCTTGTAGAGGACATAAAGTCAGAGATAGAAACGACAAGGAGCAGGTGCATCTAGTACAGGTAGAGCTGCTGCAAAAACCCACAGAGCTCAACAGCCAGCGCAACAAATTCTGGATCCTTGGCCTTTAGTTAGCATTAGCAGCACATGCTGCCGCCGATGTGAAAGGACCTTTAGGCTGCGCACTGTGACTCACAGCAATGCTCCCAGATCAGCACTAACTTTGTGTTAAACTAATCCCAAAGTAATAATGGTATTTATAACCACTGATATACCACAACTTTATCCTTTCAACAGCTACTGAAAGTTAGGGGTAGTGATGTGTGGATCGATCCTGAAATATCGGTTCCTCCAATACCAATCATTTCTGTTCTAGAATCGATTTTCACATTAAAATATCGATATTTTAGTAATTTAGGGTGATAAATGCATTTTACAGTGTTTATTTATCAGATAAAATACGTTAAATGTCACCGTTATTATTGGCCAGCCCGGAAACAGCGGGGGTGTCCAAATTCAGAGGCTGCTTCCACCTGAGAACCCGGCCTTCGCGGTCTAAAGAAAGCCGGGTAGTGACCATCTCCCCCACCAGTTGTAGAGCCCTCCAGGTGGCTCGACGCACCGGCGGCACCCTGCTCCAGGGCTGGGCCCCCATGCACCCACCCGCCCACAACCCCGGCAACACACCAACCAGGACCCAAGCCCCCGAGGCCCGGCCCGGGCCCCAGCCCAGAGAGGGAGCGCCCCCAGAACCTCACGCCCGTCCCGGACCCACCCAGGGCCAGAACCCACGTCCGTCAGCACAGACCCTCCCCTAGCCCCGCTGCACGCAGCCGCGAGGAAATAGTCACCTGAGAGCCAACAGAGCCCCTAACCGGACATGACCGCTACCCCGGGTTGAGCCCCCCAAGGAAGATGCCTCCGGGGAACCCCCCGACGCCCTAAGCCTGTCCCTACCCCCACACCAATCACAACAGTGAAGGCGGGACCAAACTATGACCCCCCACCCCCACTAGGTGATGGAGCTGATAAAAGGAGCCCAGAGCAATTGATCTGATGTGGTGGCAGAGGCTGTATCAAGACTAATATGATCTAATAGATAATTTCTATATTGGTTAGAATTAAGATTATTTTTATTTTTCCAGTTCATGAGGACAGTTTTCTTGGCTATGCATAGGGCAGTGAAAACCATATGGGCTATATTCTTTTCTGAAGTGACATTATCTAAGCTGCCCAACAAACACACTAAGGGGGAAGTTGGAATGTTACATTTCTGACACTTTGATAAGTCTTCACATATCTCGCGCCAAAACTTTTGCACTGGTGGACAGAACCAAAGAGCGTGGATGTAATTGTCTGGTGTATTGCCTTGACAGTGTGAGCAGTTGTTGGAAGATGTAAAGCCCATCTTGAACATCCGATGACCTGTATAGTGCACTCTATGTAGTATTTTGTATTGTATTAATTGCAGACTGGGTTTTTTAATTAATTTAAAGAATTTTAAGCAAATCTGAGACCAGAAGTTTTGGTCTAAGCTGACTGATAAATCTGCTTCCCACTTTGCAATAGGAAGGGATATTGATTCATCTAATTTAGAAAGTGTTCTGTATATTTTAAATAATAATTTGGGGAATTTAAGAGTAAGAAAATATGCCGCACTTAGTGGTGTTTGTAATTCAACTTGACTGAGGTTAAATTTCTTTTTTACTATGGATTTAATTTGTTGATATTCTAAAAATCTTGTCGATCCCATATTGTGCAACTAGTCTGTCAAATGGAATAAATTCTGTTCCCTCTAATATATGTTCTAAGTATTTAATTCCTTTACAACTCCATTCTGGGAAATTAATCATATTATTGTTTTGTAATATGTCTGGGTTATTCCAGATAGGTGTACGTTTGCATGGGATTAATGAAGATTCCATTATTTTTAGAAACTCCCACCATGCTGTCAGAGAAAAGCTGATGTTGATACTTTTAAAGCATTCATGTCTTTTGATGTTTGAGCTAATAAATGGTAGGTCTGAAATCTCTAGATCCTTGCATAGTGCCTGTTCAACATCTAGCCAGGGCTCATCTAAGAAGGTATATTTTAACCATTCTGAGATGAACTGAAGCCTGTTGGCTAAGAAGTATTGGTAAAAATTAGGCAGATCTAATCCTCCTCTATCCTTGGTTCTTTGTAGCGTTTTTAAGCTGATACGCGGGGGTTTATCTTTCCAAAGGAATTTGGAAATATATGAATCCAGAGATCTGAACCAATCTTGTGATGGTTTGTTAGGGATCATCAAAAATAAGTAATTTATTTTTGGCAAGATCATCATTTTTATAGTGGCGACCCTTCCCATGAGTGATATGGGTAAAGATTTCCATCTAGTCAGATCGCCTTCTACTTTCTTTAGAAGTGGGATGTGGTTTAATTTAGTTAAGTCTGAAAGCTTAGGAGAGACATTAATACCTAAATATTTAATATTTCCGGATTGCAGTGGGGCAGAGGAAGAATTATGGAAGGAGCAGTTAATGGGGAGAACTGTAGATTTTGGCCAGTTAATTGAATAATCTGAAACTCTTGAAAACCAGTTTATTAAAGTAATTACCTCAGAGAGGTTGGTTTGTGTGTTTTGCAGAAAAAGCAACACATCATCCCCATAGAGACTGACTTTATGTTCTATGTTCTTACATTTTGTTTTATGCCCTTAATTGTTGTAGCCTGTCTAAATGTTGCTGCTAGAGGTTCGATAAAAATTGCAAAAAGTGAAGGGGAGAGTGGGCATCCCTGTCTGGTGCCCCTCAGGAGACAGAAGCTGGAGGATGTCTGGTCATTTGTTCTGATACGAGCTGTTGGGGAATTGTATAATATTCTTATCCAGTTTATGAAAGAGTTTCCAAAACCAAATTTGTGTAAAGTTGCGAATAAAAATTTCCAGTTAACTCTGTCAAATGCTTTTTCTGCATCTAGAGATAATATTATGGTTTCGATGTTTTTATCGTATGAGTAGTCTATTAAATTAAGTAATCTACGAGTGTTTGTTGAGGAGTGCCGACCTTTTATGAAACCAGTTTGGTCAGGATGAATTAAGAGGGGGGTCATTTTCTCTAATCTCTTTGAGAGAGCTTTGCAGATTATTTTAAGGTCTACATTTAAAAGAGAAATTGGACGATAGCTTGAGGGAAATAAAGGGTCTTTGCCTGGTTTTAGCAGGAGACTAATGTTGGCAGAATTCATATTTGGTGGTAGTCTGTCATTTTCCTCGATTTCCTGCAACATGCCGTGGAATACTGGTGCCAAAATTGTCCAGAATTCTTTGTAGAATTCTGCAGGGAAGCCGTCTGGACCTGGAGCCTTATTACTGGGCATACCTATCAGGGCTTCCTGGAGTTCACTTGGCGTCAGTGGCGAATCCAGTTCCATTGCTTCACTGTCTAGTAATTTTGGAAGAGTTACGTTGTCAAGAAACAGATCAATTTCATTTTTAGATGGGTTTATTTGTGGTGAGTATAAAGTTTCATAGAAATCCCTAAAAATGTTGTTTATTCTTCCAGGATCATATATTGTGTTCCCCGATAAATCTTTAGCAGCACATATAGTTGTTTTTTCTTTCTTTATTTTTAGCTGGTTAGCTAGAAATCGACCTGATTTGTTACTGTGTTCAAAATTCTGCAAGCGTAGTCTTTGTATAAGGAATTGTGTTTTTTTATTAATAATTTCATTTAATTCTAGTTTTGTTTTGCATATTTTGTTCAATGTTTCCTGATCTTGGTTGCACGCGTAGGCTTCTTCTAGTGATTTGATGGTTTTTTCTAATTCCTGAATATTTTTGTTTTCTTCTTTCTTTTTGTGTGATGAGAAAGAAATTATTTTACCTCTCATCACAGCTTTCCCTGCTTCCCATAGAACAGAAGCAGATATTCCGGGAGTGTCATTAAAGTCTAAATATGAAGTCCATTCCTTTTTAAAATATTTAATAAAGTCTTCATCTTTTAGTAGTGATATATTAAATCTCCAGTTTTTTCTTGGCGTAGTGTTATTCTTGTGCATTAGTGTTAAAGATACAGGAGCATGATCGCTGACAGCTATAGGATGAATCTCAGTGTCTGAAATGTCACACAGCAGTGAGCTGCTGACCAAAAAATAATCCAGACGAGAGTAAGAGTGATGAACATGCGAGAAAAAAGTATATTCCTTACTGGTGGGGTGAAGAGAGCGCCATGCATCGCAAAGACCAAAGTCGCTCATATACTGATTGATTATATTTGTGGACTGCCAATTGCGCTGAGTTCCTGTTGTGTTGAGCCTATCCATGTCTTTATTTAGTCCAAGGTTGAGGTCACCGCCAAGAATGAGTGTGCAATCAAGGTGTTCAGAGAGTGCACTAAAAAATCCGTGGAAGAATGAGGGTTCATCAACATTTGGACCATATATACTTACAAATACATAGTTTTTTGTTCAATATTGATAGTTTAATAATTAGAAATCTACCCTCTGGATCTATAACTGTATCGAGTACTGTAAAATTAACATTTTTATGTATTAAAATTGCTACTCCCCGTTGTCTAGAATTATAACAGGCTGCAAACACGTTAGGAAACTCAGGTGTTTTAAGTTCGTTTAAACCTGTGACAGGTTTGTGAGTTTCTTGTAATAAAACAACATCTGTAGTTTTGTAGTAGCCTGTAGTTTTTTAAGCTGGTTAAATATCTTTAACCTCTTTCCTCTGGAGCCAGCTCCATTTACATTCCATGTGACAAACCTCAGCATGCCCATAATTGTGTGTGTATGTCTAATGATGTACGCTGGGTGTTTCGTTTAGACAGGTGGAGAGGATGTGGAAACATCACTTGTTTGTAAAATAGAAAGAGAAAAAGAAGTGTGGTGAGAGGCTCCATAAGTCTGACTATGTGTGTGAATATTCACTAATATGAACAAGCGTGGCTTGTGTTATGTGTCCTGCAAATCTGTGCGTGCTGTGAGGCTGTTGTGAATGTGCTGCCATTGAGCTGATGTGTTTGCGTGATCGTGGTGTGAAAATATGGAGAAATAGAGGGTGTTGTTTGTAGGTGAGTGGGGAAGTGGGTGATCACAGCAGTGAAAGACAAGAGAAAGAAAGAAACCACATGAACTGTGAGCAACACCAAAAAAAAAGAAACGAAACGGAAACATTCCAATTAAAGCAATGACGGAGGGTGACGGTGTTATATCTGCTATGACATCATATTGATATTACTAGGTTAAACTCATGTTAAAGGAGAGAGTGTGAATGAATAAGAAAAGAGTGTAGCGGGTTCTTATCTGGAGTGCAGTCAATATAACCACGGTGTGGTGCCGGGGTCGCTGTAGAGCTGTCCGTCCACGTAGAGCCGGTCCACGGCGATGACAGCACGGGAGCCTTTCTGGATAAAGCTACGTCGAACTGGGAACAGGACCTTGCGTCGTTCCAGGATCTCTTTGGGGAACTGGTCGTTCACGCTGAAGTCAGTTCCTTTCAGCTCTCTGCCGCGACTCTTCACCTGTTCCTTTTGTTTGAATTGACCGAATTTGGCCACAATAGGCCGTGGTCTCCCGGTCCGCGACCGCACGCCCCCCAAGCGATGCACTCTATCGAAATCGATGTTCTTTACGGTGTCCTCCGGCAGCTTCAGGTGGATTTTAATGAAGCTTTTCACCGTTGCCTCTGCGTCCTCTCCGGCAGATTCTGGAATACCAGAAAACACAAGATTATCTCTCATGCTACGGGCTTGTAGATTGATAACGGATTCTTTTATTTTTTTATTTTCAATGTTTAGCTGGGTCACGTTATCGGTGAGAGATTTAACCGACTCCCGTAGCGTGGCATTTTCAGCGGCAAGCGTTTCCACCTGCTGCTGGCTGAATTCCAGGGATTCTCTCAGAGATTTAGATTCCCGGTGTAAGATCTCCACCAGGGCCAGCCTCGCATCGAAACTGGACAATCGCTTGTCGATTGACTCCAGGATGTCTGTGATGTCTTTGCCGGCAGGCGATGATGTACCGGGGGAGTCTGCTGGGCGACATCTCTTCGATGACGGCGTCTCAGTTTTAGCCGGGGAAGATGCACTCAGGGCCTTCTTCATTACTAAATCTTGAAAACAGCGGTCGATGTAATCTTGGAGAGCGTCTAAACTCTCCCCGTTGTCATCCAGGGTGATAAAGGTGATAGGACAGATGATGTTAGTTATATGACAATTGATTAGTATATTTGGTAATACTGAAGCTTGAAAAACCTTTGTTAAACTCTATGCTACCATTTGCTTTTTTTTTCTCCGCCAAAATCTCTGGCGTCTGACGTCACCTACAACATGGGTCGCTTACCTTGTCTGTCACTTCCCTGATGGACAAGGGACTTTCTCTGCAGGAGGGGAAGATACAGGAGAGGTGGAGGAAGATCTCAGCCTGGGCGTTTACTGTCTTATGTAGACTGGAAGATGAGTGGATGGTGGGGTGGGTGCAGTTTTCTCTGTGGTGGGGTTGGGTGGACTGTCCCGGGCTCTGTGGGGCCGGGAGGCGCTGCTGCACTGGGCCCCGGTCTGGATGGGCCTGGGCCCCCTTTCCCTGGTGGGTCGCGGAGTATGGGGGTGCCTACTGGGGTCAGCGGGGGAGCTGGCCCCAGGGAGGGGTTACCTGCCCCTCCCTTCCTTCCCTCCCCATCTCCAGCTGCCTCCCTCTTCCCGCTCCACCACAACCACCCACACATGTAGGGCCTTGGAGTAGGGGTATGTCACCAGGGTGCAGAGGAGGCTACCCCCCCCCCCCCCCTCTGTCCCCTTCCGGCTGCCTCTGCCTCAATTTTATCCCACAACTTAGACATTCACATTATTCACACTCTCATTACACATACATATAGGATCTTGGGGGTGGGCACAATCACGGAGTCCATATTACCATCAGGGTGTACACCTCACCCCTGGCGTCGTTGCCCACCTCTCAATTTTAAATACACTTAGACATTGAGGGCTATCAGGAGGGACTATGCGCTTACCTGCTGCTCCTTGGCAGGTAGCTCCATGCCCTCCTGGGTTTTAATTGCACCTTAGAACACACATGCATCAACACTACAATGAGCGGGTGGAGGGAGGTTTGGAGTCTTCTCCCACCCCCATTCTCTGCGGCCTGCTGGAGCGGGAGGGCTAGGAGGAGTTGGCCGTCCGACTGGGGAGGAGTGGGGCCTCCCTGCTGCTACGGAGTCGGGGTGGTCTGCCTCTCCCCACCTCAGGGAAAAGGGTAACACCACCTGGGTCTGGGTGCAGTTCCCCCCACCAGGGGCAAGGGTACCTAGACCCGGTTTGTAGAGTACGCTTGGGGAGTGTGATCGTGTGTACAGCGTCTCTTTATGTCTGTCTCCACGTTGGTTGAGTGTGGAGTGAGTGTATATGAGAGCATGAGGGGGGGAATGGATGTTTGTGTCTGTGTGTGCCTGTATGTCTGTGTCTATATGTCAGGTTGGGTATCAGACACCACCTCTCTGGGGACACCTCAGGCCCTCCAAGGTTTGGAGGCCTATCTCCACCCACCACCACTTCCCCTGCCAGTGGCGGACTCCCTCAGGTGTCGGTGCGTTGGTGGTTCTTTGTGTCTGGGGGTGGGCATCCAGGTACACACCGGCTCACTCCTTGGCGGCCGCTTATCGGGGCCTGGAACCTGGGGCTCGCTCGGACCACTTCGGAGGTGGGGTGCCCCCGGCCTCTCGGCCCGGGGCTCGGTCACTCAGGCACAGCTGGCTGCCGGCGGAGCTCACGGGCGCGTCACTGCAACTCCCCCTGGCTTCTGCTCCGCGGCTGCTGAGTGAACTTGTATTTGTTTAATTGTTTACTAAACGTAAAAGCAAAAAAAGCTTGGGAACCACTGATATAGGGAGTGATTTGATATCAGGCTGTACATACCTCTATCTCACACTGTTAGTACTTCCAGCTACAGTTGCTAGGAGGTTAAACCTAGTGTCTAATAAATTATTCTAGACAATATTTTTTCTGTTGGTTTTCAATCATACTTTGACTTCTCACCCCCTCCTTTCCAAACAGCTAAGAAACAAGCTGAATCAGGATCATAGTGGCAGGCTGCAGCAGCAGAGAGACAGCTTGAACAAAAGGAACTTGGAAGTAGCTGCGATGGACCGTCGGTTGGTTGAACTCCGGGAACGGCTCTGGAAGAAAAAGGCTGCTTTGCAGCAGAATGAGAACCAGCCAGTGAGTTTATATAGGAAAAAAATATCAGCAAAAGTAGATTTCTACAATTTCAAGGTTTTTTTGTTTGTTTTTTGTACAAAACATTTATTTTTGCTTTGTTGTTGTTTGCTTAATATACAAGTACTGATCGAAAAGGCTGCAGCAGTCAAACATTTCTGCTCACTCTAGGTGGCTTCAGACTGTACAGCCCCACAATATAGCATGGGCTCCAGAGTGGCAGCGGTGGGGCCGTACATCCAGTCATCCTCCACATCAAGCTCTCAGGGGCCACCTGTGCCGGTCCGCCAGGAGATTCTGGTGAAGCCAGCATACCCAGATGGCACTGTCACCCTGCCCATGGCTGATTCATCACTGAAGCCACCTCCTAGGCCTGTCAAACCAGCCTCAGGTACATGTTTCCGTGATGTAAGAAATATATTTTTCTATGTTTTGAGTCTGTCCTAGCATGCTGAAACACTATTTGAGTCTGAGTTAGTCACTTCTATTTCTAGTACCAAAACTCTACTTGATGTAGTTATCTCTGCCTCACAGGTTTCAACACCTTAAAAACAAGCAAGATCTTTGACTGGGAAAGCTCATTTTCCGAATCCAGTAGGGGTTACGAGCATGCCTCCACTCTGCCTCGCATGTCGAGTCTAAGCTGCCGCAACTCAGGTCAGTTAGGTCCTGTTTCTGTTTTACCTTTTGCAGAAAGAGGATTTAAACTTTCTATGCCTTTACAATCATTTGTTACTACATTTCTAATCTGACACATAAACGTTCAGGCACGCTGATTCTTTGAGACATTGAGACATTCACTGAAAACCTAATTTAAGGATGGTCTATCCATGCATTCATAGAATACCATGTACAAATGACAGGCTAATCAACCTGAGAATAGAAGGAATGAGATCTGGGAGATAGAAAATTGTTTAAACAAAGTCCCATGGATGTTAGAGTTACTTTCTCTTTTCTAGGTGGTGAGACCGCCATAGACAAGAGCTACTCTGGGTCCGACATTCCTCCTCCCATCCCCTCACGATCTAATCGTTCCACAGAGAACCTGCTCAGGGACAATCAGGTATCAGTGGGCTTCCATTTAGTCTCTACATCTCATACAGCTAAAATCAGGAGAAAATCCTGTTTTGTACATACATTAGCCGCACCTGACTAAAAGCCGCAGGTGTTTCAATGTTGACTTATCATATGTAAGAGAATATGCACAAAGCGAATTGTCAGGAAAGAGATGGCTGTTTGGAGACACACCCCTTTTATTAATATTTTGAAAAACAAGTTATGGGTACATATTTGCATAACTTTTTAGGTATATGTACAAGTAGCGGTAATTACAAGTACGAAACATATACTGTGCTTCATAAATGAGTAAGAAATGTAGTACATAACAATAACCTACAGCACACCAGAAAAATAGCTTCAGACTACCTTTTAGGCTCAGGTGCAGTGACACGGCTTTAACAAGAAGAAAAGTCAGTCATTCACCACCATCTTTCTCTTCTTCCTGCGCACTAAAACCACCAAAGTCCTCTTCTCCAGTGTCGGAAACGAACAGGCTCAGGGTGGCTTCGTCATCCACTCTCAGCTTCTCTCCTTTGTTGTCACTTTCAAAACCAAACAAATCCTCGTTGTCAGTGTCAGAGTCGAACACCCTCAGAAGGGCCGTGGCGGTGTCCTCCTCTCCATCATGCAGCAGTCCAGCCCTTCGAAATCCGTTGGTGATCGTGGATGTTTTCACACTTTTCCACGCTGTCAGAATCCACCGGTGGAGTTGAGCATAACCTGCTTTTCGCAAGTTTATCGCCGCTCATCATCCACGCCTCCCGCTGAACGCGTAGTGCTACTTTGAAGTTTGTTTTTCGCGCTACTTCGTACGGCACTACGTTGCCTGGCGGACGGACATGTGACCAACATACAACTCTTGAACCCCGATACTGTGTGTCTGATCACATGCCCTTTCGCCAGGCAACGTAGTGCCGTACAACAGCGGAACAAACAAAACAAATCCTCTTACGATATCACAAAAATCATGGACAATCCATAGAAAAGCTGCACCTGACTAAAAGCCGCAGGGTTCAAAGCTTGTGCAAAAAGTAGCGGCTTATAGCCCGACAATTACGGTACAATAATTGTAAGGCTAAATATGAAAAGTCAAACTCAAACCGGTTAATAGCTGCTGAGCACTTACAATTTTAATGTAAAGCCATTTTACATTTCAGCTCATTTTGATATTTGATTTATTGCTTCATTTTCTGTATTTTGCAGTTATATCATCAATCTCTGAGTATAACCCTGTGTTTCCACGTTTGCTATATTTTACTTTCAGGTCTCATCCAAAAGTCTTTCCAAGTTGACAGCACCTCCTCCAGTTCCCAGCAAGCCCAAACCATTCCGATCTTCTGGCCTGTCAGCCTTCTCCAAAGCCCCCTATAACACTGGCACCTTCCCAGGTAAGGTGAAGCCAGTTGGGGCCCCCCTCAGGGCTCCAGGAATTCTATCCAGTCATAGCAACACCCTCCCTTTGCCCAACAAGCAGGAGAGTCCTCCAGCTGCTGCTGTGCGACCCTACACCCCAGAACTCTCTGATTGTCCCCCACCTGTGCTTCAGAAACCTCAGACCCTGGCGGCTTCCTCAATCTACTCGATGTACACCCAGCAGGCTACACTGGGGAAGGGATACCAACACAGTGGCCAAGGAACACTGCCTCGGAGCCAGCCCCGAGGTAATCCACTGATACGATTGCCCGTGTATTAGAATACTCTTCCTGTTAAGATAGGGCTGCACAATTATGGCCAAAAGGATTTTTCTGATTATTTTGATCAGTGTAAGATTGGTCCTTGGAAGCACTGGTCCTCCTTATTCACCAAAATGTAGTATATGTCTTAGTAGAAAAATATGAATTTAAAAAATTTCACCAAAACACCAAAATTCAGTCAACAGGGGAGAGGCTTTTGCATTTACATCGTTGCAGAAAAATAAGGTGTGTGCGACAAACTTGCCAACACTTGGTCTTGGGGTAGAGCATCACTTCCTGTTCCTGTTACAGCACACAGTGGTGTTTTCTGTAGCTTATTTCGATTCAAATTTGATCTAAAAACTTATATTATTACATAGTGTAATCCTTAAATGCTTTATCCAAAGCACACTTTCTGTTGAATAACCTGCTAATTATATTCAAAGTATTCATTCATCTTTAGGGACTCACTACCTTAGCTTAGCTCGTAGCCGACTGACTAGTACCTTGGCCTCTCCACTCTTCACACCACCACACCACCAAACTGTCCATGTCTCTAATAATTTCCCCCCCACAAAAAAAGCGTGACTATCGAGAGTTGGGATCAGGAAGCAGAGTCGCAGTCTTACACGCCTCTCCACAGCTTCTCTCCCCCTGTTATCCCCCAAAACCCCTTAGAGACTGTGTCTGTTCCCAAACCAAGAAAAAACAAACCAAAAATCAGCAAAATAATGACTTAAACATAAAAAATAACAACAAAAGAAAAACATAGTATCCACAAATGCACCAAAGAGTAAAATAGTGTCTATTATTAAATAATATAAGTCGGGGTGTGACAGCAATCTTCCACTCCAGCTTATTAATCAACCAAAGACACAGGCAGAGTTGTAATTTATTTGAAATTACAGCCACACAAACAGCTTTATTTGTTATTGTTCACTTGGGCCTCGTGGTTTCTGGCTGTTTTCTCAGAATTTTTATCTGATTTAGTGCTCAGCTCGGATAGGATAATTATTGTAGGTGATTTTATCATCCATGCATTTAATCCGTTGTATTCAAAATGAAAAAATAACCCACCCACCACTTTAATCATACACTAGATCTTGTTATGACATATGGGATCGAAACTGAACAGTTAACAGTATTTCCTGAAAACCCTGTTTTGTCTGATCGTTTACTAATAACATTTCAATCTACAATAATGGATTACACAGCAGTGAGGAATAGATTTCATCACAGCAGATGTCTTTCTGAAAGTGTACAAGGGGAGGAATTATATCCTTAATTTAAGGATATTATTCATCCCGTTGTCTTCTTCAATGTCATGTGCCAACACAGTGCAGATCAGCAGTAAAAAATTACTCATAACAATCTCACAGATGTAACATCATGTACTTTCAGAACCACTGATATTTATTTTGTCTCTTTTTCTCCAATTGATCTTCCTGAGTTAACTTCAATAATTACTTTATAAAAAACCATCAGTGGTCCTTTAGACACCATTTCTACAAAACTGCTCGCAGAAATCCTGTCATTACACTGAGGACACTGAGGTGAGACCAGGCATGAACAGGACCAGATACCAGACAACCTAGGCTAGAAATACAGGGAGTGCAGAATTATTAGGCAAGTTGTATTTTTGAGGAATAATTTTATTATTGAACAACAACCATGTTCTCAATGAACCCAAAAAACTCATTAATATCAAAGCTGAATGTTTTTGGAAGTCGTTTTTAGTTTGTTTTTAGTTTTAGGTATTTTAGGGGGATATCTGTGTGTGCAGGTGACTATTACTGTGCATAATTATTAGGCAACTTAACAAAAAACAAATATATACCCATTTCAATTATTTATTTTTACCAGTGAAACAAATATAACATCTCCACATTCACAAATATACATTTCTGACATTCAAAAACAAAACAAAAACAAATCAGCGACCAATATAGCCACCTTTCTTTGCAAGGACACTCAAAAGCCTGCCATCCATGGATTCTGTCAGTGTTTTGATCTGTTCACCATCAACATTGCGTGCAGCAGCAACCACAGCCTCCCAGACACTGTTCAGAGAGGTGTACTGTTTTCCCTCCTTGTAAATCTCACATTTGATGATGGACCACAGGTTCTCAATGGGGTTCAGATCAGGTGAACAAGGTGGCCATGTCATTAGTTTTTCTTCTTTTATACCCTTTCTTGCCAGCCACTCTGTGGAGTACTTGGACGCGTGTGATGGAGCATTGTCCTGCATGAAAATCATGTTTTTCTTGAAGGATGCAGACTTCTTCCTGTACCACTGCTTGAAGATGGTGTCTTCCAGAAACTGGCAGTAGGACTGGGAGTTGAGCTTGACTCCATCCTCAACCCGAAAAGGCCCCACAAGCTCATCTTTGATGATACCAGCCCAAACCAGTACTCCACCTCCACCTTGCTGCCGTCTGAGTTGGACTGGAGCTCTCTGCCCTTTACCAATCCAGCCACGGGCCCATCCATCTGGCCCATCAAGACTCACTCTCATTTCATCAGTCCATAAAACCTTAGAAAAACCAGTCTTGAGATATTTCTTGGCCCAGTCTTGACGTTTCAGCTTGTGTGTCTTGTTCAGTGGTGGTCGTCTTTCAGCCTTTCTTACCTTGGCCATGTCTCTGAGTATTGCACACCTTGTGCTTTTGGGCACTCCAGTGATGTTACAGCTCTGAAATATGGCCAAACTGGTGGCAAGTGGCATCTTGGCAGCTGCACGCTTGACTTTTCTCAGTTCATGGGCAGTTATTTTGCGCCTTGGTTTTTCCACACCCTTCTTGCGACCCTGTTGACTATTTTGAATGAAACGCTTGATTGTTCGATGATCACGCTTCAGAAGCTTTGCAATTTGAGACTGCTGCATCCCTCTGCAAGATATCTCACTATTTTTGACTTTTCTGAGCCTGTCAAGTCCTTCTTTTGACCCATTTTGCCAAAGGAAAGGACGTTGCCTAATAATTATGCACACATGATATAGGGTGTTGATGTCATTAGACCACACCCCTTCTCATTACAGAGATGCACATCACCTAATATGCTTAATTGGTAGTAGGCTTTCGAGCCTATGCAGCTTGGAGTAAGACAACATGCATGAAGAGGATGATGTGGACAAAATACTCATTTGCCTAATAATTCTGCACTCCCTGTACAGATAACTAAACTAGGAACGATTGACAGAGAAAACTGGTGGTGGTCAGAAGGCCCGGTGGCGCGGTGTCCGGCAGCCTCGCCTGTGTCAGTGCGCCGGGAGTGCGCAGGGTGGCTGTGGCTACAATGTAGCTTGCTATCACCAATATGTGTGAATGTGTGCGTGAATGGGTGGATGACTGAATGTAGTGTAAAGCGCTTTGGGGTCCTTAAGGACTAGTAAAGCACTATACAAATACAGGCCATAAGCCTGTCTCCTAGAAGTAAAATACGGAGTATTTCACTCCATTAATTATACCTGCATGATGGATGTAAATAAAACTTATAGCCCAGTACTTGATAGCATTTCCTCTGTGATGTTGTACTTGTTCAGACTATATTTTGGAAACTTCACCATGTGAGGTGAAGGGAACAGCTGTGACTGGTATTTACTGGCATGTTGTCAGGGACTGATTTAGATACCACTTGATTTGCCTTTGCTTTGTAGTTTATTGGCAAAGCAAGCTTTTTCAGTATCAGTATTTAGGAAAAACAGGTACTTATCTATCAATAATGAAGTTTTTTGGGGGAGTTTTTTTTCCTCTCACCCCAAACAATAATCAAACATGTAATTTGTAATCTGTGCTTTTGTTTAATGGAGGTCAAATAGAGCTTGCTGTGAGAAATGTCTTGTGAATCCATGTATTCTCTTTCTTTTCTTAGTGTATGGAAAACCAGTCCTTCCAGCCAGCAGCAGGCAGCAATCAATCAGCTCAGAAAACCATTCCTTCAATTCTGAATTTTGTGCACCTGACGGAAGTGAAGCTGACAACAGTTGCCCAGGTAACACTGAAGGTATCGGAGGAGAAACAGCGGAACACAGTATCCCTTGCCCGCTCAGACCCACCAAGCTCCTCCCCTTCATATCAAACTCTCACAGGAACCCCAGTGATGCTGACCTGGATAATCTGCGTCGCTGGCTGCAACATGCACCCCGACCCCTGAAGAAACGCAACTCAATCACAGAGCCCGAAGGCCCAGCAGGACCCAACATTCAGAAACTGCTCTACCAGAAAACCACTCTGGTTGCTATGGAAACCATCCCCATGGAGACGGCTAATTCTGCAGGGATCCATATACAGCCTACAGTTCATGAGGACAGGATGGGTGGCATAGATGGAGTAGCCAGGGTTCAGGATGAAAGTGAAACTGACTTGAAAGAGCCACTCCCTGAGAAAAGTTTGACCCCACCCCCACTACCCCCTTGCTCACCCATCTCTGATCCTACTTCCTGCCACTGCATGCTATCACTGCTGGAAGACAAGGACAAGGAGAAAGAGAAATGTCCATCAACCTTAGCTCACCAGGAACCGTTTCTAGAGGAGTTCCCTCCTTACCCACCCCCACCTTACCCCAGCTGCGGGGAGTTGGAAGAGGGAGATGATACTGTTCCCCTGCAGCCACCAGAGGTTGCAGGACAGGTCACAGTTCTGCCGGTGAGTGAGGTGACTCAGATTTTGAGAGGTTATTAAAAATCCAGTTTGCCTAAAATACAAACACAATTTTTTTTCTAATTTATTGCAGTTCTGTTTTCTTCTTAGGGTAAGAAATCAAACCTCCATAAAGCTGGCAAAGAGCGAGCCAACCACAATTTGCGGGTCAAGTTCAACCCTTTGGCCCTGCTACTGGATTCATCTCTGGAGGGCGAATATGATCTTGTCCAGAGGGTTATCTATGATGTGAGTCACACAAAACAAATAGAATAAAATAGCCCATTATTATCATTGTACATGTACCAAAAAATTGTGGGAGCTACACACTGCTATACTTATTTTATAGATCCACTAAAAAGATTTATACTTGCAAATTCCTTAATTGTTCTTCACCCCAGGGTATATGGTCAGTATGTTACTGTGTGTCTTTCAGGTGGATGACCCTAGTATGCCGAACGACGAGGGCATCACAGCTCTGCACAACGCAGTTTGTGCCGGCCACACCGAGATTGTCAAGTTTTTGGTTCAGTTTGGTGTCAATGTTAATGCTGCCGACAGTGACGGCTGGTGAGCCTATGTAGGAAACAGTAGAAAACATGGGCAGTATAAAAGATGGACTTAGCCATGGTGACACCTCCGGACATAACTTCCGGATGTTATGTCTGTCTTTTACATTGTCTATGGTAGGAAGAAAACAAATTAATTTGGCACAGCACCAGTCCTTATTAACTAACTACTCATTCTCCTTCTGTTCGTGTCTCCAGGACGCCCCTTCACTGTGCTGCCTCCTGTAACAACGTTCAGGTCTGTAAGTTCCTTGTCGAGTCTGGAGCAGCTGTATTCGCCACAACATATAGTGACATGCAGACAGCTGCTGACAAGTGCGAAGAGATGGAAGATGGCTATGTCCAGTGCTCCCAGTTCCTCTATGGTGAGACAAAACCTGTTAACATATTAACAAAAGGGGTTCAGGGAGATAAGCCTCATAGTTCATAACACATTTGTTGATTTCAAGGACAATTTCGCAAATCTTTCAAGGGGTTGAGCGTGTTCTGTAGCAACAAGAGATTTACTGATTTATGATGGGTGTCTGTACAGGTTACAGGTGAGTTTGGAATTTGCTTAATTGTTCTTTAGGAGATTTAAAAGATCTTGGGTGCCATAAGGATCTTGTTGTGATCTGCCTGGATTTTGAGGACTGTTGAATAGGTTCATGCATTTTAAGGGGGTTTGGTTCAGACCAGTTATATCAAGGAAGTAAATCAATTTTGTAAAAGTTTTCTAGACTTGTGAGGCTTGTGTTTCAGCAAATGGACTTGGACTTAAAGTAGTTTAAATTTGTCTCAGGTTATTACATTTTCACATAAAAGCTTAAAGAATATCAGACTCATTAACTTTTAATCTATTTTTGTCTTTTTAGGTGTTCAGGAGAAGATGGGTGTGATGAATCACGGTGTAGTGTATGCCCTGTGGGACTATAAGCCTCAGAGTGACGACGAGCTTTGCTTCAGTGAGGGTGACTGCATGACAGTGCTGAGAAGGGAGGATGAGGTGGAAACGGAGTGGTGGTGGGCACAATGCGGTGACCATGAGGGATACATTCCCCGAAACCTTCTGGGGGTGAGCCGCCCATGCCAAATTTAGCAGAGCTTGTATAAACATTTTAGACTGAAGCTACTCATAAGGAAATGTTCAGATTTCTGGGTTTAGGGTCCCATTACATCAGCATTTAAAACTTTCTTGTTAAAGTAAAAAAGCATCCCAGGAGAATATCAGAAAAATGTAATAAAGAATAAGACGGTAAGATTTCCTAATGTGCGGGAATTAAACTGTCTAGTCTGCCAATCTGTTGCTACTTCAGGTTGGCCTTAAATCACATGTTTTAATCAGATTTAAAAACTGCTTTGAGAATCCTGTTACTTAACAGTCTTAAGTTTGACGTTTCAGTATTTAATGTTATCTTAATGGTGTTTTAATGAGAAACTCTATCTTTCATTCCCAGCTATATCTGAGGATTAAGCCCCGGCAAAGAAGCCTGGCCTAAAAGACGGCTTGTGTCTCTTTCAGAGGACTACATGTTTCCACGAGAGAAGTGCATCATGGGAATAAACCTCTGGGTTCTTATAGTAGAGGAAAAAAAGTCAGATGTTGTTGATTTTTAAAAAATAAATGTAAAAAAGGAAATGTTTCTCAATCTTTCATTGAATGTGAAAAGGATTTAACCTCATCTGGATTTCTCAGGAGCTTTTTTGCATATTTGTCACACTTAAACATTTCAGATTTCATGGTTCCAAATTACAGTCGTCCATGTCTTCAAGCAGCAAAACAGCCATAGACCATCACATTACCACCACCATGTTTGACTGTTGATATGGTGTTATATGAAATGCTGCATTATTTTCACAACAGTTGTAATAGGGTTAAATTTAAATTTAAAAAAAAAATGCAATTCTTTTTCTTGGCAGTTCGCATTTCAGCGATTCCTGAGATTAGGGACAAAACAGGTAAAAAAGTTATTTTTTGATTTTTCAAAACATATTTACATATAATTGTTACACAAAGTTTTGGCTGTCTGAGTATGTTTTGGTACAATCTCCCAGGTGTTTTTTAATTTATGTTTTTGCTGGGGAAGTGCAAGGTTTTTGTCAACACCATCAGACACAAAGAAATGTAAGTATATATATATATATATACACTCAACAAAAATATAAACGCAACACCTTTGTTACTGCTCCCATTCCCCATGGGATGGACGTAGAGACCTAAAACTCATTCCAGATACACAATATAACCATCCCTCCCAAACAGTGGTCACAAATCAGTCCAAATGTGTGGTAGTGGGCACATCTGCCATATTGAGATAATCCATCCCACCTCACAGGTGTGCCACATCAGGATGCTGATTTGACATCATGAGTAGTGCACAGGTGTACCTCAGACTGCCCACAACAAAAGGCCACCCTGGAATGTGCAGTTTTGTCTCACAGCAAAATGCCACAGATGCCACAAGCAATGAGGGAGCGTGCAATTGGCATGCTGACAGCAGGAATGTCAACCAGATCTGTCGCCCGTGCATTGAATGTTCATTTCTCAACCATAAGCCGTCTCCACAGGCGTTTCAGAGAATATGGCAGCACATCCAACTGGCCTCACAACCGCAGACCTCGTGTAACCACACCAGCCCAGGACCTCCACATCCAGCAGGTTCACCTCCAAGATCGTCTGAGACCAGCCACCCAGACAGCTGCTGGAACAATTAGTTTGCACAACCAAACAATTTCTGCACAAACTGTCAGAAACCGTCTCAGGGACGCTCAACTGCATGCCCGTCGTCCTCATCGGGGTCTTGACCTGACTCCAGCTCGTCGCCGTAACAGACTTGTGTGGGCAAATGCTCACATTCGACGGCGTCTGGCACGTTGGAGAGGTGTGCGCTTCATGGATGAATCATGGTTCACATTGTTCAGGGCAGATGGCAGCTGAGAATGTCCCAGTTCTTGCATGGCCAGCATACTCACCGGACATGTCACCCATTGAGCATGTTCGGGATGTGCTTGACCGGCGTATACGACAGCGTGTACCAGTTCCCACGAATATCCAACAACCTCGCACAGCCATTGAAGTGGAGTGGACCAACATTCCACAGGCCACAATTGACAATCTGATAGACTCCATGCGACGATGTGTTGCACTGCATGAGGCAAATGGTGGTCACACCAGATACTGACCGGTTCTGGGTCCCCAGACCCCCAATAGCACAAAAAACTGCACATTCCAGGGTGGCCTTTTGTTGTGGGCAGTCTGAGGTACACCTGTGCACTACTCATGATGTCAGATCAGCATCCTGATGTGGCACACCTGTGAGGTGGGATGGATTATCTCAATATGGCAGATGTGCCCACTACCACACATTTGGACTGATTTGTGACCACTGTTTGGGAGGGATGGTTATATTGTGTATCTGGAATGAATTTTAGGTCTCTACATCCATCCCATGGGGAATGGGAGCAGTAACAAAGGTGTTGCGTTTATATTTTTGTTGAGTGTATTTAAAGGTGTCAGAATAATCATATTGTGGAGGTAAGCATCAACGATACAGAGCTCTCAGTTCTCACTCCTTCTTTATTCGTCTCCAACATGAACTGCGCATATCGCGCCACAAAACACAGGAACACACTTCCTATACACTGGGTGTGAGTGGAGCCCTCTAGTGGTCCAACACGCTCCACTCACACCCAGTGTATAGGAAGTGTGTTCCTGTGTTTTGTGGCGCGATATGCGCAGTTCATGTTGGAGACGAATAAAGAAGGAGTGAGAACTGAGAGCTCTGTGTCGTTGATGCTTACCTCCACATTGGTGACCCCGACGTGATTGAGGAGCTTTTCGGCTCGTTCAGTGTCGGAGAAGGCGTAGCGCCGAAGAAGCAGCTCTTTGATGGCAGCGTATTTCCCTTGGGCGGGTGGGTCCCGGAGGAGCGCCATCGCGCGACGGGTGGCCAGCGGGTCGAGCGAGGCCACCACATGGTGATACTTCGTGTCGTCAGCCGAGATGCCGCGAAGGGCGAACTGAGCCTCCACGTGTACAAACCATGACGGGGGGTCATGGAGCCAAAAGTCCGGCAGTTTCAGCGCCACAGCGAACGTAGCTGTAACAGGAGGCGGAGGTCCGGCGGCCGCTGATGCATCCATAGCGGAGTCTGTGTTATCTGCGGCCCGTTGCATGCTCGAGTCAGGGGTCACCAATGTGGAGGTAAGCATCAACGACACAGAGCTCTCAGTTCTCACTCCTTCTTTATTCGTCTCCAACATGAACTGCGCATATCGCGCCACAAAACACAGGAACACACTTCCTATACACTGGGTGTGAGTGGAGCCCTCTAGTGGTCCACCACAGTATGATCTTTCCTTGCAGGTGTAACCATGATCATTTTTATACATATTGCAGTTTGTTGCTCATTATAGAGTTGTGCTCAAGTTAATAAGGGTTAAAAGCTACAGTCAGCGCGATGTTTGGCTGATCTATGGACTGGAGTGACTTTGAGCATAGAAGGCCGCACGCGCTTACATAACACTGATATCATGCTTTTCTTTGTGATTTTTTATTCAGTTATATCTTTTAAGTTTTAAGTAGTGGCAGTTAATTAAACAACATTCATTTACAGTGTTGGGACTAACGCGTTATTAAGTAACGCGTTAAAGTAACTACGTTATTATTGTGGTAACGAGCACGGTAACTAGTTATTATGCCAAAATCAGGAACGCGTTAGTCGTTACTGGGATTTAGATAGGGTCGTTACTCGTTATTTCGTGTGGTGGCTATTGTGGAGCTTCCACAGATTCAGTAACATTAGCAAGTGGTGGAGGCCAGCAGGTGGATGAGAGAAAGCAACATGTTCTCGGGCTGGAGAAAGGGGACGCAGAAGGAAAAGAGACCCGAGGCGGCCGCCGGTCCAAGTGTGAACTGAACTTCAGGTAAGAAGTTATGACCTGCAGTCTCTCTGGGTCAGATATGAACCAAGTTTAGGTGGAGTTTATTTTCGTTATTCTGACTTTTTCCGTACTGCGTGCTAGCTAGCATGACGGAGTTTCTATACAGCTGGGTGGGTGCTATGAAGTTAATGATGTTGAACTTACAGGTCATCGGATGTTCAAGATGGGCTTTACATCTTCCAACAACTGCTCACACTGTCAAAGCAATACACCAATTACATTCACGCTCTTTGGTTCTGTCCACCAGTGCAGAAGTTTTGGCGCAAGATATGTGAAGACTTATCAAAGTGTCTGAAATGTAACATTCCAACTTCCCCCTTAGTGTGTTTGTTGGGCAGCTTAGATAATGTCACTTCAGAAAAGAATATAGCCCATATGGTTTTCACTGCCCTATGCATAGCCAAGAAAACTGTCCTCATGAACTGGAAAAATAAAAACAATCTTAATTCTAACCAATATAGAAATTATCTATTAGATTACATTAGTTTTGATACAGCCTCGGCCACCACATCAGATCAACTGCTCTGGGCTCCTTTGATCAGCTCCATCACCTAGTGGGGGTGGGGGGGTCATAGTTTGGTCCCGCCTTCAATGTTGTGATTGGTGTGGGGATAGGGACAGGCTTAGGGCGTCGGGGGGTTCCCCGGAGGCATCTTCCTTGGGGGGCTCAACCCGGGGTAGTGGTCATGTCCGGTTGGGGGCTCATTTCTGACTATTTCCTCGTGGCTGCGTGCAGCGGGGCTAGGGGAGGGTCTGTGCTGATGGACGTGGGTTACTGAGCTGGTAGCCTGTCTGCCCCTGGGTGGGTCCGGGATGGGCGTGGGGGTCTGGGGGCGCTCCGTCTCTGGGCCGGGGCCCTGGCCGGGCCTCGGGGCCTTGGGTCCTGGTTTGTGTGTTGCCGGGGTTTTGGGCGGGTGGGTGCATGGGGGCCCATCCCTGGTGCAGGGTGCCGCCGATGTGTCGAGCCGTCTGTGGGGCTCTTCAACCGGTGGGGGGGATTGTCACACCTTGCAGGAGCTTTCCTCTCCTCAGGAACTCTCTGCAGGAGGGGGAGATACAGGAGAGGTGGAGGAAGATCTCAGCCTGGGCGTCTATTGTCTCATGTAGTCTGGAAGATGAGTGGATGGTGGGGTGGGTGCAGTTTTCTCTGTGGTGGGGCTGGTGGACTGTCCCGGGCTCTGTGGGGCCGGGGGGCGCTGCTGCGCTGGGCCCCGGTCTGGATGGGCCTGAGCCCCCTTTCCCTGGCGGGTCGCGGAGTATGGGAGTGCCTACTGGGGTCAGTGGGGGAGCTGGCCCCAGGGAGGGGTCACCTGCCCCTCCCTTCCTTCCCTCCCCATCTCCAGCTGCCTCCCTCTTCCCGCTCCACCACAACCACCCACACATGCAGGGCCTTGGAGTAGGGGTATGTCACCAGGGTGCAGAGGAGGCTACCCTCCCCCTCTGTCCCCTTCTGGCTGCCTCTGCCTCAATTTTATCCCACAACTTAGACATTCACATTACTCACACCCTCATTACACATACATATAGGATCTTGGGGGTGGGCATGATACACGGAGTCCAAGTTACCATCAGGGTGTACACCTCACCCCTGGCATCGTTGCCCACCTCTCAATTTTAAATACACGTAGACATTGAGGGCTAGCAGGAGGGACTATGCGCTTACCTGCTGCTCTCTGGCAGGTAGCTCCATGCCCTCCTGGGTTTTAATTGCACCTTAGAACACACATGCATCAACACTACAATGAGCGGGTGGAGGGAGGTTTGGAGTCTTCTCTCACCCCCGTTCTCTGCGGCCTGCTGGAGCGGGGGGCTGGGAGGTGTCGGCCGTCCGACTGCGGTCTGGGGTGTGGGGCCTCCCTGCTGCTGCGGAGTCGGGGCGGTCTGCCTCTCCCCACCGCAGGGAAAAGGGTAACACCACCTGGGTCTGGGTGCACTTTCCCCCTCCAGGGGCAAGGGTACCTAGACCCGGTTCGTAGAGTACGCTTGGGGAGTGTGATCGTGTGTACAGCGTCTCTTTATGTCTGTCTCCACGTCGATTGAGTGTGAAGTGCACATGAGAGCACGAGGGTGGGAATGGATGTTTGTGTCTGTGTGTGCCTGTGTGTCTGTGTCTATATGTCAGGTTGGGTATCAGACGCCACCTCTCTGGGGACATCTCGGGCCCTCCAAGGTTTGGAGGCCCATCTCCACCCACCACCACTTCCCCTGCTGGTGGTGGACTCCCTCAGGTGTCGGTGCGTTGGTGGTTCTTTGTATCTGGGGGTGGGTGTCCGGGTACACACCGGCTCACTCCTTGGCGGCCACTTATTGGGGCTCGCTCGGGCCACTTCGGAGGTGGGGTGCCCCCGGCCTCTCGGCCTGGGGCTCGGTCACTCAGGCACAGCTGGCTGCCGGCGGAGCTCACGGGCGCGTCACATGCAACTCCCCCTGGCTTCTGCTCCGCGGCTGCTGAATGAGCCCTCATCTGGGACTCTCAGCTCCTACTGGGACAGTGATGCGGCTGCCCCTCTGTGGGTCTTCCTTGGTCTCTTGTGTTCTGGGGGCCTCTGGATGTCTGGAGTTTTGATCTCCTCCATACCTGCTTGATACCATAGAGGACAGGGCTGTGGCTCCCCACACTCCCTAGCAGATCATTACATGGAGAAACCTTTGGAATGCAATCTACAGCAGGCGGTGCTGGACCAAGGCCAGGAAGATCGTGAAGGACCTCAGCCATCCCAACAACAGACTGTTCTCTCTGTTGAGGTCAGGAAAGCGATTCCGGTCCCTGAAGACCAACACAGAGAGACTGAGGAGGAGCTTCTTCCCGCAGGCGATACGGTCTCTCAATCACACCACCACACAGTACTGACCCACACATATGGTTCTTACACACACACTGGACATTCTGGACATTGTTTTCACTTCATCACTTTAAGCATATTTGCACTGCACAAGACACTTACAAATGTGGATTGCACAACATGGACATTATATTCTTCATTTCCATTTAATACTTGTACAGCTGCTGTTATTGTGTATATATATTTATATTTCTCATACATTCTTATATATTTCTATACTGTGTATTGTGTATTTTGTTGTACAGTTATTTTATTTTCAACTTTAATTTATATATTTTTATTTTATTCCTTCCTAGTTAAATTTACCCTTTTCATATTTATTTCCTATCTTATTCATAGCCTTTTCATTTTTCTTTAGGTCACGAGCAGTTGTGTAAGCATTTCACTGCATATCGTACTGTGTATGACTGTGTATGTGACAAATAAAAATTTGAATTTGAAATAGAATTTGACGGTCCAGGCGTGGGATTTCTCTCGTGGAAATATGAACATTATCTTTTCCTTTCTATTGGTAGGTGGCACAGTGCACTTGTGGCAAGTAAGCAAGCTAGAAGACTGGCAAAGTTATGGAAGCAACACATTAACAAGAGAATTCTGAGTAAAACCAAAGTTACTTTCCCTAGTAACTAGTTACTTTGAAAGTAACGAGTAACTTGAAGTAACTGAGTTACTTTTGAGAGAAGTAACTAGTAATGTAACTAAGTTACTATTTTAAAGTAACTTACCCAACACTGTTCATTTAATATTACATACCTGATTCAGAGCATTACACACAGATCAACTTAACAATCTGCAGAACCTTGTAGCTGCAATGTTGTGTCTCCATAAGGGACAGTTGGCTCCGGGAGATAAGTGGGAGTCAGTGCCTGTCTTCGAGGAGGAGAGAATCTTCCTTTGCCGTGTCAAAAGTAGTCAACAGGTTCATATTGAAGTGAATTTCATATTAATACAGGTTTTGTTTCTTGGCAATTCTGCGGACGCAGGCTCTGGGCGGAGCCAGGAGTTGAACAGATCTAACATGACAATTAAATTGATTTCATTCCCTGGCACAGGATGACAGGACTGGAGCAACGACACTGGATAGGAGAATGTCTGATACTTTCTGAGGTATGAGGTCACTAACCTTTTCCTTTAATTTTCTAGCTCCGTTGAATTGACACATGGGAATGTGTCAGAAGGGGGGGAGTTGAGTTTTAACATCAAACAAGGGTTATATGAACATTTTTATGACTTCATTTGTGTTTTTAATAACTTAGGTATGGTAAAACTTAAGCCAATAATGACCCAAAAGGTTTCCAGACTTTTTAGAGAACCAGGGAGAAGCATAAATCATTATTTCCATGTTTAAGCATTAATCATTAAAATGAACTGAATAGCGTTTAGAAGATAAAATGCCTGTGTTCATGAGAAGCTGAGTACCACACCGAGGAAACCGTGGAACGGTAGGCGGAAGGAAACACATGATTTTTGTGAAAGGGGGGGGGCAAATGTTAGAATTAAAAATGGCTAATTTGTTTTTTATGTCTTTTGTTAAAATGAGTGGTTTTAATAATTTTCATACACACCCTGCAAATGTGCTTATAATGAGTTGGCACTCGGTCTTTTGAAGGTCATAAGCTTCGTTCGGCGTGATGGTCCGGACTGATATATTGCAGGTATTGACTTTGAGTGCAGAGGGCTAAATGCAAACACGCTTACACACACTTAAATTGTGATTAGAATAAGTTACTGGTCAGGGGGTCCTGAACATGATGTGCTAAACCGATTTTGAATCACTAGAGGAACAATGGATAACAACATTAGATTATTGGAGCTAGGAAGAGAGGTGTTTTGGTTTTCTGTCTCTTACAGAGAAAGGAACAGACACCAGATGAGGTCACAGATATACGAGGATCCTTGGCAGCAGAGATAGACGTGGAGACTGCCGAGACACCAACTGGGTTCAAGTGTCATGGCATTTTGGGCTCCAGCTAGTCACCTCAAAAGGATGGATCCCATTAACACAGCAATAACCATGAAGGGGTTGGTGGAAATCCAGGAACACCAGACCGACGAGGTTCGAGAGGCTCTTGGTCAAAAGGGGGACACGTTCCTGTTCTTTTCTCTGGGGGACACAGCTGTGACCCCAGAATACACAGATCGTTGTTTAAAATCGGGGCAGAATAATCCCCTGATCTGTGCAACGACTGAAGGGTTGTCTAACCCCTGAGGTTGAAAAAGAAGAGCAGAGGATCACCCGATTGGAAGACACTGGTGGCTGCAGCAATAAAATAAAGGCTAAAAGCTCCTCGGACAGAGGTTCTAGTCTGAGTACGTCTGAAGGGTATAAGGTAGCACCAAAATAAAGCTGTGGGAGAACTGGGGAGTGATGGGAGTGTCATCTGTACCTGCTATTGTTGTTGTAATAATAGTTTTTCTTGCATCTGAACTGCGCAAACACAGAGGTCATCTCACATATGGTTCACCCAACAGGGGGACAAAGGGCCTCAGGAGTGAGAAGAAATGAACCCGGCAACTCTGGATTGCAGGGTGTAGGTGATCTCTTTATTCTAAAGAGCTCATCAGGGGGAGTGTGGGATTATAATATTACTTTATGCCATGTTAGACCCCTAATTAAAAATTGTGAATTATTATGTAGTTTTAGTTTGCATTATTCTCCTGAATTAGAAGGTGATAACTATTGCATTTGTTAAACTGATTTGCATTACATTAGACTGCTGATTTATTGTGAATGAATGATATTGTTTTATGATGCATTATACTGCTGAGTTATAAGAAATACTGTTCGCAGAAAGTCATCGCCTTATTTATCTAATTAGAAGAGAACCGAACATGCTGGAGTTTTCTGCCCCATCTCAGCAGGAGCAGGTAAACAGGGAGCCAAGGTCGTAGCTTAGGCGCTGTGTGAGAGAAAGAATGTGAATGTTTAGGCTTTTATGATTAGGTGGGGGCCACTAGAGGCTATAAGAGTTTGATCAATGCTCCACCATTTTGAGATCTGATGCTGTCTGCGTACGGTGTCCATCTCCTATGCGTGTGATCATTAAAATCATCGTTTGACTCAACCCGGCCGGACCAGTGTTGTTATTGTCAAGTCAAGTCAACTTTATTTGTCAATTCTGCCACATGTACAGGACATACAGAGAATAGAAATTTCGTTACTCTCAAACCCTAAATGAAATAGCAAATGAACATTTAAATATAACAGAATGATTAAAAAATGCAAGTAAAATAATTAAAAAGTAAAAAATTTAAATAAATACAATACAATTTTACATATAACAAGAAAGCTATACAATATACAATATACAATGTTCAAGTAAGGGTAAATGAAATTGAGTGTAAACCAGGCAGAGTAGTGCAAATAGGCAAATAGTGCAAATGGAGATTTAGTAATGTACGGTAAAAGATAGTGTAACAACAAAGTCTTATGAGGTAATGGCAGTCCAATGCTCCACAAAGTGACTTGTAACTGGTGCAGGCCAGTGAGTGAGTCAGAGAGAGAGAGAGTGTGTGTGTGTGTGTGTGTGTGTGTGTGACAGAGTTCAGTGAGACCATGGAGGAGAAGAGGGGAGAGGGGGCAGAATCGGGAGGGAGTTTAGCTTCCTGACAGCCTGATGGATGAAGCTGTCCTTCAGTCTGCTGGTCCTGGCCTGGAGACTCCGCAGTCTCCTCCCTGACGGCAGCAGCTTGAAGAAGCTTTGAATTGGGTGCATGGGATCAGCCGCTATGCAAAGGGCTTTTTTTAGTGAGACGGGTGCTGTAAATGTCCTGGAGGGAGGGGAGAGAGACACCAATGATCCTCTCTGCAGCTCTCACTATGCGTTGGAGGGTTCTATGACAGGACGCATTGCAGGCTCCAAAACACACAGTGATGCAGCTCGACAGGATGCTCTCGATGGTGCCTCTGTAAAAAGTGTACATGATGGGGGCTGGTGCTCCTGCTCTTCTTACACTCAACAAAAATATAAACGCAACACCTTTGTTACTGCTCCCATTCCCCATGGGATGGACGTAGAGACCTAAAATTCATTCCAGATACACAATATAACCATCCCTCCCAAACAGTGGTCACAAATCAGTCCAAATGTGTGGTAGTGGGCACATCTGCCATATTGAGATAATCCATCCCACCTCACAGGTGTGCCACATCAGGATGCTGATCTGACATCATGAGTAGTGCACAGGTGTACCTCAGACTGCCCACAACAAAAGGCCACCCTGGAATGTGCAGTTTTGTCTCACAGCAAAATGCCACAGATGCCACAAGCAATGAGGGAGCGTGCAATTGGCATGCTGACAGCAGGAATGTCAACCAGATCTGTCGCCCGTGCATTGAATGTTCATTTCTCAACCATAAGCCGTCTCCACAGGCGTTTCAGAGAATATGGCAGCACATCCAACCGGCCTCACAACCGCAGACCTCGTGTAACCACACCAGCCCAGGACCTCCACATCCAGCAGGTTCACCTCCAAGATCGTCTGAGACCAGCCACCCAGACAGCTGCTGGAGCAATTGGTTTGCACAACCAAACAATTTCTGCACAAACTGTCAGAAACCGTCTCAGGGACGCTCAACTGCATGCCCGTCGTCCTCATCGGGGTCTTGACCTGACTCCAGCTCGTCGCCGTAACAGACTTGTGTGGGCAAATGCTCACATCCGATGGCGTCTGGCACGTTGGAGAGGTGTGCGCTTCACGGATGAATCATGGTTCACATTGTTCAGGGCAGATGGCAGCTGAGAATGTCCCAGTTCTTGCATGGCCAGCATACTCACCGGACATGTCACCCATTGAGCATGTTCGGGATGTGCTTGACCGGCGTATACGACAGCGTGTACCAGTTCCCACGAATATCCAACAACCTCGCACAGCCATTGAAGTGGAGTGGACCAACATTCCACAGGCCACAATTGACAATCTGATAGACTCCATGCGACGATGTGTTGCACTGCATGAGGCAAATGGTGGTCACACCAGATACTGACCGGTTCTGGGTCCCCAGACCCCCAATAGCGCAAAAAACTGCACATTCCAGGGTGGCCTTTTGTTGTGGGCAGTCTGAGGTACACCTGTGCACTACTCATGATGTCAGATCAGCATCCTGATGTGGCACACCTGTGAGGTGGGATGGATTATCTCAATATGGCAGATGTGCCCACTACCACACATTTGGACTGATTTGTGACCACTGTTTGGGAGGGATGGTTATATTGTGTATCTGGAATGAATTTTAGGTCTCTACGTCCATCCCATGGGGAATGGGAGCAGTTTATATTTTTGTTGAGTGTAGTTTGCGGAGAAAGAAGAGACGCTGCTGTGATTTCTTGGCCAGTGCTGTGGTGTTGTACGTCCAGGAGAGATCCTCTGTGATGTGCACACCCAAGAACTTGGTGCTGCTCACTCTCTTCACAGACGCTCCGTCAATGGTCAGAGGAGCATGTTGGGTGTGCATTCTCCTGAAGTCCACAACAATCTCCTTCATCTTCTCCACATTCAGAGAGAGATTGTTGTCAACACACCACGTGGCCAGGCGTCTCACCTCACTTCTGTAGTCGGTCTCATCCCTGTTGCTAATGAGACCCTCCACCGTTGTGTCGTCCGCAAACTTGATGAAGAGGTTGGAGCTATATGATGGAGTGCAGTCATGGGTCAGCATGTGGTTTTTCCTCTTGTATCCATCCCCAATATTTGAATCCGTAACAGTTGCTAACCAAATTTGACATGTCCCCTGAGACGTATCAGCAGAAGTTCCGGTCCAATACAGTTCCACCTGGTGAGAGCCCCACTGAGACCTATTATCGCCTGAAGGGCCTCTATCGGTGCTGGATCCGACCAGAGTAGCATACTAAAGAAGAGATGGGAGAAGCTATCATCTTGGAGCAGTTAATCCGGGTACTTCCAGGGGAGGTGAGGGAGCATGAGCCAGCAGATGGACTGACCGCTGCTAAGCTGGTGTCACAGTACTTCAATGTGCGTAAAGGAGCACCACCTGCACGCTCATGTGGGACGCCACAGCGACCACCACTCCCATCATCGGGTCTTCTGAAGAGGGAGAGCATCCCAGAGCCACCAGAAAACCCCAAGGCATCAAACTTACGAGCAGCGGGTAAGGACTTTCTTTGTTATTATTGTTACAGGTCATAAAGCCTCGATATGCCCTATCCGGAAGGCTACAGTCACTGGTGCCTGCTATGCACCCCGGCTGGAGATGGAGCCCACAAGGGTCCAGCCAGTGGATGTGCAACGCTATAAAAAAGTAAAGGTCAATGGTCAGCAAGCTACTGCTTTGCTGGACACTGGTAGTTTTATGTCTTTTGTAGCAGTCCCTTGGACCAAGGAAGAAATAGAGAGAGCCTCGACGGGTGCAGTAATTTTTACTTTGAGATTCATTCAGAATCTAACAGTGCTGAGGTGCACCAATGCACCGTGAAAACTAAACAGAAACACAAAATACATTTTCTTAGACGCTTATTACAAATATGAACTCAAATAAAGCAGAAAATACAACAAAATATCAGTTAAGCAAAGAAATACAACTTAAAACATGTACCTCGCTCCGCATTCCAAGGGCTGCAAATTGTTAATTTCGCTAGAGTCCGGTATCACGCTGCTTCACGCTTCATTGAGAGCTGCCTACTGGGACATGTGCTCCACAAAAACCGGTCTGACCTGGAAGTGCAGCTTGCCGCTAACTAAACAACAGAGCCCTCTACTGGACACTACGCGTAGCTGTTCAGGCTTAGATCAATAAACAAAACTGGACATTTACATCTTTAATTAAGCATAGTTTCGTACCAGTGAACAGTGTGGACTATAGCAGATAGGAAGAAGTTTTGTGTGTGCATGGTGATAAACATCCATACCCAAAAGTGGCGGTAACAGTGACTATTAATGAACAGCCCTACCTGTTGTCAGTTGGGGTGGTGCAGAACTTGCCTGTAGAGGTTATTCTGGGGATGGACTTGCCTGTACTCATGGACTTGCTGCAATAAAAAGAAGAACAGTGGACAGAGACTGATGTGGGGGATAAGGGGAATGCTAAATTAAATGTGTCTGGCCCAGTGGTCACTAGAGCCAAGGCGAAGGCTGAATGCCAACCCTTGCCAGACTTTGACAGTAGTCTGTGTGAGGGTGGCACTAATGGGCCAAGAAAATCCCGCCACCAACGCCGCTTTGAGAAGCAGCTATGGTCAAATGGGCCGGACACTAAGAGCATGAAAAGGGATGTACCAGAAAATATCACTTTGTTGCCAAGGGAGGATGAAACGTTGAAAGTTTCGTTTGCTAATGTGACTGAAGGGAGAACTGGAAAATGGGGAGGGAAAGAGAAGTTCATTGTTGACAAAAATGTGTTGTATGCAGTTGACGGTGACCACCAACAGCTTGTGATACCTTCTAGTTGTAGACCCCTCATTATGCACCTAGCACATACCCTCCCCTGGGCAGGTCATCTGGGTCGCCAAAAAACCTATATGCGAGTTAGCTCACGTTTCTTTTGGCCGTCAATGTACACAGACATACAAAAATATTGCCGTACATGCCCTACCTGCCAGAAAACTTGTCCAGCTCGCAAGTCTGACAGGGCCCTGCTACAGCCACTTCCGGTCATCTCCACCCCCTTCCGTAGGATAACTATGGACATTGTGGGTCCTCTGGTAAAAAGTAATCGGGGTCATCAGTACATCTTGGTGGTGTGTGATTATGCGACTCGTTTCCCAGAAGCTTTCCCTCTGCGTGCGCTCACGGCACCCAATGTTCTGCGTGCACTGGTACAGCTGTTCTCCCGGGTGGGGATACTAGATGAGATTTTGACTGACCAAGGGACTAACTTTGCCTAGAAGTCGGCACTCAAAGTGTGGCTTCAATCCCGCAGCGATGGCGACTACCAGCAATACAGGGCCCTACGATCGGCCGCAAAGAAGGCGGTAGCAGCGGCAAAGGCATCGCACTATGACCAACTGTATGAAGAGTTGGACACACCCGGAGGAGCGAACAAAATCTACCGCCTTGCCAGTAGCCGCCATCGAGCAACACAGGATATTGGCCAGGTCAAACACATCAAGGATGCTAACCATCAAACCCTCCGCGACCCACCCGCCATCCTCAATCGCTGGAGCGAGTATTTCTCCGATATCTGCAACGTGGAGTTCCCTCACCAGCCAATCCACAGTGCCCCGCCCGTCCCAGGACCTGTCCCGCCAATCACCGTCAAGGAAGTGGAAACAGCCGTTAAAAATATGAAGAATGGCAAAGCGACCGGACCAGACGACATACCAGCCGATGTCTGGAAACTGCTCGGGCGCCAAGGCGCCTTAGTCCTCGCCATCCTGTTCAATAGCATCATCAGAGACGGGACCGTCCCAGCAGCCTGGTCAACCAGCATAACGGTGCCCATCTGGAAAGGGAAAGGCGATGTGGCTGAATGCTCCAACTACCGCCCGATCCGACTCCTAAGCCATACCATGAAGGTTTACGAACGGATCATCGACGCCAGGATGCGAGAAATCGTCAACTTAACGCCCAACCAATGTGGCTTCATCAGGGGGCGTGGCACGACAGACGCCATCCATGCTGCCCGCCTGCTTTTGGAGAAGCACCGAGAGAAGTCCAAGACCATCCACATGGCCTTCCTCGACTTGGAAAAGGCGTTTGACCGTGTCCCACACGACCTCATCTGGCACTCCCTGCGATCACATGGAGTTCCTGAAGCCTACGTCAACTGGACAAAGCTCCTCTACCGACAAGTCACCAGCGTGGTCAGAAGCCCAGTGGGAACATCGTCGCCCTTTAACATCAATGTGGGCGTCCACCAAGGTTCGGCACTCTCCCTGCTGCTCTTCATCCTTTGCATGGACACTGTGATGGCGGATCTCCAGTCACCCCATCCCTGGACACTTCTCTACGCCGACGATGTCTTCCTGGCTGATGAATCGCGAATAGAACTGCAATATCAAACGCAGCAGTGGAAGACTCGCCTAGCTGACTTCGGCCTGAGGCTTAACACCAACAAGACCGAATACTTAGAGGCTGGCCCCCAGACCGACGGCACGGTCAACGTCGATGGAGAAGATCTGGCGAAAGTACCTCATTTCAAATACCTCGGATCGATGATCAGCAATGACGGCGATATCCTACTAGATGTACGAGCCAGGATCAACGCAGCGTGGATGAAATGGCGCCAAGTCACTGGCGTCCTGTGTGACCGAAGAATGCCCAATCGCCTCAAGTCAAAGATCTACAAGAGTGTAGTGCGCCCTGTCGCCCTCTATGGATCCGAGTGCTGGCCAGCCACCGCAAAGCACGAACAAGCCCTCCACACGATGGAAATGCGGATGCTGCGATGGTGCCTAGGCTTGACACGATGGGACCACGTCATGAACACCGACGTTAGAAAGAGGATGGGAGTCGCGCCAATCACAGATAAGATGCAAGAAGCGAGGTTGCGGTGGTACGGACATGTGGTTCGGAGCGATGAGAACTCAGTGGTGAGAACAGCACTGCGGCTCAGCCCCCAAGGACGTCGACCTAGAGGCAGACCAAAGCGGAGATGGATGGACCGAATCAAGGACAACGTGAAGAAGATCGAAGTCGATCTGACCGACGCCCTTGACCGACCCAAGTGGAGACGACTTTGCAGAAAAGCGGACCCTGCAACCAAGCGGGAAAAACGCTAGGAGGAAGAAGAAGAAGAAGAAGGGACTAACTTTACCTCTAGGTTGATGCAGCTCTTCCACAACCAGCTAGGCATCTCTGCCATCAGGACGTCACCCTACCATCCACAGACAGATGGGTTGGTGGAGAGGTTCAACCAAACTCTGAAGAGGATGCTGCAGAAGTTTGTGTCAGCCACTGGGAAAGACTGGGACCAGTGGCTACCCTTCCTGTTGTTTGTGTACAGAGAAGTTCCCCAGGCTTCCACTGGTTTCTCACCATTCGAGCTACTCTATTGTTGGGATGTGCAGGGGCCGTTGGATCTCCTCCGGAAGGGTTGGGAGTCTCCTGCTTCTGCTCCAAATGATAAAGGAGTGGTGCAATTTGTGCTGGAAATGAGAGATCGGTTGGGGAGATACCATGAAGAGGCCGAGGTCAACCTACGAGATGCTCAACGAAGCCAGAAGACCTGGTATGACCAACAGGCCTGGCAACGTGAATTTCAACCTGGTCAAAAGGTGTTGTTACTTCTCCCCTCAGCCAACAGTAAACTTCTGGCAAAATGGCAAGGGCCATACACAGTTCTTCGCAGAATGGGGCCAGTGACCTATGAGATTCATCATCCTGAAAAGAGGAAACCGAAGCAGACTTACCATGTGAATCTCCTGAAAGAATGGGAAGAGCGTGCCCACCAGGCCCCTGCGAAAGCTCTGGTGGCAAGAGAATGGCCAAGAGAAGGGAAGACAGAACCCGAGCAGGGATCCGATCCAAGGACCACCCTTGTCAAACATGTGATACGCCTAAAGGATGGACATCCCATCCGCCAACGTCCATACCGGATTCAACAACACTTAGTGGATAAACTGCGACAGGAGGTGGAGAAGATGCTGGAGCTTGGGGTGATAGAGCCGTCCTGCTCAGAGTGGTGTAGCCCGGTGGTCATCATCTTCAAGAAAGATGGCTCCCTACGCATCTGCATTGATTTCCGGAAGCTTAATTCCATTTCAGATTTTGATGCCTACCCCATGCCTCGAATCGAGGATTTGCTGGAGAAGATCGGAGCAGCCAGGTACAACACCACCCTGAATTGCACTAATTTTTTTTCAATGTTGAGATGAAATCTGGCTGCATATTGATACGCAATTCTTTGAGAGGATGCTTACTTCCTATTTAAAAGCTGCAAATTGCTAAAGAGCTGCAAAAGTCATGCGAGTTACTCTTTAGTGGCCAGCAAAACATGCGATGACCCCTTCCTTCACCTCAAATGATTATCACCGAGTCCCGTCTGGCCAAATGTACGTGCTCTGAATTGCACTAATTCTTTTCAACATAGGGATGAAAATCTGCCTGCATATTAACCGCCCCATTGCCGTGTATCTGCGCCCAAAGAATTAAAAAGTATTTGAAGGACGCAGCGCTCGGCACCCGGGCCAGAAGGACGTCTTTTGGAAGGCCATCTTCGCCGTATGCAAAGAGCAAAGACCCAACATCGTCGGTGCAGACCCTTCATTGTGGACAATAATGAAACTCGGGGTTTTTTCATTGAGAGGATGCTCACTTCCTGTTTGAAAGCCGCAAATTGCTGAAGAGCTGCAAAAGTCATGCGAGTTACTCTTCAGTGGCCAGCAAAGCATGCGGTGACCCCTTCCTTCACCTCAAATGATTACCGCCAAGTCGCGTCGGGCCGAATGGGCGCGTGCTCTGAATTGCACTAATTCTTTTCAGCGCAGCGATGAAAATCTGCCTGCCTATTAACCCGCCCAATTACCGTGTATCTGCACCAAAAAAACATAAAAAGTATTTGAAGGACGCAACGGCCGGCAGCCGGGTCAGAAGGACGTCTTCTGGAAGTCCATTCAACACTGTGCAAATGGCATGTAATCAAAATTTGAAAAAACCACAAAATGACCCCAAGACCACCCAGGGGTTTTAAGCAGCAAGGCAGAACAAAGTCGGGCCTGTATCAAGACACAGGGACTAATCCCCAATTCAACAAGACCCAGAACTGATCCGGAATTAAAACAGGACTACAACAGTAACCAAGACAGAACCAGAATCAGAACTAGATGATAGTAGCACTAAAAATCATCATAGACCTGCACTACACTTATTTTTTAATTCTACCAAAGTACAATATTTAGATTGAGAAAAGTTTATATAATTATTTAGCCTTGTTGTGCAAACAAGCCTGCATAACTTAATAAATATAGAATTTGAAAAGTAACAAATGGTATCTAAAAAGAAACACTAGGTACGAGATACATGTTCTGATGAGTTTTGGCAAACAACCATTTGACTAACATGTGTGTCTCACCTGCTCTTGTTCCATCTCTGTTCTGTCCTCATTCTCCTCTCTCTCTCCCTCCCTCTCTGTGCTGACAATCAAGCCAAACACCAACATCATCAAATATACAGTTGAAACCAGATATTTATGTACTCTTCAGATAAAAACACAAACACTTTTTTAATTGTAACATCAAATCAGACTAAATGTTTATTTTTTTAGATTGATAAATATAAAAAAACATATTTGTTAACTTTAAGAGTAAAGAGAGAAACTATCTGTATTTCTTAATTGCAAATGGCACCAAATTGTATTCAAAATTGAGCCACACTTATGGAGCTCGACAATTCTTTTCCTGGTGTTTTGGTTGACATCTCTTGATTTTTCCCATGTCAAAGAAACAGGCTCTGTGTTTTGCCTTATATGCATCCACAGGTGTGCCACCGATTTACTCACATGGACTCTACTAACCTATCAGAAGCTTCTTCAGCTCAGAATGGAATCATCTGGAGTTTTCTTATTAATTAACGATAAACTTAGTGTACATGTACTCCTAAATTTGATGAAAGTGATTAAAATAGACAGCTCCCTCTTTTTATTCTGACATTTAACTAATTCAAAAGATATTTCAACATTTATTTACCTAAAACAAAAGTTTACTCTAAATTGATGTTTAACAAAAAAGTAAAAAAAAAAGTTTTTATGTTTTCTCCATAAAGTGTATGTAAATATCTGGTTTCAAGTGTGAATATACTGCTGTGTATTGAAATTCCTCTTGTTTTGCATAGATATACTGAACAACATCCAAAGCATAATATATAAAATAACATCTACCTGAGTTTTTTCTTTGAAAGAAGCTCCTTATGTCCATTGTTGTGTTCATCGGTACACAACTGAAACCGATTTAGAGAGTTTGTTTAGCCGTGGAGGGTAACAACTAAAAATATGAAATGTAAGCTAAGACTCTCTAAAAAAATCAGCATTGCGTTCGGCTTTTTATTTATCCATTTGTGGATTCACCCGAAGAGCAAGTAACGCAAACAAGTGATCAGTTTGATATCAATCTTTTGTGATACACCGTCATATTTACATTATTAGTTCAGTACGAATGATTTTCTTTAGTAACTGGTCAACCTTAAGCTCTCCTCTGTCTGCAGCAGCTTCTCCCCCCCTCGCTCACATGGGTGCTGTGCTCAGTCACCTAGTGCCTGAGCTCGGATCATACCAAAATTAGGGGGAATTTACGACGGTGCGCTCTGTGCTTCGTGTGTTGTTTTTGTTTTATACAGTTGTCAGTCAGGCATCTAACTAACAAATTACACTCCAAAAGACCCCATGCTTCTGAAAAAATGACCCGGGCTTAAGCCCAGTAAGCCACCCCCCCACTCCGCTGATGGTTGACTCCAAATCTCCCGAACACTATGTCGATTTGAGAACGCAGGACCGAAACAGCGAGACCAAGACCGAGACCAAGACAAAAGTCCGTCGAGACCAAGACAAGACCAAGACAAAAGTCCGTCGAGACCAAGACCGAGACCAAGACAAAAGTCCGTCGAGACCAAGACGAGACCAAGACCACGTAAAAGTCTCGAGACATCCAACTCTACACTCTTCTGCTTGAGTTACAGGCTCTGCATCCCTTTTAGCTGCAGCCCTTGTAACAGCACAAGCTGCAAAGTCAGAAAAACCCTATTCACACTCATGGGACTCATTCAGAACTCTAGATTTAACAGGTAAAGAATTGTCAGCCCAGACTCAATTTCCAGCCAAATCATTCCCCAAAATCACATGTACGCCCTCAAGTGGCAAAACGTCCTGCTTTGCCACTTGAGGCAATTCCAGTATAGGAATGGTAAGAACCGCAGGCTTAACCTGTTTGCCTGTACGCGCTAACTTGCTTTTCAACAAGGGACAATCTGCTTTCCAGTGTCCATCGCCATGGCAGTAGTTGCATGCTTGACCAAACTTACTGGGCTTCACACCACCAATTGCCTTCGCAGGATCCGATGACATAAACTTAGTTTGACCAAAAGCTCTAGCGGGAGCACCAACTGAAAAACAGGTTCTACCAACCTGCCCCTTATGTGCCAAGATATATTCATCTGCCAATTTAGCAGCGTCAGAAACTGTTGTCACTTCCCTTTTCAGCAATGTAAGTGGCAACCTCAGGAGGAACACAATTTTTACACTGCTCCAATACCATTAACTCACATAAATCCTGAAAAGTTGACACTCCCAGTGCAGAACACCATCTGTTGAAGTGTTTAGTTAAATCCCTCGCAAACTCTATATGCGACTGCTTATCAGACTTCCTCCATGATCTGAAACGTTGACGGTAAGCTTGTGGTACCATCTCATACGCCTTCAGAACTGCATCTTTAACAGTAGCAAAACTCCGACAATCAACTGCACTGAGTGCTGAATAAGCTTCCTGAGCCTTTCCAGTCAAAACAGACTGTAACATAATCACACAGTCAGCTTCTGGCCCCCACCGGTTTTTTGGCTAGCATTAGCCTTTAGCAGTAGCTTCATCTTGGAGCTAGACGAGGGTCTTTTATTGTCACGCTGTGACATTTTGTCTCTTAATTGATCAAAATCAGTCCTTTTCTGGCTTAAATACCGAAAAAGCTTCTAAGGTCTGAGTTGACACAGTGTTGCTACCGTATTATAGGGTTACATTTGCTAAGCTTGGTAGTAAGCGTGTACTTACTCGGCCATCTTGGAACGCCCTCGAGTCCGACATCTTCCGCTGTAGAATACGACTATGCAGCAAAGTGGCACGAAATGACGTGCATCTGCACTACAGCGATGTTAAAGCGGCAGAGTTTATTTTTACCTTTAGAAGATAAATTATTGAAATTAAATAATGATTTTCAGCGAGTTTAGTTATTTTACAATGTAACCCAAGTACATTGTAAGTAACTGTATTTAAAATACCTAAAAATGAACAGTAATTAGTTACTCTACCTTTTCAGTGGAAAAGTAATTTAAACCCAACACTGCTCATGATGCATCACATACTCTCTCTCTCCTACACACACACACACACACATACACACACACATGCCCAGAAACTAGTGATGTGCGATACCACTGATTTCCTTTCCGATCCAATACCAAGTATTATTCAGGGTGGTATCGACGATACCTATCCGATACCGATACTTTATACAAAAACGTATTTTATTTATTGTTTCTCAAATTATAGCGTCATAATGATTACAGGACATCAGATAACTTGTTCTTATCACTTAATAATGCAGAGTTCATCATATAGTAAGTAAAAAAAACTGAAGTTGTGCGCTATGTGAACACCTTGCCTGCCTGCAGCACTAAAGGACTCCATGAGAGACGTCTGTCTCGCCCCAGCAGCACCTGTCCCTCTCCTCCTCTTCAGTTCGCCTCAACATACGCTCCTCATATTCTGTGATATGATTTACTCTGAGGTGTTTGACAAGGTTAGTGATGTTGCCACAACCATACATGCCAACCCTCCCAATTTTTCCGGGAGAATCCCGGAGCCGCCATTCTCCCAAATTTCCACCTGGACAACAAAATTGAAAAACCATATTGCAGAATTCATAGCGCGGCCCAGCCAATTCCAGTTTCCAACAATGGCAGCAGCTACTTAGTTTTAATATTACTCTTATTTCTCTTTCTGGGTCGCAAAAAAAACTTTTAACATATTGTAACATTCACAAGAACCAGACGGTTGGGTCTCAGTTTGTCCGTTTATTCGGCACATAAGCAAGCGGGTTGCTAACTCAGGGGAGAGCGCCCTCGTACTACACCTCTCTTCAGTCTGGCACACACACAGAACAACCAGGTCCCTGTCACTACCGATCCGTACCGGAAACCCGATCGGTACCCCGCATGCGCGAAAGGTGTCTACTTCCGGTCGAAGCATTTTACGATAGTTACAGGTCAGAGTATCTGTTAAGATGTTAAGAATAACAAGTATCTCTTAACATGTTTCCGCTAATGAAACATTTAATATAATGTAGACAAAAATAAAAAAAATTAAAAGATAGTGACGGATCGGGACTCCCGATCCTTACTGCGCATGTGCAAAGTCAGACCGTACAAATTGGGTCTACCCGATCCGTACCGCGCATGTGCAGGGGTTTTCTTCTTCTTCTGTTCGTTTAATGGCAGTGTACTCCCCAGTGTACGAGGATACCGCCACCTGCTGACTTAGCGAATGAACCCTATTGTAAACTGAATTAGCGTCATTACAAACGTGTGTTAAATTTGATTTAGTGATAATCGAGTGTGTTTATGCTTGTCTGTGTGGAGAGGATTGTTGGAAAAGTGATGATAATGTCCGCTATCACTGTCAATTGCCAGTAAACACTTCATCTGGCTGCTGAACATGACATATTATAAAGTCTGTATTAACTCTGTCATTAGGCACCATTCTTCTTATTTTACGGCGCTGTTGTTCAATCGGGGAACGCTTTCTGTTGAGGAGAAAAGCAAAAATTTGTTGCGGATATAGATTATTCATTGTTTAAATGTCCTGGTAGTCAAAAAGGAGGCAGAGCTGCTGAGAAATGCTAGGAGCTAACTGGGCGCTAACCGTATCATTCAAATATATTGAATGTCGCAATGTTGGCAAAAAGAGAAAGTGACGTAAGATTTGCGCATGTGGGGTACCGATCGGGTTTCCGGTACGGATCGGGTAGTGACAGTCCCCCCACCCCTTCCTGTACACCCCCCTCACTGCTTCCTGCAGCACAACCAAACATGAATCTTAAAGGAACAACAACAGTGTGCAGGGATAACCAACATGTCACTGTCAAATAACACTTAACCATCGTTACACTGCCCCCCCAGCAATAAGTTCCTCGTCCCCGAGGGAACGACGCAGTCTCTGAGGCGGGGTGGTAGCCTACGTTCCCTCCTTGACCTCCTGAGCCCCTGAGGTGGACGCGGAGCTTCGGGGCTTTGGAGTGAAGAGTCCGAGGGAGGGGAACGCAGCCCCGGTCGGGGGCCCCTCTGAGCAGGGTCATGGAAAGGAGGGGAGGGACTGTCCTCTGTAGGGGGCCATCCGGTCTCTGTGCAGCGCTACTATCCTCCCCCTAGGAGGCAACTGCACCCTGTAAACAACCTCCCCCACTCGCTCTAGGACGCTGCAAGGCCCCACCCAGCTGCTATCCAGTTTAGGACACCGTCCCTTCTTCCTCTTTGGGCTGTAGACCCACACCAGCTCCCCAGCACGGAAGTGCCTCCCCTTAGTGGTGATGTCGTAATTCCTCTTTTGGCGCAGGCCTGCCTTCGCCAGCTGCTCTCGGGCTTAGGAATGTGCAGAATCCAGCCGGTCCTGCAGCTTCCTTGCATAGTCCCGGCCCGGTGGTGCCTCTGGCGCGTCCGGGGGGTTCCCAAAAGCCAACTCTGCAGGAGTTCTCAGCTCTCTCCCTAACATGAGCAGGGCAGGCGTACATTGGGTGGAGTCCTGCACTGCCGACCTGTAGGCCATGAGGGTAAGGGGAAGATGGTAATCCCAGTCCCGTTGGTGTTCTGAGGTAAGGATGGCTAGCTGCTGGGCCAGCGTCCTGTTAAACCTTTCCACCAGCCCATCGCTTTGGGGGTGAAGTGGGGTGGTGCGGGTTTTCTTAATCCCAAGGCGTTCACACATGGCAGCAAATACCTTGGACTCAAAGTTATGCCCCTGGTCACTGTGGAGGGTCTCTGCTGTTCCAAAGCGGCTGAACATCCCCTCCACTCATCAGCGACAGTCTCAGCCTCCTGATCTGGGATGGCGTATGCTTCCGGCCACTTGGTAAAATAGTCCATGGCCACAAGAACATAGCGGTTTCCTCTGTCTGTGCGAGGAAATGGGCCCGTGACTTCCACAGCTACTTGCTCCATTGGCACTTAGACCCCCGCGGAGTCATCATTTTGCGTTTCTACCTTTAAAAGCCGGAGAGCAGTCAAATGCTGGAAGTGGAAGCTAAATTGGCTAGTCATTCATATGTATATTAGGTTGTTAACTAGGAATTCTGGAGGGAGGGGAGTGGGGGTGTGTGATTGAGGGGGTGGGGGAGTGGAGTGTTTCAGTTTGCCATCTTAGGGAGAAATCAACACACATGGGTGTAGGTCCTTTGTTGCTGACTAGGGGTGCAACGATATTCGTATCGATATTGAACCGTTCGATACAGTGCTTTCGGTTCGGTACGCATATGTATCGAACAATACAATTTTTAAAAAAAAAAAAATTTTTTTTTTTTTTTTGTCCCGTTTGGATCTATAGCCATCAGAATTGTTGTCTTGAGGCCAAGAAAGATGCCAAGCGGATTTATTTTACCAAGTGGATCATCATATTGGTCCATTTGATTGACCTTTATTATAATTATGAATTTATTTTATTTTCAGTTGCAAACGGGACAGACATGACTGTGGGATAGGACAGAGGGAAAGAATGAAAGAAAGAGGGGAGAGAAAGAAAGAAAACCAAAGGGGAGAAAAAAAAAGAACAATACAAAATTTGTAATTTTTTTTATCAACTTTCCTTCTGACGATGCTGTCTGTGTTGAGCGCTCAGTGAATCTGCGTTCAACTACTCCGCCTAGGCTGCACTGTCCAGCGCAGATCCACTGAGCGCTCAACACAGACAGCATCATCAGAAGGAAGAGCGCAGGGCAAGCTAGCGAGACAGAAAGTTAAGCTGTGCTAAATAACCAGGGGTGCACATAAGTGGTGCACATTCGCTGTCAAAATAAAAAACACGTACAAGGGTTAGGGTTAAATTTAAAAACTGTACTTTTGAGTTAAAATATATATTTATAATTTTAATAAATGACAAATTAAAAAGGCATGAACATTTTTTTTGTATCGAAAAAATATCGAACCGTGACACCAAAGTATCGAACCGAACCGAACCGTGAATTTTGTGTATCGTTGCACCCCTATTGCTGACATTTATTGATAAAAACAGTACAAAAAAACAACCATTTGTACACATATGTACAAATAATAATAAAAAGTGAGTGAGTACATTTCAACATTTTCAGCAATCACTCACAATCCTGGCACTGCCATGGTATCTGTAGTCTGCATTTACCACATGTGTATCTGTAGCAGTGAACACATCGCACAGTGGCCTGATTGTTCTTGCATTTGTGTTTGACCTGACACGTGGCTCTTTTTCCAGGGTGTGGAGGGTTGTGTCCAAAGCAACTGTTCTTTTCTTGCCTTCTTCGCAGGTACATGAGAGCGAGCCAACTCTGTTGCAAGCGCCACCAGGAAGTCCACCCGTCTTTCCTTCGTCCCGGTGCATGCTTGATACAGTACATGTGCATTCAGTGCTGCCATGTCAATCATGTTATAAAACACGGCAACTGGCCAGCGCCGTGTTCCTTTGCGGACAGTGTACTCCCGAACCATCTGGTCCATCACATCCACGCCACACTTTGTTTTGTTGTAAAGGGTGACAGTGTTTGGCTTCCTTTTGGTAGTGTTATCAGTCTGAACCACGCTGTGCATGCTGCTAAGAATATAGACTGTCTTCTTCCGTTTGGCCGCATACGCCGTCAGCGTGGCAGCAGAGGTTGAAAACACCTAAGAAATAAGATAAATTGTTATTTCCATAGCCCTTTTACACACAATTATTCAGGGCAATGAAGGATTAGGCTAAGTGCAGTGAGATTGTATCATATATATACCCTTGATCACAATTGATCAGTGGTCTTTGATCAGTGGTCCATTGTGGCATCGCTTGCAGTGTCGCTAAGCGGGGTGTGACGGGTTGCCCTGGAAAAAGAGCCACGTGTCAGGTCAAACACATATGCAAGAAAAATCAGGCCACTGTGCAATGTGTTCACTGCTACAGATACACATGTGGTAAATGCAGCAGAGGTTGAAACACCTAAGAAATAAGATAAATTGTTATTTCCAACAAATTCAAATTGTGAGCAATGGGAAGGTATCTATGCATGCAAAATCACAAATGCATGCATAGATACTAATTATAATTCCAGTATCTCCTCCTCTGTATCAGAATAATGTCTGATCAATTGTGATCAAGGGTATATATATGATACAAGCTCACTGCACTTAGCCTAATCCTTCATTGCCCTGAAGAATTCTGTGGTGTACGGACCCCCTCTCCAAGGAAAGAAAATGCAGAGGATACAGAGGAAGAGGCAGTGCCAGGATTGTGAGTGATTGCTGAAAATGTTGAAATGTACTCACTCACTTTTTATTATTATTTGTACATATGTGTACAAATGGTTGGTTTTTTGTACTGTTTTTATCAATAAATGTCAGCAACAAAGGACCTACACCCATGTGTGTTGATTTCTCCCTAAGATGGCAAACTGAAACACTCCACTCCCCCACCCCTTCAATCACACACCCCCACTCCCCTCCCTCCAGAATTCCTAGTTAACAACCTAATATACATATGAATGACTAACCAATTTAGCTTCCACTTCCAGCATTTGACTGCTCTCCGGCTTTTAAAGGTAGAACGGTAGAAGCCTGGCAATCCCAGTGTTGGGGCTCCTGCTGGTTGCTGCTGAAGCTGAGCCCAGGACTGGTCCTGTGGCCCTTTGTGTGAGGAACATGCATCACAGCTGCGGCAAAAGTCCTCCACATCCCTCCGCTTTTGACCCCAGTAATAGCCCTGGCGTAGGCGGCGGAGAGTCTTGGAGACCCCAAAGTGGCCGGAGCCAGTGCTCCCATGGCAGGCTTCCAGCACAGCTGACCTCAGCGACCTTGGCACCACAACCTGCCACCTCTCCTCCCCCGTGGCAGGATCCTTCCAGGCACGCTCCAACACCCCCTCCTTCAGCCTGAGAGCTGCAAACTTGGCCCACAGCCCCTGGTACAGATGCAAAACCCAGTGACCTCATCCCAAAGGGGTTGCTCCCCCTTCTCCAGCCACTGCAGGACCGGCAGCAGGTCCGTGTCTTGTTCCTGCCGTGCCCTCCACTCCGCTGCATCCACCACCAGAAGAGCCCTGCAGGCGAGCTGTGCTGCTCCGTCTATTGTCGTGAGTTCCCGCTCTATTTCCTCTCGCTTCTCACAGTAACGGCAGCCAGCTGCAGCACATGGGCGGCGAGAGAGGGCATCTGCGTTAGAATGGTGCATCCCTGCTCTGTGCTCCACAGTAAAATTGAAGGCTTGAAGCTCCTCCAGCCAGCGAGCCACCTGTCCCTCTGGCTCCCTGAAAGACATCAGCCACTGAAGGGCAGCATGATCAGTTCTGATAACAAATGCTGTGCCGCACAGGTAGTACTTAAAGTGTCTCACCCCCGCCACCACAGCCAACAGCTCTCGTCGTGTGACACAGTAGCGCCGCTCACTCCTGTTCAGGACCCAGCTGAAGTACGCCACCACCTTCTCCCCTTCTGGCCCAACCTGCGACAACACCGCTCCCAGCCCCACATTACTTGCGTCAGTGTCCAGGAAAAAAGGCAGGGCGGGGTCAGGGGGGGCAAGGACTGGGGACTCTGTCAGCGATCTCCGGAGGGTGTCGAACGCCTGCTGACAGTCCTGGGTCCAGATGAAGTCACGGTCCTTCTGCAGCAGGTGGAAGAGTGGTGTGGCTATGGAGGAAAAGCCCTTCACAAACCTCCTGTAATAAGACGCCAATCCTAGGAAGCTTTTGAGCTGTTTCTGGTCTGCTGGTGTGGGCCACTCGGTAATGGTGTGAATTTTTTCCTCATAAGTGCTGATGCCCTCACGACCCAGCTTGTGGCCCAGAAACTCCACCTCCCTCCTCATGAAGTGGCACTTGTCGGGATGCAGCTTCAAGCCTGCAGCCGCCACCCTCTCCAACACTTGTCTCAGGGCATCCAGGGCAGCATCAAAGGAGCTCCCGTGCACTAGAAGATCATCCAGGTAAACCAGACACCGTTGCCGTGGGACGCCGGCCAGTACACTGTCCATAAGCCTCTCGAAGGTCGCAGGAGCGCTGCAAAGGCCAAAGCTCAGGACTTTGAACTGCCATAGTCCCCTGTTAGTGCAGAAGGCTGTCTTCGGTCTGGATTCCGGGGACAGTGGCACCTGCCAGTAGCCACTCCGCAGGTCCAGGGTGGAAAACCAGGAGGACCCGGCTACTAAGTCGAGAGACTCATCAATCCTGGGAAGGGGGTAAGAGTCTTTCTTCGTCACTTTGTTGAGTGGTCTGTAGTCCACACAGAAACGCATCCTAGGACTTTTTTTCTTAGGCACCATCACCACCGCGGAGGCCCACGGGCTATCAGATGGCTCTATGATGCCCGCCTTCATCATTTCACACAGCTCTCTGTCTGCAGCCTCCTGATGAGCCAGGGGCAGGCGGCGGGGGCGCACTTTAATAGGCTGGGCATCCCCGGTCTCAATGACGTGCTCTACCAAGTGTGTCAAGCCAACATCACTTTCTTTCAGGGCAAAAATGTCACTAAACTCTTTTAGTACCTGCCATAGACTCTCTTGCTGCTGTGGAGTCAGCCCCTCACAGTTCTTTGACCAGATACTCCTCAATGCTGAGAGCCTCTCCTCCTCCTCCTCCTCCGCTCGCTGTTCTGCTGGCAGGTCTGCAGGGGTGGAGGTGGACGCCGCGGCAGATGCTGTGCAGGCCGGGGGAGGAATAAGCGGCACCTTCTTCCCATCAGGGAGTACGAGGAAGCCTTTGCTTAAGTCCAGTACACCACCAATGGCTCGTAAAAAATCCAGCCCAAGGATGCAGGCGTCCTGCACGTTAGCCACCCAGGCAGCATAAGACACACCGAGGTCCCCCACCTTGAACTGGAACACCCCCCTCCCTCTCATTGGGGCCAGGTCACCGGTCACAGTCTTAAGTTGCACATTAGTCGGTTGCACAGCAGCTCCGGTTGGGACAACATCGGGTCGGACTAGCGTTGCATTGGACCCCGTGTCCAGCAGGGCCGTACAGGACACCCCCGCAATCGTCACTGGAACATGGCAAAAGCCGCCAACCTGGGTCCAGCCCACAGTGATGGCCGCACCGGGTGGAGGTGGCGGTGGTGCGGGGATGTCGTTCTCCCAGGCCCGTGTACTCCCGCCTACACGGGCCCGTGGGCGTTTCCCTGAACCGCTGCAAGCTTGGGGCACTGCCTGATGATGTGTCCGACTTGTCCATATCCCCAGCAGCTCTGAGGTCGGCGGTGTAGGCCAGCCCGAGGGGGAGGCGACTGCAGCGAAGCTGCCTGTACCAAACTGCACAGGCCCACTGGCGTCTTCATCTGTTCCACAGGTGCTGACACAGCCCTCACCACGTGTGCGTCATCAGCGCCCCCAGAGGATCCTGCAAGCATCTCCCTCTCCAACGCTAGCTCTTCAGAGTGTGGCCGGCCGAGCAAGCTGAGTTTGCATACGGAGCAAAGGCACTCGACTTCATGGGCCAAAATGCGGAGGGGCTCACCTGGCAATCTGCGTCTGTTGTGGAACTCTGACCTCAGCAGCACAGGTTGGTTATACTTCCCGAAGCGCCTCTGAAGTGCTCCGACCAGAGCATTATAATCTCCCCTCTGCTCCTCGGTCAGCAGCAGCAGGCATGCAGCTGCATCCTCACACAGGCACAAAGCCAATTGGAGAGCTTTATGTTCCTCAGACCAGCCAGCTGCAACAGCTAACAGCTCGAACTGTGCGATAAACACTTCCCATGGCGTCTTGCCGCTGAACTTAGGCGTTTTTATATTCGCTGCAGCTTGCTGGGCGCCGTCATGTTTGTTTACATCACGTGACGGCGCGCCAAGCGAGGTCGACTCCTTCCCGCCGGAATCGCGGCCGCTGTGCGAACAGTTTCCGAGCCTAGTCGAACCTGGAGAAAATCCAGCCTCGGCAGACAGCCGCAGCGCCGTTTCCCTCACTCCATGGGCGGGCGAGCGCGGACGAACCTCCCTCTCCTCCGTCTCCTTCTTAATCCTGCCCGGCAACATCCTCGTCTCGTAACGGCAAGTGTCGCCAGCAACAGGGCGTCGGGCGTTCTGGGGTTCTTTTTTCTTTCTTCACTTCTGACACCAATGTAACATTCACAAGAACCAGACGGTTGGGTCTCAGTTTGTCCGTTTATTCGGCACATAAGCAAGCGGGTTGCTAACTCAGGGGAGAGCGCCCTCGTACTACACCTCTCTTCAGTCTGGCACACACACAGAACAACCAGGTCCCCCCACCTCTTCCTGTACACCCCCCTCACTACTTCCTGCAGCACAACCAAACATGAATCTTAAAGGAACAACAACAGTGTGCAGGGATAACCAACATGTCACTGTCCAATAACACTTAAACATCGTTACAATATTTTGAGGTGAGAATGTAGCTGTATAAACTTCAAATATCTGATCCCATCGACACATCGTTTTCAACCCCCCCCCCCCCCCCCCCCCGGTCTTTCCCTATTCGGGTTAAAGATGATATATAAGTCACTTTGATAACTTAAAAATGTTATTGTTTGGCTTTATCAGTGTTTTATTTGTTCGTGAGTAAATCGGTTTGGCTGAGACTAAAGTTATTCGACTAGATTAAATTAAATTTAACTTTATTAATCCCTCCGGAGGGTTCCTCTGGGGTTTTCACACAGCTGAATAAACATCAAACAGAAAACTAATTAAAGAAAGTGTGAGACGGTCGAGAGTTTACGTCAGTGCCCGGTTATATTTTCACTCCACCGAGGGAGCTCATGACATACTACCCGGCTTTCTTTAGACCGCGAAGTGCGGGTCCTCAAGTGGAAGCAGCCTCTGAATTTGCACACCCCCGCTGTTTCCGGGCCGGCCAATAATAACGGTGACATTTAACGTATTTTATCCGATAAATAAACCCTGTAAAATGTATTTATCACCCCCCCCCCCCCCAACAGCCCTTTTGAATGTCTCCCTAATTCTGAGGTCTCAAGGTTGGGAAAGTATAGCCACAACACCTCACTCTTGGAGCACTTTTTTGCCACATGTATCGCAAACCATGTCTCAGCTGTTTGTGAAGGTAAAATACGTCCGCACAATTACGCTCAGCCATTGTTGTGAGTGCGCGCACCAAGGGGCTGCGAGACATTTATACAGCCGTATTTCGCACATGATTATGAAAGGCGGAAGAGGAAGTAGTTTCTTTGAATGTAGACAATCCGAATGTTATAGTTTCTTTCCACTGTGTTGCTGTAAATGATAAACTACAAATTAACCCTTAATTACTAAAAATATCAATATTTTAATGTGAGAATCGATTCTAGAACATAAATGACTGGTATCGGAGGAATCGATATTTCAGGATCAATCCGCACATCACTACCAGAAACCCCTCCTTCCTGCTTTAGCCAGTTTGCCTTCCTCTGCTCCAACCAAGTTCCCTCCTTCCAGTGTTGCGAACTTAGCGACTTTGTCACTATATTTAGCGAGTTTTCAGACCCCTTTTTAAAAAAAAAAGTCGCTAAAAAAAGACGTGAAAGCGCGTATTGCTTTTACTCTTAACAAGCAGCGGGTGCTGTAAGTTCTTCTTTTACTCTTTTACTCTTATGCTGTTTTGTGGATCACAAGGTTTACAGCAAAATCTCCAGTGTTAAATTAACACTAGAGAGTGTCTATATGGGTCCACACCTCTGAGTGTTAAATTAACACTTTTGACAGTGTTATATGTTTAAAAGTAACCTAGTCAGTTTTTTTTTTTTTTTGCCTGTCCCATTTGGCTCTTTTGCCATCAGAATTATTGTCTAAAGGCAAAGAAAGATGCCCAACGGATTTACTTTACCAAATTGACCATCCCAGCCTTGCCATAATGGTCTATTTGATTCACCTTTTATTGTTTATTTTATTTTCACTTGCTGAATACGGGACAGACTTGACTGGGGGAAAGAAGGGGAGAAAGAAAGAGGGAAAGAGAAACAGCTGAGAAGAGGAACGGGGGAGAAGGGAAAAAAACAAAAACCAACAGAATGGGCAGAAAAAAAAAGAAAAGAAAAAGAAAATGCATATATTGATCACCTGGATCACCTGTTGAGAAAGAAAAAGGAAAACAAGCAGAAGAGAACAAGAGTAATAGAATAAACAACATCACAATGATATATGGGAATATAACAGTAAATAGGCCTACTAAATATTTAGTGCAGCACATAAGATCAACAGAACACAGTGTGCTTTGAGGTAGGAGCCAAAAAGGGTGTAGTTTGTGGGTGTGATCACCACAGTGCCTATTTCGGGTCACTTTTGCCGGTCCAAGCCCGGGTAAAGGAGCAGGGTTGGAATTGTGACATTAAAAAAAACAATAATTGCTAAAAGAAATTTAAGTTGTAGTTCTAAATAAACTCTAAATGCATAGGACATTTTTTACTCACATTATGTCTCTTCCATGATGTTATTTCTCTCTCCAACAACATAGGTTACAATTAGATTAGCATGACCAATTATGCAAATTAGACAATGACGTCATTTGACTTCTAGCGACTTTTAGGACAACCAATAGCGATTTTCCTTACTGAGGAGTTGGCAACACTGCCTCCATCTTTGGTTCAGCTGACTGGAGCTACTTTTACATTTAAAACAGTAAGAGCTAAACTCACCCTCAGCTTTTATGTGAATGGAGATTATTATTAACCACTGTGGTGTAATTTTGTGGTGAAGACTGTATTTCTCTGCATACAGGGAGTACCACATCTTGCTAGTTAATGATTCAAACGCTGATCCAGCAAAAGTCGGCCAGAAAAGGTGAGGTGGCTACAATAAGTGATGAGTAACTCTGAAAATTGTTTTGAGGGAAATATTACTAAAAGATTGGAATGAATCATTAGGACACTAGAAAGACTACAAGAATTGACTTTCTCCTGTTTTTTCTTACAATTTTGTTGTGTTTTGATTAATAAGCTATAATGTTTAGCAAGTTACTCAGGTTTGCTAGCAAGTTCGGTTACCTGGTTGCAGATTTAGTTAGCCGATTATTTTGCAGGATATTACACTGCTGTAATTTCACAAATGTTGTTTTTAATAATTCAAATATTTAAAAAGTGTGTACAATATATTTGGTGACCCCCCCCCCCCCACCCCCCCAAAAAAGAAAACCCTATCTTAAACTTTAATATCTTATTTTAGCATTAGCATAAAGTTAGCATAAATCCCTTACACTCCTGTTAGGAAAATTTTATTTTAGTCTGTATGCAGCAGAAATATTTTCGTTTTCCTGAATAACTCTTTTTTTCTAACATGTGGATCTTCTTCAGCAACTAAGAACCAAATTAGTAGTTGGATGAGCATGCTGTGTGGGTCTAAATATTACTATTTTAATTTAAATTCGTTTGTTTAATGAAAGACAGTTTGGTTCTCTGGCTAGGCAAGGCACAGTTATAGGAGCTAAAAACATAAACACAGATATGTGAAAATATTTTTTAAAAAGACTAAAAACCTTTAACTACATAGTTCTAAAAATATATATTTCTATTTATTTTACAGGCACATGGGATTTGAAGTCTCTCTGAGTTCTGGTTGGGATAACAGGAAGGATCGAAAGGAATCAAAGCACAAAGCAAGGGGGTAATAAGATTCATCACAATACCGAGAATGGCTTTTTAAATTAATTTGATCCTGTGCTCTAAGGCTGTTTAAATTACTCAACCAAGTAAAATACTAAAATCCTAGATCATAGTTTGGATGATATGATGGCTGAGTGATATGACATAAAGATCATTCATAAGTCGAAGCAAACATTTGAGACACTACAAGCTTTTTTATTTTATTTTATTTTTCTAAACCGACTGATCCAAATCGTTTCTCAGCTTAGAGGAATTTTAGTTTTTAAGAAACTAACAAAACATTTTAGAGGTTTTTTCGTCTTTTAAAATTAAAACAGTTTTACTGTTCAAGCTGTTTTTTACTCAGACTCATAACAAAATGTGCAAAAGGGCAGCTGCTGTTGCTTCAGGAATTTCTTAATCATCTGTTCACATAAACTAATGCCACATATGCAGTTGTAACCTTAATGTAACATCTGAGTGAATGTGGCCAGGATTTTGAGCACTGCAGGTACACAAGCATGAGTTTATGAATGAAATTGATTATGTATGCAATGTTACACAATATCAATAGAAGCAATATAATTTTATTCTTTATCTTTTTTGAAAATATACAACCCTACGTTGTCCCCTCACAGTTAATTATGTGAATAGGCGAATGTGGATATAACCACAAATGTTCAGCATGTATTTAAGACTGAGGGTCTGTGTTGTTAGTCCAATAATCACACAACTGGTATGATAATTCCAACTTTAATCGTCACCTTCTTTCATTCATACACACAAGAGGAAAAGAACTGCCCATCCCAGAAACCTCTATGTCCCCTTCCCGCCTACACGTAGCCATGCCCCCCTTCACTGTACACTTGCACAGTGGGACAGATACATCTTAACAATATCCCCTTTTCCCACGGGGTGGCTGTAGCTCAGGTGGCAGAGCAGGTCAGCCACTAATCAGAAGGTTGGTGGTTCGATCCCAGGCTGCCTCCTGGCTGCATGCCAAATATCCTTGGGCAAGATGCTAACAGGTACAGTAGGCAAACCCCATGTTTGCCTACTGGTGGTGGTCAGAGGGCCCGGTGGCGCCAGTGTCCGGCAGCCTCGCCTCTGTCAGTTGGGCAGCTGTGGCTACAAAGTAGCTTGCCATCACCAGTGTGTGAATGTGTGTGTGAATGACTGAATGTAGTGTAAAGCGCTTTGGGGTCCTTAGGGACTGAGTAAAGTGCTATACAAATGCAGGCCATTTACCATTCTTTAAAGGAAAACAGATTAGAACAATTTCCTTTTTTTCTTTTTGAACAATATAACAGCTAAACATAATATAACACTCCAAACTAGTGTTTAAAAGAAACATTTTTATGAGTGTTAATTTTTATTTTTTGTCATTTGTCCTTTCAGCTTTCTAGCTGCCATTCCCCTTCTCTCAGGGCTCTTAGCAGTCCAAGTGCTGATGTTCCCACTTTTGTCAGGCAGTTAGCAAGCTGCTCTTTAGTAGATGTCCATATGATGTGCTGAATAGTCCCTGTGTGCATAAGTTCTTTGATGCTACTGATGTCGAGCCGAAGCCTCTTCTCAGTTACAGATTTTGTGGACTTGATAGCATCAAGAAGGGAATGGTTGTCTGTTACACAGACAATTGGCAAGATGTTGTGTGTACCATCACCAGTGGTGAGCTCAGAATAGAGTGCAGCCAGAAAAACAGCACTGTTGATCCCATCTACAAGGGCCAAAGTCTCTCCTGCTAGTGTACTCCGTGCCACCCTGCTGATCCGTTTTGACTGCCAACATATGGGCGAAAACTTTCCTACTTCTCCCATCAACATGATAAAATGTCCACCTTGTGTGCCTCCGTCTGAGAGGTTGCCCATGGAGGAATCACTAAACACCACTAATTTGAGGGATTTGCTTTCACCCAAGAACTGAAACCGCAGGGTAACCTCCTCTGATTTAAGTTTTCTGATCAGTTTGTTTGTGCAGTGCATTGTCTGAATGGTAGCATGTTTTGTGCTTGATGCCAGGATGGAAATGTCACACATGATGTCAGGTCTGAACCGGAACCGGATGTAAGTTCCAAAAAACTGAATTTTGGAACTGAAATTGAATTGTAGAACTGAAACTGAATGGTGAGAAGTGAATCTGAAATTATTCGAGAGCTGAATTTTTAAAGGATAAAATGCAGTTTCAAAGCAAATCAATTCATTTTCAAAATATAAAATTCAATTTCAATTTAGTGATGATCATTTTCAAACCATAAATTCAATTTCAAATTAAAATTCAATTTCAATTTAGTGATGATCATTTTCAAACCATAAATTCAATTTCAAATTAGACTAATTCAAATTCAGTTTTCAAAAGCATTTATTCAAGTTACAATTCCGATTCAATCCGAGCAATTCAAATTCAAATTTAACTTATTCAAATTCAGTTTCTGATGGCACAGATTTCTGCCCATAGATGTCTTCCTTCACCACTAATATTTCATCTCTGTTTTTATCTGTGCATGACTTGGCATCCTTAGATAGTGTCACATGAAGGTTGTTTACTTGCTCCACATTAATGGAACCCATGGATCCAGCAATTTCCTCTGGCTCACTGTACTCCATGTTGTACCACTTTCTGTTTTTCCCAGTGGCTTTTCCTGCTCGACTGATTATTTTTCCAGCATATGTTTGACCTGTTTCTTTGTCTGTGTATTTAATTATTTGTCCAACTTTAAGTTTTGATCCTTCTATATCTGTGATTGAGTGAGACAGTGTGGGATCTTTTTCTCCAGGTTGTATTGGATCAGAGGACTCGCTGTTTTCTGCAGTACCGAGCAGTTCATTTTCTGTACTGCCAAGTGGTTCATCGTTAGTTGGTGCCATCTCCCCATTTTCATTTTCAAAATCGTGTTCCTCACCAAGTACTGCTGCTGGGGTCTTTAAAAGATTTTCATCTGTTTTACTCTGATTTTCCTCTTCAGTTTCTTCCATGTTCAATTGTGGTTCATCCACTTTTCTGAGCCTAGACTGGTGTACTCTGACATAGGTTCCTCCATGCCTGACAAATATTATTACACCATCTTGGCCAATGACCACCCCTGGACCTTTCCACTCATGACAGTCCGTCCTTTTGTAATAGACTTTGTCCCCCATTTCATATTTGTCATTAATGGATCGCAGCTGTTTGCGAAGGGCCCTTCGTATCCTCTCAGAGCATTCAGCTTCTGTAAAAGCTCATCTCGTTGGGTCCTTGGGCAAGACACTTCATCCGTTGCCTACTGGTGGTGGTCAGAGGGCCCGGTGGCGTCAGTGTTTGGCAGCCTCGCCTCTGTTGGTGTGGCTACAATGTAGCTGCCATCACCAGTGTGTGAATGTGTGTGAATGTGTGCGTGAATGGGTGGATGACTGGATATGTAAAGCGCTTTGGGGTCCTTAGGGACTAGTAAAGCGCTATATAAATACTAAATAATAAATTTACCATCTCATGGCATGCAACGTTGTAATGTGCTGGGCTATCCATGTACTCACTTCAGCAGGCACGTGCAGAGGGGGGGGCTAGAGGGGCTTGAGCACCCGCCCCTTTCCTGATGGGTGCCCAAGGTGCCATTTTGTTGAGGCAACTTTTTAAAAAAATATATATATATATTTTTTAATGTGTGTGTGCGTGCGGAGTCCCGTCTGTGCCCCTCAACAATAATATTTAACTATTAATCACAGTTTTGCTAAATAAAAGGATCTGGCTTGCATCAGTCACATGATCACTATTAACCAATGATCGCAAACACAAGTTAACTCAGAGACACAGACTGATGCGACAAAACCAGTAAGTAGGTGTACAGCGCACACTGTAGTGTGTAGCACCCAGGAGTATTAGCTTATTACGTACACGTTGGTAAGCTGTCTTGTTGCAACTGACGAACTGAAACAAACGAGCGTGCTGTGTGTGCAACAGCGTGACAAACATTACCTGTCCTTTTATTAACTGCACAAGTAGTGCTGGTCATAGCTGCTGGCTACCTGTGTAAGGCTGTCATGGGTCTGTAGCTCTGTCCACCGTTTTAGGGAACATATTTAGTTTTAAAGTAAGTTACAGGGCTTTTCCTGCCTTTCTGGAGGGATTATATTTCACTAAAAACTATCTAATATGCATGTCCACATAATTATGCATTATAATAATATTTTAAAAAACACACGCTGTATTTTAAAGAACATACATTAAGAAGCAGGTTATATTAGATTTATATTTTAAATAAGACAAAATTTGGATTTTACAGCAGTAAAATGATTGTATCTCTACAGTTTAAAAATGTAATAAGCTTTGCCCCTGCACAGAGTGGATAGTGAAACAAATGGAATCATCATAAATACATTATTTCATATTTATTACTTCCCCCTCCTCTTTGCTTTATTATTGTAGCTCTAGTAATAAATAATAATGTAAGGATTCTGGATCAGCACCATGATGCCCATAGTATATACAGTATTCTGAAGAAGGTCTAAAATGTCACTGTGTGTGCATGTGTGTGTTTTATTTAGATGGATTTTTAAAAAAAAATATTACTCATGATATAACATTGTCCAGACATGCCTGGTAAGGACATGAGGAGGAAACAGTAGGAGCTGTGTGAGGCTACTAAAGGCAGGGCTATAACATTTTTCTGTCATCATTTAGATTAAGTGCAAGAGTAGTTAGGTGTGGATAATTAAATTATAGTTTATTGCAATAGCAAGTTGTGCCTTGTTCTCAGATGGACAGCAAGTGGAGAGTGATATATGAAATGATGGGATGGAAGGAAGAAGAGAAGCAAAGACTGATTCACAGGCAGAGCCTAAATTATTTCTCACAGTTTTTTACTGCCTTATGGTTCCAAGCGCTGTCACCAATCTTTGCATTTTGTTATTATCTCATGACACTTGTTTAATCAGCTACCATCTCTCCTGTGGACTTTTTACTGTCTACAGTCTCAGATCAACACAGCCCTGCCCTCCAGCACTATCCACAGCAACCCCTCAACAGCAACATTGTACCCATCAGGTAAAGCATCAGCTACATTTGCTTTGCCTTGTTGCCCATATTAGATTCTTGATGAATGTGTGTTGTTGTTATTCAGCCTGGCTCAATGTGCCCCTTTTTAACTTTGAGCACCCGCCCCTTTAAACCTCTCTGCACAGCCCTGCACTTCAGTTTCCAAAGCTGGGGGTCTGTCAGTAAGGACTGAAGATTTGGATTTTGTCCAAAGACAAGTTGATAGGGACTGTAGCCATGTACATTGTGTATACAGTTCTTTGCCATCAAAGCCCAGTCCGGAGCAGTTTTCCAGTCACACTCATTGTCTCTCTTTACCTTCAGTAACATTTCAGTAAGGATTTGATTGTGCCTTTCAAGCAAGCCATTGCTCCATGGACTATACCCTGTAGTGGTTTTAACCTCAATGTTAAATTTCTCCGCCATGCTTCTTATTTCTTCATTATTAAATTCACCGCCATTGTCACTGAATAGTCTGCGTGGTGGACCGTGGATGCTTATCCAGCAGTGGATAACGTGCTTCACTATCTCCCTGCTCCTTAAAAATCTTTTGCTGATGAACTTTTTATCAAGACCCGTGGGAATAAAGCTTAAATATAAAGACCCAGGTTCTCTGTTCAGATTAGGGCTGTGATACAAGTAAGCATAATGAGTCTGTGTTGAAGCGGCACTGAGTCCATATTACTCTGTTTGACAAGAATCTACAGTTTTCCTTGTGATTTTGATCATGTAATATACTGAAATGTCTATTGTCCTTGAGTGTTTGATTTAGTGCAGAAAAACACATGGATTTGATGCAAAATGCAAATAATATTGGGAACTTCTCATCAAAACGGAACTCTCAAGCTTAAAATATTCAGAATATTTTGAGTTATTTTTGCTTCATTCTTTGCTTTGAGTCAAGAAGATCAGTTAAAACTACCGTGTGCCCACATTAATTACATTAGATTGTTGTTTTTATGTTTAAATTTGCTGTACACTGCATGCGTGTCCTGGCTGATCATGAGTTAAAAAATGAGCAACGTGAAGGATTGTCCCAGTTTCAGGCCGTCAGTAAGGTTCGTGTTTGGGTAGTGTTGATACTGTGCTACTGGGTCACTTGCACCGTGGTGTCCGGAAGATTACAGATGAAAGATATAGTGCCTTAACCCATTTGATTTGTCTTTTGATTTATTTATTTTTTTGTAATTTATTTTCTTGTGACATAAATGAACCAAGTAAAGAAAGCTTTAAAGCAGGGGTCACCAACCTTTTTGAAAGTGAGAGCTACTTCTTGGGTACCGATTAATGTGAAGGGCTACCAGTTTGACACACACTTCTCAAATAACAAATTTCCTCAGTTTAACTTAATTATGTGTTATCATTAATAATTAATGATATTCATTTATGTACGGACACTAATTATGTTAATTATTTTTCACCATAATTATAAAGAATGCAAGTAGGAAACAAGGTAGGAAACATAAATATCAATATGCAACGCTTTATTTCTATATATCTCTGCAAGTATTTACATTTTGAAGTGATCACTTCTACAACATCTTCACTTACCACTAACAAATTTTAACAAATCATGCACTGTTACATACATTATTTTTGTATGTATGTAACATACAAAAAATCAACTTTCAAATTTTACAGAACTTTTCACCAAATTGGCAGCATTTTAAAGCAAATTGTCACATGTTACACTTAACAAACACATTTGTTTTTCAATAATTAAATTCAACTTTGACATGACACTGTAATGTTGCCACTGAGAACATCTAATATGGCTTTCTTTGTCTGTTAGTGGGAAACCTGGCATTGCAGGCTGTTCACCAGTGTGTTGTAATCTGGGGTATAACTTGACACTGCAACTCTGAGTGAGTCTTGCAGATGTGCATCAGAGAGGCGTGTTCTGTGTTTGTTCTTGATGAAGTTCATGTCAGAAAAGGCTGATTCACAAAGATAGGTTGAACCAAACAGGCTGGCAACCTTCATAGCTGCTGTGCACACACCACTGTACTTTTCTGTGTCAACAAGGCACCAAAAGTTTGGTGCGCCCAGATAGGCTATGAGGTGGACGTCATTTTGCAATGTTACAATTTCGATTTCCACCTGTCCAGCATCCAAGCTGAACATTGAACTTAGTTGCTCAGCAATGCATGTTGTGTCCACATTCATGAAAGGATTGGAAACAAATGAGACACATGGCTCAAGCTGATCAAGGTCACTAAACCTGTTCTCAAACTCTTGACCAAGTCGGTTTATGACTTGAGTGTACTTTTCTGCAACTTTGTCAAAAGTCTCAGATGCAGAAGCATTGTCTTTCAGCACCATCTGCACAGAGGGAAAGTGCAGCACCTTTTTTCTCTGTAAATGCACAGAGAAAATGTTCATCTGGGCTTTAAATCCATTTAAAGCACTTATCATGTCAGCAACAGTCTTACCTTTGCCTTGCAGCTCACAGTTCAAATGGTTCAGTTTCCTAGTAATGTCTGTTAAAAACGCAAGGTCAAGTGTCCACTCAGTGTCCTCCAGCAGAGATGTGTCTTCCCCTTTGGATTGCATGAACTCCTTGATTTCACCCAAAAGTGACAAAAAACGAAGCAAAATCCGTCCCCTGCTGAGCCATCGGATTTCCGTATGTAGTAGCAGGTCACCATATTCAGCTGACAGCTCCTCCAATAGCACCTTGAATGTTCTGTGCTGTTTAGCTCTGGAGCGGATGCTGTTTATGATTTTCACGACGGGAGTCATGACGTGCTCGAAGCCGATCACCTTTGCACATAACGCCTGCTGGTGAATGATGCAGTGGTAATGCATGAAGTTTGGGAACTCTGTGTCACCTTTACAGTGAGCGATGAATCCCGTATGTCGGCCCATCATAGCAGGAGCCCCGTCGGTAGTCACTAATACCAGCTTTTCCAACGGTACCTTTTTCTTCGCGAAAAACTCCTTCACCGCGTTATAGATGTCAACTCCCTTCGTAGTTGTCTTTAGCGGCAGTAGTGTCAGAAGTTCTTCTTTTGTGGAGAAACCATCAAATACCATCCGGATAAAGACCATCAGCTGTGCTGTACTGCTGCTGTCGACGGACTCGTCACACTGGATGCTAAACCAACTGCACTTTGCCAGATCCTGATCCAACTGATCCGCCAAGTTCCCGGACATAGCCGACACTCTTCTAACAATTGTAGTTGCCCCCAGCTGGACATCAGAGAGAGTGGAGATTACATCGTTTCCATATTTCTCGTCTTTAAGCACAGTTTTTGCAATTATCATCATTGCTTCTTTGAAAACCTCCCCGTCTAAAAATGCCTTCTTTTTCTTAATCATGAAATGTGAAGCTCTAAATGAGGCTTCGGTTGCTTTTTGAGAGTTTTTCACCGGTCTCGTGAAAAAAGACTGCTGTTTGCTCAAACCTGCCTTTAATTCGCGGGCCTTTTCCGCTTGCAGTGTGCTGCCCTTTGGGTAGTTAGCATGGTAGCTTGTGTGACACGTTCGGAAATGTCTCTCCACGTTGTGCCGCTTTGCCGTTGCCACAGTTGCCCCTCAAATGAGACACACGCATGAAACTTTCACAGTGGTAAAAAAGAACTCTTCCTCCCATTCACTGTGAAAATTATATGTTTTCTTCCTTTTTTCAGCCATGTTTTCCTCATCTCCTCACCTTTGCCTTTGCTGGTCTTCACGGCAACTGTTTCCGTGGAGACCAGCTAGCACTAAATATTAGATCATGATCTAATATTTAATAATAAACATTTTTTATATATATATATTATCTCTAACAAATTAACACCAATGCAATTGTGATTAAAAAAAATAGCAAGAAAAAATGAAAATAGATGCAGCTTACTGGTAAGTTGTTATGGTGAGCTATTTTTAGAACAGGCACGCGGGCGACTCATGTGGTCCTTGCGGGCGACCTGGTGCCCGCGGGCACCGTGTTGGTGACCCCTGCTTTAAAGAATTGCTTTTTTGATGAATGCTCTATTCACCGTGGCAAAATAAATTATTCCATATATCAGCAGTTCCAGCACAACCTCAGTCATGTTCCCGTGTCATGTCTCTGTCCCTCTTGTCATGTACAGTTACAAGTAGTAGTGCGGGAGCTAGATTGTTTGAATACAAACTCTTCTTAGGAAGCCTCTAAAGTCAGGCACATCACATGCAAAGATTGCCCCACAAAAGTCTAGATCTTTAAAACTTTACTTACTTTAGACGTCTGCAGCCCTAGATTTGAGCAGATGGGTGTCTTCGGCTTAGAGGTTTTTTGGGGTTAGGTAGAGTATTGCACAAGTGAAAAAAAGTGTTCTTCTCCTTTTCTTCTCTTTACCCACATGTCCTGGAGTTAGATGGCGTCCCTGAGCCTGGTTTAACCAGACATCTCTTCCTTACAGAGGATTGTCTGATCTATTGTGTTTTCTCTCTAATATTGTAGGCTCTTTACTTTACGATAGAAACCACTTTAAGACAAAGTTTGTATTGCTGTCACTATATACACAAAACAAATTAATTTAATTGAAAATAAAATTTTATATTTATTAAATTTTAGGAGGAAAATGTTTAAATGACTCACACAAACAGGATTTACTAAGGTTGTAGATGACTCAAAGCTGTGAGCACGGCGCCAAAATTTTGGCTCTCTCCTGTAGCTCTTCGCTGAGTTTGGAGCCGAATCCCACATATTTCTGGTTGTGACACACGCTAGGCACAGATACACCCACACACACGTCGTTAACATTGGATGCACGTTTATTGTGAGTGTCCACAGAATGACAGCTGAACACCGTTTGACAGCGGTCGGTTTCCCCAGCTCCCTCTCCTCCGCTCCTCTCCGCCTCACTATATAAAGGGAAGGAAAACCACCAGCACCGCCCCGTTGCGCTCACTGCACCACTCCTCCCCTGCAGCCGCGCCCTGGACCACACCTCCGCCACACACCCCCACCGCCCGACTGAGGCCGGGAAGCCCACCGGCCGAACCTACTCCCCCCCTCGCGAGCGAGAGAGGAAATCGGCCACCGCCATCTGCGCCCCCGGCCTATGGACCACCTTGAACTTAAAAGGCTGCAAAGCCAGATACCACCGAGTGATCCGGGCGTTGGCATCCTTCATGCGATGAAGCCACTGTAGCGGGGCGTGGTCCAAGCAGAGGGTGAATGAGCGCCCCAGGAGGTAATAGCGAAGGGAGTCGACCGCCCACCGGATAGCCAAGCACTCCTTCTCCACGGTGCTGTAACGTCTTTCGCGCTCCGCCAGCTTCCGGCTGATGTAAAGAACGGGACGGTCGGCCCCCCTCACCTGCTGGGACAAAACGGCCCCCAGCCCTCTGTTCGAGGCGTCGGTCTGCAGAACAAAAGGGAGGGAAAAGTCAGGAGTGTGAAGCAGCGGCTCCCCACAGAGAGCCTTTTTCACCTGCACAAACGCCGCCTGGCACGGCCCCGTCCACTGAACCAGATCTGGAGCACCCTTCCGGGTAAGATCGGTTAAGGGGCTGGTCAGCTGTGCAAACCCTGGCACGAACCGGCGATAGTAACCCGCCAGCCCCAAAAACAGTCTCACCTCCTTTTTGGTCTTAGGGCGCGGGCAGGATGCGATAGCCGCCGTCTTCTCCACCTGTGGACGCACCTGCCCGCCCCCCAAGTGGTACCCCAGATACTGCACCTCCCTCCGTCCAACTGCACACTTCTTCGGGTTGGCCGTGAGCCCCGCCTCCCTCAGGGACCCCAGGACCGCGGCCACCCGCTGCACATGCTCCGCCCAGGTGTCGCTGTGGATGATCACGTCATCCAAGTAGGCAGCAGCACACGCAGCGTGCGGGCGCAGCACCCGGTCCATGAGACATTGGAAGGTGGCAGGGGTCCCGAACAAGCCGAACGGAAGCGTAACGAATTGGTACAAACCGTACGGAGTGGAGAAGGCCGTTTTCTCCCTGGACTCAGCAGACAAGGGAATCTGCCAGTAGCCCTTGGTTAAATCCAGTGTCATGAAAAAATGGGCCGTGCCCAGCCGATCCAGGAGCTCGTCGACCCGGGGCATGGGATAAGCATCAAAACGTGACACTTCATTCACCTTGCGATAGTCGACACAGAACCGTATAGACCCATCCTTCTTCACCACCAGAACGATGGGGCTACACCAGGCGCTGTGCGACTCTTCTATCACTCCCATCCTCAGCATGTCAGCCAATTCCCTCTGCACGATTTGGCGTTTATGCTCAGGAAGCCTGTAGGGCCGTGAACGCACCGTCACGCCAGGCTGCGTTACAAAATGATGCTCAATGAGAGACGTCCGGCCGGAGAACACGTCAGCAAAACGCTGTTGTAACGCGACAACGTCCGCTCTCTGGGCCTGTGTGAGATGGTCATCACAAGGGAGGGAGGCGGGAATGATGGAATTTGGCACCTCCGGCCCCAACTCATCTCTCTCCTTAACCAGGCTCACCAGAGAAGTGGTTTCAACCTCTCTCCACGCTTTAAGGAGATTGAGGTGATAGATCTGCGTGGCCCCTCCCCTGTCCGACCGAGTGACCTCATAGTCAACGTCCCCGGCTCGCCGTGGGATCACAAAGGGTCCTTGCCACTTGGCGAGCAACTTTGAGCTGGAAGAAGGGAGTAATACAAGCACTTTGTCTCCCGGTGAAAATTGCCTGAGTCTAGCCCCTCTGTCATACAGGCGTTGCTGACGCTGCTGAGCCTGGAGCAAATTCTCCCGTGACAACCTCCCCAAAGTGTGGAGTTTTGCTCTCAGGTCCAACACGTACTGAATCTCATTTTTGGCGGGGCTCGGACCGTCCTCCCAGCTTTCTTTAATCAGGTCGAGCACCCCACGTGGCCTCCTGCCGAACAGCAGTTCAAAGGGAGAAAATCCCGTGGAGGCCTGGGGCACCTCCCGCACTGCGAATAACAGAGGGTCTAGCCAGTGATCTCAATTGCGTTCATCCTCGTTAATGAACTTCCGAATCATGGACTTTAAAGTCTTATTCAGCCGCTCCACCAGCCCGTCAGTCTGAGGGTGGTAGACGCTGGTCCGAATAGATTTAATGCCCAGTAATTCGTACAGTTCCCGCAGTGTACGAGACATAAACGACGTGCCCTGGTCAGTCAGTATCTCTTTCGGGATTCCGACTCGGGAGATGACCTGAAACAGTGCCTGCGCTACACTCTTTGCAGAGATGGTGCGCAGCGGGACTGCTTCCAGGTACCGCGTTGCATAATCCACCAGGACTAACACAAAGCGGTAGCCACGTGCACTCCGGTGAAACGGCCCGATGAGGTCCATGCCAATGCGCTCGAACGGGACCTCTATGAGTGGAAGCGGACGCAAAGGAGCTTTTGGTATGGCCGGCTGATTAACAAGTTGGCAGTCCGGGCAGGACGGGCACCAGCGGCGCACATCCGCTCGGATGCCCGGCCAATAAAATCGGGCCGTTATTCGCTCCAGAGTCTTTTCGTATCTCATATGCCCTGCCATGGGGTTATAATGAGCCGCCTGGAAAATCGTTTCCCGGCGGCCCTGCGGCACCAACAGCTGGGTGTGTGTCACCTCCGTGCGAGTGTCACGACTCACTCAATATAACCTATCTTTCATTACAATGAAGTGTGGGTAGGTCCGCACGGCTTCAGGGCGCACCACGTGACCATCAATCTCAATCACTTGGTCAAAGGCTGAGCGTAGGGTGTCGTCACGAGACTGCTCCAGTGGGAAATCACCCGTGGGGGGAACTTCCGGAGCCAGCGGGGCTTCCTGTGAAGGACCCGCCGTCTCCCCCTCCCCAGAGTCAGTGTCGGACGACCCCGCGTCACCACTGAGCGCCGATCAGACATTACATGCTACTAGCGGTCGTGATCGCACCCCCGCGTACTGTCCCAACAGATGATGAAACCCCGGCCAATTCGTACCCAGAATTAGGGGATGCGACAGGCGCGGGCTAACCGCAGCCGTTACTCTATGCGTTTTGCCCTTATACTTTAATAACAGCGGCACTATGGGCACTATGCCCTCTGACGATCCCGGCTGCAGCCAGCATACGGCCTCGTCATGCAGCTTCCGGGCCCAAGCAAACGGCCAATCCGCCACGGCCAGCCGACAGGCCCGGAACTGCCGGCGATGATATTCAGCGGTGAGTCCCAACCGGTCCACCACCGCCCGGCTCACGTCCTGGAAGCTGCCCCTCGAAGCCGGCGGCAGTCCGTCTGCTCCTGCAGCGCAGCCAGGTGAGCCCGCTGGGCCGCCGCATGGTCGTGGTTCATTTTCGCCATCTCCGCCAGCATCTGCGCCAGAAACTGCAAAGGCTGGGCGGGCGGCGCAGCCTGCGGGTCGGACATCCCCACACCGGCAGGCTCCTGGGTTTCGGCACCACTTGTGACACACGCTAGGCACAGATACACCCACACACACGTCGTTAACATTGGATGCACGTTTATTGTGAGTGTCCACAGAATGACAGCTGAATACCGTTTGACAGCGGTCGGTTTCCCCAGCTCCCTCTCCTCCGCTCCTCTCCGCCTCACTATATAAAGGGAAGGAAAACCACCATCAGTCCAAAATCGCCATCAGCTGTTCTTACCAGCACCGCCCCGTTGAGCTCACTGCACCACTCCTCCGCCACACTGGTCTTCAGTAATACTGGTATATTAATGTAGCAGAACTGAACTGAACTGAACTTGACGTGGAGTATTGGATGGAGGGACAAGAAAAATTTCTATAAAAGATGCGTACGGGGATATAACTCTCATCTTCATAGGCAGCCGGGTTACAAGTGACCAAGTTACCGTGAGCACAGACTTACAAAAATCCCATGCAACAGGTCTGCCTGTTTTTGGCTCATTAATTTGTTCTACTCTCGGCCAATTGTTGATCACCATTGAAATGAACTGACTGTGTTCTTTTTCTGCACCCATCAAAACATTTTTTTTAATTGCAATATCATGCTGATATGTACTGCTTAGTACATTTGGGTTTCAACAGCTTACATTAATATGATAAAATGGTGCCATTATTGAACATCAATGAATGGCTTTACTTCAGCTAAACTTAAATGTAAATTATCATTGGATTAGGGATAAAAGGTTAATGCACATATACTTGATTCTCGGCACTTACGCCAACATTAATTTGTAGCAATTAGATTTAAGAAAATGATAAGTGACTGTTTTTACCCATTTCTAACACATACTTAAAAAACTACTTTGCTTACTTTGAATGCCTGCTTGACTAAGCAGCACTTACTGCTCTGTAATCCACACACTGCTGTCATGATTTGTCTGGCCGGAGTCAAATGCAGGACTCAGGAATGAAAGTGCGGTGAGTTTATTTACAGTGCTGGTGTAGATAGTGCTATATACAAAGTCTTTTTGAAGTGCTCGGTTTAAGAGTCCAATATGTACAATATGTGAATCAAAATCCCCGAACAGAATCTCCTAAGGTAAGGTAACAAACACTCTCGGAACTCCGCTGGGACATCCTAAGCACATAAAGAAGCACATTAGAGGTCTTCGGCCAGTTCACAGAGCCTTACAAAGAGACAAGATGAAGAATACCACAGTTAGATAACACTCAGGTGAATTCTGAAGGTCAGGTCCTACCTTAAATAGCAAACAGGTGAATGACAGTTTTCTGTGTGAGAACAGCATTTTTATATGCATCTTTTTCTGCATTGTGTTATATATTTCATGCAGCTAGTAATATCAGATGGCCAATATATCAATCAGACTTTAATGCAGAGTGCATCCATTACCATAATAGGCAAATAAATATATTGTATATTGTTGTAAATTAACAAATCAACGTTGAATGGCTTTTAATTTTTAAGGTGTAATTTAAATTACGATGGCAATTACACTTTGGCGTTCCATCTCCTTCATTACTCTTCCCTTTGTGTACTAATACTGAGGATGTGTTTGGACATGAGCTACAAGGCACAGCTATCATTGAAGGATGAAAGTGTTGTTATTGTGAAGAAATACACTATTTGATTACCATGTATAGGAAAGACAAAGTACTTGCCTGTGATTTATTTCGAATCAGGAGGTAGGTGTGCATTCTGCAGAAGAGCTAAGTGCTCATACCCATCTGTGCAAACAAATGGCGCTAAACAAAACACAGAGTGAGTACAGTAGAAGAGTGTGTGGCGTCTTTATATGTAAAATAAAAGATGAGCTATTCATTCTGTGTGTCAGGAAAAAGAGAAAAATTGAGAGATATACAAAAATGGAAAGAGTAAGAAATCATGTTTTTTCCTACTCGGCATTAGAGCAGGGCGATATGACCAAAACTATTTATCACGATATACATTTGAAAATTTGCGATAATGATATAACTGACAATATAACTGACACTAGACAAAATACTTTACAACTCTTCAACTTTATTAGTGCAAAAAAACACCATCAATGTATTTTCACTTAAACAAGCAGCTGTTTTTAATGTGCATTAAAGTTACATAAAAGTTTAACAGTGCAAATTCTTTGCTGACAGTTTAACCAAAAGGCATTTCCAGTGGAAACTGGCCGACATATCCTCAGCATAACCATGTATAATATCCACAAAACTTAAAAACAGGTTATACACACACAATACGGTAACATTATGTTGAAGCACAGTACGTATCACTCCGCCAGGCTCCTGCCTACGATAGCCGTAATGCTCCGAAAATCCATCAAGCGGTGCGGCTTCGTAGCTTAGCAAAGTCGTACTGAAACATTTGACAGATTTTCGAGCGCCGTGTACATAAAATCGTTTCGAGGTCAGTAACCAGAATTCATACATAAGGCACACGGGATTATAAGGGGCTCTGTCGAATTTCAGAAAAATCAAAGGATTGATTTTAAGTGTGCCGTATTTCCCAAACAACACAGTAATAACGACAGCCTGCTAGCATGCTCTACCAAAAATAGTGCTTTGTTGTGTATCTGACGGACGAAAGCTAAACCAGTTCCACACCACTGAAATTCCAGCATTTTTACAAACCAGTTCTGGTTCATCTGTTTTATTCAATGATCCACTTTCGCTCTTCTCATTCTGCGTTGCCACCATGAGCGTATGTAAACAAAGGCACTGCGCATGCGCGTTTTACACATATTCTATCGCGATATTTCATTTTCTTATCGTTGCCCAACATTACACCGGTATTACCGTGAACGGTATGATATAGCCCAGCCCTACTCTGTATTATCAGATTCTGGCAAGAAGAATCTTCAAGTTGAAAATAATATGTACATTTGTAATCCTAGAGGGCATGTCAAGAACATATGTGTCAAGTCCCGTTTCTCAGAGTATCCATTTGTCCTTCGGGTGGATGTACATCAATGAGTTAAACAAATTTGCTTGCATTATACAAAGTTTTGGAACTTTTTTGTTCGCTATTTTTGTTTCAGGAAGCTCATTATATCTTTAATGCACATATTTTGGTTGTATTATGTCAGCAGCACCATGGTTGACTCTATGTTTTCAAATAGAACAATAAGCTAAATTGCAGTAAAGGTTATAAGGAATGTGTAATGAACCTTTGCGGTCTTATTCAGGCCAAAGTGTAATATATATATATATAGCATGCACAATGTTTAATTTTCTGAGCAATTCCACCTCCCTTTAGAAGATCCCTGTAATGGCTTTTCATGTGACCTGTAGCACTAATGAAAAATGCCATGTTAACCAACCGATAAATCTGACATGTGAGAAGACAGTGTGCCATCACTCCCTAAACCATGTTTGATAGAAGTAGAAGTAATGATGTTCCTTTTTAGTTTAGGACATAGAAAAGACAGGGAGAAGGATTAAAAAGGGAGCAAAAGAGACAAACTGGAGCACAGGCCAGCAGGGGAATGGGGGCAGCCATACTCGGTTATGGTAGAAGCAGCGAATCCTGGAGGGAGTAAACCTTTAGTTTCTTATTTTGTCTCTGACTTCATTTGTTACCCTTGGCAGCTCGAAAAGAGATGACATAACCACCTCAGTGTTCAATAAATCAATGTAGATATTTGCCTTTTAAGTTTGCATGCATGACCCAAAGCTTTCTGTTCTCTCCACAGGGAGTAAGAGGATGGGTATGTTGCCTCTTGCTGTAGTTTCTCCACCACTACCATGAGCTGGAGTTTTCTGACTCACCTGCTGGAAGAAATCCACAACCATTTTACATTTGTGGGCAAGATCTGGCTCACTGCTCTCATTGTTTTCCGCATTGTGCTAACAGCCGTAGGAGGAGAGTCAATCTACCACGATGAACGAAGCAATTTTGTCTGCAACACAGCCCAGCCAGGCTGTGAGAACGTATGCTACGACGCCTTCGCTCCACTCTCACACGTCCGCTTCTGGGTCTTTCAAATTATCCTGGTGGCCACCCCTTCAGTTATGTACCTGGGCTACGCTGTCAACAAAATTGCTCAGGCAGAGGAGAAGGCAGAAAGTGGGGGAGTGAATGGATTTTCCCAGAAGAAACCCAAGAAGCACTATCTTGCAGGCAGAAAGCAGCACAGGGGCATTGAAGAGGCTGAGGATGACGACGAGGAAGACCCGATGATCTATGAAGTGGCAGAGGTGGAGAACGACGATTGTGAAGCAGAAAAGGGAGGCAGCTGTGATAGAAAAGTAAAAGCCAAAGTACGCCATGATGGGCGTCATCGTATCAAAGAGGATGGATTGATGCGCCTTTACATCTTCCAACTCCTGTTGCGCTCCTTGCTGGAGGTTGCTTTCCTCTATGGTCAGTACACCCTCTATGGCTGGTCCGTTCCTGCCATCTACGTATGCGAAGAGCAGCCCTGTCCTTATAAGGTGGACTGCTTTGTGTCGCGACCAACTGAGAAGACAATCTTTCTCCTCATCATGTACGCAGTCTCCCTGCTCTGTCTAACACTCAATATATGGGAGATGCTTCACCTGGGCATAGGTACCATGTGTAAGATAATACACTCGACGAAGCTCCCCAATGAGGAGCTCTACGGGCTGGCAAGAGGACAAGGCCGTCTTAACAAGGTGAGATTGAGTGACCCATTTTCTTGGAATGCACCAGCGCCTCCACCTGGGTACAACATCGCCATCAAACCTCCTCTGGTAGGTAAAGGGAACCACAACCAACCACTACCCATCACTGATCTAACTAATGCCAAGCTGGCATGTCAGCAGAATCACGTGAACATTCCCCAAGAGGAGCGTCAACAGAACGGCATTAATGATGAAAACCAGTGCAGAGCTGGGAAGGGAAATGCACCCAGGGCTGTTCATAAGGACAGTGGTAGACCTCAGAAAATCCTGGAGGGTGATAATCAGACCTACATCCAGCTGCAGAGCCACACTAACAACCGCAGCACGCCCCACCGTGAACGTAAACACCAGCAGACCAACAGACATGCCTCCAGCAGGGCATATACAGACAGAGGTAGCAGCGGCACCAGCAGTAGCAGCAAATATGGAGTCAAAAAGGGTTCAGAGTGGATTTGAAACACGAATATCTAAAACAGCTTAGCTATTTAGCTCAGTTCAGTAAATAAGCTTTGTATAGCAAGAAAATAGAGCGCGGGAAAGTATCAGAAATAATATCTTGAATACCTTTTGCGCTAAGATTTTGGTACCCTGTTTCTGTTTACCTTGTTTAAGAGACTTTAATGCTGCAATTGAAAGTGCCTTACTTAAACCATCTAAAAGCAGCTTCATTCAAACTGAGCAACCCTTTATGTTACAGAATTTAAGTTTTTTTTCATTGCCATCCACAGTTAAAGATTTGAATAATTTTGCTCATGAATATTCAAAATTGTTCTTCAGTTTCTTTTTAGTGTAGATCGTTTTCCCACAAGCAACAAAAAGGCTCTTTTCACCTATGTACTGCAGCCCTAAACCGTATGAATCATTAGATATTGTCTTTAACATGCCAGTTCTCTCGTAAAAAATGCATGATGTTTAATTGTGAAAAATCAAGAATAGAGAAGTGAATATTCTGCTGAGTTCAGTTAATGAGTGATCATCCTGTTTCCTGCCTCCTGCACACTATAGTCAGGCAGTGCCCTCCTCACGACCACAGGGAGTTTGTCCGGTAGTCTAAATGCAGCTGACTGGAATGTCCTGCTGTCTGTTTTATGTAAGTTAAAACAACAATGTCCTGGTCTAATTCTGATGATTTTTTTAGAAGTTGTGTTTGAAAACAGCTGACAAAAAATAAGAGACAGTATGTTTCAGCTGTTAATTTCACCATATTTTCCTTTTGGTAATTTAAAAGCATTTCCACTTTTTTTTGAGAAAGAAAAGAGAAATTTTCATTATTGTTTCGAGAAGCAAGCTTAAAAAAAGTCATATATTATAGTACAGGTATTACCTTTTTTTAACATACTTTACTTTTTCAACCATTCATCCAGTAGTGTACATTAAAAAGAACGAGTGTATCAAGCTTTATATATGCTTCATTTGTTTCTTTCTTTTATCAATCTTTTACTTTGATTTCCATATTTTCAGTCTGAGGCCATTTGTCATTGGTTGTTACTGTGTTTGGTTTTGTTAAAATATATTTTTTGGAACAAAAAGTTCATGTTTTGAATAAAGAGTTTCTATTTGTCTCATAATCTTTGTCTTGTTTTCAATGATTTGATTGTCAGTCTAGAATGAAAACTATATTATTAATTTAATGCTGAATATTTGAGCATGTGGGTAATTTGCACTGGTAGTCAGCTTAAGCTTGCATTGTCCTCTGCTGGGCACAAAGAGGGAATAATATAATAGTTCTATGTCTCTTTCAGTGGGATCCCTGTAGATAAAACTTACCAAAAATTTTCTGTGTCTATATTTTAAATCTGTCATATATTGGAAGTTTTATTGAAAGAAAAGCTCATCACTGAGAAATATAATATATTTTGTGGTGGAATATTTAGTTTATGGCTCCTTTAAACTAACATGGCAAGTAGAATTTAACATAGTCAAAAATGAATCTTGGGGATTTTCTCTGGAAATGTGTTTGATCAGTGATTGTAGTTTTCTGTAGTCATTGTGTTTGACCCGCTGATATGCTGATAATCAGTTGCAATACGTGTCAGATAAAGCATCAACTAAACAGCTAAGTTGCTTTTCATGAATTGTTATTGTTTGTTTTCTTGAATTTTATAAGTTATTTATCTCATTTTCCTTTTCAAAGGCCAAAATTGATAACCGGGGTGCTTTTGTGTTAGGATCAGGATACTGTACCAGTGACTGTAAGAACCTTACCATTAACTCATAATAGATTTCATATATATTAAAAGGTGTATTTGAAAATGAAAGCCAGGGCTCACATTTCAGACAACAGGTTATCAGAATCAGAATCAGAATACTTTATTGATCCCTGGGGGAACTTATTTAAGGAAAGTATTTAAGGTTATGTGGAGGGCAGCGTCAGGAGCAAACAGTCTTTTCTTTTTTTGACGTCAGAGCTAAATTAAAATGGGAAGGCGTTTCAACTTTTGATTTCACACTGTTTGAAAAGCACCTGAAGGCAGCGTCAGACCAGATGTTATGCCGTCTTCATGTCCACACGTCCTCCAGGTAGTGACAACAACAGCTTCGCCGGCTTGTTGACGAAGCGATAGCAGGTTTTTTTTTCCGCTTCTCTCCAGCACAGGAAATATTGGAAATAATTCCAGTGAATGTAAGAAATACATACCGTAACTAGTTCTTTAGGAAATACACTCAACAAAAATATAAACGCAACACCTTTGTTACTGCTCCCATTCCCCATGGGATGGACGTAGAGACCTAAAATGCATTCCAGATACACAATATAACCATCCCTCCCAAACAGTGGTCACAAATCAGTCCAAATGTGTGGTAGTGGGCACATCTGCCATATTGAGATAATCCATCCCACCTCACAGGTGTGCCACATCAGGATGCTGATCTGACACCATGAGTAGTGCACAGGTGTACCTCAGACTGCCCACAAAAAAAGGCCACCCTGGAATGTGCAGTTTTTTGCGCTATTGGGGGTCTGGGGACCCAGAACCGGTCAGTATCTGGTGTGACCACCATTTGCCTCATGCAGTGCAACACATCGTCGCATGGAGTCTATCAGATTGTCAATTGTGGCCTGTGGAATGTTGGTCCACTCCACTTCAATGGCTGTGCGAGGTTGTTGGATATTCGTGGGAACTGGTACACGCTGTCGTATACGCCGGTCAAGCACATCCCGAACATGCTCAATGGGTGACATGTCCGGTGAGTATGCTGGCCATGCAAGAACTGGGACATTCTCAGCTGCCATCTGCCCTGAACAATGTGAACCATGATTCATCCGTGAAGCGCACACCTCTCCAACGTGCCAGACGCCATCGAATGTGAGCATTTGCCCACACAAGTCTGTTACGGCGACGAGCTGGAGTCAGGTCAAGACCCCGATGAGGACGACGGGCATGTAGTTGAGCGTCCCTGAGACGGTTTCTGACAGTTTGTGCAGAAATTGTTTGGTTGTGCAAACCAATTGTTCCAGCAGCTGTCTGGGTGGCTGGTCTCAGACGATCTTGGAGGTGAACCTGCTGGATGTGGAGGTCCTGGGCTGGTGTGGTTACACGAGGTCTGCGGTTGTGAGGCCGGTTGGATGTGCTGCCATATTCTCTGAAACGCCTGTGGAGACGGCTTATGGTTGAGAAATGAACATTCAATGCACGGGCGACAGATCTGGTTGACATTCCTGCTGTCAGCATGCCAATTGCACGCTCCCTCATTGCTTGTGGCATCTGTGGCATTTTGCTGTGAGACAAAACTGCACATTCCAGGGTGGCCTTTTGTTGTGGGCAGTCTGAGGTACACCTGTGCACTACTCATGATGTCAGATCAGCATCCTGATGTGGCACACCTGTGAGGTGGGATGGATTATCTCAATATGGCAGATGTGCCCACTACCACACATTTGGACTGATTTGTGACCACTGTTTGGGAGGGATGATTATATTGTGTATCTGGAATGAATTTTAGGTCTCTACGTCCATCCCATGGGGAATGGGAGCAGTAACAAAGGTGTTGCGTTTATATTTTTGTTGAGTGTACATAAGTATTGGGTGAAAAACATTTGAATTTAGGATATGGATAGAATGACCCAACATTCCAAGTGCAGTAAAGACATGTTGGGTGTTATGATCACAACACACCAAAATCATGTTGGATATGACCCAACAACAGGGTCTTGTATTGAGAAATTGGGTTCAATGATGAGATGTTGGGTTAAACGCAAAATCTCAATTTGAGACCCAACATTTCTTTACAAATCTCTTATTCTCATGGTCTATAAGATCTGTATTGTGATGGTGGGTCACAGGGCTTGACTATATGGAGATGCTGGTTCACACCTAAATGTCAGTATTGAACCTGATATCTCCATTTAACTCCCTTGTGTGTATGGACAAAACCTTTTATTCATTTTTATATAATAAGCCATGCAGCATATGGTCACCTGCTCATCACGCTGAGCTAAACCAGTTTCTAAAAGGACAAAAGTCATTGGTAAGGAAACATGATCAGGTCCATAAATTGAAAGGGTTAATGTTGAGTTAGTTATTACGTATTCCCTCATTTGTCAAGCGTGCAAATAAACCCAGTGGCTGATGGGCGAGGTTAATTTTTGACAAGTGAGAAGAATTATGAACTGTGGGAGACAAAATTTTGGGTACATCTTAGACTACAAGGTCTAAAAGCCACAATATTGGAGAGTGATGACGAAGATGAAGATGATAAAGATAAGAAGGCCCAGGCCTACGCAGAGTTAATACAGTTCCTGGGTGATAAGAGTTTATCGCTTTTGATGAGAGAAGCTGCCAACGATGGACGCGGGGTGCTGAAAATATTAAGAGACTAAAGGTAAACAAAGGGACGACCTTTTGATTTTAACAAAATAAAAGTATTCCCGGAAATTCAGAGAATACGCGCTTTTTTACGGTGGAGGAACACCAAAGTAATTGCTTACGGAGCTTGCTTCTTCGACATCTTTAAGAGTTCTGAACAAATGTCTGTCCTCCTCCACAATATCTAATGTATGCAAACAAGTGTTCCAACTTCTTATCTGGTACGAGTCTTTTATTTTGACAGCAAATGTGCACCTGCGGACCATTTATGTGCAGCCCTGTTTATAGTTTCCTGTGCATTTCAAACATTGTCCTTTCTGATTGTTTTTTTTTTTTTTTTAATATTTAAAGTAGCATGGCTGCTATGAGGCCAGCTAGGATCCCTGTGGACCTTGCCCTACAAATGATCCAGGACGGATGGGATGAAGAGCCCATTGGAGGCATTGACTCAGAATCTGACATGTAAGATACAGAGGACCCAGACTATATAGAGTAGCCACAGACTGGGGGAAAGAGTGGAATAATTTAACCAAACATAAGCTTGTGGCCTTCATTTGATTGACCATTCTTGCAGGAAGTGAGAAGAACTGGGATGTACCAGTTGGTGTGTTTTTTTGGGCGTCCTCTGCATAACCCATTGTACAAGGCCACTATGTCAATTCAAAGATTTAAAGATATTCAATATTTCTTTCACTTTGATGACAGGACCAGAGCCTACAGTCTGAAAACAAACCACATGGCAGCTTTCCGCTACATATGGGGCCTGTTCCTGGTCAACTGCAGGCAGAAATTCATCCTCAGTGATTGTGTTACAGTGGATGAACAACTTGTGCCTTTCAGAGGGAAGACCCAGCTTCTGCAGTATATGGAGAGCAAGCATACAAAAGTGATACAAGTGATACAAAAACTGCAATTTCTTAAAATTAATGAAAAAATAAATAAAAATGCAAAGGGCCTCATGTCACAAACATGTTTTATGAGGAATACCTCAAATATGAAAATATTGCAACTCTTCATTTTAAAGATTTTGAAGAATAACATCCAAGTTTATAGCAAAATGCATTGTTTCTATTTGTGGTCTATTTTTGACGCCACTCGTGGAAGAGTGTAGGTATTGTTAGGTTGTGCATCTAAGGGTTAAATCCACTAAGTCTATCTTTGCAGTGCATTATGGGTCCTCAAGTAGCACCCTTTTTTCTCTCATAACTTGTGTTCTCTGCCTCCTACACCCAACATTTCCCCAAAGGTCTCTTCCAGATCTTCGAGGGTACTGGTGGTTCATGGCATCTGTTATCCTAATATGAAGCCAAACATCTCTGTACAGAACTGACTTATGAATATAAGGGGTAATGTAGTTGAATGTTTGTTGAAGCAAACAACTTAGTACAACCAATAGCTCAGAAAGATTTGAAGAAATAAAAAATGTTGGGTCAAATGAGAACACCCAACATTCCATTATTGTGCTTGGAATGACCAAGCATCTTAATACGAAGATTTATTTTTGACCCAATGCTTACATAGAAGGCCATATTTCTGAAGTACTAGTTACCTGCTCCAGATACCAATGATTATGAACAAAAATACAGAAATTAAAGTTTTGTTAAATCTGTTTTTTATATTTTGCTATGTACTCTTCATAAACACAAGTCCATAGATCTTCTTTATTTTTTAAATTCTTTGTCTCTGTTTCATTCATCCAGTCGCAATTGTTAAGGTTACATGTCTTGAGTTCAGTCTCAGTGTTTTTAAGTCCTGAACACTAAGTACTTATACAGAGAAAGTTTTTAGCATGATTTTACCTTAAGTGGTGTATGTCTTGATGCATGCTCAAAAATTCAGGTAAGTAAATCCCCGAAACTTGATTCTGTCCATCTGGATGTAGTGTATTCAGTGTGAGAAACATTTCATCACTCATCCAGGTGACTTCTTCAGTCTCAACTGACTGCAGGTTTCCCCAACCTTATAAACAGTACATTTGCATATTGACTGAAACTAGGACCAATGAAGGAACAATGGGATGGGAGCTCAGTTCCTTGAAACCATGATCTCGTACAATGTTACATCTCTCTTCAGTTGCATCTCCGTCACGGAAGCATTGGAGGTAGTTCATAAGAGATTACAGAAGGACCCCAACCTCAGCAACAGGACCACTCTCAGCATCGTCCAAGTGTGCTTGCTTTCAGAACTTTGTCTTAATTCTACCTGTTTCACATTCACATACAGGCAGAAACATGAGTGTGCCATGGGTTACCCAGTTTAATCCATCATAGCCAATTTGTACATGGAGGAAGTGGGCTTTCCTATCCTACCCTGGAACACCACCAAGTCATTGGTGGATGACACCTGGGTGAAAATTAAATCTCAGGACGTACCACAATTCACGGATTACATTAACTCGATGGACCAACACATCAAATTCACCAGGGAGGATATAAGAGTGGCAGGTTAACCTTCTCATACTGTGAAATTTCCATCAGTAATGGGGGACAATTAAAAACTGATGTGTACCGTAAACCTACGCATACGCATCAGTATTTAAGGTTTGACTCTCATTATCCACTGGATCATAAACTGGGTGTCATCAGGATGCTTCAACATAGTGCGGATACTATCCTCACAGACACAGAGGCCAGGTCCCCCAACACAAACAGCGTAATATAGTGTACACTGTTAAGTGCATGGAGGATTGCCAGGATTTATAAATCAGGGAAACCAAATGACATCTGGCAAAGCAGATGGCACAACAAAGTAGAGCAGGGGTGGCCAACCAGTCAGAGACCAAGAGCCACTTTTTTTTTACTGTGTTACCGCAAAGAGCCACATCATACGCATGGGCACACATGAACATCACCCATCCTTTCCCCCCCCCCCCCTCTCTCTCTCTCTCTCTCTCTCTCACACTCACACACACACACACACAAAATACACACATCTCTGCTCAGCCAGATTCATTGTAAATGTCACACACCAACATGATAATGACAGAAATGGACTCCTACAGTACTAAAACCACAGGCCAGTCATTTTCAACAATGAACATTGTGTCCACTGTCTCACACACACAAACTCTCAGTTCAACCAAGTCCACAAACAAAAATATAATAATCTACAATAGCATTTACTTTTACAATGCATGTTGTTTAGTGGGACTTCTGGCATTCCTTGCCTTGAACAATCCTCTTTAAATCTGGCTTGTATTCCGTTGTTGTCACTCGAAGCAATTCTTTCACATGTGTGTCAGTCAGAACAGATCTGACCGCTTCGTAAATTTTTGGAAAAACTGTATCTGCCTTTCTGCCTGACTTTTCAAAGTGGCCAACTCGTGCTTGCAAAGTTCAGTCCCTTTTGTAAATTCCTGGTCGATGTTAGCATGGAGTGAGCTGAAGTGGCGCTGAAGATTTGAAGCTTTGAAATGCGCTAATGACGTCTGACATATAAGGCAGAATGGCTTACCATTGCGTTCAACAAAAAAATATAAACTCTCCCACTCTGTTAAAAACGTCCTGTGTTCATCTTCATATTTTCTTTTTGCTGTGCATTTTTTTCCTGCCATTTTAAGGGCGAACTTGCTCCTACTGGGAAACTTTGCGGTATTTTCATCTCACACACATGTGCATTTGATGAAAACACCGTATTGAACTCAAGCGAAGCGAACGCGCACATTTTAAAACAACAACATTAAAAAAAAAAAACCCCACAAACGCAAACTTTGATATGAACGTAAGAGCCGCATGAAACCAGGCAAAGAGCCGCGTGCGGCTCGAGAGCCGCGGGTTGGCCATCCCTGAAGTAGAGCTACCTCGTCAGGCCAGTCTATTTACAACTACAGTCCAATGGGCACTTTTTCAATGATGGGGATGTACACATCCTGGACAGGGACGATGTGATGTTCGACCCGCATAAGAAGCACATTTTATGAGACCACCTTCGTGAGTATATAAAGAATAAGCACCCAATATCTACTTTTGGGACCCTTCATTGCAGACAATAATACCTGCTCCATTCAAACATCTACCACATTTGCTGAACCAGTTCCCTTCAAAGTCCACTTCAAGTTCCTTCTGGATGACTGTCCCACACAGACACAGACCATTTTCATCTAACAAAAGAGGAAATGAACTAAACTTGACCACAAAGACGAGGGTGTTGAATAACACCACTTTCTCTGTATAAAGCAAAGGGGAGACCCAACAACTACCCTTTGGACTCCTTAATTTAAAACAAACAAACACAACAAAGAAGAAACTAAAAACAAGGCACTCAAATTGGAAACATATAATTTCAACATCAAGAGGAAATGTATTTGGGCCCCACCATTTTGGAGAGAGCAAGCAAGTACAACTGTCTGGAACTTCCCAATAATAAGGATATTCTACAAGACCACCTTCTCTGTATATAAGGAGTATAAGGAGTAAGTAAGATTTAAAAGCTTCATTGTGTGGGATTATAATATTATTTTATGCCATGTTAGACCCCTAATTAAAGATTGTGAATTATTATGTAGTTTTAGTTTGCATTATTCTCCTGAATTAGAAGCTGATAACTATTGCATTTGTTAAACTGATTTGCATTACATTAGACTGCTGATTTATTGTGAATGAATGATATTGTCTTATGATGCATTATACTGCTGAGTTATAACAAATACTGTTCGCAGAAAGTCATCGCCTTATTTATCTGATTAGAAGAGAACAGAACATACTGGAGAGGTTTTCTGCCCCATCTCAGCAGGAGCAGATAAACAGGGAGCCAAGGTCGTAGCTTAGGTGCTGTTGGAGCCAAGTCCAGGCCAATATTTCACTCAGTTACATCATGCCATATTTAAGTATTTGTCATGATCTTTAAGTTTTTATTATAATCTTGATCATTTTATGTTATGATGTAATATGCTGTGCTACATAAATTAATCCTGCTAAGATTTTATCCTATTAGTCTGTTGTTGTTGTAAAGTGTTGGTAGATGTCGTAAAGGGGTGTGTATTTGGCCCGCATGCGGAGGGGTGTGGGTAAAAAAGGTTAGGTAAGCAAGCAGGTCCACAGCAAGTCCACAGCAACCACCATAGCAACCGCCTAGCATGACCTTAAAAACATATTCTGTCTTCATAACTATCAAAAACATGAAATGATTTGCAAAGTGTGAAAGTGTTACAGCTGCAGAGAGCTATGGCGGTATCTTTGGAAGCTGTTTACAGCTAATAATATACGATGTAACCATGGAGACAGTCAGTCACGTGAGCTAGCGGTGCATGTTTACTACAGTGAATAAGGTGATTGCGTGCACAGCGTCCACACGCTGCAGGGGGTAAAGACATTACTTCAATATTGTTTTATATTGATATATATTTGCCTTCTGTTGACCATCACCTCAGGTTCACCATTACAGTTTCAGCATACAGATGCAAACTGTCTAAATATCAACACATTCAAAAACTCATGTCTCAGAAATAAGCACAGCTGTTCATGTTTGTCATTATAGTTTTATTTGTAAGAAAATTATGAACTTCATATTGTGCATCAAATAAAAGAACATTTCACAACTCTGAGTCAACAGAAACAGGAAGCAGAAATGTCTCTAATGTAGACGTGTACAGTGTAGTGTAAGCATTAAAAGATCATAAAGGAAACACTAACATTTATGTGAAACTAATTGTAATAAAAATGAGCAGGTGCTTTATAGATGTAAAAGAAAGAATCTGAAAACAACACTTTTTTGGTCTAAGTGATCAAAGTAGAAAACAGAACTGATGTTCAAGGACAAACCACAGCTGCACTAATATTACACATCTCCATTGTTGTGGTGAACAGACATGTTGCTTTTAAAACCACATGCAGTGTGTGACCGTGACTGTTCACTGAGACCATGAACGCCACTTCGCTGAAGCCTTCGCCTTCTTCTTCTTCTTCTAAATTGGAAGCAGAAGGAGCACGAGCTGCTTTGATCTACTGAAAGGAAAAAGCAGAACATCTGAGCTGAAACCAGTCAGCTGAAATCATTAAGATAGAAACAATCGTTCAATGCAGTGTCTCGGGTGGCTTAGCCTGTTACAACTGTTGATACAAGCTAAATACGGTTAACACACAGTGTCAGGGAGCTCCAGTGTGGGAACTAGTGGCTTTAGGTTTGTAGTCATTTAACTTTCATCCATCCATTCATTTAATTCAGGAGGAAGAAATGTCAGGTTGGTGCAGGCTGGTTACATGCATTTGGTCCCATGCTGTCTTTAACTAAATGACTTGGTTCACTTTATGGCTGGGCTGTATGTGGGGTTATATCATGTTATTTGGGCAGGAGTTCCTGTCCTCTGTTAGACTTAGAAAGTTTCTCCATAAGTAGAGTTTCTAACTCTTCTAGCACATCTGTGGCTGACAGCTTTTTGGTGGCTCTTTTTACCCCACACTGGTTGTGAGTGTGTAAATAGCCCCACTAGTTCTTTTGGGTTGCAGTTAACTGGGGAGGAGGGGTAGGTCTGCCATGACTAGAAGAATAACAATTATCTGGGATACATAAATTTCATAATGCATGCATATATCTCTATAAACCTGCCTGAGGGCTGTCATTTTTACATTCAGTTATTTCTTTGTTGAATCTAAATAATGAATGTGTTACAGTTAAAGTGAAACACTGGTCAGTGTAAATGGCTCATTGGGACACAGAAACCTTTAAATTAAACCTGATATCTAGTGTCAAACAATATCAAAGCTGTAAAAGATGTTTACAGTCAGAATTTATAAAACTATGATTGTAAATAAATTCAAACAAGTGAGCTTTTCTCTTTGTGCTGAATATCAACACTGTGGTTTCTTAGACTGTAAGCTTTACTTCAGCGCAACCAGTTGTAGAAGCTGCCACTCCAAAATGTCTTTTGATAACAAGAAAAAAATACCTTTTCAGTCCACGGCCTGAAGTTCTTCTCCGACATCTTCTGCAATCGGCTTTGTCTGCTGGTTTGAAGACAATAAACCACAAAAAAGATGATTTAGTCGCTTTGTCTGCATCATGCAGCTCGAATGTGTCGTGTAACGATGTTGAATAGCCGTCGTTATCCCTCTGCTGCGTCAGTAGGATTGTACTGTACAGCATCTCATTGATATGTGAGGAATGCTAATGTAACACGATAACAGACTTACATCATTAAAATATAAAGTGCAGGAGATATTTAGATATTTTTATATTTATATTACATTTTATAGCTGACGGATATTACTAAATAGACAGAATTTACTAAATAGCTGGATGAACATGAAAAATATGTCTATAATAACAAATGACCATGAGAGCCAGTAGAATTAATTCAACTGGACACTCGAAAGACGTCCTTAAATGCTCTTTAAGTGGCAGAACAGACGAACAAACAGTTAATTGCTTACTTGAGAAGAAATCTGCTCAGCTACTTTGAAAACAGCTTCTAACTGGTTCCTCCTTTAACAGGATGGCTGCTCAGGGGTAAGGCCATCATGCAGTCCAGCAACCTTTATGGTTCTGCTTTGATTCACCAGGAACTATTAGGGAAACCTTCCAGCGCCTCCTGTGAAAGACACAGGCATAAACACACAAACATTTATTAACATGTTCCACAGTCTTCCAGTTTGATTTTCTCATCCTGTGGACAACAATGTACATGGATGCAGGTTTATTGTTAACTTTTGTAAGGTTTATTTAGTGAACATATCCAGCTGCAGCTCCACTGTGATCCTGAACTGGATAAGCACTTAAGAAATGTGTCAGTAAATGGACAAACATCAACTTACTATATTTATCCAAACAGACGGGACCAATAATGCTTCACTGAGTTAGAGACTTTAACGTCTCTTCTATGTAAGAATGTCTCGTGCTGATATACCTGCAAACTTGACAACAAAGGTTTTTCAGACTGCATGTAGCTGTCCTCTATGTCAGCTCACACATTTACATTTATGTCACACTTATTTCTGCTTTCCCATTTTATAATTATTACTTACATTTTGATTAGATACCTTGAGTTTGTAAATGATCAGATTACATAATTGGAATACAATGTATCCAATTCAGGGCTGCGGGAGGATGAAGCCTATCCCAGCTGATACAGGACAGAGACAGGCTGCCAGTTTATCGCAGGGCTAACACAATATGTGTAACAGAAAATCCACTTAAATGTTTGATATTTCTTATAATAATCATAATTATGACTATTATTTAAAGGTTTCTTCATGAATACATTTTGATTTTTTATAACCTCTAAAATATAAACCTGAGCTGTTAAATTCTGACCTCTGACCTCACTGCAGCTCCCTCTTGGAAGTACGTCTGCTTCTTGTCTACCCCCAGTGTTGACTGCCTGCCCTTGATATCACGTACTGTACCTGAGGAACAAAAAAGGACAAACACTTGCCTTCATTTAAGAAGTACATTCATACAGAGGTAATCTATGGAAACACACTAGTTCAACCTTTGGGAGGAATCAGTTCCTGTGAAACATTTCTGTAAATGAACATCATGTGGAGAATGAATGAAATGAGTTCTTCAGGTGACTCAGCAGTCCCACACTGACAAATGAAATCTAGTTAAACTATTAAGCATATTTGCTCTTCTGAAATCTGTGTTAAACAACAACAAACATAAATTAGTAACAAAAATACAGCTGAGTAGAGGCTTTACAAACCACCAGCAGCCATAATGCTAAATTTTAATCTTCAAATGTTTCTGAGCCGTCTTCAACCTGCTTTTAACACATTAAAGTCCCACAGTCAATGCAGCCTGACTCATTCCTAAATGTTCAGCACACAGAGACACAGAGGTGCCGTTTAAAGTTTAGTGATAACCTGAGTCACTGATCATTTGCAGTATTACAGAGTCTGGCAGTCTTTGCATGGTGTCCACGTCACTGTAAGTTTCTAGCTGACTCTCAGGTGTGACAGGTGTGCCAGCAGGAAAGAGTAATAATAACCTGCATCCTGAGGTTTGTCATGCAGGATTAAAGGAGCCAGGCTTTGTTCACACAGCTAGGATTGTATTTTACACTGACCCTGGGTCAGTATAAGTATCATACAGTTTAAACGAAGCACTGAAACTTGCACATATTTATTACAGATGCACTGAAGCTAATCGAGATATTTGCTGTCAATCTGTGGCTGCGATTAAACACTTTACTGGAAACTTTATTAACCAGTAACTTCATCAGTCATGACAGAAGCTAATATTTCTGTGCTAACATCGTTTAACAGTAACAGCTTTCCTCCAATATAAGCTAACGTTTACACCGTAACTTTAAGCTAGCACCATAAAGACGGTAAAACACGTAATAATATCTACAAATGCATCTTAAAGCTGTTATATTAGCACTCGGTGTATTACTAACATAACCACATTAACATTACTGACACTCGCTGACTTTTAATAGTCATTCTATAAATGCTGTCCGTTTAAATGGTCTTACCTGTACACACTGCATATCCACCGGATTCCAGCCAGAGTGGATTCTGGAGTCTCCCACGCTCCTGTTAGTGATCCTCCATCTGGATGGATGAGAACAACCTTCTGAACAATCTAGCAGGACATGGCCGATATCTATGGGACAGATTTGTGCTAATAACGTCCATTGTTTGGACTGATAACAGCCGAAGCGGGTGAATAAAGTCACCCAGTAGCTAGCTGTGCCATTACCCAGCATACATCACTCCCTCCATAAATGCAATAAACCATACAAAAGTATCGTTCTACCTGTTTCTCAGGTAGTTGTTTACATTATATAATTTATTGTGTTCAGTATACGTCACTACAATGTGATTTCGGAAATATATAAATATACGGACAAAAGGCTCTTCCGCGGCAATCTCTTCAATCGGAGGACCCTTCACGTCAGTTGCTGACGCGAGGGGGGTACCCTGCGCGTCCATAAGTGCAGCAGAGGGAGCCTGACCATGCGTCACACGTTTGACGAGTTGGGAGTGAGAACGTGTTGCATTATCCCAAATCAAATGTTATTGCCCTCAGTCCTCGTCCTCCTCAGATAATACAAATCCTTCTACAAAATTCACAAATGGTCTCCACACCTTCTCAAAAACATCCAATTTCCTTTTCAGTATACATGTAGGGCAGGGATAGCTCAGTAGGTAGAGTGGTGGCCCCATGATCGGAAGGTCGGGGGTTTGATTCCCCTGAACAGCTACCCTGAGGTACCCCTGAGCAAGGTACCGTCCCTACACACTGCTCCCCGGGCGCCCAGTGGCTGCCCACTGCTTCACTGAGTGAATGGGTTAAATGCAGAGAGGGATTTCCCCCACGGGGACCAATAAAGTACACTTTCTTTCTTATGTTATCCGCTCCAATGGCAAAGCCACCATCATTTGTTTTATCCACTGAGTGATACTTGGTTCCCTTGTTCTTTTCCATTTTAGTGCGATTAATCTTTTTGCTTGTAACAAACCCATATCTATAAACATTCTGTCACTTTTTGTGTACCTCATGTTTTCTGGGTACAATCCCAGAATAAGGAAGCCAGGATCCAAAACAATCTCTTTGGATAATATTTGTTTCATAGTTTGTGTTACTGCAACCCAAAAAGAGCCTATCTTCCTGCAATCCCAAATACAATGCCAAAAAGTTACCTTTATCTTCATTACATTTATTACAAGTGTCTGGAATATTAGAGTTGTACTTATTTAATTTTTCGGGAGTAACATATGTTCGCATTAACCATTTGTATTGCAACAACCTTAGTCTAGAATTGATAGTTTGTTTATGAGCTTTTGCACAAACCAATGCCCATTGTTCCACGGATATGTCTTTCTTTAAATCATTTTTCCAGGCGTTCAACCTTCCCAAAGAATTGTCAGATGTTTTGGACCTAATCAATTTATATATTTCTGATATTGCCCCTTTTTTTGATCTGCTTTTGCTAATTATGTCTTCCAATTCTGATTTTGGTGGTTTGGTGCAGGTATTCTTTTGATTCGCTCGAATGTAACTTCTAATTTGGAGATATTTGAAAAATTGTTTTCTATCTATATTATATTTATGTCTAAGCATATCAAAGGACATCATATCTTGAGAATCTGTTGCATACAAATCTTGGATTTTTTGGAGTCCTTTAATTGACCGTTGTCTAAAAACTTCATCCTCTCTTCCAGGTCTGAAGTCCTGGTTTCCCCACATTGGTGTAAACTGTGACAGTACAACAGGTTCCCTCATATATCTTTTTACATCATACAACACTTTGACCATGTTCTTTACCATCGGATTTTTTGCCTTTTTAATCAAGTTTATTGCTGTGTCTGAGAAAAAATATAAAGGCAAAGGTGGATTCAAATTAATACTTTCCATCTCTGACCATTGCGGGGCGTTATTTAAGTCAAAATAGTATCTTATAGACCTGATTTGACATGCCCAGTAATACCACTCAATATTTGGACACATGACACCACCCTCGTTGTATGGTAGATGCAACAATGATAATCTTATCCTTGGTCTCCCATTTTTCCATAGAAAACCGAGAACAAGCTTTTTGATCCTGCTAAACCAATCAACAGGAGGCGGCAGGGGGATGTTCTGATACGCATAAAGCACCTTTGGCAGTATACTCATTTTGTATATTAATCCGACCAATTAAAGAAATTGGTAGAGACATGCATCTGTCCACTATCTCTGTTATTTCTTTACAAAGTCTTTCATAGTTATTTTCCACGATCTCACTTAATTTGGGCGAAATCATTATTCCTAAGTACATAAAGTCCTTTACTGTCTTAAAATGAGATGTTACTATGGGTGGGTTTTTCCTTTCTTCTTCATTTAGTAATAAAATTGATGATTTAGATTTGTTAATGACATACCCTGATATTTGACCAAACTCCCCTATCAATCTAAGCAGAGCAGGTATAGATTCTGTTATTTTAGAGAGATATACTATTACATCGTCTGCGTACAACGAAATCCTATGTTCTACTTCATTTACCATAATTCCTGTCAATGATAAACTCGAACGTACGGCTATAGCAAAGGGTTCCATAGCTAATATAAACAACAGTGGGCTTATCGGCGAGCCTTGTGGACATCCCCGTTTCACCCTTATTGGTTTAGAGATATTTTTGTTTGTCAAGATTTCAGCAGTTGGATTTGAGTGTAATAATTGTATCCATCTTCGAAACACATCTCCATAACCAAATCTAGTCAGAACATCAAAAAGATAAGGCCACTCGACCCTATCGAATGCTTTTTCAGCATCCAGTGAGAGAAAGGCCCTCTCTGACGAATTGTTTAGTCCGTCTATAATGTTAAAGACTCTTCTCACATTATGTAGACCTTGGCGCCCCAATATAAAACCGTTTTGATCTCTATGAATTACTGAGGGGAGAGTATCTTGCAGACGTGTTGCTAATATTTTACCCAACACCTTAAAATCAGAATTAAGTAAGCTTATCGGCCTCAAATTTTCACATTTATTACTCGGTTTTCCTGGTTTAGGTAACAAAATGATTAGTGATCCTGTTTTAGGAAGACTTCCTTTGCTTAATGATTCCTGATACATTTTGTGGAAAAGAGATATTTTATTTTGTATTCTTATGATGACAGTTTATAATCATAACCATCATTGATTAATCATTTACCATTGTTGAACCAGTTGACAGAATAATGTTTGAACCACATATAGGTTACTCTGACTAGATTATTAATCTACACAGATTATCAGTACTTTAATCAGTCCATTGTTGTTCTGTATTATACTCAACATTTGTTTAAAGCTGTTTCACAGTTCTGTAACCACTTAGAAGCCTGTGGGTCCTGCTGGACCCTGCCTAGGTCTATGTTCAGTTCTGCACGTACGCAGGCCATTAGAGAACTTGCACAACACTTTATGTAAGACGCACGTTTACACACACACTTAGTAAGAATAGGAGGGTCGTCTGAGGACAGTTTTCTGATAGATATACTTTCACAAAAGGCACAAATGTAATACACACTTGTTTTTCTCTAAAAACTAGCAGCTGATGTCCATATTAGGTAAACTCTCTGAACAGGCCCAAACTGTTATCATTTCCAGTAAGGTCTGACTGTGTGACGTCATCAGATAATATAAAAGCAGGATGGGGCTTCCGCCCAAGGAAGATGGTTGTTTGCTGTGTTTGCTGTATGTTTTGTCTTCCCGTGCTTCTTTTGGAAGTATGTAATAAAGATCACTATTTTTGACACCTTAAACTGGATGCAGCCTGCGTTTCTTCTCTGATCCAAAACGAACGAACCACGACAATTTCCAATAGTGGTTTCATTAATTTAAGATTTTAAGTTTTATGTTTTAATTTGGTGTGAGTTAAGCAACAAATCAAATCAAATCAAATCAAATCACTTTTATTGTCACATCGCATGTGCAGGCACACTGGCACAGCACATGCGAGTGAAATTCTTGTGTGCGAGCCCCACAAGCAACAGAGATGTGCAAACACAACAACACAAACCAGCAAATACAAGAATGGCTAATCTGAAACTAATAAATATATGTACAATATATAATAGTGTGTGCATTTCTGGATGTGTATACTAAATATTATCCTACGTGTGTGTGTGTGTGTGTGTGTGTGTATACACATTTTACAAATTAAATAGTAAAAAAAAAAAATAATAATAATAATAAATAAAATATAAAAATATACAGAGTTGAATATGTGCAAAACAGCGGCATTACTGTACAGTGTGGAGTGCATAGTGTTGAAGTTCCCGTAGTGAAGCTGAGGTGTCTATGACGTGTTCAGCAGTCTGATGGCCTGGTGGAAGAAGCTGTCTCTCAGTCTGCTGGTACGGGACCGGATGCTGCAGAACCTCCTTCCTGATGGAAGCAGTCTGAACAGTTTATGGCTGGGGTGACTGGAGTCCTTGATGATCCTCCCCGCTTTCCTCAGGCAGCGCTTCCTGTAGATGTCTTGGAGGGAGGGAAGCTCACCTCCAATTATCCGTTCAGAGCACCGCACTACTCGCTGGAGAGCTTTGCAGTTGTAGGCGGTGCTGTTGCCATACCAGGTGGTGATGCATCCAGTGAGGATGCTCTCAATGGCACAGTGATAGAAGGTCCTGAGGATGCGGGGGCTCATGCCGAATCTTTTCAGTCTCCTGAGAAAGAAGAGGCGCTGCTGCGCCTTCTTCACTGTTTTGTTTGTGTGTACTGACCATGTAAGATCCTCAGCCAGATGTACTCCAAGGAAACGGAAGCTGCTCACTCTCTCCACAGCAGCGCCGTTGATGGTGATGGGGGTGTGTACTTCTCTGCACCTCCGGAAGTCCACTATCAACTCCTTTGTCTTTGCGACGTTGAGGGTGAGATGGTTGTCTTGACACCAGTGGGTCAGGGCGCTGACCTCCTCCCTGTAAGCCGTCTCATCACCGTTGGTGATAAGACCCACCACTGTAGTGTCGTCCGCAAACTTCACAATGATGTTGGAGTTGTTAGTGGCTGTGCAGTCGTAGGTGTAGAGTGAGTACAGGAGAGGGCTCAGTACAGACCCCTGTGGAGCACCAGTGTTCAGTGTGATGGGGGATGAGGTGATGCTGCCCAGTCTGACCACTTGGCGTCTGTCAGACAGGAAGCTAAGGATCCAGCTGCAGAGGGAGCTGCTCAGTCCTAGATCCTGCAGTTTCCTGTCCAGCTTCGAGGGAACGATGGTATTGAATGCTGAGCTGTAATCTACAAACAGCATTCTCACATACGTGTCTCTCTTCTCCAGGTGTGACAGGGCAGTATGTAGTGTCAGGGCTATGGCATCATCAGTGGACCTGTTGTGGCGGTATGCAAACTGTAGAGGGTCTAGTGAGTCGGGTAGTGCAGAGCGGATGAAGTCCCTGACCAGCTTCTCGAAGCATTTGCTCACGATGGGGGTCAGGGCTACAGGTCGCCAGTCGTTCAATGAGGAGATGGTGGAGGATTTGGGTACAGGGACGATGGTGGCCATTTTGAAGCAGGCTGGGACTACAGACAGAGAGAGGGAAAGGTTGAAGATGTGTGTGAACACTCCAGCCAGCTGAGCCGCGCATGACTTGAGGACGCGGCCGGGAATCCCGTCCGGACCAGTAGCTTTGCGCGCGTTCACCTTCCTGAAGCACCTCCGCACATCCTCCTCAGACACAGTGTGCGCGCTGACGTCATCCGCGGTGCGCACACTGTCCGGTCTCATGGTGTTCGCTGTGTCGAATCTAGCGTAGAATACGTTTAGATCCTCACACAGAGAGGCCGTGGTCTGCGGTGTGCTGGTTTTCCCTCTAAAGTCTGTGATCGTGTTTAGTCCCTGCCACATACGCCGAGGGTTGTCAAACTGTTGCTCCACCCTGTCCCTGTACTCACGTTTGGCTGCTTTGATCGTCTTCCGGAGTTGGTAATGTGCGTGTTTGTAGTCCGATGTGTTCGCGGAGGCAAAGGCGGTGTTCCGTGCCGCCAGTGCCGCGCGAACATCTCTGTTAATCCAGGGTTTTTGATTTGGGAAGGATTTAACTGTTCTGGATGGGACGACATCTTCCACGCATTTCCTGATAAATCCACAGACTGAGTCTGTGTATTCATCAATGTCTTGATGCACACCAACAGCAATTCATAGTCTCCACTACTTAATAATCTGACAGTTGATTACTTGCATCGGATTTCTTTATCCTGGTAAGCTAAATCCTAGCTTAATGTGCTAAGACGCGATCTCTTTCATGGCATACATTTTTAATTTCTCTTTGCTATTTGGGCTGATTGGGACCTGATGAGTGTAAAAACAAAGAATTTACCAGATTTTTGTTTCTGAGAAAAATGAGACCCACTTATGAGGACATTTGTTTTACATTTTGATAGAACAGAGGCAGTATAATGTTCTCGTAAGTGGAATTGAGACCCTCGTAGAGCAAAATTTTGTATTTTTGTCTAGACAACCTAAAATGTGACGTCCACATATGTGGAAGCCAGGTCCTACAAGGCTAAAGAAAACATCTGCAATAGCCCATGATGCACCCAGAAAACTTGGATTCAGAACAACTACAACACAATGACCAGACTGACAGCACTCTCACCATCTTTTTTGGGCCTCAGAGAGAAGTCACTGTGGGTTCCTGCTTAAAAAGATACATCATGGAATTAAATTAAACATTAACCCCAGTACACTTAGTACATCACTAGTACATCTTGCAAGTTAAAGTTATACAAGCCATCGACTTGTCTAACTCATATATGCACAATTAAAACCAGTTTACTCCAACTTACCTCTGTGTGCAACGATCCCCTCTCAACTGATCCACTATCCTCTGACTTTGCTTTTTGGACCACTAAATTATGAAATATAAAGTTTTCTTGATGATTTTACCTTTCATTGTGTAATTATGTGTTAGCTCACGTGCAACTCCAATTAATCTTTACCACATTTAAAGTAGTTTAGTCCCACTAACCTCTTCTTTATGGTGGGTCTCCACACTCTTCTCACCCAATCCACAATCCTCTGACTTCCCTTTTTGCAAGTAAGTCACATCCTAAAGAGCAAAATACAATTTTAAAATTCAAGTGGCATATAAGACCCCTATGACAAGACCATTGAGGGAACATGGTATCCCCTTGGCTTGCTGGCTGTATGTTAGGGTTTCTGCCAGTGGAGGAGAGGGTTTTTTCCTCTGTGCCTCCAGGTCGGGGAATGGCACCTGATCGTCGTCTGCACTTATGCACCGAGTGGCGGTTTAGAGCATCCAGCCTTCTTGGAGTCCCTGGGTGGGGTACTGGAGGGTGCTCTGCCTGGTGATTCTGTTGTCCTCCTTGGAGACGTCAGTGCTCATGTGGGCATTGACAGCAGGACCTGAAGGTGCATGATTGGGAGGAACATCTTCCCGGATCATGCACCTGAGCGCTATTTTGTTATTGGAATTCTATGTAAACCATAGTTTGGCCATAACGAGCACCAAGTTCGAACATAAGAGTGTCCATCAGTGCACGTGGCACCATACTCTGGGCTGCAGGTCAATGATCGATTTTATAATCGTATCACCAGACCTGAGGCTATATGTTCTGGACACTCGGATAAAGAGAGGGGCTGAGCTGTCAACTGATCACCACGTGGTGGTAAGTTGGATCAGGTGGCGGGGGAGGATACTGGACAGACCTGGTGTGCCTAAAAGTATAGGGCTTTGGAGCGTGATGTCACGGGGGTGGGCGTGGAAAGGATTTTGGCCCGATCCGCCATTTTGGGGGTCTAGCGCAAGTGAAAAGGGAGCGAAGGCACACACAACATCCATGGTTCGTATTTGCTGTGTGGTCGGCTGCAATGTTCGATCACACGACCGGCAAGATAATAAGCTTGAAAATGGTTTATCTTTTCATTCTTTCCCAACCTGGAAGCAACATGAGCAGCTCGTGTATCGATGTTACCAAACGAAGGCGTCTAGCCTGGATAGCAGCTGTGAGACAAGCTGACGTGCAGTTCTCTTCCATCTCCAGATATCTGTTGGTGCTCTAGACATTTTTATTCCGGTAAGTTCTAAATATGTTCATATCACTCTTTATAACCTATTAGTTTTATTTTCTATGCGCTCTGAGGTCGTAGCAAATTAGAACAAACATCCTACTGAGTGATTTTGCAGAACTACCTTCTATTTATAGAGTTGCTAATTATTTGACATTATTGCAGCAAACCAGCCGATGAAATGGGTGAAACACATCATGACTGGGTTCCAGCGCTACACGAGGGACCTGCTTCAAACATACCACCATGCCAATCAGATTACTTCTTCCAAGTGAGGGTGAAGAGGTGACCCTTCTGGATAAGATGGTGAAGGTTTGCTGCGTTTGGTGAACAGTGTGATAATAAAACCAGGGAAAATGAAACCTGCTCCTGTTAAATGTTCTTAAGTCTTGTGCTGTTAAAATTGCTGTATTTTTTCAAAAGATACAGTAAATAAAGTAATGTTAGTAGTGGGTGATATCATGTAAACACTCATGATATTGTGTAAACATTTTGTCATTTGTAAACTATAAATGACATGGATTCTACATTGTAACTGATGTGATGTTCTATAAAGTGGTTTTAATAAAAAAAGAGGCAAAAATTAGTTTGTTTCTTTATTCAGCTTTTGAACAGTGGGACTCAGTCAGTAGATATTCAGTAAATGCAAATTATTTACACGGCAGTGCACTACAGGCATAAATATAGACCCCTAGATGAAACATTATGGGTCATTCCCACAACCTACAGCTTTACTGTGTACCAGCACAGTATCCAATAGCGGTGACAACTCCTCCAAAGTAGCAGGTGGGATTTTTCTTTTTTGAGGACGGCTCCTTTTACCTTTCAATACAGATGGTCTGTTTATGTTTTGAACAGAGCCTTTTTTTGGGCAGCTGAAGAGGAGAAGTCCATCTTATGGCCAACCTCTGGCTGTATCTTGGTCATATTACCCAGCAAAACCCAGTATGCAGGTTCATCTGTAACAGTCCTTGTGCCACGGATCAACACTGTTGCTTCGAAATTAAACAGAAGAGCAGCGACATGGCTGCAGGTCTCTGCGACTCCGGCCATACAGCTGCAGTGGGCGGCTTCAACCTTCCCTGTGATGCTCACAGTGACCCATGGCTGCAATGCTGGTTCATTCAGTCTTTGAGAGTGCAGGACCTGAAACACACACAGACAAAGTTCATTTAAAGACAAGAACTATGAGCCAAGGCCGACACAAATGTGTTTTATCTACTTTATCATAAATGTAACAAAGTGTTTAGAAAGTTAGCACATACATGTAATTTTTCATTTCTTTATGTGTCCATCTATAGAACGCTGCATGTTATAGAGTAAATCTGCCTGTTCTCTGTCAGAAACCTGCCTGCAGAGAATGAACCTAAAGTATGTAATGCAAGGATGTCATCACTTTAGAGATGGAGAAAGCATAAAGTGACAATTATGAATCACTTAATATGATAAGGAGATTATGCAGGTCATTAATCAACGTATAAAACTAAAATAAAATGTATTTTTAGTGACACAGGATACAAACATGGAAGCAAGATGTATAATTAGGATTATTTATAATAAATATGAATAAATTAGTGCAATTTCTTTAACCATAAAGAATAACTAAATCCTTCAGGACAATGTCACATCAATGCACTGAACTCACTATGTTATCCCTCTAACAGCCTCCACATGTTCTCACTGTAATTTCCCCTCATGAATGAATTTATGCTGCACTAATGTGAATGTTTGCAGGGAAATCAAACGCATTTCACACGCAGTACTCGAGCTGACTTACCTTTGTTTGAATGACGACTTGTACACGCTGACTCCACAGACAAGGTACGAAAATATGTCAGGCTACGTCAGTAGCGCTAGGTGTTCGGGGTTTCTACTCCACGGCCGTATTTCATATGGGTCCACATTTCCAATGCACGCTATTTTCTGCAAGTACCGCTGCTTTGCCTCTGGACGCAATCGGTCTCTATACAGTTCATTCTCTTTTGAGCTGCTTTTAAGCATCTTTCTTGTAGTCGTCGTTCCAACACAGTGTGTTTTTTTGATTCGTAGACCCCGAAAATGGCGCTGCGCTCCCACAATGCATTGCGGCGTGACGTCAACTCCAAAGCCCTATAGTGAGGGTGTGCTGGGAATGCCTAGCAGAGGCCCCGGTCCACGAGATCTTCAACGCACCTGGTCATGGAAAACTGAATCAGCTCTTCATACTCTCGAGGACACTTGAGGGTGCATGGGAGTTTGATGAACCACTCTACATGTGTTTTGTGCACCTGGAGTAGGCATTCAACCATGTACCTTGGGGTGTCCTGTGGGGGGGCTCCAGGAGTATGGGGTGTCTGATGTGGACGTTGTCCCGGTCTGATGTAGTGAAGAGAGAGCTGAGTGTAAAAGCTCTTAATTTACTGGTCGATCTACGTCCCTACCCTCACCTATGGTCACGAGCTGTGGGTAGTGACTGAGAGAACGAGATCGCGGATACAAGTGGTGGAAATGAGATAGGGTACGAAGTTTGGCCATCTGAGACGGGCTCAGAGTAGAGCCGCTGCTCCTCCACATCAAAAGGAGTCAGTTGAGGTGGTTCGGGCATCTGACAAGGATGCCTCCTGGGCGCCTCCTGGGTGAGGTGTTCCGGGCATGTCCCACCAGGAGGAGGCCAAGCTTATATCTCTCAGCTGGCCTGGGAATGCCTCAGTGTTCCCCTGGACATGCTGGAGAAGGTGGCTGGGGAGAGGGAGAGGTGGCTGGGGAGAGGGAGGTTGGGGCTTCTCTGCTTGGGGTCCTGCCCTCGCGACCAGGCCCCGGATAAGTGGAAGAAGATGGACGGATGGATGGATAGATGGATAAATGGAGTGGCTTTTTCTTCTTACTAAAAATGGCAAAATAGCACGGGTTTTCTCTATCACTATGTTCAAAATATTTGGGCCACTAAATGATGAAATATAAAGTAAATCACTGGAGTGTCTTTCTCCACAGAAACAGAATGTAAGAGGTTAGAATTCTCAATACTTTGCCAACTGATTGATTACATGTGTCACGGACCCGGTTCCGGGGACTCGGGGTTCGTGAACAGTGTGGACCTTTATTGTTATTAGTGTATTGGATGTATGTTTGCTGCACTGTGCTCTTGTGTTCCGTGTGTGTGTGTGTGTGTGTGTGTGTGTGTGTGTGTGGCTGGAGGATGAAGGACAGCCACCTGCAGGCCTGATGGGTGTGGCCCTGCCAGCTGCTGGTCACGCCTAGCTTCCCACACACCTGCTTCTGATCAGGATCGTCGGGGGAACTACTTAACAGAGCGATGGAGCTTCCTCCGGCGCAGGATCGTTGAGTTAGACTCCATGTCAGTGTTTATAGTGCTGGTCAGTGTATGCCTGCTGGAGTTGGTGCCATAACGGCTGTGTCTGTGTTTTTCCTCAGGAGGACAGCGGGACACAGGACTGCAAGACACACGGGGTGTGTGAAGGCACAGGGGCAGAGAGCACGGGATACCAGCACTTGGGAGAAGACACGTCACGGGAGTCGAGGGAGCACTTTTGGAGATTTAATGTGTGGTGTACATTTACCTCACTGTAAATAAACCCACTGTTCATTCCACTAAGTCCAGCGTTTGGGTCCTTTCTCCTACATCCCCCACGGTCTGCCCTCCAGACCGTGACAACATGAGCTTTTTTTATCAGTCAATTCTGCGTACTAAGAAGCTACAAAGAGAAATTGATAATTTGAGTTAATGTGTAACTGCAATTAATCTATACAACACTGTAACACTCACCTCTTCTTCACCCTGGGTCTTTACACCCTTCTCACCCAATCCACTATCTTCTGACTTACTTTCCCCACAGACCCACCTCTGTCCACCATGGGTAATCGTACCACGACTCATGACAGCACTTCAACCACTCTCTGGGGTGTAGTATGAACTGAAATGGTTAGGCATGTAAAATTGGAATTTGTATCACAATGTGTTCACATCAAACTAAGTGATTTCAGAGTATAATCAGAATCAGAATCAGAAAGGGGTTTATTGCCAAATGTTGAGCAGGTTTACAACATCAGGAAATTGCTGCGGTGCTTCAGTGCAAACAAAGTGTCATAAATTGCGCTTAAATAGACATGAAAAAATAAAAGTAAGAATAAGAATTAAAAGTGCTACGTAGAAAGATATATGCATGAGTGCAGGTGGTGATCAGTGCCAAACATGGAATGATGCAGTGACACAGCGTAGGGTCATGTGTTAGTGGCGGGAACAGTCATATGGTTATTGTTCATGTGTCCAACAGCAGAGGGGAAGAAACTGTTCTTATGGCGAGAGGTTCTGGTGCGAATGGACCGGAGCCTCCTGCCTGAGGGGAGCAGGTCAAACAGACTGTGTGCAGGGTGAGAAGGGTCAGCTGAGATCCGAGCTGCACGCCGCAATGTCCTGGAGGTGTACAGGTCCTGCAGAGATGGGAGTCTGCAGCCAATCACCTTCTCAGCAGAGCGCACAACACGCTGCAGTCTCTGTTTGTCCCTGATAGTGGCTCCAGCGTACCACACGGTGATGGAGGAGGTGAGGATGGACTCGATGATTGCAGTGTAGAATTGCATCATCGTCCGTGTTGGCAGGTTGAATTTCTTCAGCTGCCTCAGGAAGTACATCCTCTGCTGGGCTTTCTTGATGACGGAGGTGATGGTGGGCTCCCACTTCAGGTCCTGGGTGATGGTGGTACCCAGGAAGCGGAATGAGTCCACAGAGGTGATGGGGGTGTCAGTCAGGATGATGGGGGGGGAGTGGGGCTGTGTGCTTCCTGAAGTCCACAATAATCTCCACTGTCTTCTGGGCATTCAGCACCAGGTTGTTGTGGCTGCACCAGGACACCAGACGTTCAACCTCCCTCCTGTAGGCAGACTCGTCCCCGTCAGAGATGAGCCCAATAACGGTGGTGTCATCTGCAAACTTGATTAGCTTGACAGACTGGTGGGTGGAGGTTCAGCAGTTGGTGTACAGGGAGAAGAGCAGAGGAGAAAGAACACAGCCCTGAGGGGAGCCGGTGCTGATGGTCCGGGAGTCCGAGACATTCTTTCCCAGCCTCACATGCTGCTTCCTGTCCGTCAGGAAGTCAGTGATCCACCGGCAGGTGGGATCAGGCACATTCATCTGGGAAAGCTTGCCTCGGAGATGGTCTGGAAGGATGGTGTTGAAGGCAGAGCTGAAGTCCACAAACAGGATTCTGGCGTAGGTTCCTGGGGAGTCCAGATGCTGCAGGATGAAGTGTAGGGCCATGTTGATGGCGTCGTCTACAGACCTGTTGGCTCTATATGCAAACTGCAGGGGATCCAGGAGGGGGGCCGTGAGGGTCTTGAGATAGGAGAGAACCAGGCGCTCAAATGACTTCATGACCACAGATGTCAGAGCCACGGGTCTGTAGTCATTTAGTCCAGTGATCCTAGGTTTCTTGGGGACAGGGATTATGGTAGAGGACTTGAAGCAGGCAGGCACATGACATGCCTGCAGTGAGGAGTTGAAAATGCCAGAAAACACTGGGGCCAGCTCGTTTAAATTGATATTAGTATTTTATACACATATACAAACACACACATATATACACACATACATATACACATATATACACACATACATACACACACACATATAAACACACACATATATACACATATACGTATTAATAAATATATCACAGTTGAAACAAGATCTTTTTTCCCCTCAATTTCAAATGAGATATTTCCATAAGAAAGAAATACTTAGATGCATTTACTTTCATGAGGCATGACAAATTGCATTTATTATTTCTTTTTAATGTTATAATCAAGATAAAACACCATTATACGGAGATGCCATTACAATAATACATTTTGTTTGATAAAACACGATTTGACTTTCAGGCTCCTTTAAAGGAAAATGTGGATTTTGGGTTCACAGAACAAATGGGTGAGCTAAAATAAAGCTATCAAACAGTACTTAAGCAAAAACAAATAAATAAACACAAATAAAACAAAAATAAACTGTTTTTAACTCTTACCAGGAGATGAAATGCCAGGTGGTGAAGACGGTAATTTGAAGTGGATGGCCAGAAACATCAAGACCTTAATAAGCTATCAACTACAGCCAATCAGAAGACAGGCTGGTCCATGACTTTGTCACATGATACGTGAGAGGAGGGTGGGGGATGGGTGAAGTTGGAGCGTTGATTGACGGGATGGTGATTTCTTTCAATATCAAAGTCCTATATACTCAAAACTCAAGCTAAATTATATTACATAGCTATATATAGCTACGTTAAAGCAGGTGTCAGCATATTTTCATTCTTGGACCTCCAAAAAGTAAGCGATTGCTTAAAACTACTTTCTCACTATGTAAATAATAAAACATCAAATATCCACGATTTAGACCCTTCAAGATAAAACAATAACAACACACTGAATTAGTCTTTAAATTGTCTGGAACTTTTTGGAGCATGATACATATATATGAACAGCTATGCATTTGGTGAATGGGAAGGTATTGTATAAGAGTTGCTTTAAGGCTCTAAACAAAAGGTTAAGAGGTAAAAAAATAGTACACCTAGTAGAGATTGTTTTAAAGTTAGTTTTAATCTCCACTGACTAAGAACACTGGTGATTTATAGTGATTAATTTTACAAAGTATTATTGCACTTAATACTTTTGTGTCTGTCATTAAGCCTGAGGTTTCAGATAAATGTAGTTTTTGTTCAATAAAAAACCCCCATTTTTCATAGTTTTTTGTTTGTTTGTTTTTTTTACAGTGTACCAGATTAGTGGATTTATTTTCAGTACTTGGTATTTGGGAATCATTTCAAGAAAGATAGAGGGAAATAGGGAAACACAAAGACATAGGCTGTATCCCAATTAAGGGTCTGCAGCCTTAAAGGCCGCATTTTAAGGCCGATTACATCACAGTGACGCGACAAAGGCTGTCCCAATTCAAAGGCTGCTCGAAATGCGGCCTTCAAATGCGGCCCTCATTTACCTGAATTTTAAGGATGTGGTGGTGTAGACTTCGTGGCCCAACATATCCCAGAATCCATAGCGTGGTGGTGGGTGTGGATAATTTTGCAGAAAGAAAAACGGCGGAAGCGTGGAGGCCAAAGAGTAAACTTGTAAAAGTAAGTACTGTCACTTATTTATGTGCAAATGTTTAATAACGAAGGACAAAACATTACTGTTGGCCACATGTCAGCTGTCATGGTTCTGGGTCATTTTGACCCAGCTTTTTCAGTTTCTTATATTTTGGTATATTTCTGTATTATGATTTATGTTCTGGTTCTTTAGTTGTGCTGTTTTGATTATTATTCTAGATTTAGATCTGTCACGGTTCTGGGTCCGTTGGACCCAGTAATTTGAGTTTATTATGTTTTGGTTACTTTTGCATCATGGATTATTCTTTATGTTTCTCTGGTACTTTGTGTTTCAATTATCTTGGTGTTTTGGATTGTTTTCTCATTCTCATTGTGATGATGATGATGTTTATTATTAGAGTTTCATGTTTCTGTTTATCCATGTTTTAGGAATTGTGGTTTCATGTATTGTTTGAGTTTCATGTATTATTTTCTGTCCGCCCCTCTGTGTTGAGTCTGTGTCTTTGAGTAGTGTTTCCTGTTTTATTGTGAAAGTCTTTGTCTTATGCTGGGCAGACACTGTGTGATTTTTTTCAGTTGCGCGATTCAGCTCCTGCTCAAACTGTACGGTTGACTCGCAGGGGTTAGAAGTTCATAGGTCACGATGCAGGGTCTCACACTATACGGCCCGATGCTCTGATGCGACCTGAGTGCTCACACTGTGCGTACATAAAATGAAGGTTATAACAGAATTCTGTCGCTCGCTCTCCCTCTCTGTCTTTCACTCACACAGACACGCACACCACCACCATCAACTTTGCTAAATTACTAATGAAAAACATTAATCAGGCAGCTGTGATTGAGCAGCAGTGTAAATCCAACTACTTTCACGGTTGTTGTGGTCGTGATAATTTTGTGAGGCCACATCGAAAAGGCTCGGATGAGCTTTCCAAAGTTCTACAAGTTGTGCCTCCATCGCTTGTGTCCAGATCACACACTGCACTGCCGTGCTGCGCCGTCTTTTTCGCTGACATTTGTGTTTGTGCGTGCGCAGTGTGACAAACTGCGGTGACACCCTCACGACCAAGCGATTGATGATCGGGAGCTGGTCGTGAGGTGTTAATCGCGTCTCGTTACCCCACGTATACTACAGGGAGTGCAGAATTATTAGGCAAATGAGTATTTTGTCCACATCATCCTCTTCATGCATGTTGTCTTACTCCAAGCTGTATAGGCTCGAAAGCCTACTACCAATTAAGCATATTAGGTGATGTACATCTCTGTAATGAGAAGGGGTGTGGTCTAATGACATCAACACCCTATATCAGGTGTGCATAATTATTAGGCAACGTCCTTTCCTTTGGCAAAATGGGTCAAAAGAAGGACTTGGCAGGCTCAGAAAAGTCAAAAATAGTGAGATATCTTGCAGAGGGATGCAGCAGTCTCAAATTGCAAAGCTTCTGAAGCGTGATCATCGAACAATCAAGCGTTTCATTCAAAATAGTCAACAGGGTCGCAAGAAGCGTGTGGAAAAACCAAGGCGCAAAATAACTGCCCATGAACTGAGAAAAGTCAAGCGTGCAGCTGCCAAGATGCCACTTGCCACCAGTTTGGCCATATTTTAGAGCTGCAACATCACTGGAGTGCCCAAAAGCACAAGGTGTGCAATACTCAGAGACATGGCCAAGGTAAGAAAGGCTGAAAGACGACCACCACTGAACAAGACACACAAGCTGAAATGTCAAGACTGGGCCAAGAAATATCTCAAGACTGATTTTTCTAAGGTTTTATGGACTGATGAAATGAGAGTGAGTCTTGATGGGCCAGATGGATGGGCCCGTGGCTGGATTGGTAAAGGGCAGAGAGCTCCAGTCCGACTCAGACGCCAGCAAGGTGGAGGTGGAGTACTGGTTTGGGCTGGTATCATCAAAGATGAGCTTGTGGGGCCTTTTCGGGTTGAGGATGGAGTCAAGCTCAACTCCCAGTCCTACTGCCAGTTTCTGGAAGACACCTTCTTCAAGCAGTGGTACAGGAAGAAGTCTGCATCCTTCAAGAAAAACATGATTTTCATGCAGGACAATGCTCCATCACATGCGTCCAAGTACTCCACAGCGTGGCTGGCAAGAAAGGGTATAAAAGAAGAAAAACTAATGACATGGCCACCTTGTTCACCTGATCTGAACCCCATTGAGAACCTGTGGTCCATCATCAAATGTGAGATTTACAAGGAGGGAAAACAGTACACCTCTCTGAACAGTGTCTGGGAGGCTGTGGTTGCTGCTGCACGCAATGTTGATGGTGAACAGATCAAAACACTGACAGAATCCATGGATGGCAGGCTTTTGAGTGTCCTTGCAAAGAAAGGTGGCTATATTGGTCGCTGATTTGTTTTTGTTTTGTTTTTGAATGTCAGAAATGTATATTTGTGAATGTGGAGATGTTATATTGGTGTCACTGGTAAAAATAAATAATTGAAATGGGTATATATTTGTTTTTTGTTAAGTTGCCTAATAATTCTGCACAGTAATAGTCACCTGCACACACAGATATCCCCCTAAAATAGCTAAAACTAAAAACTACTTCCAACAACATTCAGCTTTGATATTAATGAGTTTTTTGGGTTCATTGAGAACATGGTTGTTGTTCAATAATAAAATTATTCCTCAAAAATACAACTTGCCTAATAATTCTGCACTCCCTGTATACGATGCATGACGCACGATGAAGGCCAAAATCGGGCCGATCGCCAAAACGGTCGCACGACTCAAAAATCGGCTCAAAATGGGCCAAAAATCGTACAGTGTAAGCCCAGCATAAGGTTAGTGTGTGCAGGTTTGTTCCCCCTGTCTCGTTAGCCCTGATCTCCCCAAGCTGTGTCTCCCTGCTGTTGCCATTTCCCTCATTACTACCCTGTGTATACAAGCCCTGTGTTTTCCCGTGCTTGGTGTTGCGTCGTACCCTCAGATCCTGCCTGTGTTCCAATTAGTGTCTTCATGTTTGGTTTCTGTTTTGTTGGTGCCAGCAATAAAGCTGTGGTTTTCAGTAGTGATGGGCAGATGAAGCTTCATGAAGCACTGAAGCTTTTCATCCAATTGGTTCATCCCAGCGCAAAGCGTCTTGAAGCTTCATTTGCTCTAGCAGGACACCTACTGGACGTAAAAATATTAGTTGGCATGAATTTGAAGAGTGTGGCCTTTTGCACACAGCCTGTAAATGTCAACAACAAAAGGAGTGTGTAAAACATATATATTTTAGTGATGGCAGTATACTTTGTATATTTATACTGGCAGTATGGAAAATGATCATTTGGAAATGCTTAAAATGGAAATGATCATTTACTGTGAGGTGAGCTGTGGTTGGGGTGTGGACAGTGGTTGTGCTTTTGTAACGCTGAGGTATGGACAGCTACACACTGAGGCCTCAGTCCTGCCTGTTCACATTTTATTCAGTAAAAACTAAATTTTCACTGCTTTTATAACCTTTAGTGGGGAGAACATAGCTAGGATTTAATGATTTAACAAATCTTTGTCCTCCACAATGCTAAATGGCTGGGAGTCCTCAATCACCATGCTAACCAGGTCTTCATCTATTTGAGATTCTTCTCCTGAGGAAAGACAATAAAGACAAAGCACAAATATAAATATCACACACGTAACTTATTACAGTTGTATAATATTGTTATATCATTTAGTAACATTACTGCATGCTATATTATCATTGCATTTGATGGCTCACCTGGTCTTGCTCCACAATCGGTGTTCCTCTTATTCTCATGCAAAGCTCTGTAGTGCCTAAGCATGGATGAGGTGTTGTTGTTATATCCCAGCTCCCTGGCACATAGCAAACACTTCACCTTGTACAAAAGCAAAGCCGCTTAACATAAATTGTATTGCACCATCAGTATTATGAAAATACATCTTCTGTAGAAATTTACATACCTTGTTGGGAGGAATAAAATCACAATGTTCCCACACAGGGGAGGACATCCGCCTCTTCTTAGCTGGCTCCATTCTCTCCTGACTTTCTCTCCTCACTCTCATAAACCTCCAAACTGTCTCCAAACTCTCACTAACCGCAACTCTCCATCAAACACGTACATTTTGAATGAAGTCTGAGGGGTTTATATCGCTGTCATAGCTCGCGGCAAAGTTCAAACCACTTCATGAAACAGTCACGTGGTACAGCCGGGCAGCGAGACTTCGGACGTCATCATTTTCAGCTCCTCCCATAAATGAAGCAAGCCTCGATACGCGCATCGCGGAAACGCCCCCTCCATTACTCGACACAAGCTTCGAAGCCTCGATACAGAACGTCACATCACTAGTTTTCAGTATATTTCCGTCTCAGAGTCCTGCACTTGGATCCACATCTCCACCTGCCCGCACACAGAGCCCTGACAGAATGACGCGACCAGTATGGATCCAGCAGACTCACTTTTCACCTCTGAGGGAGAGAATCTCGCGCACCTATGCACCTACTGTTGGAGGATAATCCACGCTGCGAGCCCCTACAAGAGGCAGCTGGAGGTAGTGTTTTTTGATCATTTTTTGTCGTCCACTGCCTCCACCGTCAGTTTTCTAAACATAAATGGACTTAAGCAAATAATAACAGCTCTAAGAGCGAGGCTAGCCTTCGAACTGTTTGGCATGGGCGGTCCAGGAAAGGATGATTCAGCTACCCTCCTGGAGGCCCTCACCACGTGATGTTCTCGACGTCAGCAGCAGTTTTTGCCAAGGTTTATCGCCAAATCGTTTGATCCATCCTTGAAGAAGAAATGCAACCCTAGCCGTCACCACCCAACCACACTTCACTTTTCTCCTGTAGTACGGACTGGTGCAGTTTTCATTTCCACTCCGCAGCAGCGTTTCTCTATGTCACCTTTTGCCAGCCCTGATCCCATTTCAACTGGGAAGCGGCGGATGTGCCGCCAGCATTCACAGTCCCAGCAGGAGTCTGGGATTTTGTCTGAACAGCCGGCAAGGAATGTTCTGGATGATTGTCATGCTTCGAAACCTGTCAAGCATGTAGAGACCGCTGTTCATCCTCAACTCAACACATCTGTCAGCTGATCAGCAGCCACCTTCAGCTCAGTCAGCTGATCAGCAGCCACCTTCAGCTCATTTAGCTGACCAGCAACCACCTTCAGTTCAGCTAGCTGCTCATCAGCCACCTGTTGCTCAGTGTCCTGTGTTTTCTGCTCAGCAGCCGCCTGTAGCTCAGTGTCCAGTGTTTCCTGCTCAGCAGCCGCCTGTAGCCCAGTCACCAACTCCACCCCCACCACTTTCATCTCAAGTTCAGTCACCCATATCTCAGTCTTCACCCCCGCTATCTATAGCTCAGTCGCTACCACAATCGGATTTTCTGCAAGCTTTGTTACAGTCCATGACCCAGTCAGTAGCTCAGTTAGTGGAGGAATCATTAGTGTTGTCATCTGTTCAGTCAGCCACTCATTTTCACCCTCAGCCATGGGTTCCAATTGCCTCTGGTCCTGCATCTGCTCCAGCTGGAGGGCTCGAGTCGCCGGTCCAGCCTCAAGTTTCGTCAGCTGGAGGGCCCGAGGAGCCCTTCCAGCCTCATGTGTCGTCAGCTGGAGGGCCCGAGTCGCCCGTCCAGCCTCAAGTGTCGTCTGCTGGAGGGTCCGAGGAGCCCACCCAGCACCACGCCTCGTTAGCTGAGGGTCCTGGAGGACCCAGCCAGCACATCCTAACATCTGCTGATGGTCCGGGGAAATCTGTTCAGCCGTCACCTGCTGAATCATCCCCCGCGACTTCTACATCATCGCCTGCAGCATCATCGCCTGCAGCATCATCGCCGCCAGGTTCCGCTGCCGTCCCGCCGCCACGTCTTCATCTACGCCTGGTCCCGCCTCTGTGTCTTCATCCATGCCTGGTCCAGCCTAATTGTCTTCAGCCTGCGCCGCCGCCGTTGCTGTGTGCACGGTCGGCCTCCAGAACTGTTTGCCCGTCGCCGCCGTTGCTGTCTGCACGGCCGGCCCCCTGAACTGTTTTGGCTCTTGTGCTGTCGACCTCTGGGTCAATCCCCTGAACTTTTCATGGACTCTTGTTGAACTCTAGTTTCGTTTTTGATGTGTTTTCCTTCATTTTTGGACCCTTGTGCTCCTTGTTTTTTGTTTGGTTTCTCCTCGTGAAGCGTTTCAGCACATTCCCCAAACTGTGTCGACACAGTTTTGCTCCATACTGACACCTGCTGGACCTTAAATACCATTGCAGGCAACTTACTTGAGATTCACAACAGACACTGATTCAATGACCTAGTCATACTTGTACACACTGTAAGGCATTGTACTTTCCATGGAATCATTTTATATCTTCTATATTACAAATATTGTAGACATCTTTAAAATATATTATGAATGACATTAAGTGAAAATTAAAATGAAAGTATTGTGAATGTAATATTACCCATTTGACTCACAGTTCATTATAAATTTCTATTCAGAAAAATAGGTTTATCCAATGTTTTTGCATTCAGTCTATTGCGTTTTTTGTCTTTTTATTTTATTTTTTTTTTACATCATTTTTCCAGCTTTGGAAAAATCACAGGAACAGATGAAGCTGGGTTACACAAAAGCTGTAAAGCCAGGTGGATAAGGTTCTGATAAGATGTCTTCCTATTCCCTCAGTACATTACACTCTCTCTCCACAATACTACGGGGTTGGCAGTCCTTTATAATAAAATTCAGGACTGCCTGGTCCAAAGCAGTCTTCCTAGATGCTTGATTTGAAAATAATAAAACACATATTAATTAAAGAAAATGATGATAAAGTGGCTCAGCGTGACTGGGAGGGGTCGGAGTGGAGGGCGGTGCTAAGCGGCCTGCTGGGGATGGACAGCGCTCAGATTGAGGCACTTCTGGAGTCCAGGGAGCAGTTCGGCCACGGCGTGGTGGCAGGTTAGAATCACTATTTACTCTGCCACATTTACACATCCCTGAACGAACCCTGTGGTCTCTTTTAGGATTGGTGGATGTGGGCCGGACCTGGCTTTGCCCCGCCTCCCTCCAGGGGAAGGACCTACAGTGCCTGGAGCAGTCGGCCGTGCTGATTGGTCTGCAGGAGAAGCACCTGACTAACCTGTCCAACCCTCGCTGGCTGAAGGCCCCACTGAGAGCTCCGGGAGGTCGCGACCTCTAGACCATAGAGATCCCAGCAAAACTGTTACCATGACAACACATACGTAACCTACCCGGGCACTGAGGCCGATGCTGGAGCGACTTCTCTGTCATAGTACTTTGGTTTTTACAGCTGATCATTGATCTGTGATCAGAGCGGTGGCACTTGTCCTACTGACTGTATGTTTAATTTTGTTGATGTGTGGGGGTTAAAACGGCAACTGTTGCCGGTGGGTTAATAAGGGCACCTTCCAAACGTCCAGTGTTTGTGTAAATAACCTACCTGTGGTGCTGTTATCAGGCGGCTGTATGTTACACTGAAATTAAAAGGTAATATTTTGCTATGCTTGCTGTTCTGGCCATTGTTCTCTCGCTGTTTTAGAAAACAGTCTGTGCAGAATTGTTGTAATTCAGTCACACTGGAGGGTTTTAGAGCATGAAGCCGTCAGGACTTTGACTAAACCAGAGGATGGTAAACTGCAGAATTCATGGTTCCATCAACAAAACAAATGGTTAAGCACACAAACCGACCTCTAATCCAGGTAACTGCACGTAACTCAGGCTTTTCTGAAGGTGCTTCCTATCAAAAGTTACCATGGTAACTTATCAGCAGGTATGAAACCAGCACCCGTTAACCAATCAGATCTATAAAAACCACAGTGATCAATACACATACAGTATAATTTAAACATGTATCAGGCTGAGTCAACACGCCATCTGCAGATTTTCATACAACCTGTGGCGCTTTTCTCTATGAAACAAGCGGCGGTGGATGGAGCAGCTACATCCACGTGAGCTCATCCCGAATGATGATGTCACCATAAGCAAATCCAGATAAAGAGTTCCTGGGCTGAGGGACGTCCCTCCATCACCGCGTTTCTATTCTTGGCTGTGACGCCACTTCCTGTGTCAATAAAGGTTTAAAAATGACGACAGGCGACTCAGTGGGGGGGGTGGGGGGAGTCGTCTCAGGCTTCGCTGCTCATCACAGGTCTGGACAAAGTAGTCGTTCAAACATCCATCAACCTTTGTCTCAGTGTAATCAGATTACTTACTGAACTTCAGTGTCACAGCAGCTGTAATGGAAAAAAATGCCTTTATTGATTTTAGTTTCCATGGAAACTAAGAAAATCAGAGTCAGCCTCCAAAGCTCTCAAATTTTCTGCTGCTATGAATCACACTCACCCCTAACCTGCACAGGTGAGAGTTTTCTACCTGAGAGCTCAAACTGACACACTGAGGCGCTGCCCCCTCGCCAGAGATGACGACCTATCACCTGTAACTCCCCTCTGATCCCCGTCTCTCACGCCCTGTGGAGAATCGCACCTTTCTGGCTTTATTATTTTACTTCCTGTTTGCTCAAAGCATAAAAAACAGGAAGTTAATGTTTGGGACTGTTAGCTGGACAATAGTCATGTGATGACGCAAAAACGCCATCTGCTGGTGAAACAAACTTTATTCACCCAAAACCCAAAAAACAAAACATCAACACAAAGATCCCTCCACAAATAGGGACTGGTCACACCCACCACCTCATATTGGCTGTCACAACATGAATTTTAACCAACAGCAACATCCATTAACATCCAGCCAATATTTACCTTTAAATCCTAACTTTAATTTTGAAAGTCTTGCTGCAGGAAAAGTGTTCATAATAATGTTACCACTAATTCAAAACAAAAGGGGTTTTAGCCTTGAGCTAATATGCACGTTACATAGTGGGTGGGATGTAGAGTGTGTCTGTGTGGTGAGGGGGCGGGGCAGCAATGTATCCAACAACATGAGAAGGGTTGGGGGCAAGGCAGTAGAGTCGTGGGGCGTGGCCTCCAGTCGATATTGGCCCCCAGTAGACAGAGGACGGGTGGTAGGAAGAGTGGTGAGGGTGGTGGGCGGGATGTGGAAGAGGAGGTGCAGGGGCTGTAGTCAGGTAGGTGCTTGGGGATGGAGCTTCATATGGCAGGTGGAGCAGTGGGAGAGGAGGGAGGGGCGACTGATCTGGGTAGAGGAGAGCAGAGGAGGGGGCGGAGCCTGGAGGAGTAGGACTGATGGAGGAGGAGCTTTCCATGGAGACACCTGAGGAGACAAACCACATGCCTTTATTTTCAAAGTAAATTCGTTTATAATGCAGAAAATTTGGGTTTTAATGTGGAGGCACACTAATCATGTGACCTGACCAATGACTAACAGCGCCTGCAATTGGCCCATTGTGCTTCCGCCTTCATCTGACTCCAGAATTACTGCACCGCACTTCCTGTCTGTTGCCACGCCTGTTTGCTATGTTCATCTGGTCAAATTTCACCTTAATAACAATACAGTAGTCATTGGGTACAGGAATGTGACAGCTGGATGGTGTAGGGTTTACCCCACCCTTCCCTCCTCATTGCGCCACTCTCACCATTATGCAGCTGTAAAGCTTCACCAACAGACCTGCTGACCTCCGGCACTTCTACACTGTCTTATTGACAAACACTTCCTGTTTTGGCAGCGTGTGCACTCCAAAGGTAAAGGTAAAGTACTGACCGCCGTTGCGTCCCTCTGTCTGTCCATCTGCAGACCTGGAGGATTCTGGGTAGGAGATGGCGGGCTGATGGGAGATCCGCCCAGTCTCAGAGAATGGCTGGGAGGCAGCTGGGGACGGAAGATGGGACAGATCAAGTCACAGTAAAGGGGGTGGAGCTTAAATTAAAACACCTGAGGGACCATCCATGCTGTAATGACATCACTGCACACATCTTCCTGTTAGTCATGTGTTCCCCACAGTTGCCTCCTACCTGATCGCACTGTTTTATTGTGAAAGGCTTCGCTACGGAAGTGAAGGCTCAGCTAAAAGATGAAACTTGCATCTTTTGTATACAGGTGGAGGAAGTGCAGCACCACCTGCTGGAACCGATCACTCTTACCGTGCAGAGGGGGCTCCTGGCCCAGGTAGGGCGTGTAGGGCTGGTAGGGGTAGGCAGTCTCAGGTGAGGAGGCGGGATACACCTGCTGCTGTTGCTGCCAGCAGCTCTGATGGTACCACTGAGGAGACAGATGGTCACATGACGGTCACATGACAAATTCACAGCATCATGTCATCACCTGAACCTGAAACACCTGCAGAATCATCTATAAACATTCAAAGAACCTGAAGGAAACGTGTGTCTCTTTGAAACGGCAGCCACAGGTTAAAGGAGAGGAACACCAGTCACATGACCTCCACAGGACCCAGGTGATCAGAGTGCCCTTGGAAGATGTTTACCACACCTGCAAGTGACTCAGGTGCACTCAGACTTCTGCTGCTAAAACAGATCTGCCAGTGGAGGAGCTGAGCTAGTTTCAGTCATTATGTCCTGTTTATAGGTCGGAAACCTGCAGTCAGCTGAGACTGAAGGATCACCTGGATGATAACGAAAGGTTTCTCCCACTGAAAACGTCCAGAACAGAATCAACATTCTGTGATGCTCCGTGAGTTCATTCAGGCGTCTCACCTTCACCTGTCAGCGCCGCTTCAAATACTGCTGTTTATTGTTCAGGTGTCTCTTACCTGGATGCCCAAATTGAAGTAATACTGGAGGACTCTGCAGTCTACACACACACACACACACACACACACACACACACACACACACACACACACACACACACATAAATCAAACTGATCCATATGGATACAAACTGTAGACACAAGCTTTTGACCTCTGACCTCTTGGTAAATCCCTTCCATTAGGGTCATATGAATAAGGGGGCGGGGCTACCACAGTGCAGAGCGGCTCACCCAACTCATTAACCGACCAGGAAGAAGCAGCTGGCATCGCCATGGCAACTGGAACCAGAAAACGTGTTAGTGTATGGCAACCTACTGAGAACCAATGAGACTGTCAGACTTCGTGTCAGCTAAAGCTCTCAGAGGTGACAGAAGTCCCTCCCCCTGATATTCAGACTTCCTGTTTTAGAGGTGCAGCCAATCAGAGCCAATTAAAGCGGGTTCAGGCCTTAAACAGGGCAGAGCTCTGAGAGAAGTAACTGAGGTGGGCAGTGTTTGCTTACCTGAGCGTGTCTGCGCGTGTGTGGCTGACAGCAGGTGAGCAGCTGCTGGTAGCCGTGATGAGGAAGAGGAGGGTGAGGAGGAAGATGGAGACGAGCAGATGACTGACAGCGGCTTCACTACCTGACACACACACACACACACACACACACAGCAGTGAGCGAACACCTGCAGCTCTGCAGGCAGCCACAGGGGGCAGCACATCAGGATTCTGTGATCAAAAGATCTCAATTTGTTTTCAGTCACAGCGATTCTGCTCGTACAGACAGAACCCGCCAAGCGTTTTCTTTTTCCCCCCTTTTTTAATACAAAATATTTTTATAGAGTATTTATGGATAAAGTTTACAAAGAAAGAAAAGACGGACAACAAACTGTTTATAATGAATACAAAACAGAACTTCTCATGTTAGAACATTGTTTTCCTCTTATTATTTACCAAACAAGCAACGAAAAGAAAAAAACAACAAGATAACCAAAGCCAGAGGGATTATGATATTAACTAACCCTGTCCACAAGAACCACACAGAAGTTAGCTGCAACATCACTGAGCTTCACATTCCCGTTAACACAGACAGACATCAGACCACTATGGAGAAGCAAATCCGTTAGTCAGCTGGAACATCCGTAAGTTGAAGTTTAGAGACGTTTTCCAGAAAGAGACCCCAAATTTTATCGAATGTGCCCTTTTGGTTCTGGATGGAGCAGTGGATCTTTTCCAGACTGAGACATGACATGAGATCAGCAAGCCACCGAACATGGGAGGGCGGGGCAGCGGCCTTCCACCTCATCAAAATGGCACGCCTAGCCAAGAGGGAGCCAAAGGACAGCAGCCTGCGCTTTGCTCTGGGAATATACTAATCATCCTCTCCCGCTGTACCACAGAGAGCATGTAGGGGGTTGAGAGCTAGTTTCAGGCCGGTAGCCTTGTTCGAAGTGCAGAAAACCTCCTCCCAAAAATTTGCCAGGGCAGGTCCAAAACATGTGGGTTAGATTGGCATCATCAGACCCGCACCTGTTACAGTGAGGGTCTAAACTGGGATAAAGCTTAGCTAGTTTGGATTTAGATAAGTGGGCTCTGTGGACTACTTTGAATTGTAACAGGGAATGATGGGCGCAGAGTGAGTCCCAGACGGAGTGAGTCCCAGACGGAGTGAGTCCCAGACGGAGTGAGTCCCAGACGGCATCTGACATAGATACACCCAACTCCTTCTCCCATGTGGACTTGAGAATGGGAGCTGGGGTTACACTGCACAGTTTATTATAGATGCGAGACATTACAGCTTTGCGTGATAGTTGCAAATTAAGGAGCTCGACCAGTAAGTTGGCAGCTGGAGCTTCTGGAAAATTTGAGAGGTGGGATTGCAAAAAATGTCTGCTTTGTAAATATCTAAAAAAGTGAGTTTTGGGAAGATGTATTTTCCTGCCAGCTGATCGAATGATGATAGTTTATTGTATATAAAGAGACCTTTAAAGTAAATAATACCTGCTCTAAACCAGACCTGGAACAAGTTGTCCAAAGCTGGGGGAGGAATAGGTGGTTTGAAAGGATGGGGCTTTGAAGTGAAAAATAATTAAGATTGAAATGTCTCCTTAACTGCGCCCAAACCCTGAGGGAGTGCCGAATTATTGGATTAGATGTAAAGTTGTCAATGAATGAAGGAAGAGAAGAACCCAGAAAGGAGGCAAGAGAAATTCCCTGAGTTGAGCCTGATTCCATTGCCAGCCAGCTGGTGGGGCCCACACCCTCCCCAGACTGGAACCAGTAGGTCAGGGACCGAATGTTGGCAGCCCAATAGTAAAAACGGAAGTTGGGGAGTGCCAGACCCCCTTCAATCTTAGGTTTCTGTAAATGCACCTTAACTACTCCAGGTCGTTTACCCTTCCAAATATAAGAGGAGATTCCAGGAGAGTCTAGAGTTGTAAAGAAAGACTTGGGGATGAAGACTGGTAAAGATTGAAATAAGTAGGTCTCAAAGGTACGGTTTAACTTGGTTTAAATCCTACCTCTCAGAGAGGCCGTTCTCTGTTGCTATGGGGCAACACTCCTTGGCTTCTGCTCCTATTTACTGTGGTGTGCCTCGAGGGTCCGTGCTCGGTCCTGCTCTTTTCTCTTTGTACATGTTGGGATTAATTTTTAGAAAATACAACATCTCCTTTCACCGTTATGCCAATGATATCCAGATTTATTCACCTCTGAAATCCGATGTGTCTGCTTCTTTGCAACCTCTGTTCAACTGTTTGCATGAAGTTAAAATTTGGTTATCACATAATTTTCTTACATTGAGCGAAAATAAGACCGAAATCATAGTCTTTGGTAGTCACACTCTGCCACACATCGAACTCCAGGTTTCTGTAAACGTCCCCGTCCAGAGACTTCATCACTTTGTAGGGCAGAGACAGTCTGGAGGGGGGCAGAGCTTCTGCAGGAGGCTGAACAACAAAAACATTACATCAGCTGCAGTTCCTCTGATGTCCAGCAGAGGCAGCAGTGAGTCAGTCCCATAAACTTCCATGTTTGCTGTCTGCTAGCTTCACCTGACCAATAATATGGCTGCTGTGAGGTTACCGTACCAACAGATCATCCAAGAAGGCGGAGCTCCAGTTTAATGAGTGAAATTCAACAGTTATGATTGGATGCCACTGACTTGCACGTCACGGATTCTTCTGGCATCATTTGGCTCTTTGCATTTTTACCTTTCTTACTTCACCAATGACGAGTTCACGTGTTCCAGCTCCTGCTGATGGCGTCCTACGACTCTGAACAAACTCAGGCTGAAACTAGACATTAAAAGCTGCAGAACAGAGGTCGTCACTGCAGAGCCTCAGGCGTGAAGCAGGAAGTAGAGCGTGTTTCTAAAGACCCTGGTGGCTCCTCTGAATGTTCTGGTTATCACATAATTTTCTTACATTGAGCGAAAATAAGACCGAAATCATAGTCTTTGGTAGTCACACTCTGCTAGACCGGTTAGCTGATGCCCTTGGCCCTCTCGCCAGCCATCTCTCGCTCACTGTAAGAAACCTCTGAGTGTTCCTGGATGGCTCTCTTTTAAACTTCAGAAACACGTCTCCACTGTGGTAAAAACAGCTTTTGCCAGTTGCGTCAGATATCCAAAGCAAAGCCGTTCCTTCCTTTAAAGGACCTTGAAAAGCTTATCCACGCATTTATCACATCCAGACTGGACTACTGTAACTCCCTCTACTCGGGCCTCCAACACTCTTCTCTTTACCGGCTTCAGTTAATTCAAAATGCAGCTGCGCGTCTTTTAACAGGTACGAGAATCTATGAACGCATAACTCCCAATTTTAGCCAAATTACATTGGCTCCCTGTCAAATATCACATAGATTTTAAAATTCTTTAGTTCACTTTTAAAATTCAGAATAATTTAGCGCCCAGCTATCTCTCTGAACTCCTCCACTTACACAATCCCAACAGAGCACTTAGATCGTCCAATCACAGGCTCCTTGCACAACCTAGGACTCAAATGAAGTCGAGAGGTGACCGGGCCTTTGCAACCGTGGCACCCAGACTCTGGAATAACCTCCCTGTTCATATTCGTACTGCCGAGTCGATCCAGTCATTTAAATCACGTCTTAAAACGTATTTTTTTACTTTGGCCTTTGATTCTAACTCGTTGGCTGTTTTAGCTTATTGTGTTGTTGTGTTGATATTGACCCTTTCCAACCTGTGGGCCAGCGCTTTAGCTAGGATCTTAAAGTCAAGGTTCAGAAGTGAAATCGGCCGGTATGATGCACACTCAGTTGTCGTTCCCCTTTTTTGCAATTAAAGTTATGGAAGCGTCGTACCAGGAGGTTGGCAGTTTGCCTTGTGTGGATGCTTCAGATAGAACAGAGTGGAGTAGAGGTACGAGCTGGGGGCAAATGATTTGAAAAATTCTACCGAAAAGCCGTGCGGGCCAGGGGACTTCCCTGACTGTAGAGAGAAAATTGCAGCGCCAATGTCTTCTTTGGAAAATGGCGCATCCAAGATCTCTCTGTGGGTGTCTTCCAGCTCAGGAAAGTCCAAGCTTTTAAGAAAATTTGTGATCAGTGAGCGGTCGGTGGGAGATTCAGAGGAGTAAAGCTTCAGATAATATTCCCTGAATGCGTCATTGATTTTGGCATGATCAATAACAAGCCCACCATCTGACTTAATGGTGTTTATACACTGACGTGGCTTTACACTCCTTATTTAGTCAGCTAGGAGTTTGCCCGATTTCTCTCCATGCACAAAGAGTGTACTCCTCTTTAAGAGTTGCCTCTCCACGGCATGAGTTGAAAGAAGTTCAAATTTGGTTTGGAGTTCAATATGTTTCTTGTAAACCTCAGAGTCCTTATTGTATGCATAGTGATGGTCCAAGTGTTTTATTTTATCGGCTAATTCTTGCCTTTCTTTGAAGTTTACCCTCTTTATATTAGCTGTATATGAAATGATCTGCCCTCGGGATAGGACCTTCATTGAGTCCCAAACTAAAAGGCTAGAAATATTTGGGGAAAGATTGGAGTCTAAAAAGAGCTTAATTTGGTTATTTATAAATTCCAGAAAGGTATTATCAGATAGTAGTGTGGGGTTAAAATGCCAACTCCTGTCTGTTCTAGGTAAGTCAGGCATAGCCAGTCAGAATTAAAGGGGCGTGGTCTGATATAACTATGGCACGGTATTCACAGGCACATGCAATGTGGGGTGGCTGTAGCTCAGGTGGCAGAGCAGGTCAGCCACTAATCAGAAGGTCGGTGGTTCGATCCCAGGCTGCCTCCTGGCTGCATGCCAAATATCCTTGGGCAAGATACTAACCCCATGTTTGTCTACTGGTGGTGGTCAGAGGGCCCGGTGGCGCCTGTGTCCGGCAGCCTCGCCTCTGTCAGTGCACCCCAGGGCAGCTGTGGCTACAATGTAGCTTGCCATTGCCAGTGTGTGAATGGGTGAATGACTGAATGTAGTGTAAAGCGCTTTGGGGTCCTATGGACTAGACAATACAAATGCAGGCCATTTACCATTTACTAGTCAAGTAGTCTATCCTAGAAAAAGTGTGATGGACATAAGAGAAAAAGGAATACTCCTTTCAGTCAGATGCAGATATCCCTGTTCCCGTATGAAGAAAGGAATGAATGCGTTTATGTTTTTGAACAGAAACAGGAAATACACACTCAGACTTTGTCCCGACTGCCGTTAGACCAAAACCAAGAGAAGAAGAGAGCTCGGCGCGTCACAGGAACAGGAAGTGCTCAAAGTCCAAGCACCATTACCTTCAGAGGTTGCGACCTCTGGAGGATGACGTTGGACAGGCGCTTTAGGCCTGCTGTACAGGTTTTTGATTGGACGAACAATGTTTAGAGCTGTTCTCTGTCCAGCTTGTCGCCGCTCACTGAGACGAGGCGGAGCAGAGATGGCAGCTGCAGTCTGTGGCGCGGTCGCAATAATATTCTCCTGAAGTCTGAAGCAGGAAGTTGAACTTCCCCGGGTCTGAAACAAGACGCTCAGACTGCGAGGAAGCAGCGCCAACCACTGAGCTACCCTGGCACCGCTGTCACACACGCGATGATGTCACCTTCAAGCTACGCTGCGGGACGTACCTGCTGGCTGTAGCTGAAGTTCACGTCTGATCTCGTGGGAGAGTCAGCCACGCCTCCTTCCTGCTCATCCTTTCAAAATAAAATAAAAACAGACTGATTACAGCTTCATGGGGTCACTGATCACATGACCTCTTCACACGTGCGAATTTCAAACCAGTTTTCATGTGCAACATTATGCTGACCTGCATCACACTAACAGGAGACAGAGGCAGAGGTCAGCTCTTACCTGATTGGTGGAGGTCTCAGTGGCGCTGTAAACTCCGGAGGTCTGGAAACTCTGATCTGAAATAATGTGAGACAGAGTCACCAATACGGCTGCTGCAGGGAGGCGTGTCACAGCGGGATCACGTTACTCACCCTGTGAACTGTAGATGAAGTCCTCCGTGTACTCGGCTGCATGCGGGAGCCACGCGCGCGCACACACACACACGCACGCACGCACGCACGCACACACACACACACACACACACACACACACACACACAATTAAAGTCAGTTTCTGATGAGTTTTCACAGTAAAAACCTCTCAGACCTTTACTGTGAAAGGTTACTAAGGGGAAGGAAGTGAAAATCTGAAGTGAGCAGTGGCGTCCTCACCCTGGTCCTCCACTGTGCTTATGTCCTCCTGCTCCTCCTCTGACGAGCACACGGGAGTGTTTCTGGGTGGGGGGGGAGGGGAGAGGGGCCCAGAGCCTCTCTGAACTCTATAGGAGGAGCCAGAGGGAGGGGCTGGGGCACCAATGGAGGGGGGAGGAGCCACAGTGGGGCCCTGCATAGGAAACGGTAAAATGTGACCTGAAAATGTTACACCTGACTCTTCTTCTTCGACAACAAGTCTGTGACCAATCATCAGCCGCCTCACTCAAGGGCCCTTTCTATTGGCTGCCAGCAACAACCAAGAAAAGACTGTATATAAAAGATAGACATGTTTGTAGGAGTTTAAAACTGCATTCTTGTTAATGGCCTAGAGGGGGCGATAGCTATGGTCACGTGGAAGTGGAAAAAACCTCAGTTACTCATCTCAGCTCACACACAATAAAATGGAGTCTGACGTCTCAGAGGACAAATATCTGGGACACTCTTAAAGATGTGATGTCGCTGCTTACCTCACCTGTCCTCAGTAATGTAGAATCTGGTTTTTGAGTAACCATCATTTAAACGTGTTTACCATAAACCACGTGAAGCACACGGCCCCTCCCACCTGCCTCAGCGCTCCGTGCACACACGCGCCGCATCATCGGAGGATTTTTCCAAGTACATACTCACTGGCAGCGGAGGGAAGACACCGTCGCTGGCGCCATCGAGCTGGTAGTACGAGATGGCTGCGTCCAGATCGGCCGGCTCCTCCACCGCCTCGGGAAAACCAAACTGACACTCTTTGTTCAGAGCCGCCGCCAGCTGACGCCGACTGTGCCTGAAAAAAACCACGGAGGAGAAAATAAAAACCCACCGACTGACATCACATCCTCTTTCAGGCCAGAGTGACTTTGTCTGCGATTACGGCACCTCATGTCACATGACTCGATTCATTTTAAAAACAGGAGCTGCTTCAGAGATCAGCTGACCGGTCATTCCTGGTGGTTACATCAGTGTCGTGCATGTTGGCGTGTCGTGCGTGTTGCCGTGTCATGCGTGTTGGCGTGTCGTGCGTTTACCGGGACCTGAAGGTGAAGCTCTCGTAGTCCTGATAATACCTGCGACCAGGATGGTAATAGGTCAGCTGAGTACCAATCAGGTGACGGTTCAGGAAATGGGTGGAGCTTCTGACCAGAAACATTTGCGCGCGTGCACACACACACACACACACACATACACACACACACACACTCCTCATTAACATGATATTTTTCACTGATGGTCAGAGCCACTGACATCGATCAGGTAACTAAGGGGGCGGGTCCCACCTTCAGAAAAGTGCATTTAAAACATTTGTGTCTGTGATGGAGTCAAACTGCACAGGTGCATCTCAGGTAAAGTCTCACCTTAAGGCTCCGTAGCGTGGTGTTCGGGCTGGGGGGGGATGGTGATGGCGAGGGGGGGCATAGGGGTTATAGGTCATAGCTCCAGGTGATGGAGGAGGGGGTGGGCGGGGGTGGCCCGCCGGTTGGAAGCGAGGTGGCAGACTCGAGGGGGCGGGGCCTCCATAGGAAGGAGGAGGTGGGATTAGCAGCTCTGTTCCCTTCATCCCACGAGATTTCCTGAAGTAGCGATGGCGGTGATGCCGCTGACGCCGCTGACCACGAGAGTCCGGGTCTGAGGGAGAGACAGGAAGAGACCGTACAGGAAGTCAGGTGAGTAACACAGGAAAAGGATAATACAAAACAGGGAGTGGATGGGAAAAAAAAAAAGCACCGAGGTCTCCTTTCCTGGAGGGGGCAGCCACATTCCAGACGGGAACCGGATTCACGGGTTTGAGGTCCGTCAGAGGGACCAGGTGTCTGTGAGGAAAGACACATGAGTGATGTCACAGCGGCACTGATGGACGTGATCCTGCCGTGTGTGTGCGTGTGTGTGTGTTACTTCTTGCCCAGTTTCTCGATGAACACCGTGATGGCGGATGAGTGCGTTCCCACTTCCTGGATGAAGGCGTTGTAGTACTTGCCCTTCGGCTCCAGACGCACCTGAAACAAGTTTCATTCCTGATGTCACAAACATGGTGGCTAGGGGGTGGAGCCAAAAACAAAATGCCACCTATCTTATAGTACCACAAATGTTTTTGGAGCTTCATTCATAAGAGTTACAGACAGTAACCACAGACAGTAACTGTTTTTCAGTGCTTTCAGTGTCTGAACAGCTGATTAAAGTTTGACCTCTGACCCCTCGCTGTAGTGACCTCACCAAAAACTCACAACACGCATACCGAGACGCCTCAGAGGTCACGCTACCCAGAGTCCCCTTGATGTTTACGTGCTTGATAATTACATTCTCCAAAACTACTTCCTCCAAATGTTTCAGCATAAAAGCCTCTTTAAGAAGTGAAGTTCAGTGTAGTGAAATGCTGAGAGCTTTTAATTTGAAAGGAATACAGGAAGTGTCAAGAGTTTGTAAAGGAGAGTGAGCCTAGATGCACTGGTGGATTATTTTATTGCAGGTGAGGTCAAAGGTCAGAGAGCGGTTCCTTTTTTTCTCGTCATGTAAAATGTTGACAGAGCTTTGACGAGGACGTCCGTCTCTGCACATCAACATAAATCAGAATAAAAAAAATAATTCACCATGTCATAAACAGCGCCAGCCTTATTAAGCATCACTGGGCACTCTCCCTTTGTATCCTGTAGCATCTAGATAACCTGCCGGCTGTGAGGTCAGAGCCTGAGGCGGTTTGGTGTGAATGAACTCTGACCTCTGTGTCTGAACCTTGTTCACATCCGCATTATAAAGTTTTCAGTAATAAATGGTAAATGGCCTAGTCCCTAAGGACCCCAAAGCGCTTTACATATCCAGTCATCCACCCATTCACGCATACATTCACACACTGGTGATGGCAAGCTACATGTAGCCACAGCCACCCTGGGGCGCACTGACAGAGGCGAGGCTGCCGGACACTGGCGCCACCGGGCCCTCTGACCATCACCAGTAGGCAACGGGTGAAGTGTCTCGCCCAAGGACACAACGACCGAGACTGTCCAAGCCAGGGCTCGAACCAGCAACCTTCCGATTACAAGGCGAACTCCCAACTCTTGAGCCACGATCGCCCCAATACAGTCTTCTTACCTGACACTTGTCTCCCAGGAAGTACCGCCTCCCTGCAAACACCATGTAGTCCGTCTTCTGCATCTCTATCACAGTGATCAGATTAGACCGTCACAGGAAGTAATCAGATTACACAGCCGTCAGTTGTACAGTGTCCAGCTTCAGTTCACCAGCATTACTTTATCCTGACGCTGGTCTGGATTAGTTAAACCTGCGTTACCTTTGCAGGTGTCCTGCCACACATCGAACTCTAGGTTTCTGTAAATGTCCCCGTCCAAAGACTTCATCACTTTGTAGGGCAGAGACAGTCTGGAGGGGGGCAGAGCTTCTGCAGGAGGCTGAACAACAAAAACATTACATCAGCTGCAGTTCCTCTGATGTCCAGCAGAGGCAGCAGTGAGTCAGTCCCATAAACTTCCATGTTTGCTGTCTGCTAGCTTCACCTGACCAATAATATGGCTGCTGTGAGGTTACCGTACCAACAGATCATCCAAGAAGGCGGAGCTCCAGTTTAATGAGTGAAATTCAACAGTTATGATTGGATGCCACTGACTTGCACGTCACGGATTCTTCTGGCATCATTTGGCTCTTTGCATTTTTACCTTTCTTACTTCACCAATGACGAGTTCACGTGTTCCAGCTCCTGCTGATGGCGTCCTACGACTCTGAACAAACTCAGGCTGAAACTAGACATTAAAAGCTGCAGAACAGAGGTCGTCACTGCAGAGCCTCAGGCGTGAAGCAGGAAGTAGAGCGTGTTTCTAAAGACCCTGGTGGCTCCTCTGAATGTTCTGGTTATCACATAATTTTCTTACATTGAGCGAAAATAAGACCGAAATCATAGTCTTTGGTAGTCACACTCTGCTAGACCGGTTAGCTGATGCCCTTGGCCCTCTCGCCAGCCATCTCTCGCTCACTGTAAGAAACCTCTGAGTGTTCCTGGATGGCTCTCTTTTAAACTTCAGAAACACGTCTCCACTGTGGTAAAAACAGCTTTTGCCAGTTGCGTCAGATATCCAAAGCAAAGCCGTTCCTTCCTTTAAAGGACCTTGAAAAGCTTATCCACGCATTTATCACATCCAGACTGGACTACTGTAACTCCCTCTACTCGGGCCTCCAACACTCTTCTCTTTACCGGCTTCAGTTAATTCAAAATGCAGCTGCGCGTCTTTTAACAGGTACGAGAATCTATGAACGCATAACTCCCAATTTTAGCCAAATTACATTGGCTCCCTGTCAAATATCGCATAGATTTTAAAATTCTTTAGTTCACTTTTAAAATTCAGAATAATTTAGCGCCCAGCTATCTCTCTGAACTCCTCCACTTACACAATCCCAACAGAGCACTTAGATCGTCCAATCACAGGCTCCTTGCACAACCTAGGACTCAAATGAAGTCGAGAGGTGACCGGGCCTTTGCAACCGTGGCACCCAGACTCTGGAATAACCTCCCTGTTCATATTCGTACTGCCGAGTCGATCCAGTCGTTTAAATCACGTCTTAAAACGTATTTTTTTTACTTTGGCCTTTGATTCTAACTCGTTGGCTGTTTTAGCTTATTGTGTTGTTACCTATTGTTTGTTGTCCTGTTTTATTGTTTGTTTTAATTGTCTCGTGTTTTCACTGACTGTGAAGCACTATGGTCAACACTGTTGTTTTAATATGTGCTATATAAATACATTTTGATTTGATGTGTAAGAATTTAGGAAGGATATTCATTTTAATTGAATTAATTCGTCCGACCACAGTTGTGTTCAGGGGTGACCACTGTTGAAGGCTTTGTTTGACATTCTTCAATAGTGTAAAAAAGTCGGCTTTGAGAAGTTGTTTATACTTTCTTGTAATTGTAATACCAGGTAGGTGAACTGCTCCTTGACCACTTTAAAGGGGAAACCCGACAAATCTATTGGAAATGCTTCTTCATTTGATAGACAAAGTTCGCTCTTGGACAGATTTAATTTATAACCACAGACTTGACTGAAACGCGTGAGTAGAGACAATATAGACGTTAGGGAAGCATGTGCATTTGAGATAAAAAGCAATAAATCGTCAGCATAGAGAGAGACTGTTCAGTTTGACCTCTTTGTATGCCCTGGACAAGTTTACTGCTTCGAAAAAGCATTGCTAAAGGTTCAGTAGCTAGATCAAATAACAACGGGCTAAGGGGCCGGTCCTGACGTGTGCCACGTTTGAGTGGGAATGGTTTTGATTTCTGGCTATTAGTGCAAACAGACGCAACAGGGGACAAGTATGGGCACTTGATCCATGAGATGAAGTTGGGACCGAACCCAAATCTTTCCAGCACAGCAAATAAATAGTTCTACTCTACACGGTCAAATGCTTTTTCTGCATCGAGGGAAAGAACACATTCTGGAGTGTCCTTGGACGGCGTGTGCAGGTTATTAACAATTATTAATATTACCCCTGATATTGACCCTTTCCAACCTGTGGGCCAGCGCTTTAGCTAGGATCTTAAAGTCAAGGTTCAGAAGTGAAATCGGCCGGTATGATGCACACTCAGTTGTCGTTCCCCTTTTTTGCAATTAAAGTTATGGAAGCGTCGTACCAGGAGGTTGGCAGTTTGCCTTGTGTGAATGCTTCAGATAGAACAGAGTGGAGGATGAACAAAATTAAACAAGATTTAAACAGCATTTACGACGAGGAAATCGAAAAAAAGCTCAAATTTACAAAACAAAAGTATTATGAGACGGGACCTAGGGCGCTGAAGCTTCTGTCGTGGAGACTGCGAAAACAACAGGAAAAGAACAGAATTCATAAAATCAGGAACCCTGAGTCACAAATTATTTGCAGTAAACTGGAGGATATCCAACGGGCATTTGAACAGTATTACAAAGACCTATATACCCAACCTCCCCTAGTAGAGAATACAATGATGGAAGCCTTTCTAAACTCATTAGACCTACCATCTATAGGAGAATTGCAAAATAAAAAACTCATGGCAGAGATAACTGCTGAAGAGCTGCATAAAGCCATTTCCAGACTGAAGGCGAATAAGGCACCAGGTACAGACGGTTATCCGTCCGAATGGTATAAAGCATTTAGGACACAAGTAACACCAGTGCTGCTTAATTGCTTTAATCATACACTAAGAACAGGAGTAGCCCCACAATCTTGGAGAGAAGCAGTTATCTCAATTATCCCAAAAGACGGCAAAGATAAAAAAGAATGCAGCTCGTATAGGCCAATTTCTATCCTTAACGTGGACTATAAATTATTTGCTTCAATACTAGCTAAGAGACTGGAATCAATTATCCCGGAGCTGATAGACTTAGATCAGACAGGCTTTGTTTCAAATAGACAGACTCAGGACAACCTGAGGAGAACGCTACAAGTGATGGATCATATAACATCAGGAAATATTAGTGCAATGTTGGTCAGCCTAGATGCCGAAAAGGCATTCGACTCGGTGGGTTGGGAATATCTATTTAGGGTACTAGCAAGATTCGGATTCAAAGATGGCTTCATTAAATGTATCAAAGCACTGTATTACTCCCCAACAGCCAGGATCAGGATTAATGGACACCTGTCTCAAAATATTACTCTGAAGCGAGGGACACGCCAGGGCTGTCCCTTGAGCCCGTCCCTGTTCGCCTTGTACATTGAGCCTCTGGCTCAGGCTATTAGAGAAAACTCTGAAATACAAGGAATAATGATCAGGGGTGAAGAACACAAGACTTGTATGTTTGCGGATGATGTTCTTCTTTTTATTACAAATCCTGAATCTAGTTTGTCCCAATTGATGACCTTACTAAAAGCCTACAATCACTACTCTGGCTATAAACTAAATATTCAAAAGACTCAATCCCTTACGTTCAATTATACACCTCGACCGGAAACTGTAAAGAAATTTAACTTCAAATGGGACTCTCCCACAATAAAATACTTGGGAGTAAACCTAACGAAAGACATGTCTAGACTCTATGAAATTAATTATTGCCCCCTCAACAAAGAGATCAAATCTGACCTAACTCGGTGGTCTCTCCTCCCTTTGGATATGAGTAATAGAACAGAAATAATTAAAATGAACGTTCTGCCTCGAATTCTCTATCTCTTCCAGTCACTACCCCTGGAGATAACCCAAAAACAATTTGACGAGTGGGACAGATGGATCTCACGGTTCATCTGGAACGGCAGAAGACCAAGGGTCCAGTACGAGCTTTGCCGTGCTTACAAGATTACTACTACACCGCACAACTGAAGCCCCTGGTAAACTGGTGCTCCCCAAACTATGAAGCTAAATGGAAAAATATGGAAATTACACAATTAGACTTCCCATTACAGTCTCTTTTAGGAAATAAGAACCAAGCTGAAAAATTTTACAAAGATTTGAACCATTTCACCCGGTTCACCCTGAAACTATGGTTCAGGGTAGTGGGGAAACTACAAATAGAAAAACAGGCTAGGACCTTGAATTGGATAGCTTATGACCCGGAGTTTGTGCCTGCCAGGCTGGATGGGACCTTTAAACAGTGGACTCTGAGAGGAATTACTTCTTTTTGTTCACTAGCAACAAATGGGGGAATCCAAAGCTATAAAACCATCTCAGATACATACGGACTGGCAAAGCATGACTTCTTTAGATACTTGCAGGTTAGAGACTATTACAACAAGACGTTACTATTCAGAGATGAAAACGAATACAACCTAATTCATATCTTTCAAGAGGCATACAAGAGAAAGGACTCTAAAAAGATGGTCTCTAAAATATACGGTAGTATACAAGCCTCTAAAAATCACTCTACGTTGTACATTAAGCAAAAATGGGAGAGGGAATCAGGCTCACAAATTTCAGAGGACAGCTGGTGGGGAATATGTGAGTCTCAGGCTACCACTGCAAATTCAAGGTCCTTAAGAGAGTTTGGTTGGAAGAATGTAGTGAGATTCTTTAACACTCCTAAACTCACAGCTCGGCAAACAGGCTCACAGAGCCAGGGCCTATGTTGGAGAGGTTGTGGAACCCCCATGGCAAACCATTTTTATGTCTTCTGGGCCTGCCCAGGGATCCAGCCATATTGGGGGGAGGTGGCCCTTGAGATAAACAAAATAATTGGGATTAGAATAGACTATTCATTTGATACGTTGTATCTTGGCAAATTGCCTACGGCACTCCCACATAATGATAATTATTTATTGAAAATACTTTTGGCTGGCTGCAGGAAGGCCATAACCCGAAGATGGCTAAAGGCAGACCCTCCAACTCGGGCCCAATGGCGTGGGATAGTGGAAGAAATTTTTGGAATGGAAAGACTTACCTTTGTCCTTAGACTCGAGCTTGAGAAATTCAAGAAGCTCTGGGAAAAATGGGTTGTGTACTCCCTTTGTACTGAATAATTGAACATTACCATGATGTAAGTAGATGCTATATAACACACACACACACACACTTACATACAGTCCTTGTCTTGTAACCAAAGGGGGGTTGCAAGGGGAGGTGCTTTGTAAACTATTGTTTGAAGTTTGTCAATAAAAGGCAGCGAGAGGAGGCCACCATTTGGGGTTCTTTGTCGTGCTGGACACAGATGAGGCCTCCCTTGTGCAAATAATGGATCGATCGACTGTCTTGTTTTCTTCATGATGAATAAGTCTCTAGAATTAGCGGGGTTTGTGGAAACACAGACCCAACATAAACGGCCGTGAAATTGGACGGTCTAGCCTTCTGATTAGCGTCACCGCTGTCTCGGTGGAGTTTAATAAACTCAGCCGTCTGATCCTTGCTATCTAAAGTATAACAGGACACTGGTGTAAATTCTCAACTGTCTCATACTTCTGTTTAATCAGTTTTCTGTTTGACGTTTAGTCAGCTGTGTAAAAATCAAGGAGGAACCCACCCAGGGGATTAATAAAGTTTTATTTTATCTAATCTAATAACTTTAATCTCAGCCAAACCGATTTACTCACGAACAAACAAAACACTGAAAAAAGCCCAACAATAACATTTTTAGGTTGTCTAAGTGACTTATATATTACGTTTAACCCGAGCAGCGAAAGTCCGCGGTGATCTGAAAATGATGTGCCGGGCGTTGTGCCGTTCTCGGCCGCATCAGTAACCCTCGAGCTCCCGGCTAGCTTTCGAGCTGGTGGGTAGCAGACGTCTCCGAAAACGGCAAAGCACTTATGCAAATATGCGATATCTTGATAAACCGAGCAGATATTTGATGTTTACAGAGCTACTTTCTCGCCTGAAAATACGTTAAAAGTTTATTTTGTGACCCAGAAAGATTAGTATGAGTAATTTTAAAACTTAGTAGCGGCCGCCATTGTTGGAAACTGGAGTTTGGCTGGGCCGCGCTATGAATTCTGGGATATGGTAAGCCACGAAGGATACACCCGACCCATCCTTCAAATTCGGGGAAAAGGAGGACGCATTTGTTGGCTGCATTCGGAGGAGTCTACGAATTTGGACAGCCTTCGGCGCGTCGCTGTGACGTAATCGGTCTACAAATGCGGCCTCAGGAGGGTGCAGCCCATGAATTTGGACACGACCTTTGTCCCGACTGCCGTTAGACCAAAACCAAGAGAAGAAGAGAGCTCGGCGCGTCACAGGAACAGGAAGTGCTCAAAGTCCAAGCACCACCACCTTCAGAGGTTGCGATCTCTGGAGGATGACGTTGGACAGGCGCTTTAGGCCTGCTGTACAGGTTTTTGATTGGACGAACAATGTTTAGAGCTGTTCTCTGTCCAGCTTGTCGCCGCCCACCGAGACAAGGCGGAGCAGAGATGGCAGCTGCAGTCTGTGGCGCGGTCGCAATAATATTCTCCTGAAGTCTGAAGCAGGAAGTTGATCTTCCCCGGGTCTGAAACGAGACGCTCAGACTGCGAGGCAGCAGCGCCAACCACTGAGCTACCCTGGCACCGCTGTCACACACGCGATGATGTCACCTTCAAGCTACGCTGCGGGACGTACCTGCTGGCTGTAGCTGAAGTTCACGTCTGATCTCGTGGGAGAGTCAGCCACGCCTCCTTCCTGCTCATCCTTTCAAAATAAAATAAAAACAGACTGATTACAGCTTCATGGGGTCACTGATCACATGACCTCTTCACACGTGCGAATGAAAGGGCGTTGAAAGGCTGCTCCAACGGAACTTATTGTTTTCGGAGGAAAACACAACAATATGAAACAGGAAAGTACCGCAGTGTAATCCATTTATTTCAACAAAGTAACTGTATTCTGAATACCACCTTTTTAAACGGTAACTGTAACGGAATACAGTTACTCATATTTTGTATTTTAAATACGTAACGGCGGTACATGTATTCCGTTACTCCCCAACACTGTCCGTGTTCCACATGTTGCATTCGCAGATTCTCATTTTCACTGAACAATCGTCTCTTTCCGCCTGGTCTTCTGTCTCTGTGCTTCTGTAACATAAAGAACGAGCTGACATTTTTCTCACGACACCAGCAATCAGCTCAGCAGGCCCTCAGATTACCTGCATGCATCCTCCTACTCACCTGTCAGCGGTTGTTTAACACCTGCTGCTAATTCAAGAAACACGCCCACGTTACCTGGTGATAGACTTGTAGTCAAGACCACCTAATCCGAGACCAAGACAAGACCAAGACCAGAGGGTATCGAGACCAAGACAAGACCAAGACCAGAGGGTATCGAGACCAAGACAAGACCAAGACCAAGTTGAGACAAGACCAAGACCGAGTCAAGACGAGACCAAGACCAAGACCGAGACCGAGACAAAAAAAGTCTTTAAACTGCAGCCAGATGCTATTCTATGCAGGACACCTTAAACTAGTTTTTTATTTAAGCAGCAAGGTAGAACAAAGTCGGGCCTGTATCAAGACACAGGGACTAAACCCCAATTCAACCAGACCCAGAACTGATCCGGAATTAAAACAGGACTACAACAGTTCAAAATCAGGACTACTGAGGACTTAACCAAGACAGAACCAGAATCAGAACTAGATGATAGTAGCACTAAAAAATCATCATAGACCTGCACTACACTTATTTTTTAATTCTACCAAAGTACAATATTTAGATTGAGAAAAGTTTATATAATTATTTAGCCTTGTTGTGCAAACAAGCCTGCATAACTTAATAAATATAGAATTTGAAAAGTAACAAATGGTATCTAAAAAGAAACACTAGGTACGAGATACAGTTCTGATGAGTTTTGGCAAACAACCATTTGACTAACATGTGTGTCTCACCTGCTCTTTTTCATCTCTGTTCTGTCCTCATTCTCTCTCTCTCCCTCTCTGTTTCTCTCTCTCCCTCTTTGTGCTGACAATCAAGCCAAACACCAACATCATCAAATATACAGTTGAAACCAGATATTTATGTACTCTTCAGATAAAAACACAAACACTTTTTTAATTGTAACATCAAATCAGACTAAATGTTTATTTTTTTTTAAAAAAAAACACATTTGTTAACTTTAAGAGTAAAGAGAGAAACTATCTGTATTTCTTAATTGCAAATGGCACCAAATTGTATTCAAAATTGAGCCACACTTATGGAGCTCGACAATTCTTTTCCTGATGTTTTGGTTGACATCTCTTTATTTTTCCCATGTCACAGAAACAGGCTCTGTGTTTTGCCTTATATGCATCCACAGGTGTGCCACCAATTTACTCACATGGACTCTACTAACCTATCAGAAGCTTCTTCAGCTCAGAATGGAATCGTCTGGAGTTTTCTTATTAATTAACAATAAACTTAGTGTATATGTACTCCTAAATTTGATGAAAGTGATTAAAATAGACAGTTCCCTCTTTTTATTCTGACATTTAACTAATTCAAAAGATATTTCAACATTTATTTATCTAAAACAAAAGTTTACTCTAAATTGATGTTTAACAGTAAAAAAAAGTTTTTATGTTTTCTCCATAAAGTGTATGTAAATATCTGGTTTCAAGTGTGAATATACTGCTGTGTATTGAAAATCCTCTTGTTTTGCATAGATATACTAAACAACATCCAAAGCATAATATATAAAATAACATCTACCTGAGTTTTTTCTTTGAAAGAAGCTCCTTATGTCCATTGTTGTGTTCATCAGTACACAATTGAAACCGATTTAGAGAGTTTGTTTAGCCGTGGAGGCAGGGGCGGAGCGTGGGGGTGGCTTACTGGGCTTAAGCCCGGGTTGTTTTGTCAGAAGCCCGGGGTATTTTGGAGTGTAATTTTTTCATAGTTAGATGCCTGGCTGACAACTGTATAAAACAAAAAGTACACACAATATTCGAAGCACATAGTGCACACTGTGGGAATTTACGACTGTGCGTGAATCCCCCCCTGATATTGGTATGATCCAAGCTCAGGCACTAAGCGACTGAGCGAGGGGGCGGGGCAGCTGCTGCCCGTGAGTGCGGTGTTGGAGAGACGGAGCCAGCCATACTAAGGAGAGCTTAAGTTTGACCAGGTACCAAAGAAAATCATTCGTACTGTACAAATAATGTATATATGACGGTGCATCACGAAAGATTGATATCAAACTGATCACTTGACCAATATTACGTTACTTGCTCTTCAAGTGAATCAACAAATGGCGAAATGAAAAGCCGAACAAATGCTATTTTTTTTAGAGAGTCTTAGCTTACGTGTGTTTATTTCATATTTTCAGTTCTTACCCTCCCCGACAAAATCGGTTTCAGTTATGTACTGAAACATAAGAATGGACATTCGAGGGTTCTTTCAAAGAAAAAACTCAGGTAAATGTTATTTTATATATTATGCTTTGTATGTTGTTCAGTATATTTATATGCAAAACAAGAGGGATTTCAGTACACAGCAGGATATTCACATTTGAAACCAGATATTCTTCTGACAAAACAACCCGGGCTTAAGCCCAGTAAGCCACCCCCACGCTCCGCCCCTGCCTCCACGGCTAAACAAACTCTCTAAATCGGTTTCAATTGTGTACTGATGAACACAACAATGGACATAAGGAGCTTCTTTCAAAGAAAAAACTCAGGTAGATGTTATTTTATATATTATGCTTTGGATGTTGTTTAGTATATCTATGCAAAACAAGAGGATTTTCAATACACAGCAGTATATTCACACTTGAAACCAGATATTTACATACACTTTATGGAGAAAACATAAAAACTTTTTTTTACTGTTAAACATCAATTTAGAGTAAACTTTTGTTTTAGATAAATAAATGTTGAAATATCTTTTGAATTAGTTAAATGTCAGAATAAAAAGAGGGAACTGTCTATTTTAATCACTTTCATCAAATTTAGGAGTACATATACACTAAGTTTATTGTTAATTAATAAGAAACTCCAGACGATTCAATTCTGAGCTGAAGAAGCTTCTGATAGGTTCGTAGAGTCCATGTGAGTAAATTGGTGGCACACCTGTGGATGCATATAAGGCAAAACACAGAGCCTGTTTCTGTGACATGGGAACATCAAGAGATGTCAATCAAAACACCAGGAAAAGATCTGTGGAGCTCCATAAGTGTGGCTCAGTTTTGAATACAATTTGGTGCCATTTGCAATTAAGAAATACAGATAGTTTCTCTCTTTACTCTTAAAGTTAACAAATATGTTTTTTTTTTTAAAAATAAACATTTAGTCTGATTTGATGTTACAATTAAAAAAGTGTTTGTGTTTTTATCTGAAGAGTTTGTAAATATCTGTATATTTGATGATTGTCAGCACAAAGAGAGAGAGAGGAACAGAGAGGGAGAGAGAGGAGAATGAGGACAGAACAGAGATGGAACAAGAGCTGGGGCCCGTTCTTCGTACGTCGCTCACTACATCCAAGATCAAACCATCGCGCTAACCGTGAGCTCGCTAATCCGGTTCCCCGAACACACCTGTTGTCGACGATTAGTACTGCTGGACGCAGTAATGTGACATCACTGGGTGTCGTAAAAGGGGCTACGCATCGATAGTAGAAACATTGATCGGCAACCCGCTGATTGGTCGGCGAAAATGTCGAAGGGGCGCGCTCGGTATTTTCCGGCAGCAGAGCAAGAACTCTTGATTGAGGGATTTCAGGAGTTTCAGAGTTTAATTAAAACGCAAGGGAACACTGCAAAGGCTGCAAAAGCAAGGAGTGAGGGCTGGCAGAAAGTTGCTGACAAATTAAACTCGTAAGTAATTTAATCATAACAATAATAATGGAGTGGATTGATATAGCGCTTTTCAAGGCACCCAAAGCGCATGACAATACCACTATTCAGTCACTTTATTATTTATTCATAGATTTATTATATTACACTATATTATCCAATATTATATTACATTATATTATATTGTTATATTATATCCCCTTTCACATTAGAGCCACAACAGGACCCACTAGAACATGGGAACAAGTAAAAGTGGAATATAAGAATATCCTACAGAATGGTAATATTTATCGCTTATATTGCTTTTCGTCTCTTGGAAAGAGACCCTGAAATAATCTGTTTGTTTGTTCATAACAGCAACCAAGAAAAGGGCGGAGCAAAAAAAGACAGGTGGTGGTCCTGCACCCCCTCGTCAACAAGTTGGTTAAGTGAATAATACCCTCACGGGAATATCGATATCTCTCTATGAGCACACTGTCGCGCTGAGCTAAAGGATCCTGTCTGTCCCGCAATATACGCTGGATACTGAGGACTCTCCTTATCAATCTTGCACCTTCCTCAATGGGTGGCTCGCGTAAACGGACAGGACATGGCTGCGACAGACTTCCCAAATCCACCTTCGCTTTTATAGCCGTGGTCTCTCATCTTGATTACACGAAGTAATTTACAATTACTACTCTGAAATATGAATTACATCTGTAATAATCACATACATGTAATAGAATGTTAATAGTACATTTCCCGTTTTTAGGATATGACCTGTATGTATCTGTGTGAAATCAATAAAAGGATCAAGTGCTGCATTATCTTTAGTTACATTGATGTTATTTATTTATGTTGAAACAGTGGTGGAATATCGCTGTTGCTTTCGTATAAATGAAGCGGACATACCTGCGTGGCCGCGATCTAATCCTGTTTACATAAAGTAAACCTGCTCCCGAGCAGGTTTACGCTTACGGCTCTGTTGCTATGACAGCAAGTCCCGGATGAGCTTCGGGGAACCGAACGATCCAAGATCACGCGAAATCGTCAACAATCTAATCCAGCTAACTTACCTAGCGAGGTACGAAGAACGGGCCCCAGGTGAGACACACATGTTAGTCAAATGGTTGTTTACCAAAAGTATCACTGTATCATAGGTCCTCATGTATCTCGTACCTAGTGTTTCTTTTTAGGTTTGTTATTTTTCAAATTCTATATTTATTAAGTTATGCAGGCTTGTTTGCACAACAAGGCTAAATAATTATATAAACTTTTCTCAATCTAAATATTGTACTTTGGTAAAATTAAAAAATAAATGTAGTGCAAGTCTATGATGATTTTTAGTGCTACTATCATCTAGTTCTGATTCTGTCTTGGTTAAGTCCCAAGTAGTCCTGATTTTGAACTGTTGTAGTCCTGTTTTAATTCTGGATCAGTTCTGGGTCTGGTTGAATTGGGGTTTAGTCCCTGTGTCTTGATACAGCCCTGATTTTGTTCTGCCTTGCTGCTTAATTAAAAAACTAGTTTAAGGTGTCCTGTATATGTGATATATATTTTTCCCTATATGAAGTCATTCTTTTTTGAACAAAACTCAAAACAGAGCCTATTAATCTTTCAGTCATTTCTACCCCCCCCCCAAGGGAAAAAAAAAAATCCCACATGCATACTACCCTTTTGGGCTAAGCCCCGGGTGTTTCAAATGTCTGGCTCCGCCTCTGCGTGGAGGGTAACAACTGAAAATATGAAATGTAAGCTAAGACTCTCTAAAAAAATCAGCATTGCTGTTCGGCTTTTTATTTATCCATTTGTTGATTCACTCGAAGAGCAAGTAACGCAACCAAGTGATCAGTTTGATATCAATCTTTTGTGATACACCGTCATATTTACATTATTAGTTCAGTACGAATGATTTGCTTTGGTGCCTGGTCAAACTTAAGCTCTCCTCTGTCTGCAGCAAACTCGCAGGCAGCAGCTTCTCCCCCCTCGCTCACATGGGTGCTGTGCTCAGTCGCCCAGTGCCTGAGCTCGGATCATACCAAAATTAGGGGGAATTTACGACGGTGCACTCTGTGCTTCGTGTGTTGTTTTTGTTTTATACAGTTGTCAGTCAGGCATCTAACTAAAAAATTACACTCCAAAAGACCCCATGCTTCTGAAAAAATGACCCGGGCTTAAGCCCAGTAAGCCACCCCCCCGCTCCGCTGATGGTTAACTCCAAATCTTCCGAACACTATGTCGATTTGAGAACGCAAGACCGAAACAGCGAGACCAAGACCGAGACCAAGACAAAAGTCCGTCGAGACCAAGACGAGACCAAGACCACGTAAAAGTGGTCTCGAGACAAGACCGGTCTCGAGACATCCAACTCTACCTGGTGATAGTCACAATTTAACTGGGCAGCCGGTGCTCGATATAAAGCAATGTCAGCGCATTTTTCTGCACAAGATAAGTAAATATAGTTTTTTTCCCGAATGCAGAGCTGCTGGAGCTTGTTTCCCAACAGAGCACTTTATAGGCAAACCTACTTTATCAGCGGCTGATGTCCAATCACCGGCACAGCTTTGAAACCTCACCTGAATTTGAGCTCTCAGTGGTTAAACGCTGGACTTAATTCACTCAGGTTTTGTTTGTCGGGTCACGTTTACTTCGCTGTTTTATTCACAACTGAGCAAATTGGTTTGGCTGAGGTTAAAGTTACGTTTCATAACTGCACAGTTTTAGAGATGTTTGATGGTTCACTGGCACATGTGTTAGACTGAACCATTCGCTTTTCTTTATCTGGTGTGTTTTGGATTTAACAGTGAATTTTAAGATTGAACTGACTTTTAAAAAGAGAAGGCGCATTTCCACTGAGAGGAGCAGAGTTTGCAACAGCATGTTCATCATCAAGACTGCAACCTGGACAGAAATATTATATCATCTGTTTTTTAATAGTTATTCAACTGTATTCTAAGCACCAGCAATCTGTTAGAATTTTTAGAGTTTACTTAACTAAAAATAAACGAGGTTAACATACAATTTGTGTGATTTTTTTTCTTTTCTTTTTTTTCTTTTTCGGTCACATGATGTTTAACTGTCAAAGGCTTGTTACAAACTATGAAACACATGGTGCAGACTTCTGGATGTTAGAAGAAAACTAATACTGCTCATGAATGAGACTAAAGGCAGGAAGGTGTCCTTTAAAACTAAACATGTTAATAGGACCTCCCTATTTATATCATAGTTTATGATATAGCACGTGTATTTCAGTAATAGCCTACTTATTTCAGTGTAGTGGTGAACAGTCACACAGCTCACGTGGGCGTTATCTGTGATACTCCTTAACTATAATTTATCCAAGTTAACTTCAGTTAACCATTCAGACAGTTCTTTTGCAATGAAAACCATAAACACCCATGCTCCTGGTAGGTTTCCGCTGTGTCAGCTGTTTACATTATAGGTGCTTATGCAGTAACCATGGTAACCACGGACTCTGAGCGGCTGGATCGACAGAGGTCAGACAACAATTTTACATATATGATCTTCAAACAGGACACAGCCATTATCCGTCCTGGCCTCATATCAAATGTGAACGCAGACTGAGTCTATGTTTGACATTTGCTTTATATCTAATCTTCCTCTCAAACATTTAAACAGCAGCGAGTCTGCAGCTGAGGGAACACAAACTCAAATTGTCGGAACAGGTTTGCTCGTTTCTTGCGTGTATTCATTTGGTGATTTATTAAATGTGTAACTGTTATTCTAATCTGCTGCTGAGTCTCTTACGCTGATGAAAATGCAGAAAACACAGATCACGAACACCTGTTCAACCAATCACTTTCATTCCACTTTGATCTGCGACAAACTGACGGTTCATCTCTGTTACAGTGTTGCGTTAGACTGCTATATTTTTTTGTTCTTTATGCTGTAGATTTTCACGTCTCTGGAATAGTTGGCAGTAATAAGGATGATCTTCTGTAAAATCATATTGATATGACCCGTGACATATTCGTACATGTCAGTTAGACTAGTCAGCTGGGAAACTGTGTTAACTCATAGAGCTGAAGATATCGTGGATATGCTGACCTCGCTCCGTGGTGTACAGGGCCGTTTACCCTCATGATTACTATTCACAATAAAAATATTAGCCGAACATCATGAAGTCTGTATGTGTTTCATAGTGTCGAACAACCTTTGTACAGTTAAAGCCAGCAGTTACTACATGACGGAAACACCAACATTATCTCATTTATACGTTTATACGCAGGTCAAGCTGATTACTGAACAAAAACCCAAAGATCAGCTGTTAATCGAATTTATTTGCTCTCTCTCCTCCTTAAACATGTTTTTAATGTTAGTCATAATTCCGAATTGGCGACTGAAACACGTAGGACACATAAGAACATCAGGAAAAAAAACCCGATAAATATAACCTCAGTAAAAGAAGTCAGTGTCAGCGGGGGTTATTACAGCTGTGTACCGGGGCCTGCGCTTTGTCAGTGATAATAACAGCTCGATTGCTTGCGAGACGAGCGGGTCTATCCCACGCTTTGCCGTGAGACTGGGCAGACATCTCCGAAATCATCGAAGCACTTTTGCAAAGAGCAAAGTGCTAGAAACAATGGCCACCAGGCCAAAGCAATGGTTTTGACTCGATCAGTGTTAACCCTGCCCACTGAGTTTGATGGGTGAGGTTGACAGATAAAATTATTTCATGGTGAGACCTGAAGGAGTCAACTGTGCCAAAATGAATAAATTAAATAATTACTTAAATGTGTCAATAATTAATTAAAATGTGAAATAAATAAATAATTAATTAAATGTGTCAATAATTATTTAATTACATGTGTCGTAAATATTTATGTACCGTAATTACCGTAATTGTCGGGCTATAAGCTGCTACTTTTTGCACAAGCTTTGAACCCTGCGGCTTTTAGTCAGGTGTGGGTTCTCTAAGGATTGTCCATGATTTTTGTGATATTGTAAGAGGATTTGTTTTGTTTGTTCCGCTGTTGTACGGCACTACGTTGCCTGGCGGAAGGGCATGTGATCAGACACACAGTATCGGGGTTCAAGAGTGGTATGTTGGTCACATGTCCGTCCGCCAGGCAACGTAGTGCCGTACAAAGTAGCGCGAAAAACAAACTTCAAAGTAGCGCTACACGTTCAGCGGGAGGCGTGCATCACGAGCGGTGATAAACTTGCGAAAAGCAAGTTATGCTCAACTCCACCAGTGGATTCTGACAGCGTGGAAAAGTGTGAAAACATCCACGATCACCAACGGATTTCGAAGGGCTGACCTGCTGCATGATGGAAAGGAGGACACCGCCACGGCCCTTCTGAGGGTGTTCGACTCTGACAACGAGGATTTCTTTGGTTTTGAAAGTGACAACGAAGGAAAGAAGCGGAGAGTGGATGACGAAGCCACCCTGAGCCTGTTCGTTTCCGACACTGGAGAAGAGGACTTTGGTGGTGTTAGTGCGCAGGAAGAAGAGAAAGATGGTGGTGAATGACTGACTTTTCTTCTTGTTAAAGCCGTGTCACTGCACCTGAGCCTAAAAGGTAGTCTGAATCTATTTTTTTTGGTGTGCTGTAGGTAGGTTATTGTTATGTACTACATTTGTTACTCATTTATGAAGCACAGTACATGTTTCGTACTTGTAATTACCGCTACTTGTACATATGCCTAAAAAGTTATGCAAATATGTACTCCTAACTTGTTTTCAAAATATTAATAAAAGGGGTGTGTCTCCAAACAGCCATCTCTTTCCTGACAATTCCCTTTGTGCATATTCTCTTACATATGATAAGTCAACATTGAAACACCTGCGGCTTTTAGTCAGGTGCGGCTAATGTATGTACAAAACAAGATTTTGCCCTGATTTTAGCTTGCGCGGCTAATATTCAGGTGCGCTTTGTAGTCCAGAAAATACGGTAATTATTTCCGATTTTAATTAATTATTGCCACATTTAATTAATTATTTAATGGTGTATTTAATTAATTCATTATGGCAGTCCTGGTGTTCCATACATATGAGCTGACCATGTGACGTAGAAGAATACAAAGACATATTTTGTTGAATGCATTGAAACTGAGAACAAATTTTACCTTTTCCATGGCCACTTTGTGAATCATTTGTCCCAAATGTTCTGCTTCATCCTTTGAATCATCTTTAGATTCATCCTGTGTGGGTCTGCTATCATGTGTCCCATCCTTTTCAGATGCTGCCGCCATCTGTTTTAAGAGAAGACAACAATATGTTTGGCTCATTTTTGATAGATAGATTGTGGAAGCAGTGCAATTACGTCACCGCCACGTGACGACTGTCCCAACTCGAAGTGTACTTCAAATGCGCCGTCGATTTCCCCAAATATCAAGCGTGGTCCGGTGCACGCTTCGTGGTCCCATATATCCCACAATTCATAGCGCGGCGGTGGGTGTGGATAATTTTGCTGCAAAATACGGCAGAAGGCAGCGGCCGAAGAGTAAACTGTCAAAAGTAAGTACTGAATACTATGCCACTTTTTTTATGTGCGAATGTTTAATAATGAAGAACATGAAAACATTACTGTTGGCCGCATGTCGGCAAAGTTGTGTGACATTAGTGATGTTTGTACTTTCAGCGTTAACTTGGTTTTAAAGCCTCTACTTCTAAATATATATATAGTTGACCTTAATCTTACAGAGAATGTGATGATTTGATAGATAATTAAAATCAGTCGTATATCCACAAACACAACAAGCTGAAAGTCAGTGATGCTGCTCGGTTTGCAGTCCTGAATATCGCGGCACAAGCAGGATTCACTGCACTGTTAATGTTAGCTATGTTATATTGCTGCCTCTGTTCGGTGGTGTCGAGCCAAACGGACTTTAACGTGTGTTTGAACGAGCTGACGGTTCACTCGTTAAGCTGAAAGAAAGATGCTTTAATCACAGGAATCACACATGTGTCCACTGTACCATCTGGGAACTCTTCTTGTTTAGCACTCGTAATAACACAAAGACTAAATCCTCCTTTTCTGGTGCTGTTTTGTAGCAGTATGTACGCCTGAGACTGTCACCTGTCTGTCTGTCCTGCACTCTCTCTCTCTGATTGTGTAATAAAAGTCTGAACATGTATTTATAAGTTACACTTGTAGAGGAGGAGGAGGAAGAGCCAGCAGCAGCTGACAGATGGAGAGAATAGACAGCCTGTTCCCTGTTTGTGGTTGACTGCTAGAAAAGTTTACAATAACTAACCGTCTGTCCTGAATCAGTCTTATTAGGTAATGTTAAAATAATTTTATAATAATTTGTGGGAGAAAGTACTCAGGGCCTTCAAGTTACACACTATAAAAGGCAGCAACAAGTTTAACATTCAGAAACCTAAAGTATGTATCAGCAGCAGAATGGACCTAAAAATAAATGTTTGTTTCAGTTCTATGAAGCTTTGAGTATTTTGGATTAGTAGTGTTTGTTGCATCATTTTGCTGTAATTGTTTATATGCTTTATATATTCTGAGGTAAGTTGATCTATAGTGTTACATCATATTCTATAAGGATGTTCTGTGTTTGTATACTTTCTGCCCAGTTTGACCCATTTAGCAGAAGTCAGCCTGTTTAAGGCTCTGATATCTATTTTGTATGACTTAAAGCAGTTATGACATGGTCTGAGTTTCTCACCCAATAAAGGAATATTTCATATATCAGTCTACTCTTCATTCTATCAGAAACAGTTATCACAGCTCGTACATTTTCTTTTTACACATAAAAGTAAGCATTGAGCCAAATGTAATAATGCCAACATATTAAACGAACAATATTTGTCTCTTATGTATAATACTGTCAAAGATACTTGTCTTTGAGTGAAGATTTAAGGTGATAGGAAATATAAATAACTGCAACTTGAATCTTTGACCCAGAGTTCAAGCTCACTGCTGTAATATGTATATAAATATATATATCATAATAATCTGACAATACATATATTATTGGCCATATTATATTTACATTACCACAGTGAGATGATTTTAGTCTCATGAACAACATTAGCTAATTGTTATTTACTAACTAATCTTAAAATGACTGTTCAGTACAGAAATGAAGCCCAACAATCATGTTTTACAGTCCTCTGGTCTCAGCCTCAGATACTCAACTAATCAAAGTGATGTCATGACAAAAATAAATGACCAACAAAACATTTTTTCTCCTTCATTTCTGTCAAACAAAGCTGGATGAAACGTTTCTCGCGGTTAGTATCATGGTTGTTAGGCAACCTGAACAGCACGACGAAGGCTAGACCGTCCCATTTCACAAGCCTCTCACTTCCGCACTTCTCGTACTTATAGTACGTAGTACGCGCACTCAACCGTGCAGACCCTGAATTGGGACACAGCCTGGTATGGCGTTATTTTTGTGCCACTATTCTGAGCGCACGTAAAAATTGAGAGCACATAAAAAAAGTTTGCAGGTACAAGTGTTGCATTTTGAGGAGAAATTTATTTTGAGCGAAGAAAAGCTGAATTTTAGTGAACAAAATTCATTCATGCGTGCAAAACATGTATTTCAGTGTTTGCTATTTTCCATACAAACACACACAACAGCAGCCCCTCTCGCTCGGTTTTTGCATTTGCGCTCGCTAACAACGTGTTGCTGGCGCTCTCAATATTTCTGCCCGTGCGCGCTCAACTCTTTCTCTACACCGTTATATTTGTGCCACAAAAACAGCCAGACAGGACAGGGTTAAAAAAAAAACCAACCAAAAACAAGCAAACGAAAAAAACCCGACAAGATACCTGTTTGTACTCATGTAACTTTTGAAAGTTAGCTTCATACCTGAGAGCTGGTACCTTCAAACTCGTCCTCCATGGTGCTTCTATCACTAAAACAATCCGCATAAGGCAAAGACTTTCAAAATAAGACAGGAAACAAGAAACCACTAAACAAAGATGGAGACACGAGACAGATACAGACTAGACACTGAACAGAAACTGCAAACTGCGGTCAAGTGAGCCCTCACTTACGAAGTCGCAGTCAAGCTAGCCGCCCCGCCAGCCGCACCTAAAATGTTGTTGCACTACTCTTACGCATATTACGGTATAGGTGCCGACTGGCTTAGAAACGCAGTGTTTTCTGTCCTGACACTATTTTACTTCACAATCCACTCCCAGTTTTGGTTAATCTCCACTTTCACCCCTGTGATCCACAGCCCAAATTACTGTATGATTCAGAGAAAATTAACAATAAAATTTACCCAATTTACTCAACTATACTTTTAATGTCCTCATCTTTGAGCTCAGATTACAGGAAAACTGAAAGAGGTGACGCAGATATCTCACTGGATTCTGACTCTGGGTGACCCCCACTCTGCATGCTGTGATCCACAGCCAAAATTACTGTACAGTTTTTGAGAAAATTGATAGTAAAATCTTCCCATTTTGCTTTACTGTACTCTACATATTGACATCTTTGATCTCCGATTACAGGAAAACTGTAAGAGGTGACGCAGATATTTCACTGGATTATGAATCTAGGCTGTCTCCACTCTGCACCCTGTGATCCACAGCCAAAATTACTGTACGGTTTTTGAGAAAATTGATAGTAAACTTTGCACAATTTACTCTACTGTACTCTATATATTCTCATCTTTGAGCTTAGATTACAGGAAAACTGTAAGAGGTGACGCAGATATCTCACTGGATTATGACTCTGGGTGACCCCCACTCTGCACCCTGTGATCCACAGCAAAAATTACTGTACAGTTTTTGAGAAAATTGATAGTAAAATCTTCCCATTTTGCTTTACTGTACTCTACATATTGACATCTTTGAGCTCAGATTACAGGAAAACTATAAGAGGTGACGCAGATATTTCACTGGATTCTGAATCTAGGCTGTCGCCACTCTTCACCCTGTCATCCACAGCCAAAATTACTGTACAGTTTTTGAGAAAATTCATGGTAAAATCTTCCCATTTTGCTTTACTGTACTCTACATATTGACATCTTTGAGCTCCGATTACAGGAAAACTATAAGAGGTGACGCAGATATTTCACTGGATTATGAATCTAGGCCATCTCCACTCTTCACCCTGTGATCCACAGCCAAAATTACTGTACGGATTTTGAGAAAATTGATAGTAAACTTTGCACAATTTACTCTACTGTACTCTATATATTCTCATCTTTGAGCTTAGATTACAGGAAAACTGAAAGAGGTGACGCAGATATCTCACTGGATTCTGACTCTGGGTGACCCCCACTCTGCATGCTGTGATCCACAGCCAAAATTACTGTACAGTTTTTGAGAAAATTGATAGTAAAATCTTCCCATTTTGCTTTACTGTACTCTACATATTGACATCTTTGATCTCCGATTACAGGAAAACTGTAAGAGGTGACGCAGATATTTCACTGGATTATGAATCTAGGCTGTCTCCACTCTGCACCCTGTGATCCACAGCCAAAATTACTGTACGGTTTTTGAGAAAATTGATAGTAAACTTTGCACAATTTACTCTACTGTACTCTATATATTCTCATCTTTGAGCTTAGATTACAGGAAAACTGTAAGAGGTGACGCAGATATCTCACTGGATTATGACTCTGGGTGACCCCCACTCTGCACCCTGTGATCCACAGCAAAAATTACTGTACAGTTTTTGAGAAAATTGATAGTAAAATCTTCCCATTTTGCTTTACTGTACTCTACATATTGACATCTTTGAGCTCAGATTACAGGAAAACTATAAGAGGTGACGCAGATATTTCACTGGATTCTGAATCTAGGCTGTCGCCACTCTTCACCCTGTCATCCACAGCCAAAATTACTGTACAGTTTTTGAGAAAATTCATGGTAAAATCTTCCCATTTTGCTTTACTGTACTCTACATATTGACATCTTTGAGCTCCGATTACAGGAAAACTATAAGAGGTGACGCAGATATTTCACTGGATTATGAATCTAGGCCATCTCCACTCTTCACCCTGTGATCCACAGCCAAAATTACTGTACGGATTTTGAGAAAATTGATAGTAAACTTTGCACAATTTACTCTACTGTACTCTATATATTCTCATCTTTGAGCTTAGATTACAGGAAAACTGTAAGAGGTGACGCAGATATCTCACTGGATTATGACTCTGGGTGACCCCCACTCTTCACCCTGTGATCCACAGCCAAAATTACTGTACGGTTTTTGAGAAAATTGATAGTAAACTTTGCACAATTTACTCTACTGTACTTTTAATATCCTCGTCTTTAACCTCAGATTACAGGAAAACTGTAAGAGGTGACGCAGATATTTCACTGGATTATGACTCTGGGTGACCCCCACTCTGCACCCTGTGATCCACAGCAAAAATTACTGTACGGATTTTGAGAAAATTGATAGTAAACTTTGCACAATTTACTGTACTATACTCTATATATTCTCATCTTTGAGATTAGATTACAGGAAAACCATAAGAGGTGACGCAGATATTTCACTGGATTATGAATCTAGGCTGTCTCCACTCTGCACCCTGTGATCCACAGCAAAAATTACTGTATGGATTTTGAGAAAATTGATAGTAAAATCTTCCCATTTTGCTTCACTGTACTCTACATATTGACATCTTTGAGTTCCGATTACAGGAAAACTGTAAGAGGTGACGCAGATATTTCACTGGATTCTGACTCTAGGCTGTCTCCACTCTGCACCCTGTGATCCACAGCCAAAATTACTGTACAGTTTTTGAGAAAATTGATAGTAAAATCTTCCCATTTTGCTTTACTGTACTCTACATATTGACATCTTTGAGTTCCGATTACAGGAAAACTGTAAGAGGTGACGCAGATATTTCACTGGATTCTGACTCTAGGCTGTCGCCACTCTTCACCCTGTGATCCACAGCCAAAATTACTGTACGGTTTTTGAGAAAATTGATAGTAAACTTTGCACAATTTACTCTACTGTACTCTATATATTCTCATCTTTGAGCTCAGATTACAGGAAAACTATAAGAGGTGACACAGATATCTCACTGGATTATGACTCTGGGTGACCCCCACTCTGCACCCTGTGATTGCTAACCCAAATTCTGATTTCCCACCTTAAATAGCAGCATTCCTTGTCCTCAGCCAGAAGTTAGGGCTCCACTTGCCACTTTCCACCTCTGCCTTAGCCCAGCGGCTTTACCCTTGGGGTCCCATCTTCTTCACTTCATCTCACCCGTTAGTCTGAGCTCACCGGGACTGAGTGACGCCGAGTAATCGTGACTGTGCCTGCCTTAGGTTGTCCCAGGGTTTCGAGGTGGGATCTTACCCGTCATGGGCTATCCAGCCTTCCATACTCGCCTGATACGGGGGCCAAGTGGGCAGGGGTATGAGGGGAGGGAACACACTGGCTCTGGAGTGTAAGCTGCTTCCTTCATTGCATCTTATATTAAACTATCTCACTTCTGATTCTTTCCTAGAATAATTTCACATATGGCACTTTGTGTATGTGTGTTTTCTATTCATTAATGTAATTATCAGTTATTTTCTCTCTTCATTTTACTTTTTTATCTGTTTGTTTATAACGTTCTACTTTAGTTCTACTAAATCCTGATGTAAAAACAACACCCTTATTTCACGCACACACTCTGCAGTTTGCCTACGCACACACTTCTCTCTCAGACTTCCTTTTATGGGCATGTAACTTCCTGTCACACACACACAGGACGCAGCTTCTCAGAGCAGCTCAAGCTGCTTTTCTGTTTCTCCAGGCTAATCAAACTTATTTTGTATTTACAATCTACAAACCCTCTGTAATTCTACTAACTTTTGATCTAAAATGTAGCATCATTCACACAATGATTTCATAATCCTCTCACACACACACCTTTTTAAATAAACTAAACTCTTTGCATTTGTCAGCATTCACATCACAGCCTTCAACGTGCTCACTTTCACTCAGTACCAGACGCGGAGATGGACATCTCCTTCACCTAACATAAACTAAATTACCATATCAACATACAATTACTGAAATTCAAACTGAAATACACCGTCTGTTTTAATAAAGTCAAAGAGTAAACGGGTGTATCAAGTGTATGTACGTATGTGTTTTTAAACTGAAAGAAAAGAAACTCAAACTCTTATAACATCACTCATGCATCTCTTAAATTAAAAACACTTTCAAACTTTAAAACATCCTACTTTACATCACCAAAGAAATACCTCTCACACCTTTATTCATCATTCAAAACCTTCTAGTCACCGCCTTCACACACTTAAACTGTGACCAGAGTTGAGGAATATAACTCAAAACACACTTTCCTAAGAGTATTTTAGACATGCTTGTCATAATCAGAAAGAGCAAGTAAACAAAAACAAAGAAAAAACGATTGAATACCTCTATTAATTCTCACCGCACACACAAGAAATTAAAAAATAAAACACACCAGCAACTACTGCTGGAGAGAAGTAGTATGTTAGTTTTAAGTATATATAGTGCACTCAATATATTTATATATCTACATCCAAACTTAGTCAATTACTATACATCCACTACGGCAACTCAATACTTTATTTATAGTCCTCTAATGAACATAAATGGCATTTGAAACTCACACTCAACAATGTTTGCAGCAGTATTTGTAAAACCAACTGTGGTTTAAACAGTTCACTGCTTACTAATTTGCATTTTCACACTCACACACACTCCGTCTAAAAATAGCTCCAGCATTGCCTCAGACTCCTTTCACACAGAGATCCCTTATATTACAAAGACGTCTTATATTTACAATTACTGTCAGATCTGTCAGCTTTAGCGCCTAACCAATTTCGACAAATTTAAGTTAACGGTCCAACCGATAAAAGTCCAACTTTTTTGTAATCAATTAACCAGTATCTGTCCAACAGTTTCTGGCCTCATCTCTAAAGTCCCTAACTCAATTTAAAAGTGTCCAACACCCAAGGTCCAACCTTTGCTGCCCAAAAAAGCGCAGATTACCGTTCCAAACGGTAAAGTGGTCCAACCACTAGTTATTCTGGAGTGCCCCAAGCTCCACAGTGACCAACTGACTATCCCTCTTAGAGGACAATGCCTAAGCGTCCCTGGCATTGGCAAGCGTTACCTCTGAGCACTGCGCTTCCTAGAACCCCCACGGTTCCGTTCTAAGATAATTTATAATACTTTGAAACAACAATCAACACCCAAAACAAGTGTATGACTGAAGCAGGTCCAACCTTATAACCAAAAAATAACCAAATTCCCTAACATACTAAAATCATTGAGCAGTCCAACTGCTTTCCACAGTCCAACCGTATTAAATCCTTTTAGCGGTCCAACCGCATTCAATCATTACCAGCAGTCCAACTGCTTTTTACGGTCCAACCGTATTCAATCATTTTCAGCAGTCCAACTGCTTTTAAATCCTCAGTACTGTCATGAGATTCTCATCAAAATCAAAACAGACATCCACCAGTAATTTCAGTGAGTAGACTTAAATTTTATCATGTCCAATTTGGCACACTTTGGAAATAATTCAACAGGTAGTGCCTTACCTTTGGATAAGCCGGCTTATGCCCATTCACTTCGACCACTGGAATTCATGTCTGCCCGTCAGACCACCTAAAACCAAATTTCTCCATCTACACCTCCAATTCTCCCTCCTCAACCACCGGACGAAGCCCCCAAAATGTTAAGGTTCAAATATTGAGGAAGGAGAGTACAAACCACCATTGGTCCAGAAGATCTTGGTCAAACAATGATTTTTAATGAATACACATGTGTGGGAAGAACAGCTCTGTTCGCAGACAGGAACTGGTCTTCGACTTAATCAAAGCATACACAGATTTTTATAGCATCAGGGTTTGATTTACTGACGCCCCTTCATGCGTCACAGACAGGATATAGACATACGTCAATATCAAAACTACAATGACTTTTACCACCATTCGAAAGAACATCATCTTCTATTTTCATGGCTGGCACTTCCTGTCTACCTTTCAGTTCTTGTCTTGTTCCTCTTTTACCGAGACACTTTCGCAGTTCCAGCCAGACATGACTAACCTCTCCTCTAAATAAATCTAACTCATGTGTGTGTGTGTGTTGACCTCACATGCTCTTTGTGTCACCTCTTCACCTACTAACTGTCTGTGTCTCGTCCTCAAATGCTCTTTCTCAATTCACCTGTTGCACTTCTGACCTTTTACCAGAACAGAGGCTCATCCTTATGTGTTACAACCTAACTGAGACTATGTATATGTCATCTACTAAATAAATGTTTTAACCAAGAACCTCTACTAAAACCTTAATATAAAATGACCTGATATAAGTGTTTTGTAAGCATGTACGCAGTTTTAACCTTCTATAGCTCCAAGTCACTTACACAATAGATTGTCCGGACATCGCGCCGAACAAAGCTTACAACCTCCAATTAATTGACCGAGCTCCAACTCTTTAATAAGCACAGATATGCATTGTGTATAAAAAATACAAAGTTAACATCTTAAGGCCTTCTTAAAGCCATCTGTTACATTGTTACAGCCATGATCGTCTTAGCCTGCTGCTCAAAATAACTTTCTGCTTTCACTTCTGCAAACTCTCTGCAAGCCTGTTTCCTGTCAGCCTGTGACTTTTAGCCTTTCTGAAAGACACACTGTTTAAACCTCTGAATGCAATATCCATGCTGCAGATTATATTTATTATTTAACAATAGCAGTAAAATAATTTCCCTGCTCCACATATGTATAGGACAATTGGCCTCATCTAATATTTTGTATGAACCTGTCCAGCTGTGATTAAATGACAAGTAGATGGAGGCAGGACTCCACAGCAGGGGCATACTCCATAATGTGCTGTGCGTTATCATATGTATATTATATATATTGCTCACTTATTGTATTTACCAACATCAAGGAGTTATGAGCAAAGAAAGGCCACACCATAGTGCATGTTTAAATAGGGAAAGTTTATTGATCAAAATGTATTACGCAAATACGCATTACATTTTTTTCAGCCCCCCAATCGAGAAAACAAAACCAATTACATGTTCAAAGCAATGGAACGGTGGCCCAATATCGGAGAGAACGCCACTCTTGAGTGAGCAGTGATGATTGAGCAGTCCGTTTTATTTTGCAGATTCAAGCTGCTCTTCAAAATTTTCACCACCAGATGTCACCGGAGAGGACTGTGTTGAAAAGCTTCGAGTAATGAACCGTTTTTCAATACAAGCTTCAGTGCTTCGGAAAGCTTCATTTGGCCATCACTATCGTAAACGGTCATGATGTGCCTGTTCACTGTACTCTGTACCCTATAAGAAATGTTGTAAGAGATTGAACAACTGACCTTCCGATTAGTGGAAGATGCACAGCCGCCCATAACAATCTTCTGTTTCTGCAAGTCCGAAAGTACAAAGATTCATTTCCTGGGAAGAGATAGCTAAAAGAGCAGAACTCTTTATGAAACTTCCCTTTGATGACATGTTTATTCCTTCACTTCACACGGGCCTGTGTCATGTCCCTGCTTGCCAAAATGTTAGTCAGAATATTCATGAATATGTTAATCAAATGAAGAAGCAATGAAATCAAATGAACAAGTAATGTTTTTTTGTTTACTGCAACTTTCCAGACATTATCAGCCTGTGTTTATGCACATGAGCACTATGTGTGAGTTAATGCATGTTCACCAGCGGATGTGGAGAAGGATCCCAGATGACGGAACTGGCCAAAATCTGAACTGTTGTTCTTTTCCTCCCCTGGCAGGAGACTTTTCAGCCGGCCAGTTAGTCAACTTTTCCACAGTAACTTGAAAGTTATTATCGCACATCTCAAAAAGAGGCATTTGTCTCAACTTTGCGAATCTCAACAACCTGACATGTTTGACAGGTTTGTGGAAGATAGATGTAAGCCAGAAATACTTTTTATTTTCTTTATTTTAACCCTCAAAAAGTCCAAAATTAACAAAATTCAAAAACATACTTTGCAGGCCCATAAAAGAGGTCAACTAAATATAACTCTACGAAAAGTAATTTCCAGAAACTTAAACAAAACAAAGTGAGACACAACTTAACTGACAAACTGACCTAATTACAAAGACACATGAGGGTAGCTTTTATAATGATTTGGCCAAACCATTTACACACAATAGGGGGGAAACAAAAACGCACACTAATATTAACTAAGCACAGCATAACCGAACTAAACCTAAAACACCCCTCCTCCTGGTAAGCCCATGGTTGGTCCTGCTGAGCAGGCATTTTGTTCCCAGAGTCCTCAGCCACGCCTTTTGCCCAGACAGGAAACAGCCACCGCCCAAACCCAGGTAACTCAAAGAAAGAGAAACATAATTAATATAACAAAACATTTAAGAAAAACCACACAATGTTACTATGTGCGCGCCTCATAATACCAATGTTAGGTTTAACCAAATGATTAATGAATTATATTAATGAAGAAAACTGCAAAACAAACTAATAAAGTGAACAAATGGACTGATTTACCCATGTGTGGCTGATGCCATCACACTCTTCTATCCATTTTCCTCTTCTTGTGAGGAGCCCACTTGACTAAGTACTTGCAATACTGTGTTGAAAGAGAAATTATTTTTAAAAATACATAAAATATAAACAAAAACATTAAATGCAGTTCAGATGTTTGGTGCACATAGCGTGGCTTGTTTCCAAAGACACACTGCAGAGGACATCAGCACAATGTTGGAAGCATAAGTGATGTATATTACATAGCTGGAATGTCCAGGGACAGGGATGAAAATTATGGAAGTTTAGCTATTTGCATTGTATCATTGGAAGGACTAAGGATTAGGATCATAACAAAAGGAAAGAATTAGTGGTTAGGATTGCACTTACCTTGAAACAAATCTTTGCCAGTCTGCTGTACTCTCACCACAGTCTGACGTTATTGCTCCTCCCCCAAAGTTCATGACGAATCAGATCCTTCAGCCAATCACATGATCTAATTTACCAACATAGTTGATGGTACCAGGGGCCCGTTCTTCGTACGTCGCTCACTACATCCAAGATCAAATGACACATCCAAGATCAAACGATCGCGCTAACCGTGAGCTCGCTAATCCGGTTCCCCGAACCCACCTGTTGTTGACCATTAGTACAGCTGGACGCAGTAATGTGACATCACTGGGTGTCGTAAAAGGGGCTACGCATCGATAGTAGAAACATTGATCGGCAACCCGCTGATTGTTCGACGAAAATGTCGAAGGGGCGTGCTCGGTATTTTCCGGCAGCAGAGCAAGAACTCTTGAGTGCGGGATTTCAGGAGTTTCAGAGTTTAATTAAAACGCAAGGGAACACTGCAAAGGCTGCAAAAGCAAGGAGAGAGGGCTGGCAGAAAGTTGCTGACAAATCAAACTCGTAAGTAATTTAATAATAACAATAATAATGGAGTGGGTTTATATAGCGCTTTTCAAGGCACCCAAAGCGCATGACAATACCACTATTCAGTCACTTTATTATTTAGCCTATTTATAGATTTATTATATTACACTATATTATCCAATATTATATTACATTATATTATATTGTCATATTATATCCCCTTTCACATTAGAGCCACAACAGGACCCACTAGAACATGGGAACAAGTAAAAGTGAAATATAAGAATATTCTACAGAATGCTAATATTTACCACTTATATTGCTTTTCGTCTCTTGGAAAGAGACCCTGAAATAATCTGTTTGTTTGTTCATAACAGCAACCAAGAAAAGGGCAGAGCAAAAAAAGACAGGCGGTGGTCCTGCACCCCCTCGTCAACATGTTGGTTAAGTGAATAATACCCTCACGGGAATATCGATATCTCTCAATGAGCACACTGTCGCGCTGAGCTAAAGGATCCTGTCTGTCCCGCAATATACGCTGAATTCTGAGGACTCTCCTTATCAATCTTGCACCTTCTGCAATGGGTGGCTCGCGTATACGGACAGGACATGGCTGTGACAGACTTCCCAAATCCACCTTCGCTTTTATAGCAGTGGTCTCTCATCTTGATTACACGAAGTAATTTACAATTGCTACTCTGAAATATGAATTACATCTGTAATAATCACATACATGTAATAGAATGTTAATAGTACATTTCCCTTTTTTAGGAAATGACCTGTATGTATCTGTGTGACATCAATAAAAGGATCAAGTGCTGCATTATCTTTAGTTACATTGATGTTATTTATTTATGGTGAAACAGTGGTGGAATATCACTGTTGCTTTCGTGTAAATGAAGCGGACATACCTGAGTGGCCGCGATCTAATCCTGTTTACATAAAGTAAACCTGCTCCCGAGCAGGTTTACGCTTACGGCTCTGTTGCTATGACAGCAAGTCCCGGATGAGCTTCGGGGAACCGAACGATCCAGGATCACGCGAAATCGTCAACAATCTAATCCAGCTAACTTACTTAGCGAGGTACGAAGAACAGGCACCAGTACTTGGAATGGAAGACGACTCGTTTGGAATCTTTTATGCAATTAAAAATAAACTAAATATAATTAAATTAATATATCAACAGCTTTTAGGAATTGTGTTAGTGCAATGTTTAACTCTTTTGAAATCACAGCTTGTTAAAATGATCTTTGATTTTCCAAATTCTTGCTGGTAGATACTCCAATAAAATAACTTCAAACAGACGTGGTTATGAACTTATTGACAGCAGTACACTAACTACATGTAAATCAAAATTAACAACCGCAGGAACGTAACAGCTTAATATAATTTGTAGATAACAATTTATAGTTGGATTAATTTCTTATCTGGGTATTGGACATACAAAGTTATGTTGCAATGTAGGAAAAAATTATAAGAACAACAGAATAGTTGGTGCTGATGTCAGAGATAAACCAGGGTGAAAGGCATCGCCATCTGATCAGTGTGATGTGGAGTTTAGGATCAGGATCAGGCTTGTTTCCCAGTAAATGAATCTTTGTACTTTCGGACTTGCAGAAACAGAAGATTGTTATGGGCGGCTGGGCATCTTCCACTAATCGGAAGGTCAGTTGTTCAATCTCTTACAACATTTCTTATAGGGTACAGAGTACAGTGAACAGGCACATCATGACCGTTTACGATAAATTAGACTAAGAAGTGTTAATCACACTAACAATCGGTTCATTGAGCCTGCAACTGTGTTTCTTATAGATTTGTTTTTTGGTTGCAGCAGGCAGCAGATTTTGGAGAAAAAAACCTACACCTAGCAGCAGAGAGACACAATTAGAGCTTGGGTGGCGAGCATATTTGAGCTTTTAGCAACTGAAGTGACCTCTGAAACGTGAAACTGGTTGACTTCTGGTGACTCACCCAGATTGCAGGCTTGGCTGTTGAGGGCGTAAGGCTGCTGCTGATAGGCCCACTCCTCGTCATTGGGAGCGGAGATGATGAACAGGCGATGTCTCCATCGGAACCTGCAATCACAGAAAATTTGAGTCCGGATTTAAGTGGCACTTTGGTCCCGCAGTGAGAGCTCTGTACCAAGACAAGGAGTTTGTGCTTGTGTGCTACATATTCCCCCTATTACTGCCAGAGGGTGACAACCCGCAATTATGGTCAAAAACCTGCCAGATCTCTACACTGTGTTCGGGGGGGGGGGATTCAGGTCTCTATGGCAACAAAAGACAGCCTGTCTTTAGACATCTCCAGGCGAAAATGTGACTGAAATGATTCAGGCTTGAGGAATGGCAGGGTTTCTGTTACTTTTGATTTTCATGGAACACACACATGCAGGCTGCTGCAGTCTGCCAAGTGCTGCTCAGAATTATTTAATTGTGGTCCAGCTGACTGCAACAGATATTTGACTGATGTGGACACAGCATGATGGGACCACCCAGTAATTCCAACTACACAGACTATATTGATCCTTGGGGGAACAACCTATATATGGCATCAATCTCAATAAAATGTTGTAATAGAAACTGTACTGAATACCTCAATTTGTCATGCAAATCTTGCACCTATGGAATGGTTTGTGCGTGCTATTTTTAAGCTACAAGTTAATGCTACATCAGCATGGGTGCTCTTATCCAGTGTTAATTTCACTGACCAATTATTTTTGTCATAATTTTTGTCAGTTACCTTTGTTTTCATGATGAAAGGGAGACAATAACTAACTAAAAACTAGTGCACGAGACAAAAAAGTGCAATGGAATATATTGATACTTTGGTCTAAAAAAAAATAAAAAATGTGAGATCCAATCAGAAATATTTAAGCTGTGTACAAAGGCCCCAGGGCAGACCCAGGACACGCTGGAAAGATTATATCTCTCGGCTGGCCTGGAAACGCCTTGGTGTTCCCCCGGATAAGGGTCTGGGCCTCTCTGCTTAGGCTGCTGCCCCCGCAACCTGGCCTCGGATAAAGCGGATGAAGAAGATGATGATGATGATGATGATGATGATGATGATGACAAAGGCAGGACGAGTTTGGAAGTGACCCAATCAGATGTAATCGCCCTGTGCATAAAATGTAAAATGAAACCTGAGAGTGCTATCATGGTCAGGTTAAGAAACAATTATATCTTGCCATGTCTCCATGGTTGCTTTCGTTCACAAGTGGTCTCTGCTGGTGTGGGCAGGCCACGTGTAATTGTTGGCACCAGTGGTCAGTATTACATCCTGTCTTCACGACTCTGCTGCAGGGCTTGTCGCAGGAACTGGTTTGCTGACAATCCACGATGGCTGGAGAAACTGCCCAAAGGTTTACCAACCTTCTCCCTGCTTTTCTTACAAACAAAAAGGCCATCTGCAAGTCTGTTATGGATGAGCTCAGGAGGACTGGCAAATCTCCAACAGACATGGCAAACCAAATAAATGAACTCATGCACCTCAAGTACGAGCGAGCTCACCTGACGTACCTCCATGCCACAGGATCGGTCTGGGATTCTGAGGCAGGAGCTCATGGACAGAGGACCATTGGGCAGTTCCTGAGGAAGGAAAATAAGCCACAGGAGTTCAGGTCTTATGAAGACCCACATGCCTGGTGTGGCGTCTCTGTGTCCAGCCATTACCTGACTGACTGCCTGCTCGACGAATTCCGACGTCAACATCCAGCCATATCCAAACTCCTCCAGGGCACTTTTGGCCACATTTCCAGGTCTGACCACATCAGGAAGGTGGCACGAAAAGTCATGCTGGCATCTGGGGTCATGTCCAGTTATTCCATAATGAATGAAAACTGGCTGATTGTTTCGTGGGTCATGGTTCAGTCTGACACAGAAAGGTCCTTGGAGCCCATGTACCAGGGAATGGCCAAGAGGTACAGTGATGCAGGAGTGGAAAAGGCCGGCTACCACTGGGTGGAAAGGTAAAAACCGTAATCATCGTTGTCATTCAAACTGCTAATCTGTCTGGAAAAACTGAGTTTTTCTTTTTCAGATCAATTTGATGCACACACATAATATTCCATATACTTACATGTATTTGTATTTCTTACATTTAGGGATTGCTGTGCTCCATTTAAGATCCCAGACTGCATCCCTGTCGAAAATCTATCGTGGGATGCCTGAAAAACCACTCCTGCTGTTGTTGCTGCGGCCACATCTGGACCAGTGGCAAACAGCTGTGCCTCTCGAACCCACTACAACAAGAACATTATTGTAAAACTGGACCTGTTCCACTGCCTGAGGCGATTTTTGTGGGAGTGTACCTCTGAGCATCTTCCTCTGTTCAGCACTTTCTGCCAGCTTCTCTCTGCGGCATTCTCAGTGGTTGATCAGGCAGACCTGAAGAGGCTCCAGGATGCTTATAAGTTCTGTGGCATCCATCCTGCTAATCCCACAAAGCAACACATAAGGGAGCACTGCAGGATCCAAATACCACAACCCACTGAGCTGCTGAACAGAGTGGAAAAGGTCCTGAACCATTTTCACCTGGCCACAGACCCCAACAACGTCCCACTCTTCAAGCCATCCATGCTGAAGACGTGACGCAGTGCACATTCTGCGTGGCTGCCTAAGTGACCCTGAACTCTCAGAGGGTGTAATGTTTAGGTATGGTGGGACTCTTCAGCTTAACCATGTCCCTGGTGAAGGTGCCAAGGTCCCCATCTGGATTCCTGTCCGAGGCACTTCACAGCAGGAGGGTTATCATTTCCACCAGGCCCAGTGGATCACCGGGACTCACGTTTCCACTGAACTATTCCAGGCCCAGGACATGACAGGGGTGGCACGATGGAACTACCAAAGACTGGTGGACCTTAAGCAGCCAGGTGTCATGCTACCTTGTGTTTTTGATCCAGCTCTAGTGGTGGAGTTTAATGCAGCCTCCAGAAGAGTGACTGGTCAGGAGAAGTACACTGCACTTCACCTCTCTGACAGAGACACTGGAGAGCAATTTGGGCTTGAATACAGAGAGCCAGGCTGCCGTCCAGTCCCTCTGAACTGGGACAAACACAAAACTCTGAGAAAAGATGAACCAGCTGCCCTTCAGCCCCCACCCTCTGTTCCAAAACCTGTGGCTGCCCAGCAGCTGCTGTGGCAGTCTTTAACTGAAGGCAGTGAAACAACTAGTGTCCCTGTAGTCACCGTAGAGCCTGCCGTCTTTAACCCGCCTCCTCCTGCCCTGTCTACACCACTGACACAAGTCTCAATAGAGAAGATTGTGGAGGGCATCTTAGAAAGGCAACAGCAGCAGCAGCCACAGCAGCCACTTGGCAGCTTATTTCTAAATCACTTCATGTAATGATAACAAGCCATCCGTTCTCTAGTGGGGTCTCACAGCTTTTATCTTCATAATCTTTCTGGTTGATTTGTAATATTAGAAACATGACTGCTGTCTTTTATCTGTGTGACTGTACAGCCTGTTTCAGACATGACAACCAGACAGTGTCTGAAGTTATCTTTAATACATGCAACGCAGCTGGAGATAGTCCAGACACTTTCTCACTTCTGATGATAATATTTTTGGTTTAGGTGTTGTTGCTTTCTGGCTTGAAGCTTATCTACAAAAGCAGTTCAATAAGGAGAGATCATGTGGAAAAACTGAGCATGATTTATTGAGGTACAGAAATAAATGTAACTGTTAGGCAGTTAAACTCCAATGACCCATCATAGCAGAAGAAATCTCAGCAGTGACAGGATGTGAGTAACACTTAAATCACTTACAAAATAACCAAAATGCTGTTATCAAACAATAAACTGCAATAAAGTTACAGAAAATGCCTTCAGTTTCAGTATTTTAGCTCTGAGACTTTGAATGGGGAGTTTTTAGACCTTGTGTCACTTTGAGGCAAATTGTGAAAAACCTGTAACTCGCACGATAATTATAGTGACACTGTCTTTTCAGCTCCTCCCGTAAATGAAGCAAGCCTCGATACGCGCATCGCGGAAACGCCCCCTCAATTACTCGACACAAGCTTTGAAGCCTCGACACAGAACGTCACATCACTAGTTCCTGGTACTGCTTTAGTACCTGCTCGGACGGGTTCCAAGCGATCCGAGCAGGTATTAAACTATTACGTCATCGGACAGCATGCCACTGATTGGCTGGTCAGTGGCATCACTCGATAGGTCATGAGAACATCTACTTCACAAAAAAATGAGAGAAATGTGTTCTGGGAATCCATGCGACCTCACAAACCATCCTACCTGTTGTTTCTGCGCATGTGCACAACACAAAATTAAGTGGCAACCCGCCCTATCTACTTAAATTTCTGCTGGAATTATTGTGTGACCGCAGGAATGTACACTATGACGGTTTGCTCCAAGAAACAACGCCATGCTCCCGGAATCTGACAAACAGCCCCCGCATTCATGTCACTGTGGCGGAGGAGTGGCCCCGGGCGCAGCTGCAGGGGAGGAGTGGAGCGGAAGGCTCAACAGGGCGGCGCTGCGAGGCCGGTAAGAACAGCTGATGTTGTTTATGGACTGATGATGGTCTCCCTCCGCTGTGTTTATAGTGAGACGAGGAGGAGCGGCCAGAGAGAGATCAGCTGGGCTCGTGAGCTGTCAGACTGTGTGACTGAGTCAGCTGTCAAAACAACATCACTTCAATAAATGTGGAAGTTGGCTGTACCTACCTGTGTGTGCGTCTGTGCCTGGTGTATTCCACAAGTGGTGCCGAAACCCAGGAAAGTGCCGGTGGGGAAATGTCCGACCCACAGGCCGCGCCACCCGCCCAGCCTCTGCAATTCTTGGCGCAGATGCTGGCGGAGATGGCGACGATGAGCCGGGATCAGGCGGCCGACCAGCGTGCCCACCTGGCCGCGCTGCGGGAGCAGACGGACCGACAGACGCAAGTTCTGGAGTTCGGGGCCGCTGCCACGCCGAAGCCCTCGCCACTGTCGGTGGCGGAGCCCCGGATGGGGGACGGGGACGACCCACAGGTTTTTTTGGAGACCTTCCGTGCCACGGCGGAGGCTTGCCAATGGCCGCGGGAGGAGTGGGCTCCGCGGCTGCTCCCCCTGCTGTCCGGGGAGGCACAAACAGCGGCCCTGAGTCTGCCTCCGGCGTCGAGGAGCAGCTTCACGGACGTGAGCCGGGCGGTGATGGACAGGCTGGGGCTCACCGCCGAAGACCATCGCCGGCGGTTCCGGGCCTGTCGGCTGGCTACAACGGACCGACCATTCGCCTGGGCCCGGCAGCTGCGCGACGCGGCGGTGCGCTGGCTGCAACCGGGAACATCGGAGGGGGAGACGAAGCTGGTGGACAAGGTGGTGCTGGAGCAGTTCACGGAGGGATTGCCAGCGGAGACGGCGAGATGGGTCCGGTGCCACCGGCCCGCAAGCTTGGAGGTAGCGGTGACGCTGGCGGAGGACCACCTTGCCGCTGGAGCAGGGGAACCCGGGGACGCCGGACGGAGGCCGAACAAACAGGCCCCAGTGCCGGCCCCGAGGCGCCGTGTGCCGGCACCAGGGCAGGCAGAGCGGCTGCCGGCGCTGAGCCCCACTAACCCTTTCGCGGCGTTGGTGCCGTCCAGGGGAGCCGAGCCAAGTGGAGCCGCCCCCGAGCCACGGAGAGCAGCACAGACGCCGGGGCCGGAGTGTTGGAAGTGCGGGCAGCCGGGGCACCTGAGGAGGGATTGTCCGCTTATGGAAGTGGGGCAGGTGTTTCGCGTTGCTGGCGCCCCAGCACCCTCCCCCGGTCCAGGAGGGACATACAGTATTCCGGTAAGGACTCGAGGGGACCAGGCGTTGGTGGACACGGGCTGCACGCAGACCCTCGTACACCAAAGCTTGGTTCGCCCCGGGGCATTGCTGGAGGCAGAATGGGTGGAGGTGAGGTGTGTGTGTGACACACTGTAATGTGTGGTCACATTATGTGATTTAAGCTTTTAGGTGTAGTTTTGTTAAGGAAGGGCCTTAATCTTGTGATTTTTGTTGGAGATCCAACATGTGGTGTGATCCCTAGTTACGCCACAAGGGGGCACTTCCGCCCCAGTGAGATGGTTTAGTGTGACGCTACTGCTCGTCTTCAGATCTGGCAGAAGCGAGAGAGGAAACACACTACCTGTCGTCCATCTCATAATTTATCTGTTTTTTTCAGGTTAGTAAGTAATAAGGCCACACATGTGGTCCACATAATTTACATGCCAAATAAGGGTAAAACCTGACCAGCAGTTTGTTTTGCTGGGATCTGTATTCGTCTGTTTTGCTCATTGAAATGTGTTACGATCGAGAGTAGGAGCTAGCTTAGCTCGCCACATCCTAGAGTAGCTGTTAGCTTTGTTGTTTTCTAAACTTAAGGCACCCTCTTGTAACAAAAGTACACCACGGCTCCTGTATATTTGAGTTAATGTGTTCGCAGAGACAGTTTGATATGTTGTCACTGTTATTGTCTAAAGTTAGTGTAATAACCTATAATAATTCTGATCGCTCTGCAATGTTGATGTGGAGATTTCCACTACACAGATACGCCATTAGTATATGGTACAATACTGGAATGTTTGCTTTATCAAACGATGTGTGAAAAAAAGTGTGATTTATAGCTCTTAGTAACAAACAACAGAGATGACTGTTTAGATTTTTGTTTATACTATTATTATACTATTTTAGTTTATTCTGATTTTGGGCTTTGGGAATGTGAGACAGAGATGTTAAGAAGTTTTTGCAACCTGTTGTGAACACATGAATGTGTTTAAATAAAGATCTGGCAGAAGCGAGAGAGGAAACACACTACCTGTCGTCCATCTCATAATTTATCTGTTTTTTTCAGAACCAGACATAATCTGTCAGCCGCCCTCTTGCTTGGGGTGTGTTACAGATTCTTGGGGGCTCGTCCGGGATTGGCTCTCCACATTGCCATGAGCTAATCCCACAACCTACAACACCTCGTGCTGGTAAAGCTGACAGCGTGATGCCGGCTGCCCCAAAGTGAGCTGTCTGTGTGAGACAAGCTGAGACCAAGTGAGGAAGAGGGCTGGACCCAAAAGCAACCTACTGCGAGAGACTGGGGAAGACGTCGTCATGGCAGACCAGGAGAGGAAAAGCCTGGTATGGGACATCAGGAAAAGCCTACTGTCGCTGTCATCAAACGAACTTTTCCAGATTGCTTCTACAGTCAGCCCTGCTCCAGGCAAAGATGCTGCAGAGCTTTCCAGCGGAGACGCAGAGGGATGTTTCGAGTACATCCACGCCTTTATGTACAGTAAGAACTTATTAGATGCTGAGGATAGGGGCATGGGAGAACTACTAGCCCTAAAAGATGTTGTCGATGAGGTTGTTCAGTCTCAAAGTAGTGTAATTTTACCTGCTGGGTCAAGTGTAAATACAAAGCCAATGTCCCCACTTATCACTGTCCCACCTACTGCATCAGCCCAACCAGCTAACACTGATGTACTATTTTCTGATGTAACAAATGTAACCACTCCTGTAACAGCAAACGCCAAGCTAATCACTGAGACAACTAATGAACTCAGTTGTGACGTTTCACCAGAGAATGTCCAAAAGATGCTGTTAGACTATGAGGATTTGAGCTGAAAGCTTGGTAGGCTGATGCACATTCCCACACCTCAAGCTACAGCACAACCTACACTCTCAGTCCCACATCACTCTGAGACACAGATGGACGTTTCCAGACACAGAGGACCCGAACAAGTAGTATCATTGAAGGATCTGTCCTACATCCATCGCCGTGAATTCAAAGTTCAAGGAGGCCAAATTGGAGACCACTCATCCGATATAAGCTTTAACAGTGTTTGCAGACAGATAGAGGAGGGGATAAAGGACAATCTCACTGAGTCTGAGATCGTGAGAGGTGTGCTAAGGATAATAAAGCCAGGAGATTTCAAGGACATGCTGGTCAATAAAGAAGACATGACTGTGGCTGAGCTCAAGGGGTTCCTCCAGTCGCACTTAGGTGAGAGGAATAGCACAGAACTATTCCAAGAACTAATGTGTGCCAAACAAAATGAGCATGAAACCCCTCAGCAGTTCCTCTACCGTGTTATTGGACTGAAGCAAAGAATATTGTTTGGGTCAAAACAGCCAGGGACTGATATCAGGTATAGCCCAGATACAGTACAAGATGTCTTCCTACACACAGTGTATCAGGGAATAGGACACAAGTACAACGATATTCGCAGGGAGCTTAAACCTTTACTTTCAGACAACACAGTTACAGATGAGACAATCCTAAAGCATGTCATGAGGGTAACAAGTGATGAAAGTGAACGACAAAGGCGTTTGGGGTCAACACAACGCTCAAGACAAGCTGCTGCACATAGTCTACAGGTTGAGGGAGAACAGGTTAAGCAGGCAAATATAAAGAAAGACATGACAGAGCATAGAGCTAAATCAGATGAAGTACAGAAGCTTGCAGAGAAAATAGATGTGCTCACCAAATTAGTAGACACCCTAGCAGAGAAAGTGGAGAGGAGCCAGTCATACAGCTGTCTACCCCCCAAGCCACAAGCAACCAGAAGAGGAAGCCGTTATGGTTGTCCAAAATGTGTGCAGGAGGGGTTACAAGATTGTAAACACTGCTTCTCTTGTGGCGAACAGGGACACAGAGCTGTGGGTTGCCTAAAAAACCCTAAGCAGCAGGGAAACGTGAACCGGTTGCTGTGGGGGGACAAACAGTAACCGGAGTCCTTCCCAAGTCCCAATTCACAGACAGGGGAGCTGAAACAGACACCACCCACAAGGTGACGGGGAACAGTAGTTTCAAAACAACTATTGAAACAGCTGCTGTTAACAAAAAGCATAGCCGTGAGAGAACTGCTGCTGACCCCCTAAAAGACACGATGCCTACCAATGAACCTGTTGCCAAATTAATAGGTAGGAAAGCTTTGACTAAGTGTATTCTCAATGGCCTCGCAGTCAATGCTCTCTTGGACACTGGGGCCCAAGTCAGCATAATAGACCGCCATTGGAGAGACAAGTACTTACCTGATCTTGACGTTCGCCCCCTGACTGAGCTAATTGAGCTCATGGAGGATAAAAAGACACTGGAAGTGTATGCGGTCAATGGAGGGCTAATCCCCTTTGATGGCTGGGTGATCATAACCCTGAACTTACCAGGAAATGAGGACCCAGATTTATCAGTCAGTGTACCCTTCCTGGTGAGCTCGTTGCCCTTAGAAATGCCACTTTTGGGATTCAATGTGGTTGAAGTAGTGATTCAGGGAAAACCAGAAAGGCTAGCTTCCACTTTAAGTCGCCTCCTAGGTGGGGCAATGTCCATCCCAGATGACACAGCAAAGACTATTGTCCATTTTGTGCAGACAAAAAAACCTGTTTCTGCTCAGGGGCGCCTGAGAACAGGTCCGAAAGACAAAGTCATCCCAGCTGGTAGCGTAACCTGGGTAAAATGTAAAGTACCACCACAGTTTGACTCTGGCGACCCACTAGTGCTGTTCGAACCTGAGGAAAATTGCCCACAGTTACAACAGCTAGATGTGGGTGAGGGCCTCTTAGAAGTTCAGATGGGCAGAACTCCACATGTAAATTTGCCTTTAGGAAACCAGACAAAACACGACATTATTCTACCTCGAAAAGCTTTGATTGGCAGTATCCAGCCTATCAAGAAAATTGTTGAGACTGACTCACTCCCAAACAGAGACCTGGAGATTCAGAGTCCTACCACTGCACCACCTACTGCAAGTTGTTCCACTCTATTGTGGCATCCACCCGTTGATGTACATCACCTCACAGAGGAGCAGCAGGGAGTTGTAAAGAAAATGCTGTTTGAGGAGTCAGCTGCTTTTGCAAAGGATGCTAATGATATAGGCTGTATTACAAGCCTAGAGCTGTCACTAAATCTTAAAGATGACATCCCTGTGCAAAAAGCCTACAGCTCAGTTCCAAAGCCATTATTCAACGAAGTAAAGGAGTATATCCAGGACCTTCTAGCAAAGGGCTGGATAATCAAATCAAAATCTCCTTATGCTGCCCCTGTTGTATGTGTCCGCAAAAAGGATGGCACATTACGCCTGTGCATCGACTACCGGTTACTAAACCAGAAAACCATACCTGATAGGCACCCACTGCCCCGTATCCAAGATCTGATCGATACGCTGGGGGGCCACTGCTGGTTCAGTATTCTTGACCAAGGAAAGGCGTACCACCAGGGGTTTATGGCAGAGGGCTCAAGGCATCTCACAGCCTTTGTAACTCCCTGGGGGTTGTATGAGTGGGTCAGAATACCCTTCGGCCTCTCCAATGCGCCTGCAGCCTTTCAGAGGAGTATGGAGGAGATGCTGGATGCATTTAGGGATGAATGTTGCATTCCCTACCTAGATGACATCCTCTGCTATGCCAAAACCTTTGAGGAGCATGTTGAGGGCGTCCGCAAAGTTTTGAAAGCACTTCAGCATCACGGTGTGAAGCTAAGGCCTGAAAAGTGTGAACTCTTTTGCAGACAAGTAAGATATTTGGGTCGCCTTGTATCAGCAGAGGGTGTGCAAATTGACCCAAAGGATCTAGAGGCTGTGCAGTCACTCAGGGCCAAAACACCGCAGACTGTTGGCGATGTGAGGCGGCTCCTGGGCTTCCTCAGCTACTACCGTAGCTATATTCAGGACTTCTCACGTATCGCAAAGCCTGTGTATGAGCTTCTCCAAGCCAAGTCTGACATGTCACGAGCACCACCTCACCAGAGGAAAACCAAAGGCAGTCAGCTGTCTTCCAATACTCCTGTGGTGTGGACTGGTGAACACCAGGGGGCACTGGAGCAACTCATTGACATGCTCACCCACCCTCCAGTCCTGGCCTACCCAGACTTCCACTTACCTTTCTTGCTACACACAGATGCCTCAGAGCAAGGCCTTGGCGCTGTACTCTATCAGCAGCAAGATGGTAAGCTAAGGGTTATTGGGTATGGCTCCAGAACGCTGTCTCCAGCCGAGAAAAACTATTGCCTGCACAGTGGGAAATTAGAATTTCTGGCGCTTAAATGGGCGGTGTGTGAAAAGTTTAGAGACTACCTCTATTATGCCCCACACTTCACCATCTATACTGACAACAACCCTCTGACTTACATAATGAGCACTGCTAAGCTTAATGCTGTTGGGCATCGCTGGGTTGGGGAGTTGTCAGATTTCCGGTTTGAGATAAAATACAGACCAGGAAAGGTAAATATAGATGCTGACACGTTGTCCCGCATGCCCCTTGACATTGAGAAGTACGTGACAGCATGTACTGAGGGGCTCTCTCATGAAGTTGTGCAAACCACATGGGGTGGGGCCAAAGCAGCCCAGGAACAGGATGTAGCTTGGGTCGCCATCCTGGCTCTTACTGCTAACACGAACCAAGACCCCCCAACTTCACTTCCAACCATAAGCAGTGAGGAGTTGGTGAAGGCTCAAAGGGAAGACCCAGCAGTGGGAGAAATCATTCGGCTAAAAGAGACAAATGCTGTAATGACAAACGAGATACGACAAACAGTAGGTAAAGCTGCAAGGAGATTGCTTCATGAATGGAGCAAACTGTGCCTTGACAATGGACTTTTGTATCGACGTACTACTGAAAGACAGCAACTTGTTCTCCCAGCAGTTTACAAGGCCAAGGTACTAAAATACCTCCATGACGACATGGGACACATTGGTACTGACCGAGTACTGGCCCTAGCTAGAGAGAGGTTCTACTGGCCATTTATGAAACAGGAAGTTGAAAACTATGTCACAAGGAAGTGTCCCTGCATAAAACAAAAAAAACCGGTTGGACATGTCCGTGCCCCAATGGGCACAATCACTTCAAACTCACCTTTGGATCTTGTATGCATAGATTACCTGCACCTAGAGCCCAGCCGAGGTGGATATGAATATATCCTGGTCGTAGTAGATCATTTTACAAGGTTTGCTCAAGCATACCCGACCAAAAATAAGTCAGGCAAGACAGCAGCTGAGCGCATCTTTGGTGATTTCATCCAGCGTTTTGGATATCCCGGCAGGCTGCATCACGATCAGGGTCGTGAGTTTGAAAACGAGCTCTTTCGGACTTTAAGAGAGAAAGCTGGAATTGGACACTCAAGGACCACACCGTATCACCCCCAATGTAATCCCGCCGAGAGATTTAATCGGACTCTCTTGCAGATGCTGAGGACACTCGGCGACAAAGAAAAGCAATGCTGGAAAGATCACCTTCAGCAAACAGTGCACGCTTACAATTGTACACGGCATGAGTCAACAGGGTATTCCCCTTACTTTCTGTTGTATGGGCATCACCCCCGTCTCCCAATAGACTTGTTGTTTGGCCTGGTTGGGGAGAAAAAAACTGTGTCTCACAAACATTATGCTGAAAAGTGGGCAGAAAAGATGACTGAGGCGTACAAGATAGCCAGTGACAATAGTAAACTGTCCAGCGCACGAGGCAAATCCTACTATGACAAAAAACTCAGGGGTGTCGTCTTGCATCCTGGGGACAGGGTCCTCGTTAGAAATCTTGGTGAAAGAGGTGGGCCTGGAAAACTCAAGTCATACTGGGAAAAGAGTATCTACGTAGTCAAAGCACAAGTAGCTGACAACCCCGTGTATGTCGTCTACCGAGAAGCAGGAGATAAGGATAAGACTAGAGTGCTTCACCGTAACTTGTTACTACTTGTGAATGACTTACCAGTTGAGGCCCCACAGCACATTCCTGAACCTACACCAAAGAGACAAACAAAATCAAACAACCTGCCAGGGGACAGAGGCAGGAGGAGGCAACAGACTGAAACAAGTGACTCAGACTCTGAAGAGAGTACTGGAAAATTCTGGTTGAGGCTTCCTGTAAAAGAAAGAGAGCCCATCAAAGGAAAGACTTACCATAGGATATCTACTGCAGAACAGCCCCACCCAGCCTCCGGTGAAGAAAACAGTCATGCGAAGGTACCCATCAGGGAAGAAAGCTGTATTGGCCGGCCAGTCAGCCAAGATCAAGTCAGTCTAGGAGACAACTTTCCAGAGGCGCTTTCACTACATGACCCAGTTCCATCAGAAAGTGCAGATGATGAACTGTCAATTCCAAATGAGGACGAACTGTCTGCACGCACCCCTCCACGATGTTCTACTAGCGACATGAGAAGGTCGACTAGGGAGAGGAAACCAAGGCAGATGCTGACATACCAAACACTGGGTGAACCATCGTACCAGCCTCATCCTACAGTTGCAACGCTCTCCTCACCCTACATGCCACCATAGACAGTTCCTTATCATATTCCAACACCCACATGCTTTACACCTCACCTTTCATATGCTTACACACCTTACATATACACACCTTTGTTATATTGAATAAGTGTATGTGTCAATGTTTTTGAGAAAAATTGAGGTTTGAATGCCAGGAGCCATTCTTATTTTGTCAGGGAGCGTGTGACACACTGTAATGTGTGGTCACATTATGTGATTTAAGCTTTTAGGTGTAGTTTTGTTAAGGAAGGGCCTTAATCTTGTGATTTTTGTTGGAGATCCAACATGTGGTGTGATCCCTAGTTACGCCACAAGGGGGCACTTCCGCCCCAGTGAGATGGTTTAGTGTGACGCTACTGCTCGTCTTCAGATCTGGCAGAAGCGAGAGAGGAAACACACTACCTGTCGTCCATCTCATAATTTATCTGTTTTTTTCAGGTTAGTAAGTAATAAGGCCACACATGTGGTCCACATAATTTACATGCCAAATAAGGGTAAAACCTGACCAGCAGTTTGTTTTGCTGGGATCTGTATTCGTCTGTTTTGCTCATTGAAATGTGTTACGATCGAGAGTAGGAGCTAGCTTAGCTCGCCACATCCTAGAGTAGCTGTTAGCTTTGTTGTTTTCTAAACTTAAGGCACCCTCTTGTAACAAAAGTACACCACGGCTCCTGTATATTTGAGTTAATGTGTTCGCAGAGACAGTTTGATATGTTGTCACTGTTATTGTCTAAAGTTAGTGTAATAACCTATAATAATTCTGATCGCTCTGCAATGTTGATGTGGAGATTTCCACTACACAGATACGCCATTAGTATATGGTACAATACTGGAATGTTTGCTTTATCAAACGATGTGTGAAAAAAAGTGTGATTTATAGCTCTTAGTAACAAACAACAGAGATGACTGTTTAGATTTTTGTTTATACTATTATTATACTATTTTAGTTTATTCTGATTTTGGGCTTTGGGAATGTGAGACAGAGATGTTAAGAAGTTTTTGCAACCTGTTGTGAACACATGAATGTGTTTAAATAAAGATCTGGCAGAAGCGAGAGAGGAAACACACTACCTGTCGTCCATCTCATAATTTATCTGTTTTTTTCAGAACCAGACATAATCTGTCAGCCGCCCTCTTGCTTGGGGTGTGTTACATGTGCATGGTGATGTTCACAGGTATCCCAGAGTGCCGCTGTTATTAAAGTATAAGGGCAAAACACATAGAGTAACGGCGGCGGTTAGCCCGCGCCTGTCGCACCCCCTGATTCTGGGTACCAATTGGCCGGGGTTTCATCGGCTACTGGGGCAGTACGCGGGGGTGCGATCACGACCGGAAGCGGGGTGTAGCGTGTGCGCGGCATGCAGCGGTGACGCGGGGTCGTCCGACACTGACTCCGGGGGGGAGTGTCCCCCATGGGTGATTTCCCACTGGAGCAGTCTCGTGACGGCACCCTCGTGACGGCACCCTACACTCAGCCTTTGACCAAGTGATGGCTATTGATGGTCACGTGGTGCGCCCTGAGGCCGCGCAGACCTACGTTTCGTCTTATTAAATGACCGATTATATCGAGTGAGTCGTGACACTCAGACAGAGGAAACACACACCCAGTTGTTGGTGCCGCAGGGCCGCCGGGAAACGCTTTTCCAGGCGGCCCACTATAACCCCATGGCAGGGCATATGGGCTATGAGAAAACTCTGGAGCGAATAACGGCCCGATTTTATTGGCCGGGCATCCGAGCGGATGTGCGCCGCTGGTGCGCGTCCTGCCCGGACTGCCAACTTGTTAACCAGCCGGCCATACCGAAGGCGCCGCTGCGCCCTCTCCCCCTCATTGAGGTCCCGTTTGAGCGCATCGGCATGGACCTCATCGGGCCGTTTCACCGGAGTGCACGCAGCTACCGCTTTGTGTTAGTCCTGGTGGATTACGCAACGCGGTACCCGGAAGCAGTTCCGCTGCGCACCATCTCTGCAAAGAGTGTGGCGCAGACACTGTTTCAGGTCATCTCCCGAGTCGGAATCCCGAAAGAGATACTGACTGACCAGGGCACGTCGTTTATGTCTCGTACACTGCGGGAACTGTACGAATTACTGGGCATTAAATCTATTCGGACCAGCGTCTACCACCCTCAGACTGACGGGCTGGTGGAGCGGCTGAATAAGACTTTAAAGTCCATGATTCGGAAGTTCATTAACGAGGATGAACACAATTGGGATCACTGGCTAGACCCTCTGTTATTCGCAGTGCGGGAGGTGCCCCAGGTCTCCACGGGATTTTCTCCCTTTGAACTGCTGTTCGGCAGGAGGCCACGTGGGGTGCTCGACCTGATTAAAGAAAGCTGGGAGGACGGTCCGAGCCCCGCCAAAAATGAGATTCAGTACGTGTTGGACCTGAGAGCAAAACTCCACACTTTGGGGAGGTTGTCACGGGAGAATTTGCTCCAGGCTCAGCAGCGTCAGCAATGCCTGTATGACAGAGGGGCTAGGTTCAGGCAATTTTCACCGGGAGATAAAGTGCTTGTATTACTCCCTACTTCCAGCTCAAAGTTGCTCGCCAAGTGGCAAGGACCCTTTGTGGTCACACGGCGAGTCGGGGACGTGGACTATGAGGTCGCTCGGTCGGACAGGGGAGGAGCCACGCAGATTTATCACCTCAATCTCCTCAAACTGTGGCGAGAGGTTGAAACCGCTTCTCTGGTGAGCTTGGTGAAGGAGAGAGATGAGTTGGGGCCTGAGGTGCCAAATTCTATCATTCCCACCTCCCTCCCTTGTGATGACCATCTCACACAGGCCCAGAGAGCGGATGTTGTCGCGTTGCAACAGCGTTTTGCGGACGTGTTCTCTCCCCTGCCCAGCCGGACGTCCCTCATCGAGCACCATTTCGTGACGCAGCCCGGCGTGACGGTGCGTTCACGGCCCTACAGGCTCCCGGAGCATAAGCGAAAAATCGTGCAGAGGGAATTGGCGGAAATGCTGAGGATGGGAGTAATAGAAGAGTCGCACAGCGCCTGGTGTAGCCCCATCGTTCTGGTGGCGACAAAGGATGGGTCTATACGGTTCTGTGTCGACTATCGCAGGGTGAACGAAGTGTCACGCTTTGATGCCTACCCCATGCCTTGGGTCGACGAGCTCCTGGACCGGTTAGGCACGGCCCGCTTTTTCACGACACTGGACTTAACCAAGGGCTATTGGCAGATTCCCTTGTCTGCCGAGGCCAGGGAGAAAACGGCCTTCTCCACTCCGTACGGTTTGTACCAGTTCGTGACACTTCTGTTTGGCCTGTTCGGGGCCCCGGCCACTTTCCAGCGTCACGTCTAAGGACCTCAGTCCGTCTGCATTAAAGTTACAATGCTAATCTTACAAACATGTATGTACCACTTTCAACAAGGTACAAGTCAGAAATGTTAGCAGTTAGATTCACTAATAGTAATCCACAAGAAGGTATTTAGTTTGTTTATTCTGATACCTGAAACATTGGCCTCAGATGTGTTTTACAAGGAAGTTGTTTTATTATAACTAACTTTTTATAGGAATTTGATATTTTACATTTTGATTGGTTGTGTTTAACAGGCTTGACTGATAAGATGCGGGCTGATTTCAGCATCATGAAGGACTTGAGTACCCACACCAGACTGACCCCAGAGCAGAGGGAGGGACGCCTCAACAGATTTATCACTAATATACAGAGGTAGGTGACAGTCACTAGTATAATCACAATCAGAATAGAAATAAACGGATTGTTTTGAGTTATTGCCTAGGTGGTCTTTAATAGCTAGGCAATAATATATAAAACAATGATTTAGTGTTAACACTGGACTTGTCACATCTATACTGTGCTTAAGAGGAGAGGTGATTTTTGAGGCATATATTTTCAATTGATTATGACAATTAAAGCTCTGATTTTTTTTTTTTTTTCCCCTAGAAGTTGTCTTCATCTCAGACACACTTTGGGTGTTCTGATAATATACTCAAAAGTTGACTGCAAATTTCTTCGTCATTATGTTCTGTCTGTAAGAATCCTGGCTTTGATTTACAGCTTAAATTATTTCACAGGAACGCTGACGCGCAAGCCGAGTTGGATAAGTGGGGACTCAGCTTTGATAACCAACTTCTAAATCTGGCTGGCAGAGTCCTCCCTGTGGAGAGGATTTACCAACGGTCAAGATCGGTATAATTTCTTCTTCTCAGTTAATTAAACAGATACATTTAAGGGCTCGTTTAATATGTTTAATATAATTATCACATAGTATGACTACAACCCCTGGGCCGCTGACTGGGCCAAAGAGATGCGTGGATTAGCTGTGATAAGCGCTCCTCCCTTGAACAACTGGCTCCTCTTTCACACCCGTCGTAACAGCAATGAAGCCAGTTCTCTTCTACAGAACCTCAGCAGAGTCTCAGGCCCACTGGGAATCACCATGGGAAAACCTGTCATGTGAGTTTAGCATTTTTAAGTATTTCTGCAACACATTTTTTTTTTATCACAATGGACTGTCATGTATGTAAAGTGAAATTTTTGACTGTAACACTTGTAGGTTTTTTTTTTCTTGTCTTTTAATTCACAAACGTTATCGTGCATCCTTGTTTTTCTGTAGGATACAGTATGAAGATAATCAGGAGTCTCTCCTCGCAGCCCTGCGGCACAGTGTCGGACCCCAGATAGAGATGGTTGGTGATGTGTGAAGTGCACACACTTGTACATTTACTTTTCAGTTTTCAGGTCTAAAATGTTTTTTATGAACCACATTTGCATTTAAATGCTCGAATTGTAGCCATTTTTTTTATAACTGACAGAAACTGCAGGTCAGTGTATTGTAGTTATGTCACAATGCATTTTTGTCATCAGGGATCTTAATTTCGACGTTTCCCAAAGCGGTACCAGACCTCAGGGTGTTTCTGTTTGTTAGGTGGTGGTAGTCCTCCCCAACAACAGGAAGGATAGGTATGACAGCGTTAAGAAGTTCCTTTGTGTGGACCGCCCCACTCCCAGCCAGTGTGTGGTGGCCCGTACCCTCAGCCGACCTCAGGCACTCATGACTATAGCTACAAAGATTGCTCTGCAGATGGCTTGCAAGATGGGAGGGGAACTCTGGAGTGTGGAAATCCCTGTAAGTCCCGCACAAACTAAATACTTCAGATGTCAGAGATTAAAGTTTAAGGTGTTTTGGAAAGCAAAGAGTAGTAACTTTTGAATTGATTAAACTTTCTGGTGCTTTAGATGAGAATGTATTTTTTTTTCTCCTTTCATCCAAAACTGGTTTGATTGGGTTCACAATGCCTCTGACTGTCCTTGGGATGACTTCTTAAAAATAGATCCCCAGTTTGATCTCTGGAGGTGCAGAAATCATCTATGGTTCTGTAGCTGTCCAACATTAAGAAAAAGAAAGAAAATCTGCTAAGTCATACATCCGGAGCTACCTGCTGTGGCAACCCCTTGTGATATTGTCATGTTTGTGCAGCTCAAACAGCTGATGATCGTGGGCATCGACTGCTACCATGACACCGCTGCTGGGAAAAGGTCTATTGGTGCTCTAGTGGCCAGTCTCAACCAAAGCATGAGCAGGTTGGTTTCTGTAACTGAGGTGGGAATTCACACTGGGAGCAGTGCAATGCTCTCGGTTATGTTCAACATGTGCAAACAAGGCCTCACTTGGCGTTTTGTGTGTGTGTGTGTGTGTGTGTGTGTGTGTGTGTGTGTGTGTGTGTGTGTGTGTGTGTGTGTGTGTGTGTGTGTGTGTGTGGTTTCCCAGCCTTTAAATGCAATAGTACAGTTAATGATTCAAATGTTTTTCAAGGTGGTTCTCAAAGTGTGTGCTGCAACACAAAGGTCAGGAGATCATGGATGAGCTGAAGAAGACTTTGAGTGGCAAGTTTCTTTTGTCATTTCAAAAACTTTTACTTTTAAATACACAGAGGATCTCAGAAACTGTCTTAACACTTTGTTTTCCAGCTGCCCTGAAAGAGTATTTGAGGTTCAATGGCTGTCTGCCTTCACGCATCATCGTTTACCGAGACGGAGTGGGGGATGGGCAGTTGCACAGTGTGGTGAACTATGAGGTTCAGCAGATCATGGACTCCATCAAGTCAATGGGGCAAGACTACAAGTGAGTTTTTACATCTCCAACAGTTATGGTGTTTTTTAAATCTCTAAAAACCGTTGCCCTCAGAGGCAGTTAAATTTGCACTGTGGGGTTATTGATAATACAAATGGTCATACATGATTCCTTCCTTTGATTTGAGAATTGTAAGGACAGTAAAGTAAAATGACTGGTTGGAACATGGACGTTTTTGTAGTGCTGTTAGTATTTATTCCTGAGCATCTAAAGAACAAAGTTGAGATTATTTAGTAGAAGTGTCAGGTTTTCCCAGAGCCTCTGTCTTTTTGTTGTAGCCCAAAGCTGAGTGTGGTGGTGGTGAGGAAGCGCATAAGCAGCAGGTTTTTCGCCCACATAAATGGCAAGGTGTCCAATCCTCCTCCTGGCACCATCATTGACGCAGAGGTCACCCGGCCAGAGTGGTACGTCTTGTTTTGAGGGGGACGGGGTTTTTGTTGGTTTTTTGTTTTTAGCTGTTAACGGTCTTTTGATATTTACATAGGAGCAGTTGTATTGTGACAGTACTGTTGCACGTTTGTTTTCTAGGTATGACTTCTATATTGTGAGCCAGGCTGTTCGCAGTGGGAGTGTCTCACCAACCCACTACAATGTCGTGTATGACACCAGTGGACTCAAGCCAGATCACATGCAGCGGCTCACCTACAAGCTCTGCCACATGTACTACAACTGGCAGGTAGGCTGGCATCAGAGTGACCTTTTTGAGTAGAAATCTTTCTACACTGAAAATGTTGTCTTCATCTAAACCGGTCATAATCAGGCGTCTTTCTCCTCAGTGTTTTTAAGGAGTTTTCATTAAATGATGACGTTTTTGAATGATCGACTCTAATTTAAAAATTTACAAAGCAATACAATTTAATTTTAATGGAGGGAGAATATCAGTCAAAAATCAATGAGTGATATAATTATTTGATCCCCTACAACCCAGCCAGAATTCTGACTCAAATTGGCAAATTACAATCAATGAGTTGAAGAGTGTCTAATTATAAAGCACACCTGTCTACAGAATCAATTTCTTCAATTAATTATATTTTTCAGTAATTGAAAAAGAGCTGTCAAAGGACAAACGGGGAATGGGATGTAAGAAGGTGACAATTACTGGTGCAATTATCTGGAAATATAAAATGACCATCAGTTGCCCTCGGTTTGGAGCTCCACATACGATCTTTGCTCATGGGGTGCACAAGAAAGGTGGTCATCAGCACAAAACTACATGCCAGGAGCGTGTTAGAGATCTGAAGGCAGCTGGGACTACGGACACCAGGAAGGCACATGACACACCCATCTTAAGTTCGCCAGTGAACAACTAAATGATTTAGAGAAGGCTTGGAAAGTGCTGCGGTCAGATGAAACCAAAATTGAGCTCTTTGGCATCAGCTCAACCCGCTGTATTTGTAGGACAAGAAATGCAGAGTATTGCCAAAGAACATGATCTCTGCAGTCAAACATGAAGGTGGAAACTTTGTACTTTGGAGGTGTTTTTCCGATAAGAGCACAGAAGACTAAAGGTGGGTCCGAATTAGGGCTGCCACAAACAATTATTTTGATAGTCGACTAGTCACCGATTATTTTTGCGATTAGTCGACTAATCAGATCATGCATCCATTGGACGTAAAACGTACCGCTTATTGCACCAGCAGCATCTGCTCTTATATAACTATCATTAGTTTACAGCTTTAAGTGTTTATGGTATGTGCTAACTAAAAATAAAGACTAGATGATAGTTTATTAAAGTTTAATGAAATCTGCAGATTGTTTCGGTGGAGTATAATAAACTCAGCCGTTGCTCCTTGCTATCTAAAATATAACAGGACACCGGAGTATATTCTCGAGCATCTCACACTCCTGATAATCAGCTGTCTGCTTGATGTTTATTCAGCTGTGTAAAAACTATAACTTTAATCTCAGCCAAACCGATTTACTCAGGAACAAATAAAATACTAAAACAAAAAGCTAAACGATAACATTTTTAAGTTATCTAACTGACTTATATATGTTTAACCTGAGTAGTGAAAGACGGCATTGGGTTTGAAAACGATTTGCCGGGAGTCCGGTGTTCTCACCGGCTCTGGTGAGCCTTGAACCCCGGCTCGCTATCGAGCTGGTGGGTAACAGACTTCTCCGAAAACGTCGGAGCGCTTTTGAAAATACGTGGTGTCTTGATAAACTGAGCAGATATTTGAAGTTTACACAGCTACATTCTCGCCTGAAAATATGTTAAACGTTTATTTTGTGACCCAGAAAGAATAATAAGAGTAACATTAAAACTAACTAGCTGCCGCCATTGTTGGAAACTGAGCAGGGCTGCGCTACGAATTCTGGGACAAGGCTTCCTCTTCTTCAAGGTTTAACGGCAGCTGGCATCCTTGTACATGCAGTGCTGCCATCTTCTGCTTCAGTCCGTTATTACACCCTTAAATACTATTACTTATTCCTGCGTCTTTTGGGATCTTACAAAGCTTCAAACGACACATCAACTATTAAATTAGTCGTCGACGATTTTGATAGTCGACTAATCGTGGCAGCCCTAGTCCGAATCAGTCTTCCAGCATGATGATGACCTAAAACATACCGGCCAAAGAAGTAGTACATTAAGGTCATTGAGTGGTCTAGTCAGTTTCCAGACCTCAATTGTATAGAAAACCTGTGGAGGGAGCTTAAGCTTTGAGTTCCCAAGTGGCAACTGAGAAACCTAAAGGACTTAGTTTCTGTAAAAAGGACCGGGCCAAAATCACTCCAGAGATGTGTGCAAACCTGGTGACAGACTATACGGCTGTACTGGCCAAGAGTTCCTTCACAAAGTACCCACTTGTGTTTTACTTGTGTATCAAATACTTGTTTCACTCAGTGACATGTGAATCCATTCATAACTCTGATATAATGTTTTTTTTTCTATATTTGTTAAAATAAAACTGCCATTAAAAATTAGACTTCATTTCTGTGTAAGTGAGCAAACGTATAAATTCAGCAGGGATCAAATAATTTTCCCCGACTGTGTAAATGTCACTGACTTTGGCATTGTGTTGGTCATGCCTGATTGTTTTTCTTTGTGCTTTAGGGGATCATCAGAGTGCCTGCTCCCTGCCAGTACGCCCACAAGTTGGCTTTCCTTGTTGGTCAGAGCATCCACAAAGAGCCCAATATGAAACTGGATGACCAGCTTTTCTACCTTTAATGGCTCATCTGTGAAACAGCTTATGAGGAGAAACAACTCGGTACAAAGATGACCGCAAAAGGCTGTAATTCTAAATCAAAATCATGTTTCCGCTGTCAGTAAATCTTCCTTAGGATGACAGAGTCATCGTAGATCCAACTAAATGCTTTTCCTGTCATTTTAAGAGCTGCTGCTTTTCTGTTCTACTTTGTGAAAACACAGAATACTCACATGTAGTATGAGGAAAACAATATTAAACCAGTAACACAACAGTGGGAACTTCTGTGCACCACACAAAAAAAACAAGTTAACTAGAAACACAGAACAACAAAGCAGTTAGTCCAGGTTTTTTTTTATTGCCCCGATTTACAACAACAGCCATCCCAAGTTGTTTTATATACTAAAGACCCTGCAATACAAGAGAGTTTGACTTTAACACTTTGTCTACTCAAGCTTGCTCTCTACTTAGTACTGAAATAAACAGACTTAGGTATTCTGTCATAAATGTAAGTAAGTTTGCATGTTTTTAGGAATACAGTAGATGTGATTTGCCTTAAAATACCATTTTTCAGGGAAATGTTGTTGTGTGAGTGCTGTCCATACTGAAGGCTTGATTTAAGTTTAGGTTAAGGTAAGCAACAGTATGTAAATGAATCTCAAGAAAGTAAATGGAAGTCAACATAAGAGTCCTTGGAAGTGAGAGAAACGCACTGTGGGTGATCATGTACAAACAGCTGGTCCTTTCAGCATTGCCCCTCCTCTGGTTACAGTGACTTCATCTTTGGGTTGTAGCCTGGTTGGCCAAGTGTATGTTTGCATATAGACCATATTAAAGAATGTTTGCTGTACATATCTGTGTGTGCAGTCTGTCTTCTGCCACCTACATGTACTGGGGGTTTCCTGACGTGATTGCTCATACACATTACACAGCAGAGAGTGGGCAAACCAGCCACCAAGAACTAGAGATGGACCGATCCGATATTACATATCGGTATCGGTCCGATACTGACCTAAATTACTGGATCGGAGAAAAATAAAAAATGTAATCCGATCCATTAAATATCACGAAAGCACCTCACAAAACTTGCAACACGCCGTAACTCACCTCAGAACGTTAGCACGTCGGAGCAGTATGCATCACGTGATAGAGCGGCTGTGGCATGCGGGACCTGTCGGTGGTCTGGATAGCATGTGGAGCTTCACTAGCAACCTGGCATTTCATCTCCGACAAAGTTATCCCCGAGAGAAGTAAAGCAAGTGTGTAAGTCCATCTCTGAATGTTTGTAAAGCATTCCTGCGTTAAGCTTAACAAGCGACTGCCTCTCGCTCTCCGGCTGCTACTTCAATCGTGAAATTGCTCAATGATCAGCTGATCTGCTTTTCTGTCGCGAGTCCATCTCTCGTTTGTTTTTGGCCCACTTTGCACCAGAAAGAGGAAACCAGTGGCTGAACAACAGCAGCACGTTTAAGCTTGATAAGCTGTTGTTAGAATTTATTTAATATTACTTTCTACACCAGGATCTTTTTCTACGTAGCTGACGCTGGTAACTGTGCAGGGGCAGATCTAGCAAATCAGAATCAGAATACTTTATTGATCCCTGGGGGAAATTATTTTTTGTTACAGTGCTCCATTTTAAACCAACATTAAGACAAGACAGACAATACACTAACTAAGAATAGTACAATATATACATATATATACATACATACATACATAAGTCACTCATAAATAAATAGTTGGAAAAGAAACGTGTAGCTGTAGCAGCAAACAGTGTGTTAAGTGGATGCGTTGTACAGGGAGATGGCCACAGGCAGGAATGATTTCCTGTGTCGTTCAGTGGTGCTTTTCGGTAATCTCAGTCTCTCACTGAACGTGCTCCTGTGACTGACCAGCATGTCATGGAGTGGGTGGGAGGTGTTATCCAACATTGTCTTTATCTTGGACAGCATCCGCCTCTCCGACACCACCTTGAGGGAGTCCAGCTCCATCCCCACAACATTGCTGGCCTTACGGATTAGTTTATTAAGTCTGTTGGCATCTGCGACCCTCAGCCTGCTCCCCCAGCATGCAACAGCATAGAGGATCGCACTGGCCACAACAGACTCATAGAAAATAGAAAATTTAGTAAATAAAAAGTTTAGCCAGGGGGGCCGATAGGGCATTAACTGGGAAAAGGGGGCACAAAGACATACTTTTCTTTCTTATTCTCATTTAAAATGTCGAGCTTTTAATAAATAATTATCTGACACCCAAAGTTTTAATTTGATGTAAAATGAATAGAAGTCAATTACTGTATATAGTGACTATTAAGTCTAATATATATACCAATACCCTAGTAAGCTATAGTACTTTTTACTTTGGGAAGGTACCATCTGTGCAGTCTGCAATTTTGTTGAAGAAAGATGTTGAATCTATTTAATATTTCTTGAAAAATAATTGATTTCTGTGCATTTTTTTTCACACTGCATCAAATTAAGGTTGATTACGTCGATTAAGCATCATGAGGTGGAGCGTGATGGAGGTTCCCTATTTTTTATTTATTTATGTTGTTGCTGGGAGTTGGAACCCTATTAGTTAGGTTGCTTAATATTTACGCTAAGTACTCTTTAAAATACCAGAATAGGGAGGATGGTGTAGGTTTAAGTTTATTAGATTGATCAGTATTGCTGAACTATGAATTATTTTTTTTTGCATACAGGTATAACAGAATAGCTTTAGTGTAGTTGTTGTTTTAAACTTGAGTATGAACTTGCAGACTTGCAAAATGCAGCAAGATATTTTAAAAAACAGTTTTGTTGATTAAAAAACACTATATCGGATTCATATCGGTATCGGCAGATATCCAAATTTATGATATCGGTATTGGACATAAAAAAGTGGTATCGTACCATCTCTACCAAGAACACACTGTTCTGTGGTCTGTATGTCATACACACACACACGGAAGGAGCTATGATTAAAGGCTTTGGTCTGCATAAACACCAGCTCCATTAGACTTCTGAGACATCCAACCCTTTTAGATCTCAGCTGCTGTCTGTCCAGTTTGTCCTGCATGCTTCAGTTCTGCTCTTCACTCAAGAGTCTAATTCTTAAACTTCTCAGACAAATTTGTTAAAGGAGCAGTTTTTTGAAATCAGCATAGATAACTAAACTAAAAGAGGAGTAAGCATATTAACTGGGAAACAATTGCTCTTCATTTTACGTTAAGAAATACGACTGTAATATGTCTTAAGCTGTTTTTGTATCTGCCCTGTACTTTTCTAGCCTTTTGAAGCCATAACCATTTGAATAATTGTCAGGAAAAAAAACCAAAAAAAACCCCAACATTCAGAAGACTCACTGTCACCAAGCAATCACTTGGTGACAGTGAGAAGAAGGGAAAAAAAAACTCCTTTTGAACAGGAAGAAACCTCAGGTTCAGTGAGAGGCAGCCATCTGCCGCAACCGACTGGCAGTGAGGGGAGGGAGACATGACAGAAGACAGATTAACCAATAGTGTGCAGTTTTCCTTCTTTCCCCAATTTTCCCAATCTGATATTCCGGGCAATATATTAGATTTACATTTGACTTTTGGACCATTTCACTAAGATTCCAAATACAATAAATGTTATGTTCCTTTGATTTTAACAGTTAATTGATATTCTTTAAAGGGGAAATTAGTACCCCCTTTAAAGTAGGAAAGTAGATATTGAATCATTCTAATGTGCCTTTATTTCTCCAGGGAATGACAAGCCTATGAAGGGCTTTCGTCAGGAAGACTTGGTGAACCAGCATCTGATCACAGAGCTGAGGAAAGAGTTTGGCATGACCTACGAGGAGTTCTACATGGTCCTCACAGACACTGACATGAGAGTCAAGGTAGAGACTTACTCTTTCTAAGCAGTATAGGAGGATTATGTGAAGGCTGTGGCTCTATAGTGTAGTGGTTTGCACATTTGCCTAACAGTGAAAGATCCCCATTTAAGTACCAGGAGGAGGAAAAAAAAATCCCTTGACAGCTGTGTCGGGAAGAGCATCAAATACGCCAAATTAAACACAAGTATACCTGTTGTAGTGACTTGTGAATAATTTAATTCAGGTTTAGGTAAATAGGGCCAGACCACAGTCACATCAAGGCATGTAAAATTGATAATAAAGGGGCAGCCAAAAGTAGCTAGTATGTGATGGGCAGCCCCATAACAGAATGGCCGTGCTGTGTAGATCAATTAACTTGTTGAATACTTAAATTAATGCGGTGTGAATTTGGAAAGCATGTAAGTCAAGCTGTTTTTTCACTCTAAAATGTAAAGATGTCCCCTAAATGAACCACACACACTCACGTCTTGATGCATTCTCAATCATCCAGGAGATGATTGGAGATTCACACACACTCACATTTTTGTTTTGAAAAGAAGAGTTATAAACATATACTCACTGAATGTGACGTTGTCAAGGAAGAAGGTGGTGTGGTGAGCTTTTTTGAGAACTGTGGTTTCACGCTGTGATGAAATTCTTAAACGTTACATGTTTTTGGGCAGCTCTTATATTTCACACCAATTTCAAGTCCTGTTGGAGGGACTTGGGAATGCATTACTGTCAATCAATATCCTCTCAAAGAGCCATATAAATATACAGTGGGGCAAAAAAGTATTTAGTCAGCCACCGATTGTGCAAGTTCCCCCACCTAAAATGATGACAGAGGTCAGTAATTTGCACCAGAGGTACACTTCAATTGTGAGAGACAGAATGTGAAAAAAAAATCCATGAATTCACATGGTAGGATTTGTAAAGAATTTATTCGTAAATCAGGGTGGATAATAAGTATTTGGTCAATAACAAAAATACAACTCAGTACTTTGTAACATAACCTTTGTTGGCAATAACAGAGGTCAAACGTTTACTATAGGTCTTTACCAGGTTTGCACACACAGTAGCTGGTATTTTGGCCCTAGTCTAGTCTAGTCTACCCTCTTCCTGACCAAGGATGGGATGTTTGCCTTCGTGCTTTTATGTTATATGACCCTTTTGACCACACACACACACACACACACACAGTATTCTTTGTTCACATGTATACCTATGTAAGATGCTATATGTTAATGACCCTATGCATATTCATGTAACCACAATAAAAGGAGTGCTATGGGGAGCCTGGCTGAGAGTCTGACAGAGGTCAAGTGGTGGGACGACACTTGGCTCCAGGCAGATCTCCCTCATGCATGAGTAAACCAGAGCCTTGTGTCTTGCTTTTTGCTGCGTAGCAGATTGTCTGCAAATTACCTGCAAATTAGGGGCATAATACTATAAATAAGACTTTGCCAGTGTGGTTCTTTATCACAACTGATCAAGATGGCAAAAGATTATCTGCTGTGAGGGCCATCCAATTGATTTTGGAAAAGAGAGGGGCTTCGGATGATGATGTTGACAAAGAGGTTTCAGAATATTTCACATTTCTGAAAATTCAGAGTCTGACAGGGACTTTGAAGAAGAGGATGAGGTTGAGCACCATTTAGTAACAAAACGAAGACGAGCACCCCATCTGCTGCCAGCTCCAGGACCAGAACAAGCCCACCAGACAGCAAGTGAAGAAATATGGATGTCAATAACTGGTGAAATTGAATGGTCTTCTTGCCCAAGAAATGAGCCACCCTGCAGAGCTGCTACTGGCCAGGGCCAACACGGCTGACAGTTACTCATGTGCAGGACATCAAGTCTTCATTTGAGCTTTTCATCCCAGATTCCATCCAGAAAATTATTCTGGATTGCAGTAATCTAGAAGGAAGGTGTGTTTTTGGAGAGAGGTGGAAGGAGATGGAACAAATTCATCTAAGAACCCCAAAGGCCTACTTTGGGGTTCTTATCCTTGCAGGAGTTTTCAGGTCCGAAGGGGAATCCACAGAACCCCTGTGGGATGCAGAAACTGGCAAGAACCTTTCCGTGCATCAATGTCTCTGGAAAACTTCCACAAAATTTCCAGGATTATCCGTTTTGATAACCGAGACGACAGACCAGCTCGACGGCAGAGAGACAAGCTAGCTGCCATCAGGACAGTGTGGGATAAGTGTGTGCACCACCTCCCCCTGTTTTACAACCCTGGGCCTAATGTCACCATTGATGAGCAGCTGATCCCATTTAGTTGTGAAACATATTGCTTCACGTGTAAATGTGTTGTGTCTTTCCACTCACTCCACTTGATTATAACTGATTTATTTTTTTTATAACATTTTATAAAAAAAACAAAAAAAAAACGAGAAGCACATTAATTCATAAATGTGATCTAACAAAGGGAAAGGGAAAAAAATTAACCATCTTTGCTGTTCATATGGCTTGTAATTGGGATGAAGTAAACATCTGTTGAGTAATTTAACATAAAATTGTTTGATAGTGTTAATTTGGAAAGCCAAAACTCTAGTGGGTCCACCAGACCCATGAACACTGGCTGAGTAACAAAAATATGAACACCACACAAGGGTTAAAGCTTAGACATCAGACTGCGTTACAGTCTCTTTTCTCTTGGATCTGTATAATGTTAGTGGGTGTGGAACACTGTTATTCAGCAGGTGGGTAAAATATCTAAGAGTTGGCTTAAAGGAACTGATAGGGAGCTAAAACAGCTATCAAGCATGTGCAAAGTAATAGAAGAAAAACATGGAGTTAGAGCAGCTAGTACCCTTTAGGTCTTCCTCCAGAAAACCTCAGTATTTAAATAAATGCACAAATTTATGACAAGACATCAGCGATTGTATTAAATTGCATTACTTGCACAGAAGTAAAACAACTTGCCATTTATTTTACAAGAAAATGCATTCACACGTGAGGATTTTAATGGCACAAACAACAATCTTTAGACAATGTTATTTTACAGTTTAACAAGAAAATATTCAAGCCCCAAGTAAGAGAGGCAGGGAGTTTGTGGTGCTGACAGAAAGTCAGGCATTAGTGGCAATTATGTCAATACCACTTATTCTGGCTCAGAAAATAAACAAATAAAAAAAATAAACTGCCTCTTCCACAGTACAATACAAACTGAATTCATCATAGTGTGGATAAAGATTCAAAATCACCACAATTTCAAACAAATCTATTATCAAAACAATCCTGAAACTGCAGTTTCTGGTCCTTAGACGTCCAGCACCAGCAAGCAGTCAAATAGCAGCATGTACAACAGGAATCATGTAAAGAAATACACTGTCCATAAAAGGAATCCATAATGAATCCAAAAGTATCACTTATTTTCCAACAAACAGCGTTGCTGGTACTTTCCCCCATATGAATGACAGCAGTCATCCACAGACAGGCACGTTTCCAAAATATACACATTTCGCTAATTCTGTTATTAAACACTTTGTTTTTAATTCTAGGAGTCTATCATATAATCTATCAACAGTATCTTTCACCGTTTACCTGCTTATCACTGTTCAAATAAATGCTTTCACAGACAATCTGTGACCATGTTCCATCCAGTCAATTGTCCAGTTCGATATCAGCAGCAGGAAAGATGCAGAGTATCCTCTGGATACTTGGGAGTGAGCTCTGTCATTACTACAAGGACTCTTCATCAGAAACACTGTCTGCATTTACCTTTGTCAGGAGATCGAGCTCCTCACTGTCCTGCAACACAAAAAAGAGACAAGGCATCAGAATGAATGAACAAGTGATCAAATCCAGTGGACAAATCTGCAGACATTGAGGCACTGTGCACATCTTTTTTCTGTTTTCAGAAAGTGGAGGGCAGTATTTACTCCCCGAAAAACACCGGGGAAGTACCGTGCATTTTAAAGCCACGGCTGCCAATGGAGAGGGTATTTTTGTTAGTGCTCTCGCAAAGAAACAAACACCTGAAACCTGGCATTTCACCTGAATTACAGGGTTTCTTCAATACAGAACAGGACGCTGGGGATGAAAAGAATTCCAGGATAGTATCCCCACAGACTACTGTATTGTTAAATAGCTTCTTCCATCAAAAAACACTTGACTACTAAAGGAATTCTATGACGTAAGGCTCCAGCATGAGCCTGGATGCTATTTTCATAGCTGGGAATCAGGTTTCCTCTTGCACTCAAGAAATGACATTACAGAGAAACAAGAGCCAAGTTTCCTGCAGAGCACTTGGTATGTGGGCGGGAGTAGAGGAAGTGGATATACATCGGGGTTAGGTGAGCGAAGTTGTGTGAGGAAAAGGAGTGTGTGGGCTTGTGTGCGTGACTACTGAGGATTTGTGGTTTGTCTCCTACCCCTCTTGACCTCTCAAACACCTCCCCGTTGATGACCCGTAGTTTCTCCCACTGCAGGCTATATTCCAGGTCCTTGGGCCAGCTGGCATTGTAGATAAAGATGGCCAGCAGGACCGTGGGTGCCTGGAGGAAGAAGTCCAGCGAAGGGTGGAAGTCAAAGAGGAAGAGGGAGAGGCCTGTGACCAGAACAGTAGTGAACTGGCCAGTCAGCACATGGAACATGTTGTCTCTGAATTTTAAGATGAAGGCCACGGATAAGCCCAGGGCAGCTAGGGAGAACACAGAAGATTATGAGTTCTTCAAATGCATACTAGAGATAGATAAATGAACTAGTCCAGTTAATAACAAATTACACCCAGCAGCTGGATTAGTGTAACTTAGCACTGATGCCAGAAGCAGGACCAAATACCCACCAGGCTCTGTTCAAAGGCATAAAACAACTCAAGTACCAGCAGCTTACAAGATCACAAGTTAAGATGATTTTGTCTGTAGACGACAGAAATTGTACAAAGTAGTGGTTTTGCATGCTACAGTCTTTTGGAGCCCCCACCCCAACCCCTCCTCTATTTACGCCAGCTTTCATCTGATTGGCTGCCCCTACATCTGAGCTTCTACAAACAGAACCAGGTGCTGCACCACTTCCTCTGCTTATCAATTTGACAGACTTCCTTCAACCCAGCCATGCCTTCCAGCTCATCCTGGAGGACACAGTATTCCCCAAGCCCGCTGAGACCTCCTCCCAGTAGGACATGGCCAAAAACATCTCACCTACCAAGGAGTCCAGGAGGAATCCTGGTTAGATACCTCAACTGTCTTCTTTTGATGAACATATTTTCTCTTCCTCAAGCAACTTATATAATCCACATGGACATGTTTGCATATAATTCAAAGCAGCAAACTAATTAAATTAAATTAAATTAAATTAGAGTGGACATCTCCAGCAACAGAAATGACAGTAGGAGATCTCAGTTCAATCAACATCACACTTATGCCTGCTTGATATTCATCTTCCAGTCATATGCTGTATAAAACAGTATTCAAATGTCCCTCTGATGTGAGAATGATGCACTACAGTGCTGACTGAAGTTATCAATCTTGTGATAGGCAGAAACACCAAAAGTTAAAAATGGAACAGTCAGGTCACTAAACTGCTGAGACTGGAGTGGGGCTGGTGGAAACTGTGGCAGACCAGGGCACTGAAACATAGACAGACGGTTCTTTTGCAATGAAAACCATAAACACCCATGCTCCCGGTAGGTTTCCGCTGTGTCAGCTGTTTACATTATAGGTGCTTATGCAGTAACCATGGTAACCACGGACTCTGAGCGGCTGGATCGACGGAGGTCAGACAACAATTTTACATATATGATCTTCAAACAGGACACAGCCATTATCCGTCCTGGCCTCATATCAAATGTGAACGCAGACTGAGTCTATGTTTGACGTTTGCTTTATATCTAATCTTCCTCTCAAACATTTAAACAGTAGCGAGTCTGCAGCTGAGGGAACACAAACTCAAATTGTCGGAACAGGTTTGCTCGTTTCTTGTGTGTATTCATTTGGTGATTTATTAAATGTGTAACTGTTATTCTAATCTGCTGCTGAGTCTCTTACACTGATGAAAATGCAGAAAACACAGATCACGAACACCTGTTCAACCAATCACTTTCATTCCACTTTGATCTGCGACAAACTGACGGTTCATCTCTGTTACAGTGTTGCGTTAGACTGCTATATTTTTTTTGTTCTTTATGCTGTAGATTTTCACGTCTCTGGAATAGTTGGCAGTAATAAGGATGATCTTCTGTAAAATCATATTGATATGACCCGTGACATATTCGTAGATGTCAGTTAGACTAGTCAGCTGGGAAACTGTTAACTCATAGAGCTGAAGATATCGTGGATATGCTGACCTCGCTCCGTGGTGTACAGGTCCGTTTACCCTCATGATTACTATTCACAATAAAAATATTAGCCGAACATCATGAAGTCTGTATGTGTTTCATAGTGTCGAACAACCTTTGTACAGTTAAAGCCAGCAGTTACTACATGACGGAAACACCAACATTATCTCATTTATACGTTTATACGCAGGTCACGCTGATTACTGAACAAAAACCCAAAGATCAGCTCTTAATCAAATTTATTTGCTCTCTCTCCTCCTTAAACATGTTTTTAATGTTAGTTATAATTCAGAATTGGCGACTGAACATCAGGAAATAAAACCCCGATAAATATAACCTCAGTAAAAGAAGTCAGTGTCAGCGGGGGTTATTACAGCTGTGTACCGGGGCCTGCGCTTTGTCAGTGGTAATAACAACTTGATTGCTTGCGAGGCAAACGGGTCTATCCTGGGGAGACATCTCCAAAATCATCGAAGCACTTTTGCAAAGAGGCTGTATCTTGACAAACCGACCAGACATATGAAGATTAAATCACTACATTCTCGCTAAAAAAAATATTAAAACGGTATTTGGTGGCACACAAACAGGGTTTTTCAAAGTTCAGTTCTGTGAGTTTCCACATGCTGGTTGTTGTGTGCTAAAAACAATGGCCACCAGGCCAAAGCAATGGTTTTGACTCGATCAGTGTTAACCCCGCCTCCTGAGTTTGATGGGTGAGGTTGACAGATAAAATTATTTCATGGTGAGACCTGAAGGAGTCAACTGTGCCAAAATGAATTAATTAAATACACAATTAAATAATTATTTAAATGTGGCAATAATTAATTAAAATGTGAAATAAATAAATAAATAAATAAATAATTAAATGTGTCAATAATTAATTAATTACATTTGTTGTAAATATTTATGTAATTAATTATTTCCGATAATTAATTAATTTGTGCATGTAAATGGAGAGTCCTCTTCACACACTGAGCTTAATTATGGAGTTCCACAGGGTTCAGTGCTAGGACCAATTCTGTTTACATTATACATGCTTCCCAGCAAGAGCAGCAGTCATCAGGAACAGAGGAGCTTTTAGACAGAACGCTCTTCCAGTGTAGCAGTAACAATGTGTGCCCTGATTCCCTTGGTAAGAGTTTTGATTGTTTGGACTTCTTTCATATATAATCATTTACTCCATCATGAACAAAACATATTTAATTTGTACCATAAACAGATGGTGAGCCCAGGTCAGGGTGAGGGTGCCGGTAGTGCCGGAGCCACAATAAGAGAAACTAAACAGGATTTGAAAAAGGAGGTGGAGCATCTACAAAAAGTGACATACCAGTTGCGCAAGAGAAAAGTATGTAATGTATGTTCTTGCACTTGTTTTTAGTGTTTTCACTGACCACTGGCCACGGAAAAGGTCAAAATTGTCCTCGGTTTCAATGCCTTGACCAAAATATGTATTCTTTTACATCAGATGGTCAGCTCATCTGAAATATGCAAGGAGTAAAGGTATTAAAGGTAAATGAGTTTAAATACCTGGGGTCATTTTAAGCAAATTGACTTCCATGTCTCCTCAGAAATATTAATATTTAGGTCATTTCTCCAAGATTATAACTTAGAAACTGATGTTTCTGGGGAGGCAGAGACAATCCAGTTATAGAATGTTGAAATTAAGCCTTTGTTACCATTTTCCCCTCCACCATTAACTCCTCTAAATTAGTTAACTGGGGAAGGTTGGGAGACTGATTTTGCATGAAAGAAATGAAGCTTCTAATCTGTAAATGCTTAAAGAAGTGTTTTTGGAGGATTTGAAATTTTCAGGCTAAATCCTCAAATGGAACCATTATTCCATCACAAAAAAGATCACCCACTTTCCTAACACCTTTATCTGCCACATTTCCTGGTGCAAATAAGGCATTTTCCCCAAATAGGACTAAAATGAGAGAGATTATTCTTAATATTCAAAATTTCTTTTATTGTAAACCAAACTTCAATCATATTTCGGACTATAGGATTATTTGTTTCTTTCTTTAATTGTTTTGGCTGTGCAGAGTATAAGTACAAGTTTAATGGCATTTTAAGAGAATTTGCTTGCATGAAAAATAAAACATTATTGTCCTTAGATGAATAGCCAGATAGTACCAGTAAAAGTTGGGGCATTTCAACCCCCCTGTATCAAAGGCAAGATACAACAAAGACAAACAAATGCGGGGATGCTTCTTGTTCCAAATAAACTCTCTGATTAATGACGCTAGTTTGGTAAACAATCCAGCAGGAGGAGCCAGTGGGACATTCTGAAACATATACAAGAGTTTAGGTAATACATTTATTTTAAGAACACTTATAGATAGTGGTAAACTTATCCAACGCTCCAGATCTTTGGAAATTTTCTGTAGAATTGTATTATATTTAAGTACCACCACATCTTTTATTTTAATGCCTAGATGAGTGAATTCAGAATTAACAGTAAAGCCCTTGTTTAAGTAACATTAATGATGATTTTGTTACATTTACTTTATACCCTGAGAAGGCCCCAAACTGGTCTATTAAATCCTTTACAGCAGACACAGAAGTTTTTAGTTGCTTTAAAAATAATATGACATCATCAGCAAATAACGCAATTCTATGCTCCTTTCTACCAATCTTAACACCTTGTATTTGTCCACTGGTTCTAACCGCTATTGCCAGAGGTTCAATAGCTAAAGGGAATAAAAGTGGAGATAATGGTGAATCCTGCGGGCACCCTCATTGTTGCATTCTGAATTATATAGCGTTTCATAAAAAACTTTAAATGCATTGTTTATCTCGATTGGGTCTATTATGATATTTCCATTTGAAGTTTCAAGTTTGGTAATTGCCCTTTCAGATTGCTGCTGTTTTATACGCTAAGCCAGGAGTTTGCTGGGTTTTTCACCTTGGTCATAGGATTGTTACTTTAATCTCAATAAATGTACAGCTGCTTTTTCGCTTGTCATTTCGTTATATTGCGTTCTCAATAGTAATAATTCTTTGACATTGTCCTCCTTATTCTGGCCTGATTGAAAGCTGGTCTCTTCTAACATTTTTATTTTTTTATTCCAGATATTTTATCTTTTGGTTTCGTTCTCTTGTTTTCTTACTAGTATAGCTTATAATTTGCCCTCTTAAGTATGCCTTGAAGGCGTCCCATCTCACACTTGCCGATGTTTGATTTGAATTGTGCTCAAAGTATTCATTAATTTGCTTGCCTAAAACTCAAGAAACTGTTTGTCTTGCATCCACTTCAATTGAAACCTCCATTCAATTCGAGTTTTAATCAGTTTTGACTCTATGAAAGTCAAAGTAACGGCTGCATGGTCAGATATTATTATTTCCTTATACTGTATACTATATCTTTTGTATAAGGAGCCAGCTCAGTTGATACCAAAAAGTAGTCTATTCTGGAATACACTTTGTGTGTACCTGACCAGCAAGAATATTGTAATTTGGTTGGATTTTGATCGCGCCATATGTCGGTTATATTGAACTCCTTCATAAATTGTTTGATCACCTTTAGTGTTCTATTGTAAGTGTTATCCATGCCTGACGATTTATCCTTCTGTGGGTTCAAAGCAAATTGCAATCCCCAGCAATTATACATTTACCTTGTAAATCTGAAATTTTAAGAAATAAATTGCTATAAAAATGTGGATTATCTTCATTTGGGCCATAAGTATTAATTAAATTGAGTCTAGTAGATAGTAGGTTACCTTGTAGTATTAAAAACAAAACGTCCATTAGAATCTTGACGCACATGCTCAACATGAAAAGGTATGGATTTGTGTATCATTATCATAACGCCCCTAGAATTGGAGGAGTAAGGAGGTGATAAAATTTGACCTGGCCATCTGTGTTTGATTCTATTTGTCTCACTGCCTAGCATATGAGTTTCTTGTAGAAACACAATTTTGGCTTTCAATTTCTTGATCCTACTAATGGCTTGTTTTATTTTTACTAACTTGGGTTTCAACCCAGCCCACGACCACCACTGTGACTACTACAACAACCAGAGCAACTACAACGACAACCAGAAAACCCACCACAAAAAGGCCGCTGATCCATACTACTACAACCGCAGAGAGGGAACGGTACCCACCGAAAACCCGGAGATAACCGCACTTTTCATTGGAGCTTTTCAAATGAAATAGCTGTTTAGCAGCCAACATAACTCATTTCACCATCATTTTTTGTGTGTACAAAGAAAAGTTTACCACGACACCAGCTCAAGACCAAATCATTCTCACAATGTTTGAATCAGTGAAGAAAATGAAAAATAATATCTGCTTTTGTGCGCTGGTGTTGACTAACGAGTATGAAGACAAGTATGAGCCTAGCAAGCCAACAGCAAGCAATCCAGAGGAGTCAGAAGTCATCACTGTTATCACTCCTACCAGGAAGGGAAAGCACGATAAGCATGACAAGAAGAAGAAACCGAATGACAAGGGTGCCAAGAAAGCCGACAGAAGAGGAAAGCCAGGAAAGGAGGGAAAGATTGGGGGAAAGAAAAATGGAAAGAAGGCGTCAAAGTGGACTATCCAAAGCCCACTAAAAAGCCAACGCCACCACCAAAGGGTGCCCTTGCCTCCTTTCTGGATTACTTTGAAAACAGGAGGCGGCTGCTGGTGAGACGTAATAGCATGACATAATATTGACAGTTCATAAGAGGCTCTTTCACCTGGCAAAACTCCAGGCTTCGAGCTTTGGCCAGAGGGAAATGTCAGTACTCAGAGCACCATCGCTAAGTGTGAGGACAGGTTTAACATTTTGGCCAAAGTGCTTATTTGATTTCTTGCCAAAATACAGATGAATTCAAATGTCAGACTATGGGCATCTGGAACAGTTGCTTATTAGCCTATTATATTTCAAACACAGCCACTTCCTGATAAGCAGATAGCATGGACTTCTCTGCACCCAGCCAAAAAATGGCTCCAACAGATGAAGCATGATATGTGATTTAATTTCTGATTTAGCATTACCTCAGTAATTAATTGATGTTGCCTCCTTTCTGTAATAATCTAAATATCTCCTCAGTAATTAACTGAGTTTTCTGTCAAATACAACTATCAGCCAGCTTTATGCTAAGCTAACTGGCCAATAGCTGTAACTTAATATATTTCCCAAACAAACTCGAGAATGGGATCAATCTCTTCATCCTACTTGCAGCAAGGAAGCAAATAAGCAAAATTCCCTAAAATCTCAAACAGTTTCTTTAAAGAAAGACATCAGCACTACAGTAATGAATGCAGCTATAAGAGAAATTAAAAGACACAGCCATCAGTGATCCATCAGTGATCCAACAGACGTGCCTGCCAAACTCATTAGTCAAACATGAAATTAGTGCTTTTTTTTCTGGACTTCAAATTTTGATCAACTGGATAGGTTTCGAGTTGGGAAGTTGAGCATTACACCATTCTGAATCACTGAGCAGCTGGCAGTGTGGAGCAGAAGGAAGTGACCTAAAGTTGGTGCGGCTCCAATAAGGAAAGACTTTGTTTTCCAAGACAGAGTACTGAAATGTTCTAAAGACTCACATCAGGACAAATAATTTATTGTTGATTAATTTTAAACTAGTCAACAAACAGGTAAGCACCTCTGTACAATTTATTGTACAGTGTCACTTTGTGATGGCATGCCACACATGGTAAGCTCCACACCTCACCACCCGCTGTTCACTTTAGTTTAATTTACAGTCACTACTTTAAAATATTCTACTTATTGTTCAATATCGTTTCTTTATTAAATGTATTCATTTTTCCATCACACCTTCCAATGTTTATATGGCGTGCACACATATTAACCTTGCAAGGTCAAAGTTCTGTTTTATGTTATATTAATACATCTTTCTTTGTTTGAGTTACCTGGGGGTTGGTGTCTCCTCCTGTCTGGCAAAAGGTGTGGCAAAGGGCTGGGAGACCTCAAGTACTACTGACAGCCTAATTGGATTGCACCACATGCTTCATTGCCTGGGGGGTGTTTCATGTTTGTTTAAATGTTTTGTATTAGTTGGTTATATGGCAGCCATCTTATTTTCCCCCGTGTGTGTCATTTGGTTTAGCTAAACCAGTATTTAAGTCCCCCTGTGTGTCATTTCAGCAGGTCAGTTTGTCATATGTTTGTTTGAGGTTCTGTTAATTATTATCTTGAGTTTATTGAGCTGACCTCTTTTATTGGTCTGCCTGTTTAAGTTTTGGCTTTGTTAAATATATATTTTCATATTTTTGGGTCAATAAAACCCATTTTTTGAATTAAAACCACCTGTGTCCTTTATGCTTTACTGCTTGGTCCCTGACAATTGGTGGCAGCAGTGGGATCATCCAGTATTGGACACAGGTCTTTTTTTTTTTCTTTCTTCTGTTTTCCCCATGAGGAAGAAGAATGCATCGTGGTGGCAAGAATGAAAAGAAAAAGGGATCTGCTCAGCAAACCTGCGAAGAGGAGGAAAATGGAGCCTCAGGAGTCACTGAAGTTGTGGAGAGAGTGGAAAAGGAGCCTACTTTGTCTGATCTAGTCAATATGCTACATGCTCACATGGAACAACAGGATGTCCGGGATGCAAAACAGAGTGAGTTAAATGCACGACAAGAACAGCGATTTAAAGCCTTTCAACATCAGTTTAGACTTCTGCAGTCAGAAATCCAAGTCAGAACATCACCATCAGATTCTGCAGAAGCTCGCTCTGAATCATTAGAGTTTGATATTCATCCTTCTTCCTCTGCTCAGCAGGCCCAGGCTGAACCAGTTATGACTAATTCCAATCCAGCCATTTCACCAGCATTTCAGTTTCCCCTACAAATAGAGGGCAGATTGGAAAGATTAACTGAAGCTGATGATATTGAACATTTCCTGATCACATTTGAACGTATGGCTACAGCTTATCGATGGCAGAAATCAGATTGGGTTTTTCATTTGATACCCTTGCTTACTGGTAAAGCTAGAGGTGCCTATGTTCACATGGACATTGATGATTCATTAGACTATGATAAAGTGAAATCAGCTATTCTGCCAAAATATGACATTAACCCTGAAACATATAGGCAAAGATTCAGATCCCTGGACGTTCAACCAGATGAAAGCCCTCGTGAGCTATATGCGAGACTGAAGGAGCTTTATGGGAAATGGATCCAGCCAAAGGGTAAAACTATTCATGACATTGGTGAAACTATAATCTTGGAGCAGTTTCTCAGAATGTTATCTCCTGAGCTTCAGGTTTGGATCAGAGAACACAACCCTGGTTCAGCAATGGAAGCGGCTCGGTTAGCTGATGTTTTTGTTGCTGCCAGAAAGAAGGGGCAAGCATGGAGCCATAATGCATGGAAGGCATCGAGGGACACCCGGAAGATATCTCAGCAAAACCATCTGGATTCAGCAAATGCAAGCACCAGTAAGACCTCTCAGTCTATCACTAGACCACCAAAGGCCTCTGGTAAGAAGCTCATTTGTTATCTTTGTGGATTAGAGGGCCATACAAAACCTATGTGCCCAAGAAATTCTGCTAAAATGGTGCAAATGTGCTTTGCCCCTCGTTCTAATGCTGATCCTGAGCAGGAGAGTGACAAATCCATCAAAATGAGTCAGATTGAAGTGAATGGGGTTCTACTCAATGCCCTTCTTGACTCTGGCAGTTCTCGGTCTCTTATTCACTCAGATTTTGCCCCACCTAATATTGTTCGCACCAGTGATACAATTTCAATCTGTTTTGTCCATGGAGATGAGAAAAGATATCCGACAGCTGACATCTACATTAAAGTTCAGGACCAGATGTATCTGCTGAATGTGGGTGTTGTGAACAGTTTGCCTTACTCTGTCGTGTTAGGGCGTGACCTTCCTGTGCTTTTTGATTTGTTGGAGTCTGAGCAGACTGAGGAGTGTAATGTAGCTGTTACCAGAGCTCAGGCTAAGCAAGTCAGTACCCACTCTGAGATCCTGAGTGCCCTGCCTTTTTTTTAATGAGGAGTTTGAGACAACTGTGGTGAAGCCACGGAAGACCCGCAGACAAAGAAGGCAGGAGAAATTCAAATTTTCACCTGTGGATACACTAACAGACGCCGAGCCAACACCGTCACCCCTAGGGTTTAATATTCCAACTGAAATTGCTGAACTCCAAAAATCTGATCAATCTTTAATATCTCTTTTCCGGAAGGCCAAAGAAACGGAAGCTGGAGTGGAGCAGGTTCTTAACAGTGAGTACATCTTGCAAAATGACATTCTCTATCGTCAGCAGGGGTCTGTGCTGCAGCTGGTGGTTCCCCAGAAGGTTAGAAACGCCATTCTCACCTTAGGGCATTCTATTCCGTGGGCTGGCCACCTTGGTAAACACAAGACCACAGCTCGCATCAAACATCATTTCTACTGGCCAGGGGCCCGTTCTTCGTACCTCGCTAAGTAAGTTAGCTGGATTTGATTGTTGACGATTTCGCGTGATCTTGGATCGTTCGGTTCCCTGAAGCTCATCCGGGACTTGCTGTCATAGCAACAGAGCCGTAAGCGTAAACCTGCTCGGGAGCAGGTTTACTTTATGTAAACAGGATTAGATCGCGGCCACTCGGGTATGTCCGCTTCATGTATACGAAAGCAACAGCGATATTCCACCACTGTTTCACCATAAATAAATAACATCAATGTAACTAAAGATAATGCAGCACTTGATCCTTGTATTGATGTCACACAGATACATACAGGTCATTTCCTACAAAAGGGAAATGTACTATTAACATTCTATTACATGTATGTGATTATTACAGATGTAATTCATATTTCAGAGTAGTAATTGTAAATTACTTCGTGTAATCAAGATGAGAGACCACGGCTATAAAAGCGAAGGTGGATTTGGGAAGCCTGTCGCAGCCATGTCCTGTCTGTTTACGCGAGCCACCCATTGCGGAAGGTGCAAATTAATAAGGAGAGTCCTCAGTATCCAGCGCATATTGCGGGACAGACAGGATCCTTTAGCTCAGCGCGACAGTGTGCTCATTGAGAGATATCAATTTTCCCGTGAGGGTATTATTTAACCAACTTGTTGACGAGGGGGTGCAGGACCACCACCTGTCTTTTGTTGCTCTGCCCTTTTCTTGGTTGCTGTTATGAACAAACAAACAGATTATTTCAGGGTCAAGAGACGAAAAGCAATATAAGTGATAAACATTACCGTTCTGTAGAATATTCTTATATTTCACTTTTACTTGTACCCATGTTCTAGTGGGTCCTGTTGTGGCTCTAATGTGAAAGGGGATATAATATAATATAATATAGTGTAATATAATAAATCTACCCTGCCGCCTACTGGTGTTGGCCAGAGGGGCCGATGGCGCGATATGGCAGCCTGGCTTCTGTCAGTCTGTCCCAGGGCAGCTGTGGCTACAACTGTAACTGCCTCCACCAGTGTGTGAATGTGAGAGTGAATGAATAGTGGTATTGTCATGCGCTTTGGGTGCCTTGAAAAGCGCTATATCAATCCACTCCATTATTATTGTTATTATTAAATTACTTACGAGTTTGATTTGTCAGTAACTTTCTGCCAGCCCTCTCTCCTTGCTTTTGCAGCCTTTGCAGTGTTCCCTTGCGTTCTGATTAAACTCTGAAACTCCTGAAATCCCTCACTCAGGAGTTCTTGCTCTGCTGCCGAAAAATACCGATCGCTCTCCTTCGACATTTTCGCCGACCAATCAGAGGGTCGCCGATCAATGTTTCTACTATCGATGCGTAGCCCCTTTTACGACACCCAGTGATGTCACATTACTTCATCCAGCTGTACTAATCGTCAACAGCAGGTGTGTTCGGAGAACCGGATTAGCGAGCTCACGGTTAGCGCGATGATTTGATCTTGGATGTGTCATTTGATCTTGGATGTAGTAAGCGACGTACGAAGAACGGGCCCCTGGTCTTAGCAAAGATGTGGCTCAGTTTTGTAAAAGTTGCCCACAGTGTCAGATAACATCTGCTAAAATCCCCCATAGAGCTCCACTCCAACCTCTCCCTGTCATCGGCACTCCTTTTGAGCGTCTTGGAATGGATGAATAGGGCCTGTTGAGAGGAGCAAAGCAGGAAATCGTTACATGCTTGTTGTAACAGATTATGCCACAAAATATCCTGAGGTGTTCCCTTTAAAATCTATAAAGGCCAAGCCCATTGCATTTTGTTTAGTGCAGTTCTTTGCACGAGAAATACTAACTGATCAAGGCACTAACTTCATGTCTACTTTGTTAAAGCAAGTTTATCAGTTGTTGGGTATCCGGAGTCTGAGAACTTCACCATACCACCCTCAAACTGATGGGCTGACAGAACGGTTTAACCAGACATTGAAACAGATGCTCAGGAAGTTTGTCAACGACAGTGGTAACGATTGGGATCAATGGCTGCCATATCTACTCTTTGCTTATAGAGAAGTCCCCCAAGCCTCCACAGGTTTTTCACCTTTTGAGCTGTTGTATGGTTATGAGGTTTGCGGCCCTCTAACTCTGTTAAAGGAGATCTGGGAGGGAGACAAGGCGGAGGAGGGACCCAAGAACATTTTGTCTTATGTCATTCAGATGAGAGAACGGTTGGAGAAAATGAGTGAACTTGCTCAATCACATATGGTGGAGGCCCAGCAGCAGCAGAAGTCTTGGTATGATAAATCTGCTCGTCAGCGTGCGTTTGAGCCAGGACAAAAGGTGCTCGTGCTCCTCCCCAGTGACAACAACAAATTGTTGGCAAAGTGGCAGGGGCCATTTGAAGTCATGAGGAAGCTGGGACCCACCACATATGAGGTGTCCACCCCAGGGCAGTTGCGCTCAAGCAAGGTCTTGCATATAAACCTTCTGAAGGAGTGGGTGGAGCGTATTGAACACAAGGCAGATGCAATGCTCATACGGCGAGTGCCTGAAGAAGATGAAGCAGATGAGCAATATCTACCACCTGCTGGCTCTCTGGATTATGATCTCAGCCATCTCCCAGAGGACAAGCAGCAGCAGGTGAGAGAAATGTGTAAATCAGCAGTCTTTCAAGAGAATCCAGGGAGAACTGACATTGTCGAACATGATATTGTGGTACGAGAAGGTGCCTCTGTGAGACTAAGTTACAGGATCCCGGAACGTCTGCTGCCTTCATTGAAGAAGGAAATTGATTTGATGTTATCCCTAGGGATCATCGAAAGATCTAAGAGTGAATGGTGCAACCCTGTGGTCTTGGTACCCAAAAAGGATGAGAGTATGAGGTTCTGCATTGATTTCAGGTACCTGAACTCCATATCCATGTTTGACTCCTACCCGACACCAAGAATTGATGATCTACTTGAACGTCTGGGAAAAGCAAGGTACCTGACCACAATAGATCTGTGTAAGGGTTACTGGCAGGTCCCACTCACTCAACGGTCCAGAGAGTTCACAGCATTCAGAACACCATGGGGGCTTTTCCAATTTACAGTCTTACCATTTGGACTACATGGAGCTCCAGCAAATTTCCAACGGCTGATGGATCAGGTATTACATGACTGCTCTGACTTTGCTGCTGCTTACTTGGATGATATTGTTATCCACAGCAACACCTGGTGTCTCCTCCTGTCTGGCAAAAGGTGTGGCAAAGGGCTGGGAGACCTGAAGTACTACTGACAGCCTAATTGGATTGCACCACATGCTTCATTGCCTGGGAGGTCTTTGACCAACTCCACCATGAAAATCGACCACACATACGCACACACAGATAGGTGTGGGTGTGTTTGTCTCAGGTGTCCAACTCCAGGTTGTGATGGATCAGGCCACATCACTGGAAACTATGCTTCACATCGCAGGTGAGAGTTTGCCTCTCTAATCACATATTCGTTACAGACTACATCAGTTACTCAGTGTATTTATGTCACACTTTGGCAATAATAAAAAAAAAAAAGTCTGTGTGTAGACTTATTTCCTTGGTCCCTACTGCTTACACAGTCCACCAGTCTCACTAAGACAGAAGCTGACATTGAGTGACAAACATTAAGCTAACAGAATATAATGTTCACATAAACTCACTGTAAATGTACTGAGTCCTTGTAAACTGTTAAAATGCACATTAAACAGAATCAGCCTCACCCATATTAGCTTACATGTTTCAAAATATACAAATGACTTTTTTACTTTTTGAGATCATTCTTTTAAAGAATTTTATTTAGCCTATGTTTAAGCAAAGCTTTGTCTTTTCTGTGTGGTCCACTTTCTTCCTCTGTGCCAGTTTGTCTGGATGCCCCCGAGCCAAGAAAAGTGGAGTCAAATCAACTCCTACCAAGGATGACAAAGAAGATTCTGAGCTGCTCAGGTTGGCAACAATAGCTCATTAGCACTGGGTGTGTGTTTGCCAGATTATAATTTGGTTTACTTTGGCTCAAAAGAAATGTATCATAGATATTAAGTATCAGAAGATGAATTATGATGATTCAGATGAATGATGGAGTTTTAGTTCTTACACCACCTTCAGGGCTGTCACAGGACAGCACACTCACCTTGTGAAGAGGACAATCCATCCATCTTCATCCGCTTTATCCGAGGCCGGGTCGTGGGGGCAGCAGCCTAAGCAAAGAGGCCCAGACCTCCCTCTCCCCAGCCACCTCCTCCAGCTTATCCAGGGGAACACCAAGGCGTTCCCAGGCCAGCCAAGAGATATAATCTCTCCAGCGTGTCCTGGGTCTGCCCCGGGGCCTCCTCCCGGTGGGACATGCCTGGAACACCTCACCCAGGAGGCGCCCAGGGGCATCCTTGTCAGATGCCCGAACCACCTCAGCTGGCTCCTTTCGATGTGGAGCAGTAGCTGCTCTACTCTGAGCCCCTCCCGGATGGCCGAACCTCTCACCCGATCTCTAAGGGAGAGGCCAGCCACCCTTCGGAGGAAGCTCATTTCTGCCGCTTGTATCCGCGATCTCATTCTTTGGGTCACTACCCACAGCTCGTGGCCATAGGTGAGGGTAGGGACGTAGATCGACCGGTAAATTGAGAGCTTCGCTTTTACACTCAGCTCCCTCTTCACCACGACGAACCGGTGCAGCGTCTGCATTACTGCAGCCCCAATCCGTCTGTCGATCTCCGGCTCCCTTCTCCCATCACTCGCGATAATACAAAGAATCTTGAGGTAACGGTTGTTATGATTTAGCACTGTATGATTAAAATTTAATTCAATTGAAAATACCAAGATGTACTGTCCCCACTGCTCTTCTGGGGCTACGTCCACACCTACGCGCGTATTTTTGAAACAGATATTTTCAGTTTTCTTTTTTTTTTTTACTTTAAATCCCATCCACACATGCAGTTTTGAAAAATATCTCAATCTACATGTAAACGCAAAAAATAAAGTCAAACGCTGTCAAGAACATGGCAAATCCTAACCGTATAGAAATGTTGGCCAATCAGAAGTCTAGAAGCTTAAACAGGGTTTTGTGCCCTCACAAAACCTTAAGTACTTCTGAAAAGTTTTTGTGTTTTTTCTGGAAACACAGCTAATTTTGTGTTACTTTTCAAGCTTCTGTATCATTTCAAATGTTAAAAAGTAAAGACAGTATTTTGAATTTTGTCTCACTGGCTCTCTTGGCCAGAGTTTATTCAATTAAGAAAGAAACTGAAAATTTTACATTAGTCTGAGTGATTCATAATCATAAGTCACAGTGCTGTGAAATATGGCTAGTGTAGACTCAAAAATGGACAAAATCCATGCGGAATACATGATTTAATTATGTATTCAAACCCAACGACAGCGTTGGCATCAGGATTTGGGTTGTGAAAGTGTCTGTGCTGAATGTAGAAGCCACGTCCAAAGTTCACTCTGACGCCTCTGTCTTTGTAAATGGAGGGACAGTAACTGTGTTTTGATATGTAAGCGTGTAAAAACTGTAGATTGTAAGATTAACAGCAACAGTATTTTGTCTATATCCACCATTGTTGAAATTCATCTCATGTAAACAATAATGTGGCGCACACCTTTGACATTGCGTGACTAAATCTCAGTTTTCCTTGTCCACATGTAAATGCAAAAAATCTCCACCCTGGCAGGAGTTTTTAAAAATCTCAGTTTTCAGTGATCCAAAATGCTGTTTACGTGTGGACAAAAGGTCCAAACACATAGAAAAAGCTGCGTTTTTAAAAAAAAAAAAAAAAAAAAAAGAAAGAAAAAAGAACCATCTACATGTGGACGTAGCCTGGATAGACCTCAACCTTCTAAGCCAGTTCATTAAGAGCGGATACAGATATCGTTTCAGGAGTGAAATGAGTGGAATAACCCTCAGCCACTCCTGTACAAGGATGTCATGAAACTATACACCAGGAGTGAGCAAGACATCAGTTAACTGTAGGTGATCCAAACCAAAGGGATGAAGTTCACAGAAGGTGCGATAGCATACGTGTAGCACAGCTCCAGGTACATAGGTACCCAACAGGCCAATGGGGACCATCATGAAGAAGCAAAAAGGTCAGTCACAGCCAAATATATCTATGCCCAGGATAGAGTCACAGTAAGATCCAAAAAGTAAGAGAGACACATTAAAAACAAGATCAATAGTAGGATTAAGGTTAGAGCTATTAATACATACATACGCTATGCAGATAACACCCAACTTTATCTATCATCCATAACACACACCAATTATTTAAACTGCAGGAAGGTCATAAAGACCTGGATGGCCTCTATTTTTCTGCTTCTAAATTCAGATAAAACTGAGGTTATTGTATTCAGCCCTGAACATTTTAGAAATACTGTATCTAACCAGATTCTTACTCTGGATGGCATTACCTTGGCCTCCAGTAACACTGTGAGGAACATTGGAGTCATTTTTGACCAGGATATGTCCTTCCATACCCTTTATTTGTACTATATCTCTAAAATTAGAAATATCCTGTCTCAGAGTGATGCTGAAAAACTAATTCATGCATGTTTTACTTCCAGGCTGGACTACTGTAATTCATTATTATCAGGATGTCCTAAAAACTCCCTGAAAAGCCTTCAGTTAATCCAAAATGCTGCAGCAAGAGTACTGACAGGGACTAGAAAGAGAGAGCAGATTTATCCTATATTGGCTCCTCTTCATTGGCTCCTCACATAAAGGTCTTAAATAATCAGGCCCCATCTTATCTTAATGACCTTGTAGTACCATATCACCCATTTAGAGCCTCACCTTGAGGCAACAGTTGTTGCCTCAAGGTGAGGCAATCAGAGGCAATAGGTCTTATGAAGTAATGAGTTCAAATTTGGAATTATAAAAAAAATATTTTCAGAAAAGGTCAGGTGTAATAGTAGTTGTTTACAGGGAGTTGTATTTTTTTTTTTTTTTTTTTTTTTTTTTAAAAACTGGAACTCTGTCATGGTTTAGTGGTACATTTCAGCCAGTAGGGTTGGAGATCTGGTCTCTTCCAAGTTAGATGTGCCTGGAACATTTCCAAAAGGAGGTGCCCAGGCTCTTTTTCACACGCAGAAACAGCTTTCTTCTGAAATCTTTCTGGATGTCTGAGCTCCCTAACCTTCTTCTAAAGCCAAACCCAGCCATCCTACAGAGAAAACTCTTGTGATGTAGAGGGACTGGTAAATTGAATGCTTTGCCTTTCAGCTCAGCTTCCTCTTCACTATGGCAATCCAGTACAATGCTCACATTACAGTTGATGCCACACCAATCTGCCAGTCCAACCTGTACTCCGTTACTCATTACTCATGAATAAGACACTTGAACTCCCTTGATTAAGGAGGCCTCTCACCTCTGACCCAGAGAGACCATTCCACTCTTTTTCTGGCAAAGAACCATGGCCTCAGACTCTTGGGTGTGCTGACTCTCATCCCAGACATTTCACACTCTGTTGCAAACTGCACCAGTGCATGCTGAAGATTGCGCTCTACTCTTCCACACCCTTCTCAACCTGGAAATGCCTTGCAATCCTGTCAATATAAATCAAGAATGTTAGAGACAAGGGGTTGAATCCAACACCTGCTGAAAACATGCTTAGATTTGTTACATTTGTTTGTTAAATTTGACAGCCCCACAATGTCAGTGTCAATGTTGAGATGCGAGGGTGAATCTCATCCAAACATGGTGCTCACACCCATGATTCTACAATTGCCAAAGCCACAGCCCTTTTGGTGCTCTGATACTGCTCTACTGCTTCACAACACCCCTGGTCCCACTGCCGTGACAGGTACAGATGAGCTGGATTCCTCCGAATTGGTCCTGAACATGGCCCATTATGACTTTATTTACCCCACCCTCCCCTGGGATGGGACTCACTCACTCACTCACTCACTGCACAGATTTCCAATAACATTGTGGGCACTGAAGTCTCTATAGAGAAACATTGCACCCAACCACAGTGCTTGCACCCATGGGTGGTGGATCCACAGGGTGGCAAAACTATGTTATTTTTGTGTGCTGTGCCCGAACAGGCCCCATGGACCCAGGGCTGGATCCAATGGTGGGCCACAATTTAAGGTTAACCAGCCCCAAGAACTCAGTTCCATGAGGGTTTTTTGAATTGTTCTTTGACAAATAATAAAGGTGGCCATGCAAAATATTTACAATAAAGCTCATTTGAAATGTACAAATTCTATTTTTGCTGTATTTTCATGTATGTTTGTACATTTAAATAAAAACCTATTTTCCATTTCCCTGGCAAAATCTGAAAAAGTGAGGGGTTGCTCAAGGTGTGTGTGTGTGTGTGTCTCCCTTCTCATCCATGTCCACTATTTCAGCCTTGTGTGAGAATGTAAGAGCTCTTGATCCTCATCAGCTGCTTCTCTCAGTCTGTCAGGTTGTCCCAGAGCATCAGCCAACAAGAAAAGAGCCAAGTTCCCTGGAGATGAGTATATCACTGCAAAGTTCAGAGCCAGTGATGGTAAGAAACCCTGATTATGCTGCCCTCACGACACGTGACCCTGTGAACTTGTGTCAAGCCAGCCTCCAATTCGAGACTTGCAGTCAAGCCAGCCTCCAGTTGATTTTACGTTCCCTGTGTATTCAAAGTATTACGGGAATGGATGTGGAAACCGGATTTCAAAATAAAAGCCAACTTCGAGTGAATTAACAGATATGTTAAGAACATAACATATAATTTAGGCCTTTTTTTTTTTTTTAGAAACTCTAATGTTACATCTACATGACACAGCCTTGTACCCTAATTGTGCCCTGTCACTATCAAGGCCATCTTATTTTGGATTTCAAAGTAAAAGCCCTGTGAATCTTCATTTTTGAACTACTCTTTCAATGAATTCATAATGCTCTTAAAAGCAAAAGTCGTATTTCCAAATACTATTTGAACTTTGTATCAACACTTTCCAACCGCAGTCTTTTTCACAGTAATACCATATCAATATCAAGTCAGTCTGATTTTGCTTTTCATAGTAATGGCCCTTTGAAATTGCCGATATTTGACTTAATCTCCTAACGATTCAAAATGCTCTAAAATGAAAAATTCTTGTTTCCACAGGGTAATTCCACTTTAGATCAACAGTATACAACCCCGCAGTGATACCATATCAATATCAAGTCATTCTGATTTTGCTTTCAAAAATAAAAGCCTTTTCAAATTGTCCATAGTTGACCTACCTTTCAGTGATTTCAAAATGCTCTAAAATGGAAAATTCCTGTTTCCACAGGGTAATTCCACTTTAGATCAACAGTATACAACCTCACGATGTTACCATATCAATATCAAGTCATTCTGATTTTGCTTTCAAAAATAAAAGCCTTTTCAAATTGTCCATAATTGACCTACCTTTCAGTGATTTCAAAATGCTCTAAAATGGAAAATTCCTGTTTCCACAGGGTAATTCCACTTTAGATCAACAGTATACAACCTCATGATGTTACCATATCAATATCAAGTCATTCTGATTATGCCTTCCAAAATAAAAGACTTTTCAAATTGTCCATAATTGACCTAACTTTCATTGATTTCAAAATGCTCTAAAATGAAAAATTCTTGTTTCCACAGGGTAATTCCACTTTAGATCAATAGTATACAACCCCACAGTGACACCATATCAATATCAAGTCATTCTGATTATGCCTTCCAAAATAAAAGACTTTTCAAATTGTCCATAGTTGACCTACCTTTCAGTGATTTCAAAATGCTCTAAAATGGAAAATTCCTGTTTCCACAGGGTAATTCCACTTTAGATCAACAGTATACAACCCCACGGTGATACCATATCAATATCAAGTCATTCTGATTATGCCTTCCAAAATAAAAGACTTTTCAAATTGTCCATAGTTGACCTACCTTTCAGTGATTTCAAAATGCTCTAAAATGGAAAATTCCTGTTTCCACAGGGTAATTCCACTTTAGATCAACAGTATACAACCCCACGGTGATACCATATCAATATCAAGTCATTCTGATTTTGCTTTCAAAAATAAAAGCCTTTTCAAATTGTCCATAATTGACCTAACTTTCAGTGATTTCAAAATGCTCTTAAATAGAATTTTGCTGTTTCCACAGGGTAATTCCACTTTAGATCAACAGTATACAACCCCACGGTGATACCATATCAATATCAAGTCATTCTGATTTTGCTTTCAAAAATAAAAGCCCTTTCAAATTGTCCATAATTGACCTAACTTTCTGTGATTTCAAAATGCTCTAAAATGAAAAATTCTTGTTTCCACAGGGCAATTCCACTTTAGATCAACAGTATACAACCTCACAGTGATACCATATCAATATCAAGTCATTCTGATTTTGCTTTTCATAGTAATGGCCCTTTGAAATTGCCGATATTTGACTTAATCTTCTAACGATTCAAAATGCTCTAAAATGAAAAATTCTTGTTTCCACAGGGTAATTCCACTTTAGATCAACAGTATACAACCTCACAGTGATACCATATCAATATCAAGTCATTCTGATTTTGCTTTCAAAAATAAAAGCCCTTTCAAATTGTCCACAATTGACCTAACTTTCTGTGATTTCAAAATGCTCTAAAATGAAAAATTCTTGTTTCCACAGGGTAATTCCACTCTGTATTTACAGTATACAGCCCCACAGTGATACCATATCAATATCAAGTCATTCTGATTTTGCTTTCAAAAATAAAAGCCTTTTCAAATTGTCCATAATTGACCTACCTTTCAGTGATTTCAAAATGCTCTAAAATGGAAAATTGTTGTTTCCACAGGGTAATTCCACCTTAGATCAACAGTATACAACCTCACAGTGATACCATATCAATATCAAGTCATTCTGATTTTGCTTTCAAAAATAAAAGCCCTTTCAAATTGTCCACAATTGACCTAACTTTCTGTGATTTCAAAATGCTCTAAAATGAAAAATTCTTGTTTCCACAGGGTAATTCCACTTTAGATCAATAGTATACAACCTCACAGTGATACCATATCAATATCAAGTCATTCTGATTTTGCTTTCAAAAATAAAAGCCTTTTCAAATTGTCCATAATTGACCTACCTTTCAGTGATTTCAAAATGCTCTAAAATGAAAAATTCTTGTTTCCACAGGGTAATTCCACCTTAGATCAACAGTATACAACCTCACAGTGATACCATATCAATATCAAGTCATTCTGATTTTGTTTTCAAAAATAAAAGCCCTTTCAAATTGTCCATAATTGACCTAACTTTCAGTGATTTCAAAATGCTCTAAAATGGAAAATTCCTGTTTCCACAGGATAATTCCACTCTGTATTTACAGTATAAAGCCCCATAGTGATACCATATCAATATCAAGTCATTCTGATTTTGCTTTCAAAAATAAAAGCCCTTTCAAATTGTCCACAATTGACCTAACTTTCAGTGATTTCAAAATGCTCTAAAATGGAAAATTCCTGTTTCCACAGGGTAATTCCACCTTAGATCAACAGTATACAACCTCACAGTGATACCATATCAATATCAAGTCATTCTGATTTTGCTTTCAAAAATAAAAGCCTTTTCAAATTGTCCATAATTGACCTACCTTTCAGTGATTTCAAAATGCTCTAAAATGAAAAATTCTTGTTTCCACAGGGTAATTCCACCTTAGATCAACAGTATACAACCTCACAGTGATACCATATCAATATCAAGTCATTCTGATTTTGTTTTCAAAAATAAAAGCCCTTTCAAATTGTCCATAATTGACCTAACTTTCAGTGATTTCAAAATGCTCTAAAATGGAAAATTCCTGTTTCCACAGGATAATTCGACTCTGTATTTACAGTATAAAGCCCCATAGTGATACCATATCAATATCAAGTCATTCTGATTTTGCTTTCAAAAATAAAAGCCCTTTCAAATTGTCCACAATTGACCTAACTTTCAGTGATTTCAAAATGCTCTAAAATGGAAAATTCCTGTTTCCACAGGGTAATTCCACCTTAGATCAACAGTATACAACCTCACAGTGATACCATATCAATATCAAGTCATTCTGATTTTGCTTTCAAAAATAAAAGCCCTTTCAAATTGTCCACAATTGACCTAACTTTCTGTGATTTCAAAATGCTCTAAAATGAAAAATTCTTGTTTCCACAGGGTAATTCCACTTTAGATCAATAGTATACAACCTCACAGTGATACCATATCAATATCAAGTCATTCTGATTTTGCTTTCAAAAATAAAAGCCTTTTCAAATTGTCCATAATTGACCTACCTTTCAGTGATTTCAAAATGCTCTAAAATGAAAAATTCTTGTTTCCACAGGGTAATTCCACTTTAGATCAATAGTATACAACCTCACAGTGATACCATATCAATATCAAGTCATTCTGATTTTGCTTTCAAAAATAAAAGCCTTTTCAAATTGTCCATAATTGACCTACCTTTCAGTGATTTCAAAATGCTCTAAAATGAAAAATTCTTGTTTCCACAGGGTAATTCCACCTTAGATCAACAGTATACAACCTCACAGTGATACCATATCAATATCAAGTCATTCTGATTTTGTTTTCAAAAATAAAAGCCCTTTCAAATTGTCCATAATTGACCTAACTTTCAGTGATTTCAAAATGCTCTAAAATGGAAAATTCCTGTTTCCACAGGATAATTCGACTCTGTATTTACAGTATAAAGCCCCATAGTGATACCATATCAATATCAAGTCATTCTGATTTTGCTTTCAAAAATAAAAGCCCTTTCAAATTGTCCACAATTGACCTAACTTTCAGTGATTTCAAAATGCTCTAAAATGGAAAATTCCTGTTTCCACAGGGTAATTCCACCTTAGATCAACAGTATACAACCTCACAGTGATACCATATCAATATCAAGTCATTCTGATTTTGCTTTCAAAAATAAAAGCCCTTTCAAATTGTCCACAATTGACCTAACTTTCTGTGATTTCAAAATGCTCTAAAATGGAAAATTCTTGTTTCCACAGGGTAATTCCACTTTAGATCAATAGTATACAACCTCACAGTGATACCATATCAATATCAAGTCATTCTGATTTTGCTTTCAAAAATAAAAGCCTTTTCAAATTGTCCATAATTGACCTACCTTTCAGTGATTTCAAAATGCTCTAAAATGAAAAATTCTTGTTTCCACAGGGTAATTCCACCTTAGATCAACAGTATACAACCTCACAGTGATACCATATCAATATCAAGTCATTCTGATTTTGTTTTCAAAAATAAAAGCCCTTTCAAATTGTCCATAATTGACCTAACTTTCAGTGATTTCAAAATGCTCTAAAATGGAAAATTCCTGTTTCCACAGGATAATTCCACTCTGTATTTACAGTATAAAGCCCCATAGTGATACCATATCAATATCAAGTCATTCTGATTTTGCTTTCAAAAATAAAAGCCCTTTCAAATTGTCCACAATTGACCTAACTTTCAGTGATTTCAAAATGCTCTAAAATGGAAAATTCCTGTTTCCACAGGATAATTCCACCTTAGATCAACAGTATACAACCCCACGGTGACACCATATCAATATCAAGTCATTCTGATTATGCCTTCCAAATTAAAAGCCTTTTCAAATTGTCCATAATTGACCTAACTTTCAGTGATTTCAAAATGCTCTTAAATAGAATTTTGCTGTTTCCACAGGGTAATTCCACTTTAGATCAACAGTATACAACCCCACGGTGATACCATATCAATATCAAGTCATTCTGATTTTGCTTTCAAAAATAAAAGCCCTTTCAAATTGTCCACAATTGACCTAACTTTCAGTGATTTCAAAATGCTCTTAAATAGAATTTTGCTGTTTCCACAGGGTAATTCCACTTTAGATCAACAGTATACAACCCCACAGTGACACCATATAAATATCAAGTCATTCTGATTTTGCTTTCAAAAATAAAAGCCCTTTCAAATTGTCCATAATTGACCTAACTTTCAGTGATTTCAAAATGCTCTAAAATGAAAAATTCTTGTTTCCACAGGGTAATTCCACTCCAGATCAACAGTATACAACCCCACGGTGATACCATATCAATATCAAGTCATTCTGATTATGCCTTCCAAAATAAAAGATTTTTCAAATTGTCCATAATTGACCTAACTTTCAGTGATTTCAAAATGCTCTTAAATAGAATTTTGCTGTTTCCACAGGGTAATTCCACTTTAGATCAACAGTATACAACCCCACGGTGATACCATATCAATATCAAGTCATTCTGATTTTGCTTTCAAAAATAAAAGCCTTTTCAAATTGTCCACAATTGACCTAACTTTCAGTGATTTCAAAATGCTCTTAAATAGAATTTTGCTGTTTCCACAGGGTAATTCCACTTTAGATCAACAGTATACAACCCCACAGTGACACCATATAAATATCAAGTCATTCTGATTTTGCTTTCAAAAATAAAAGCCCTTTCAAATTGTCCACAATTGACCTAACTTTCAGTGATTTCAAAATGCTCTAAAATGGAAAATTCCTGTTTCCACAGGGTAATTCCACCTTAGATCAACAGTATACAACCTCACAGTGATACCATATCAATATCAAGTCATTCTGATTTTGCTTTCAAAAATAAAAGCCCTTTCAAATTGTCCACAATTGACCTAACTTTCTGTGATTTCAAAATGCTCTAAAATGGAAAATTCTTGTTTCCACAGGGTAATTCCACTTTAGATCAATAGTATACAACCTCACAGTGATACCATATCAATATCAAGTCATTCTGATTTTGCTTTCAAAAATAAAAGCCTTTTCAAATTGTCCATAATTGACCTACCTTTCAGTGATTTCAAAATGCTCTAAAATGAAAAATTCTTGTTTCCACAGGGTAATTCCACCTTAGATCAACAGTATACAACCTCACAGTGATACCATATCAATATCAAGTCATTCTGATTTTGTTTTCAAAAATAAAAGCCCTTTCAAATTGTCCATAATTGACCTAACTTTCAGTGATTTCAAAATGCTCTAAAATGGAAAATTCCTGTTTCCACAGGATAATTCCACTCTGTATTTACAGTATAAAGCCCCATAGTGATACCATATCAATATCAAGTCATTCTGATTTTGCTTTCAAAAATAAAAGCCCTTTCAAATTGTCCACAATTGACCTAACTTTCAGTGATTTCAAAATGCTCTAAAATGGAAAATTCCTGTTTCCACAGGATAATTCCACCTTAGATCAACAGTATACAACCCCACGGTGACACCATATCAATATCAAGTCATTCTGATTATGCCTTCCAAATTAAAAGCCTTTTCAAATTGTCCATAATTGACCTAACTTTCAGTGATTTCAAAATGCTCTTAAATAGAATTTTGCTGTTTCCACAGGGTAATTCCACTTTAGATCAACAGTATACAACCCCACGGTGATACCATATCAATATCAAGTCATTCTGATTTTGCTTTCAAAAATAAAAGCCCTTTCAAATTGTCCACAATTGACCTAACTTTCAGTGATTTCAAAATGCTCTTAAATAGAATTTTGCTGTTTCCACAGGGTAATTCCACTTTAGATCAACAGTATACAACCCCACAGTGACACCATATAAATATCAAGTCATTCTGATTTTGCTTTCAAAAATAAAAGCCCTTTCAAATTGTCCATAATTGACCTAACTTTCAGTGATTTCAAAATGCTCTAAAATGAAAAATTCTTGTTTCCACAGGGTAATTCCACTCCAGATCAACAGTATACAACCCCACGGTGATACCATATCAATATCAAGTCATTCTGATTATGCCTTCCAAAATAAAAGATTTTTCAAATTGTCCATAATTGACCTAACTTTCAGTGATTTCAAAATGCTCTTAAATAGAATTTTGCTGTTTCCACAGGGTAATTCCACTTTAGATCAACAGTATACAACCCCACGGTGATACCATATCAATATCAAGTCATTCTGATTTTGCTTTCAAAAATAAAAGCCTTTTCAAATTGTCCACAATTGACCTAACTTTCAGTGATTTCAAAATGCTCTTAACTAGAATTTTGCTGTTTCCACAGGGTAATTCCACTTTAGATCAACAGTATACAACCCCACAGTGACACCATATAAATATCAAGTCATTCTGATTTTGCTTTCAAAAATAAAAGCCCTTTCAAATTGTCCACAATTGACCTAACTTTCAGTGATTTCAAAATGCTCTAAAATGGAAAATTCCTGTTTCCACAGGATAATTCCACCTTAGATCAACAGTATACAACCTCACAGTGATACCATATCAATATCAAGTCATTCTGATTATGCCTTCCAAATTAAAAGCCTTTTCAAATTGTCCATAATTGACCTAACTTTCAGTGATTTCAAAATGCTCTTAAATAGAATTTTGCTGTTTCCACAGGGTAATTCCACTTTAGATCAACAGTATACAACCCCACGGTGATACCATATCAATATCAAGTCATTCTGATTTTGCTTTCAAAAATAAAAGCCCTTTCAAATTGTCCACAATTGACCTAACTTTCAGTGATTTCAAAATGCTCTTAAATAGAATTTTGCTGTTTCCACAGGGTAATTCCACTTTAGATCAACAGTATACAACCCCACAGTGACACCATATAAATATCAAGTCATTCTGATTTTGCTTTCAAAAATAAAAGCCCTTTCAAATTGTCCATAATTGACCTAACTTTCTGTGATTTCAAAATGCTATAAAATGAAAAATTCTTGTTTCCACAGGGTAATTCCACCTTAGATCAACAGTATACAACCCCACAGTGACACCATATCAATATCAAGTCATTCTGATTATGCCTTCCAAAATAAAAGACTTTTCAAATTGTCCATAGTTGACCTAACTTTCAGTGATTTCAAAATGCTCTTAAATAGAATTTTGCTGTTTCCAAAGGGTAATTCCACTTTATAATTATTCTGAAATGGTTTTTTTTTTATTCTTTCTGTTACTCACATGTATGTTTTGATGTGCAATGGTGTTAGTTTGAATGACATCTCCAAGGCCCTTTAATTTATAATTCTCTTTTTGGTTTTTTCTTTTTACTTTGTTTGTCAAGTATTAACCACATTTAAAACACACAAAAAAAAAGCCAATACTTAACTTTAAAATTAGTACAGAGGTGGACAATAAACTCAGCCGTGGTGTCTTTTGTCTTATGCAGTCAGAGAGATTATTGAATGTTTGGGTGGATGTAGTTTCCTCTGTGGTGGGTTACGATGTGCGCCCACCACCCAAGGCTCCGTGGGGCTTGGTGGTGGTGCTAATGTAGGCCCCCGTCCGGATGGGCCTCTGTGGCTTCCAGGGGTGACTACTTGGGTAAGCGGGGGACCTGGCCCCACGAGAGAGTACTTTGCCTTCACTTTCCTCCCCTCCTCATCCCCACTCCATCACACCGTCACACATGCAGGGCTTTGGCGTACAGTTGTTTCACTGAGGTGGGTGTGAGACATTCCTGCTGTGTCCCCTTCTGACCACCTGTACCTCAATTTTATTCCACAATCTATACATCAACATCACTTGTGCTGGGCATGCTGAATGGCGTCCAAGGGATGGTCTGTGTATTCAACCTCTCCTAAGTTGCCGGTGCCCACGTCTCAATTTTAAATACATGTAGATGGTAATGTTTGTTGGCAGGGGCTGTGCTGACACCAATATTTATTATCTACTGTTACTTATACTTATCTAGGTTGTGGATGTGATACTTGCTGTTGTGTACTGTGTTATATTTTTGCTTGTTTTCTTTTCTGCATTTTTCTTCCAGTAGGTAATCCAATGGAATTTACTGTCTTGTGTCACCGTCCCACATCCCCTCTGTTTTTTCCCGTCTTTTGAACGTCTCTTGTCTAACTCTTAATATTTCCTATCAACCAATTATGTTTATTCCTTTGATTTTTACTGCAAATTTAAATTTTACAATAAAATGTTTGATTAAATAGAGATATTTTAAATTTTTAATCAAGTGGAGCAATATTGCAAAGCCATAATGGTCCACTTGAAAAAAAACAAAATCTGTTGGAGAGCCTATACCGCACACTACTGGACATGCGTGCTTTGAGTGTCTGACTCTGTCGACATTCCAAAAACTAGAGGTGAAAACATGTCATTTTGAACATAACAGTCTTGTGCAGAAAAAATGCCGAAGAAGGAGAAGGGGTGAGTTCGTTTTTTACGTATAAACTTTAAATATTAACTTTTAAAATTTGCTAACTAAGTAGTTCATCTCCAATTACATGTAATTGAGTGATCAAGTCTTGTAGCCTAGCCTAAGATATTAGCTAGTTTATTTCTGATTGTAAAAATGTCTTTTTTCTTATGTGTAACACTTAATCTTACATTTATTTCACCATATTATTACTGGGGTTTTTTTCGATAACAGGCTTCGCTATGAGCAAAAACAAAAAAAGATTTGCGCACAGGACTCAGGGAAAGTTGTAGCATACCGCAGAAATTAATTAACACGTGTTCTATAACAGGCACATCTGTTGCTAACAGGCTATGGCTTATAAAAAACCCTGCCTTCTTGGGACCTTTTTGTGCCACTTTTATGTTTTAAATGGCTGCCATTTCCACTGTGTTCAGTGGAATATAACCGAACTTGCCAAAAGATAGTTTTTTACTGTCAATTTTAATATTTCAGGGTGAATATCTTAAATCAATCTAAAATGGCTGAGCAGCAAAAATCCCCACACCCTCCTTCCTAGGGACCGTTTTGTGCCAATTTACTTCCATTATAAACGCTATTTTTCACGGCAAAATAATTACCGTTCAAGTGATCGTCATGATTTCATTTTAGGTTTCGTTTGGGACTAGGGGCCTTGAGTTGTAAATTTTTTATTTGTCCACCAAGTGGCGCCCTTGTTTCACATTTGACGTTTCACATTATATATGAATATATAAATTTTTTATAGCATTTTTTGGGGTGTGGCACTAAACGGTCCCCAGGGTGAAGGGTGTGAATTGAATTAAAAGAAGGCAGGAGGGAATTTTTTAACATCAAGTGCTGCACATTTTCTTCAGGGGCATTGCATTTCACAAAAACATGTTCAAATAGTACTTGAATAGAAACAAAGTTGATAGTTTTGTAATTAGTGGCACTGATTTAAAATTGTTCTCAATTCATTGAGAATATCATACATATTATTTATAAAATGTTATGATTTCATATTCATCAATGATATAAATGACTTTGTAATGTTTTCTTTTTTACATTTAGAGTCTACCGCTTCAGCTTATTTGGGGTATGTGTTTTTTTCTTCTTTACTTTCATATACATTTTCCATGAAAAATAAAACTGAAAATGCTATATCTTCTGTTTTAGAACAAAAATAAACTGATCACAATCAATGAAATTATTGAAACTGTGGAACAGCTGAAAAAACATGGCATGCAACTGGAGGACCATGCACTTCATAAAGAAGGCCCCTGGGGTCAAGTTTGCCTGACACTTGGTATTCAGAATAATAAAAATAACCGCTACAGAATTTGTGATGCATTTCGTCAGGTTAGTTCTTTTCACTTATTTTTAAAAAATATATATTGTATATATTATATATTCTATATTATTATATATATATATTATTTAGTTAAAATCAAATTTATTAAAAATGTATGCCTGTTCTCTACAGAACTTGTCTATACCAGTCGAAGGGGATTCAGATAATGGACAAAAGCCACCAGAGCAGGTTCCATACATAAAATTCTATGTGTTTGATATCAAATATGTTGGTATACCAAATTTTAGTCAATGTGTTACTGTTGAAATTATCCCTAAAATTAATATTGTTACGGGTAATGTCATTTTCAACAGGAAGAACTATCAGCTGCTGCTTCTCTGTCACCGGTCTTCTCCTTGCAGGAGGATGGACAGCTGTCTCCTGAGCAGGTCAGTCTGTCTGTACTATCATAAATTCTCTTCAACGCTTCCATGTCATTACACTAAAGTTACACCTCTCCACTCATGTAATAGCAACCAGAAGAAGAACTATCAGCTGCTGCTTCTCTGTCACCGGTCTTCTCCTTGCAGGAGGATGGACAGCTGTCTCCTGAGCAGGTCAGTCTGTCTGTACTATCATAAATTCTCTTCAACGCTTCCATGTAATTACACTAAAGTTACACCTCTCCACTCATGTAATAGCAACCAGAAGAAGAACTATCAGCTGCCGCTTCTCTGTCACCGGTCTTCTCCTTGCAGGAGGATGGACAGCTGTCTCCTGAGCAGGTCAGTCTGTCTGTACTATCATAAATTCTCTTCAACGCTTCCATGTAATTACACTAAAGTTACACCTCTCCACTCATGTAATAGCAACCAGAAGAAGAACTATCAGCTGCTGCTTCTCTGTCACCGGTCTTCTCCTTGCAGGAGGATGGACAGCTGTCTCCTGAGCAGGTCAGTCTGTCTGTACTATCATAAATTCTCTTCAACGCTTCCATGTCATTACACTAAAGTTACACCTCTCCACTCATGTAATAGCAACCAGAAGAAGAACTATCAGCTGCTGCTTCTCTGTCACCGGTCTTCTCCTTGCAGGAGGATGGACAGCTGTCTCCTGAGCAGGTCAGTCTGTCTGTACTATCATAAATTCTCTTCAACGCTTCCATGTCATTACACTAAAGTTACACCTCTCCACTCATGTAATAGCAACCAGAAGAAGAACTATCAGCTGCCGCTTCTCTGTCACCGGTCTTCTCCTTGCAGGAGGATGGACAGCTGTCTCCTGAGCAGGTCAGTCTGTCTGTACTATCATAAATTCTCTTCAACGCTTCCATGTCATTACACTAAAGTTACACCTCTCCACTCATGTAATAGCAACCAGAAGAAGAACTATCAGCTGCCGCTTCTCTGTCACCGGTCTTCTCCTTGCAGGAGGATGGACAGCTGTCTCCTGAGCAGGTCAGTCTGTCTGTACTATCATAAATTCTCTTCAACGCTTCCATGTCATTACACTAAAGTTACACCTCTCCACTCATGTAATAGCAACCAGAAGAACTATCAGCTGCCGCTTCTCTGTCACCGGTCTTCTCCTTGCAGGAGGATGGACAGCTGTCTCCTGAGCAGGTCAATCATTAAAAATGCTTTCACATAAGTTATGATTGGTACTAGGATCATTGTTTAAATGACCACTTTATATTACATAAAAAATATATTTTTTAAAAAAAATAAACAATTAAATAAAGAATTTTATCAAATGTTGTAACATTGAATGAAATTTATATTTCATGACACTTCTCAACATTAATGTTTGCTATATATTATGACATTACAAACACTGGTTGTTAATATACTTAAAATACACAAGTATTTCAAGTATATTTACTGATATTACAGTAGTTATGTAACATGGACAAAATGTTTTCTCACAAAATAATTTTTTCCTCTTTTTTAGCCTAACAGCAACTCATCCGATGATGGATTCATAAGAGTCAGGGTCCCACTTGCAACAAAATTTTTTTTCCTGAAAAGGAAAGAATGGACTAATATAAAAAATAAGAGATCCCAAAGAGGATACAAGGGACTACAGTGGACAAATCTGATTTCAGACGGAATACGGACTGTGTTTCCATATTGTTCCTTTGCCTTCAAAAGGCACAGAGTCAAGGCTTTGGACTCAGTAAGAAAGGGCCCTTTCTTCTGGTGTCTGGGTTACTGCAGTTTTGAGGATTGTCCAGTCACTGTCACTGTCACTGTAGATAATGAAGAAGATCTAAAGGCAAAAGTCAATTTTCAAGGTTTCGAGTGTGTGCACAACCACTATGAACTAAGAAGAAGACCTGTAAGAGCTCATAAGAGAGATAAAATTGGCCATGAATTGGAAAAACAATTACCTAGAGCCATGTATCTGGAAAAAATGAGCAAAATGGATGATGATGTTGTGCAATCGGGGTGTAGAGATGAAGTTCCAACTCCTCAAGTGTTGAGAAACATAGCCTTGGAAATCAGAAAGAAAAGTCGTCTTCATCATAATGAGATTATGAGTCTCCAGTTAATGGTGGCAAACAAGAAGAACAACCCAGAGGATGTATTGCAGAAAGTAATGTTACATCCAAAATGTGTTTTTTTATGGTCTTCCAGGAGTATTGAGATCTTCCAGAGCCGCTGTCGGGAGGACATCGTGTATTTGGATGCTACAGGAAGTATCATGAAAAAAAGAAAGGGTTCGCCTCCTTTCTATGTTTACGAACTTGTAGTAAGAAATCCACGGAAAACATCCTCCCCCCTACCAGTGGCTACATATTTAACCTGTGACCATACCACTGCCTCAGTCAAATATTTTTTGGAAGCATTTCTGACTGATGTTGCAAGGGCCTTTGGGCGCAAAGCCATCCGTTCACCTTTAATGCTTATGTGTGATGGATCTATGGTCCTAATGCAAGCTATCTGTTTAGCTTTTGCAAAAAAAAATCTCTCTGACACAATGAATCATTATTATAACATCGCTTCGGGGAAAGGAAACAAGGAAGACTTCGAGGTTCCAATTCTTCACAGATGCCTTAGTCATGTTATGAAGAATGCTAAGGAGATCTGTAAAAAGTAGTAAGTGTAGTCCTTTTAATACGGTATTCACTTGTTTGTTTTTTTATTATGACATGTGACATGGCATTTCATTTTTCAATTTGGGAAAACATTATTACTGTTTTGGAAACACTTAAAGACAATTTTTTCTTTAACTGCAGTGCACCAAAGAACTACCATCTTGCAATGCACACTTTTGGAGTGTTCACTACTGCGACTTCATTGAAAGACCTCACTGACATGGTGCAAAGTGCTGCAGTTGTTTTTGGGAGTCCATGTAGTGGTGAGAATGTCGAAAAACATTTTCACAACCTTCAGTTGTTCATGCAGAAAGCCAATGTTGATGTTGATGGCAATGACAGAAACTCAAAAGCTGATGAGGACCTGAAGGTAAACCAAAGTCAATTTTTATTAAAACTAAAGGCTAAACTTTTGCCTCTTATATATCTTTTTAAATACTTTGGAATAGCATAATAATCACAAGTCACAAGTAATTTTAAATGTTTTATACAACATAATGTTGGGTTTTTAGATTATAGATATGAAAGATGAGTGTACACAATGTTCAAATCACATAATTATTCTGTTTTGTCTGTTGGCTAGGGAGTCAAGGGAAACAACCTCTTTGGGAGACATTTTAAGAAGCTCATTTCCAACACATCATTGGAGATGGATGGTGAGGCAAACCCTTACTACAGCAAGGGGCTCATGGAGCACATCAGCAAATATCTTCTTCCTTTTTCTGGATTATGGTCTGCAATAATGTTAGGTAAGCCATTTTAAAGTAAAAAAGTAATTAGTTTATAAAATGAAATTACACACATCAATATTATTCGAATCTTCAAAATCCAAAGGTGACCTTGGAAGACATGGCACTGGGAAAATGTATGAGCAGTACCACAACAAATACAATGCCTTAAGAAAGATCAAGAGACAAGTAAGACACCTGATTTTTAGTATATATACATATTTGTGTGGTGTGATTGAGAAACAGTGGGTCCAGAGGAGTCATCTGTATTGCAGATCATACAACATTGCACACAACAATGTGTATCTTTAAAAGAAATCACAATTAATGATTTCTTAATTTGATTTTTCAGAATATCACTGAGAATAATAAAACGCAGGGGATAATGGAGAAGAGCCAGTGGGATCTGAAACATATCCGTCTACGTTCGGGAAGGCTCACCAGGCTGGATGACTTTGTTGTCCAGTATCAAATCAGTCACACAGCGCTGCTGAAGGAGTACGAAGACTCAAAAAGAATGCTTCAAAGAAAGGTTTGCAAAATGACTGGCTGATGTCCATCAATGCTTTGCCGTTTCAAAATGGAACATTACAAAAAAGTGTTCTTGATGTGGTGGGATATTGAGGTGCCCCACATTGTGATGTTATAGCTTGTTTGCACCTGTGTGTCTTACTGGACATTTTTGTGTGTTTTGGTGTATTGTAAATTAAGGAAAATGTTGTCACAGCATTTCACTTGTAATTCCTAAACAATGTTCAATGACTCATATTTTTGGTTCAGAAATTTCGAGTGGACGAAGAAAAATGGAAGGAACGTCGCCAAAAAAAGAAGGGGAGATATGTAACAGTACTCCGCAAGCCATTTCCTTTCAAGAGATCTTCAAAGATGGTATAAAATGTTGCGCAAATTTATCTTTCATATATAAAGACCAATATTTTGCATAACATTTTTTGTATTTCTTGTACACAATATTTATATAGGTTGCTTCCTCTATGGCCCCGAGTTCCCCTGTGCAGACTGCTAAAGTTGAGGATGTCACCTTAGAAAATCCAGAATTACAGGTAGGATTGACAACTGCTAACATAAAGGATTCATCAAAGTAATAGTTATGCCTTCTTTTTCCATAGAAGATCCTTTCCATGACACAGTAATCAGTCATGGACACGTGTATGAAGGTCAAATCTTATGTAGTTACATGTTGATATTCATGTTCAACTCATTCGATGTGAATATCCAGGATTTTGGTTGACTAGTTGTAACCTTAACTTAAGTGGGAGGCACCAAAATTCAAAATGAATGCAGTGATCACATGGTAAATTTTGGGAATAACTAAATAAATAAATATTTTTTCCTCAGTAGAAACTGAATGGGAAAAAGCATTCGGGAACATAGTTAGAGTATGGGAAAATTAACTTTGCAAGTGTTGCCATTACAGCTTTGAGTTTATATAGTTACCAATGCTCAAGGGTGGCTGTAGCTCAGGTGGTAGAGCAGGTCATCTACTGATTTGAAGTTTGTTGGTTTGATTACTGGCTTCTCCTAGTCTGCATACCAAAAATCCAAGATACTAACCATAAATTGCTCTCCAGTGCATCCATCGATTGTGTGTGAATGTTACTTAGAACACACTTAGAAAAATCTGCTTGGGTGAATGCACAAGTTGTGTAAATCGCTTTGAATGCTCAGAAGAGTAGAAAAGTGCTTTATAAGAACCAGTTCATTTACCATTCAAGACTTGGAGTGATACATTTTGAATGAATTTTACAAAGACATATTGTTAATAACAGTCCATAAACTTTTGTTAGAAATAACAAAATCATGTTCAATAGCTGGTAAGATCGTATGTTAAGTGTGTTTTTCTTGAATGAGGAGGTCCTGTCTTTGTGGAAGAAAAGAGACACAGAGGTTGTGGTTTCTGTGCTTCCCTCAACAAACCATGGTACGTCCATAATTATCCGCCACAGTGATCTGCGAACCCTTCGACCACACCTGTGGCTAACAGGCGAGGTATATCAATGATTAATTTAAGCACTCATAACCACAATAATTCGAATGTGTAATGTAATTAAATTAAAAGGACATTATCATGTAATTATTTATCATTAACACAATTTAAAGTATATAAATTACATAGCTTTGTGTTTATGAAAATTCTTTACGTAGGTAATTGAAGGGCTTTTTCATTGTCTGGCAAAAAAGGAGCAAAAAGGGGATCTACATTATGAACCATTACACAGCGGGATTGATTCTGTTTGGTGATCGGACACAGCTTTCTCGCCAAAGCTTGCGGAACGTAAGATGACTGTCCAATGTCCATATAATTATGTCCAAATACATTTAGAAAGAATTACTGATTGAATGCTAATAGAATTCCACAAACTGTAAGAAATACATAAATTTTTTCTGACAGGTAAACTTCGATCAGTACCAGGCCATTGTCACGTTTGTTAACATTAAAAATGTACACTGGAAGTTTCTGGTAAGCAACAATATTATAACTTTAAAGTCTGTGTATTTTTTTAATGACGATATATTAATATTGTTTTAATTATTTATCTTTGCTACAGTTCATCAATGCAGTGAATCACACTGTTTATCTCCTTGATCCTTCCCCAAGTTCATCAGAGGAGGAAGACTCTAAACTCGCTGCACGTAAATTCAGGTACTTAGGCTTCAACACATTTTGTTATATGCAAATAGGCTTTACAAGTTAGTTTACTACAACTGCATTTTTGTAGAAGCTTTTTGTACCTGGCCCCACAATGCGTGTTTCTCTGTTGGCATCCTCTTGGCCAGGTCTCATTTGCAAAATAAATCAGTACGGTTAAATAAAAATTATCAGGTGAACAAATTATTAAGACAATAATTCTGATGGCAAAAGAGCCAAAAGAGACAGGCCAAAAAATAAATCAATAAAAAATAAATAAAATTCTCTTTAATTCTGTAAAATATGTTTTTTTTAAAATTAGGAAATATGACATATACCAAATTGTATAATGCTTTGTAAAATTTTGTGCAGTGATTACTTAAAAATGAGGAGAACCTGCCACGCAAAAACAGAATGGGTGGACATTAAATGGAAGGGAGGTGTCTTGACCCATCCAGTGCAGAAGGATGGCTTCAGCTGTGGAGTATTGGTGGTGATGGTAAGTGATGATAATATACATTTGTATATAATTTCTTACTTGTTTGCCATACCATCATGCCATGTTCAGAAGAATATCCACATCCATAACAGTAGCTGTAATATATATGAATACATCTAATTCTAAATTTCACATGATACTGCACAAATTAAGTATATGGTTAATACTTTGGTGCCCTAAGTCATGCAGATTTTGGGACATACTCTTTTTAGGATTTGCAAATATTAAGGCTGCACAGCGATTGCAGATAGTACTTATACTTTAAAGAGAGCAAGTCACCGTCTGGAATTATTTCCTGTGTCATAATGGTGCATTATCAGTAATCTCATTCTCTCACTGAGCACGCTCTGGTGAATGGCTAGCACATCATGATGCAGGTGGTATGTATTGTCCAGCATTGTGGTTAACTTGGAAAACATCCACATCTCTGACAGCACCTTACGAGACTTATGGGACACCCTGTGGACTCACTTTATTGAGTCTCTGTGGCACTAGCATAACACAGGTTGCGACTCTCCACACCATTTTTATAGAATATACTGAGTATTGCCCAACAGATGTTAAAAGAAGTCAGCTGCCCACACATTGGAAGCAGACTATATCTAATAACTAGTAACTAGAGATGTTCCCTATTTCAGTTATTCATCAGCATCTAAGAATATACTGGCCCTCTGGCCCTTACTGTAGAGTGGAGTGTTATTTTTAACCCTGTCCATTTTGTTCTCTATGTTTACAAGGTATATCACATAGTTATTCATCCACGATGTCCATTTCAACAACTGAGTGTTAGAAGTTACCTGGTGTTCATAAAGACTTAAATCTATTTATTGCTCTTTGTTTTTCATACTGTTTATGCAAGATTATAAACATCAGAAATTTTATATTGAGCAGAATTGTGGGGTTTTTTTTCACAATTAAAATTTTGAGTATTTCTCGGTAGATGGCACGGGCAGTGATGAAAGTATTTCCAGATTTGCCCGTCATGAAATTTAAAACATCAAAAGAGAAAATGGCAGAGGAAAGAAAATTGATGGCTGTGGAGATACTACAAGCATCAGGTTGGTTTGGGGGTGAATAAGAGAGAAAATGTGTGTGTGTATATATATATGTATTTGAATGTATATGTGTGTGTGTGTAGATTGAAATGTATTATTCTGTTAGTAGTATTATTATAGTGCACAATGGCACTTTATGCTGTGGTCTAATCGATAGAAATTTTTAAGTACACTGTTTAACATATGCATAAATTGGCCTTCAAACGAATGTCTATATAATGTGTTTTGATCCTGTATTTTAGTTTTTGACACTAACAGCAACTGTGCCATGTGTTCGCTGACCAAGCCACCTGGATCAGGACCTTCAATGATGAACTGGGTGAGTTGGAGGGAATTTGAATTTCTCAAAAATGTGTAAAAGACTTTGACTATAAATGGGTTTTTTTGCTTTGTCTGTTTAACTTTAAATAGATACAATGTGACGCCTGTCAAAGATGGTACCATGAACAGTGCCTTGACATGACCAACAATGACTTTCAAAAAGCAAAGGAAGAACCGTGGAATTGTCTCCTGTGCTGTTAAACCACAGACTTATTGGATGCTTGTGTCAAAATATTTGAAGACGTACTCTGTTGTCTCCACCAAAGTGATAATTTGAGCAACATAATACGGTGAAACGTTTTCATACATATTTCATTCACATTTCCGTGATGTTCTCATTTACATTTAAAGCACATTTAATGTTATCATGACTGCACCTTTTGTAATTTACAATTTATTCTCCTTGTATCGAGCTGTTCCCTTTTTCTGGGTTTTGTTTTCCAAGATAAACAGATTTACCTATGTTACTTTTATGAAAATAGTTATATTTCATAACATTACAAATACAAAGAAAAGATTGTGTCATTAATATGTAAAGAAAAGAAATCCACTTCAGTAAATTTTAATAAATAAAATCAGAATGACTTGATATTGATATGGTGTCACTGTGGGGTTGTATACTGTTGATCTAAGGTGGAATTACCCTGTGGAAACAAGAATTTTTCATTTTAGAGCATTTTGAATCGTTAGAAGATTAAGTCAAATATCGGCAATTTCAAAGGGCCATTACTATGAAAAGCAAAATCAGAATGACTTGATATTGATATGGTATCACTGTGGGGTTGTATACTGTTGATCTAAGGTGGAATTATCCTGTGGAAACAGGAATTTTCCATTTTAGAGCATTTTGAAATCACAGAAAGTTAGGTCAATTATGGACAATTTGAAAAGTCTTTTATTTTTGAAAACAAAATCAGAATGACTTGATATTGATATGGTATCACTGCGGGGTTGTATACTGTTGATCGAAAGTGGAATTACCCTGTGGAAACAGGAATTTTCCATTTTAGAGCATTTTGAAATTACTGAAAGGTAGGTCAATTATGGACAATTTGAAAGGGCTTTTATTTTTGAAAGCAAAATCAGAATGACTTGATATTTATATGGTGTCACTGTGGGGTTGTATACTGTTGATCTAAAGTGGAATTACCCTGTGGAAACAGCAAAATTCTATTTAAGAGCATTTTGAAATCACTGAAAGTTAGGTCAATTATGGACAATTTGAAAAATCTTTTATTTTGGAAGGCATAATCAGAATGACTTGATATTGATATGGTATCACCGTGGGGTTGTATACTGTTGATCTGGAGTGGAATTACCCTGTGGAAACAAGAATTTTTCATTTTAGAGCATTTTGAAATCACTGAAAGTTAGGTCAATTATGGACAATTTGAAAGGGCTTTTATTTTTGAAAACAAAATCAGAATGACTTGATATTTATATGGTGTCACTGTGGGGTTGTATACTGTTGATCTAAAGTGGAATTACCCTGTGGAAACAGCAAAATTCTATTTAAGAGCATTTTGAAATCACTGAAAGTTAGGTCAATTGTGGACAATTTGAAAGGGCTTTTATTTTTGAAAGCAAAATCAGAATGACTTGATATTGATATGGTATCACCGTGGGGTTGTATACTGTTGATCTAAAGTGGAATTACCCTGTGGAAACAGCAAAATTCTATTTAAGAGCATTTTGAAATCACTGAAAGTTAGGTCAATTATGGACAATTTGAAAAGGCTTTTAATTTGGAAGGCATAATCAGAATGACTTGATATTGATATGGTATCACTGTGAGGTTGTATACTGTTGATCTAAGGTGGAATTATCCTGTGGAAACAGGAATTTTCCATTTTAGAGCATTTTGAAATCACTGAAAGTTAGGTCAATTGTGGACAATTTGAAAGGGCTTTTATTTTTGAAAGCAAAATCAGAATGACTTGATATTTATATGGTGTCACTGTGGGGTTGTATACTGTTGATCTAAAGTGGAATTACCCTGTGGAAACAGCAAAATTCTATTTAAGAGCATTTTGAAATCACTGAAAGTTAGGTCAATTGTGGACAATTTGAAAAGGCTTTTATTTTTGAAAGCAAAATCAGAATGACTTGATATTGATATGGTATCACCGTGGGGTTGTATACTGTTGATCTAAAGTGGAATTACCCTGTGGAAACAGCAAAATTCTATTTAAGAGCATTTTGAAATCACTGAAAGTTAGGTCAATTATGGACAATTTGAAAAATCTTTTATTTTGGAAGGCATAATCAGAATGACTTGATATTGATATGGTATCACCGTGGGGTTGTATACTGTTGATCTGGAGTGGAATTACCCTGTGGAAACAAGAATTTTTCATTTTAGAGCATTTTGAAATCACTGAAAGTTAGGTCAATTATGGACAATTTGAAAGGGCTTTTATTTTTGAAAGCAAAATCAGAATGACTTGATATTTATATGGTGTCACTGTGGGGTTGTATACTGTTGATCTAAAGTGGAATTACCCTGTGGAAACAGCAAAATTCTATTTAAGAGCATTTTGAAATCAATGAAAGTTAGGTCAATTGTGGACAATTTGAAAGGGCTTTTATTTTTGAAAGCAAAATCAGAATGACTTGATATTGATATGGTATCACCGTGGGGTTGTATACTGTTGATCTAAAGTGGAATTACCCTGTGGAAACAGCAAAATTCTATTTAAGAGCATTTTGAAATCACTGAAAGTTAGGTCAATTATGGACAATTTGAAAAGGCTTTTAATTTGGAAGGCATAATCAGAATGACTTGATATTGATATGGTGTCACCGTGGGGTTGTATACTGTTGATCTAAGGTGGAATTATCCTGTGGAAACAGGAATTTTCCATTTTAGAGCATTTTGAAATCACTGAAAGTTAGGTCAATTGTGGACAATTTGAAAGGGCTTTTATTTTTGAAAGCAAAATCAGAATGACTTGATATTGATATGGTATCACTATGGGGCTTTATACTGTAAATACAGAGTGGAATTATCCTGTGGAAACAGGAATTTTCCATTTTAGAGCATTTTGAAATCACTGAAAGTTAGGTCAATTATGGACAATTTGAAAGGGCTTTTATTTTTGAAAGCAAAATCAGAATGACTTGATATTGATATGGTATCACTGTGAGGTTGTATACTGTTGATCTAAGGTGGAATTACCCTGTGGAAACAAGAATTTTTCATTTTAGAGCATTTTGAAATCACTGAAAGGTAGGTCAATTATGGACAATTTGAAAAGGCTTTTATTTTTGAAAGCAAAATCAGAATGACTTGATATTGATATGGTATCACTGTGAGGTTGTATACTATTGATCTAAAGTGGAATTACCCTGTGGAAACAAGAATTTTTAATTTTAGAGCATTTTGAAATCACAGAAAGTTAGGTCAATTGTGGACAATTTGAAAGGGCTTTTATTTTTGAAAGCAAAATCAGAATGACTTGATATTGATATGGTATCACTGTGAGGTTGTATACTGTTGATCTAAGGTGGAATTACCCTGTGGAAACAAGAATTTTTCATTTTAGAGCATTTTGAAATCACAGAAAGTTAGGTCAATTGTGGACAATTTGAAAGGGCTTTTATTTTTGAAAGCAAAATCAGAATGACTTGATATTGATATGGTATCACTGTGAGGTTGTATACTGTTGATCTAAAGTGGAATTACCCTGTGGAAACAAGAATTTTTCATTTTAGAGCATTTTGAAATCACTGAAAGGTAGGTCAACTATGGACAATTTGAAAAGTCTTTTATTTTTGAAAGCAAAATCAGAATGACTTGATATTGATATGGTATCACTGTGGGGCTGTATACTGTAAATACAGAGTGGAATTACCCTGTGGAAACAAGAATTTTTCATTTTAGAGCATTTTGAAATCACAGAAAGTTAGGTCAATTGTGGACAATTTGAAAGGGCTTTTATTTTTGAAAGCAAAATCAGAATGACTTGATATTGATATGGTATCACTGTGAGGTTGTATACTGTTGATCTAAAGTGGAATTACCCTGTGGAAACAAGAATTTTTCATTTTAGAGCATTTTGAATCGTTAGAAGATTAAGTCAAATATCGGCAATTTCAAAGGGCCATTACTATGAAAAGCAAAATCAGAATGAATTGATATTGATATGGTATCACCGTGGGGTTGTATACTGTTGATCTAAAGTGGAATTGCCCTGTGGAAACAAGAATTTTTCATTTTAGAGCATTTTGAAATCACAGAAAGTTAGGTCAATTATGGACAATTTGAAAGGGCTTTTATTTTTGAAAGCAAAATCAGAATGACTTGATATTGATATGGTATCACCGTGGGGTTGTATACTGTTGATCTAAAGTGGAATTACCCTGTGGAAACAGCAAAATTCTATTTAAGAGCATTTTGAAATCACTGAAAGTTAGGTCAATTATGGACAATTTGAAAAGGCTTTTATTTTTGAAAGCAAAATCAGAATGACTTGATATTGATATGGTATCACCGTGGGGTTGTATACTGTTGATCTAAAGTGGAATTACCCTGTGGAAACAGGAATTTTCCATTTTAGAGCATTTTGAAATCACTGAAAGGTAGGTCAACTATGGACAATTTGAAAAGTCTTTTATTTTGGAAGGCATAATCAGAATGACTTGATATTGATATGGTATCACCGTGGGGTTGTATACTGTTGATCTAAAGTGGAATTACCCTGTGGAAACAGGAATTTTCCATTTTAGAGCATTTAGAAATCACTGAAAGGTAGGTCAACTATGGACAATTTGAAAAGTCTTTTATTTTGGAAGGCATAATCAGAATGACTTGATATTGATATGGTGTCACTGTGGGGTTGTATACTATTGATCTAAAGTGGAATTACCCTGTGGAAACAAGAATTTTTCATTTTAGAGCATTTTGAAATCAATGAAAGTTAGGTCAATTATGGACAATTTGAAAAGTCTTTTATTTTGGAAGGCATAATCAGAATGACTTGATATTGATATGGTAACATCATGAGGTTGTATACTGTTGATCTAAAGTGGAATTACCCTGTGGAAACAGGAATTTTCCATTTTAGAGCATTTTGAAATCACTGAAAGGTAGGTCAACTATGGACAATTTGAAAAGGCTTTTATTTTTGAAAGCAAAATCAGAATGACTTGATATTGATATGGTAACATCATGAGGTTGTATACTGTTGATCTAAAGTGGAATTACCCTGTGGAAACAGGAATTTTCCATTTTAGAGCATTTTGAAATCACTGAAAGGTAGGTCAACTATGGACAATTTGAAAAGGCTTTTATTTTTGAAAGCAAAATCAGAATGACTTGATATTGATATGGTATCACTGCGGGGTTGTATACTGTTGATCTAAAGTGGAATTACCCTGTGGAAACAAGAATTTTTCATTTTAGAGCATTTTGAATCGTTAGGAGATTAAGTCAAATATCGGCAATTTCAAAGGGCCATTACTATGAAAAGCAAAATCAGACTGACTTGATATTGATATGGTATTACTGTGAAAAAGACTGCGGTTGGAAAGTGTTGATACAAAGTTCAAATAGTATTTGGAAATACGACTTTTGCTTTTAAGAGCATTATGAATTCATTGAAAGAGTAGTTCAAAAATGAAGATTCACAGGGCTTTTACTTTGAAATCCAAAATAAGATGGCCTTGACAGGGCACAATTAGGGTACAAGGCTGTGTCATGTAGATCTAACATTAGAGTTTCTAAAAAAAAAAAAAAAAGGCCTAAATTATATGTTATTATGTTCTTAACATATCTGTTAATTCACTCGAAGTTGGCTTTTATTTTGAAATCTGGTTTCCACATCCATTCCCGTAATACTTTGAATACACAGGGAACGTAAAATCAACTGGAGGCTGGCTTGACTGCAAGTCTCGAATTGGAGGCTGGCTTGACACCAGTCCCCACTTTACTTGTGTTAACCCATAATAAAGTCATTAAAGAACCAAACTTCATGAATGTTTTTTGTGACAAAGAAGTATCTGTTCCAATCACTCTATCAGACAAAAATCAGAGTTTTAGAAATAACGGGACACTCGGTAGAGCCATTATATTATATTGTTTACAAGTGTATGTAAACTTTTGACCACAACTGTATATATATTCACCCTCAGGTTAAAGTATTATTTTGTGTTGAAGAGTGTATTTATCTATCTATCTATACATCTATAAATAGCTATGTTCAAACCAAAGCAGATAGTTAAATACTATAATTTTTTATAAGCTTAGTTACTCAGGGTTTTTACTGTTCTATTACCTTAATTGTGCAGCACCCGGTCCCCTTATCCTATAGCTGTGGAACTTTAGAACTTTTTCTCTTTATCTTTTTCTAATAAGTTTGTAATAAGTTTCTTTTACTAATATTAAGCTCTAGAGGTGGGAATCACCATACATCCCACGATACGATATTATCACAGTACTTAACGCACGATACGATATTATTGCAATTTTTTTAAATATTTTGCGATATTCAGATTCTGTACATAAAGGTAAACTTTATCAATATTCATATCTAATATCAAAGTCTCACACTCAGTCTTTCTCTCATTTCAGTCAGTTTTATTGTTGACAAACTGAACAGTTTGTATTACAGTCTAGTCCAACTTAACTGAATGCAACCATCTGGTACAATTATAGCTATTCTGAACTATGCAATTTCTGAAAACTATGAAGCCCATTCAGCAACTGAAGAATTTGAAAGTAAATTAAAACAAAATATAATTTTACATTAAATAAAAAAGTCCATCCATCCATTTTCATCCGCTTTATCCGAGGCCGGGTCGCGGGGGCAGCAGCCTAAGCACAGAGGCCCAGACCTCCCTCTCCCCAGCCACCTCCTCCAGCTTATCCGGGGGAATACCAAGGCGTTCCCAGGCCAGCCGAGAGATATAATCTCTCCAGCGTGTCCTGGGTCTGCCCCGGGGCCTCCTCCCGGTGGGACATGCCTCGAACACCTCGCCCAGGAGGCGCCCAGGGGGCATCCTTGTCAGATGCCCGAACCACCTCAGCTGACTCCTTTCGATGTGGAGCAGCAGCGGCTCTACTCTGAGCCCCTCCCGGATGGCCGAACTTCTCACCCTATCTCTAAGGGAGAGGCCAGCCACTGTCGTGATTCGTTCGTTGGATCAGAGGAGAAAACGCAGACTGCTCCAGTTTCAGGTGTCAATAATAGTGATCTTTATTTATTACATACTTCCAAAAAGAAGCACGGGAAGACAAAACATACAACACAAAGCAAACAAGAACAAATCTTCCTCGGGCGGGGAGCCCCACTTCCTTATATTATCATGATGACGTCACACAGTTAGATCTTACTGGAAATGATGTCCACTCTCCTCACTAGCCAAGACTACCTTATATAGACATCAGGATAAGATTCTAAGAGAAAAACAAGTGTGTATTTTGTGTATTTTTGTGAAGCTGTGAGTCCTAACAACAGGATGTCCTAACACGACCTTTCTGTTCTTATTAAGTGTGTATGTGTATGTGAACGTGCATGTATTATATAAAGTGTTGTGCAAGTTACTTTTGGGTCTGACTACGTGCAAAACTGAACATAGACGTTTCAAGGCCCAACAGGCTTCTCCTGTTCAGATGGTGATACAATGCTGTGCGGACCATTTTAGACTGATTATAAGATGATGATGAGCATACACCAATATACACTTAGATTAACATAGATATAACATCAGAGATTATGCTGTCATCAGATTCAACAATGATAAATGATTACTCAATGATGGTTATGATTATGTTATGATTATGAACTTTCATCATAAGAATACAAAATAAAATATCTGTTTTCCACACTCCTCCTCTTTGGCCATTGGCCAACCTTTACCCAATATTGTGTCACTCCTCCGTCCAGGCGGCTTCCCTCAAAGGCATCATATACCCCGGACCAGCTGAAACAGCTGAACCAGAGTCTAGAGCTCTGCTCACCAGTTTTACCAATACCTGCCTCAACAGAGGAATGAGACAACATCCGATCATCAATATACCTAGAAAAACTACAAGAGAAAACATTGCAGACATAAACACTCCACGCCATTGCCCAAAAGTCGAAGTGATCCAGTCTCCCAGTCCCGTATCCACGCCAGATTGCTCGTGCATAGTTTTAGATAACGTTTTTAGACTCTCCAGCGCTCTGGTGACCGTCCCATCGGGGGCAGTATTGTTAGGAATGAAAGTGCAACAAACCTCGCCGAACATCGCACATACCCCTCCCTTTTCCGCTAAAAGCATGTCTAGCGCCATTCGATTTTGGATTCCCATTAGCGACGTCGGACCTAATTGCTCCGCAAGGCCTTCCACTGCGTCCCTAGTGAGATTAGAGAGTCTCAACACATTATAATGGACATAGTTAATGCGATCAACATTTTTATTTGGAGTTACCCACAGAAACACACTTTCAAAGCCGGCCGCTATTTGATTAACTAACTTATACTCATCTGGAACTCCCCTGGGAACTCCTATTGAGTCAATCCAGGTGGGCGAGTCCCATCTTGGATCATACCTGTGCATACCTCCTGTGCTTCTTCTTTGTCTGGCTGTCATCGACGCATTGGTGCCCTTCTGTGAAGCTGTCCCTTGTCTACTCCCCATAAGCATCAACGGTGCACCTAAGCGCACCAAAGCACATGTTCCCACACTCCCCAAGGGAACCTGTACCAAAAGAGTGTATTGCCCACAATAATAATATAGCCCACCCCTGGCCCAGGTGCCTATAATTGTGTTTGGGTCACTTACATTATTGGTAGTCCTGCCTGGAATCGTCCTCTGACACCAATTTGGATCAATCCTCCCTACCGTGTACTTCACTCTATCTGTGGAGAACTCAAAACATGTATAATTATCTCTTTTAGGTGTGAATGAGCCTGGTAGTGTACGTTTATCAATTGGCGGGTATAAACCTGACAAAGTAGTGCAGTCACCTGTGTTCGCTGCCTCTCTCGTTAATCTCAACATGCACTCATAACCCCACTTATCCTCTGGATACAGAGGAGCGGGTTCAGTAAACAAACGAGGTCTAGCGGTAGCACAAGCAACACAATCAACCACTTCTTGCTCCTTAGCATTCTGAGCCACCCAATCTAACCAAAGATTCCTATCACCAAAACCTGTGGCGCGCTCGATTAACTCTTGAGGTTTTAATCTAGTGTAATCAGTGGCAACAAACCGTTTCTCCTCCGAGACCTTGTAAGTAATTGACTCTAAGGGATCTACTTGCTCTGTGTGGTTCACTACCGAATCCTCCCCAATCGATGGCGATCTGGGATTGAATAAGTTCACCCTAATTAACCCATAGGGATCTGTCCCTGTTTTATCTACCCCTATGACCAGATAAAATGCACCTCCGTCAAACCCTGATTCCGGGAGCTCACTCCATGGTCCTAGGGAAAGAGTGATAGGGTTATTAGCAACAGAAAAATCTCTCTGAATGGCTATCCCTTCAAGAGCCTTTGGCACCGTTGGTTGCCAGCCTACTCCTGTCCACGCCACTACATCCTCCCAAGAACACCACTGATCTGTCACATAAGTGTAAACACCTCCTTCTGCATCTTGTGGGCCCCACACCGACTTACGGAAGCACACCATTGGGTGATAACAAACCCACACAGCATAGTTTCTCCACTTGCTACCGTCTCCTGAACATTTAATGATCTCGCACAGGTCAAATGTGAAAGACGTTGTAGAGCTATTAACATACCCAAACTCGACCCCGCCATTAGCTTTGAGACATTCATCGTTCCCACCTGAACCAACCGCCCGCTCGAAGCGCGTGGATCGACCTCGGCGTCTGGGCAATTCACCTGTCTGCCAAAAAATAAACAAACATATTATAACACTTATCACTGACAACCCCCCCGTTAATTTCCAATTTTCCCACAACTTCATGGTCAAAGTTCCCAGGCTCTTTTTACTTTTACTTTAAACTTTGTGATAAAAATATATGGTTACAAGAATGAGAGTATAAACTTCTGAGTATAAAAATACGTGGTTAACATACAAAACTATTGCGATTCCTTTAAACTATCAAATTTTTAGACTAGAGCCCTAGCCTATTAGGAGCCTGGAATCAATTACTGCTTGGCGTGTGTTGCTCCTCTTCTTTTCTTCACCTCACCCTAGGTTAGACTACTAGGGAGGATCGTGGCACAGGGGGAGAGGATTATTCTGCCTCTATGTTCCCCCCTGTGTTTGTTGGGGTGGAGCTTAGCTCCAGTAAGCTCTCGTCCGCGACTGCACACTGAGACCAATGGAACCAGGTCTCTCCTTTTCCCTTCAAACGGACGGCACTGGTGGTACGGGCAATTACTTCGAATGGTCCAGTCCACCTCGGGTCTCGCCACTTCCGCTTGATGACCTTCAGCCACACCGCCTTGGCGTCAGGGACGGATTGGTCCTCTGCTTTCACCCCCTCTCCAACCTGTTGTGTGAAACTAGACACAAGAGCTTTTAATTCTTTCCAACATTCAATATGTTTTCTGTTACTTTTTATACTTTCTTCCGCCGGGACTGTTGTCCAAGGACCTGGAAACTGTCGTCCTGTCAACAGCTCATATGGTGTGAAACCTGTGGATTGGTTAACACAACATCTTATTATCATCAATGCAATAGGGAGTGCTGCCACCCAATTCAGCCCCGTCTGAGCAGAAATTTTAGCGATCTTATTCTTCAGGTTTAGGTTCATTCTTTCTACCTTTCCCTGCGACTGAGGATGATACACAGTGCCAAATCTATGTTGTAACCCCAGCTTCTGCTCTACTTCTGCCAAATCTTTATTTTTGAAATGCGTACCATTGTCTGACCTAATTCTCTTAGGAAAACCATGCCGGGGGATGTAATGATTGATTAAACACTTAATCACACTTTTTGCATCCTCCCTCTTTGTTGGCCAGGCTTCAGGCCATCCTGTCAAAGCATCCACACTTACCAGTAGATATCGAACTCCTCCTGGTCCCACATCGATCATGTCTGTGAAATCAATGACAATCTCTTCCCCTGGTCTTTCTGGAATGGGGAACTTACCTGCCTCCGGTTTAATTACTGGCTTTGGATTGTGCCTCCCACAGATCAGACACGTCCTGACTTTCTCCTTAATCATATCCCTCAAAAAGGGATGCCACCAATGGCACAGATGTCTTCCCATCTGGGCCACCCCGATATGACCAAGCCCATGCGCTTCGGCAATCTTCTGTTTTGCCAGTCTGGCCGTCAACACTGGTCGTCCGTCAGGTCCTCGCCAGAGACCTCCCTCTTCCCAGGCTCCTCGACTCTTCCAGATCCCCTTCTCTTCTGGGGCCGCCTCCTCTTGAGCCTTCCTGGCTTCCTCCAACATGTTAACTCCTTGTTCTTCTTCCACGGTTATTTGCACCATCTGTCGTAGTGCTCTGTTGTAGCCTGCTGCCTCTTTCGCCGCTCGATCGGCTTCCTGATTTCCTCTGGCCACCATGCCTGTCCCTGAGGAGTGACCTTTACATTTTATGATACTCACCTCCTCTGGATCTCCCAAGGCCTGCTCAAGTTCCTCCATTTCCTTTTTATGACAGATTGATGCATTCTCAGCTGTCCTGAATCCTGCTCTTCTCCATTGGGCCAGTTCCACATGGACTGCTCCAAAAGCATAAGCTGAGTCCGTGTAAATGTTGACTCTTTTTCCTTTTGCAAGCCTTAGTGCCCCACTTAGAGCAATTACTTCTGCTCTTTGGGCTGACTGTTGCCCTTCAAGTCTTCCCGCCTCCTTTACTTCAAATTCGGCGTCTCTTCTGCAAACTACCGCGTAGCCTGCTTTCAATCCTTCCTCATCTCTGTAGCAGCATCCATCTGTGAACCAATCTTCAGCTCCTGTCAAAGGTTCTGCTTTCAAGTCTTCTCTTATCTTCTCCTCCACTTCAGCTCTCTTTGTGCAATCGTGGGGTTCTCCTGCTCCTCCCATTAAATCTGCCATGTTAATCCCTTCATGTGTGAAGGTCAAGTTAGGAGCCTCTAAAACTTTACAGACTCTCTGCTGTGTAAGTGGTGTCATGGTGAAGGCTTGTGAGTTAACTGTCGTGATTCGTTCGTTGGATCAGAGGAGAAAACGCAGACTGCTCCAGTTTCAGGTGTCAATAATAGTGATCTTTATTTATTACATACTTCCAAAAAGAAGCACGGGAAGACAAAACATACAACACAAAGCAAACAAGAACAAATCTTCCTCGGGCGGGGAGCCCCACTTCCTTATATTATCATGATGACGTCACACAGTTAGATCTTACTGGAAATGATGTCCACTCTCCTCACTAGCCAAGACTACCTTATATAGACATCAGGATAAGATTCTAAGAGAAAAACAAGTGTGTATTTTGTGTATTTTTGTGAAGCTGTGAGTCCTAACAACAGGATGTCCTAACACGACCTTTCTGTTCTTATTAAGTGTGTATGTGTATGTGAACGTGCATGTATTATATAAAGTGTTGTGCAAGTTACTTTTGGGTCTGACTACGTGCAAAACTGAACATAGACGTTTCAAGGCCCAACAGGCTTCTCCTGTTCAGATGGTGATACAATGCTGTGCGGACCATTTTAGACTGATTATAAGATGATGATGAGCATACACCAATATACACTTAGATTAACATAGATATAACATCAGAGATTATGCTGTCATCAGATTCAACAATGATAAATGATTACTCAATGATGGTTATGATTATGTTATGATTATGAACTTTCATCATAAGAATACAAAATAAAATATCTGTTTTCCACACCACCCTTCGGAGGAAGCTCATTTCTTCCGCTTGTATCCGCGATCTCGTTCTTTCGGTCACTACCCACAGCTCGTGGCCATAGGTGAGGGTAGGGACGTAGATCGACCGGTAAATTGAGAGCTTCGCTTTTACACTCAGCTCCCTCTTCACCACGACGGACCGGTGCAGTGTCCGCATTACTGCAGCTGCAGCCCCAATCCGTCTGTCGATCTCCGGCTCCCTTCTCCCATCACTCGCGAACAAGACCCCGAGATACTTGAACTCCTCCACTTGGGGCAGGAACTCATCCCCGACCCGGAGTGGGCACTCCACCCTTTTCCGGCTGAGAACCATGGCCTCAGATTTGGAGGTGCTGATCCTCATTCCCGCTGCTTCACACTCGGCTGCGAACCGCTCCAGTGCGAGCTGGAGGCCCTCACCCGATGAAGCCAACAGAACCACATCATCCGCAAAAATCAGAGATGAGATTCTGAGGCCACCAAAGCGAAAGCCCTCCGCCACTTGGCTGCGCCTAGAAATCCTGTCCATAAAAATTATGAACAGAACCGGAGACAAAGGGCAGCCCTGGCGGAGCCCATCACCCACCGGGAACGAGTCCGACTTATTGCCGGCAATGCGAACCAAGCTCTTGCAACGGTTGTATAGGGATCGAATGGCCCGTAGCAATGGGCCAGACACCCCATACTCCCGCAGCACCTCCCACAGGACACCCCGAGGGACACGGTCGAATGCCTTCTCCAAGTCCACAAAACACATGTAGACTGGTTGGGCAAACTCCCATGCACCCTCAAGTATCCTCGAGAGGATAAAGAGCTGGTCCAGTGTTCCGCGACCAGGACGAAAACCGCATTGTTCCTCCTGTATCCGAGGTTCGACTAGCGGACGAACTCTCCTCTCCAGCACCCTGGCATAGACTTTCCCAGGGAGGCTGAGGAGTGTGATCCCCCTGTAGTTGGAACACAGGGTGTGTAATGATAATGTTCTCTTTATAATTTGGGGGAAAAATGCAGTAAGATTAGACTGAAGAAGTCACTTCGATGATTGACGAAACTTTTCTCCCACTGAAAAAGCTACGTCCAGATGAATGGAATCAAGTTTTTCAGTTTGACATAAAAAGGATGATTGACAATTCATCAAGACATATAAATGACTATGTGTTATACCATTATAGAGACCTAATACATTTTTTATGAAAAGTTAAGTATTTATGGATAAGTTGTTTGATGTGCACAAGATTGTTACTTTCAAATTTAATTTGTGAATACTAATAACTCAATTTGACATCAGTCTAATCGACCACAATCAATAATTAATTAGCTTGGAAAAGCTGTAAAAAGGATGAATAGTTTAAAGGGAACAGAAAAAGTTTTCAGCATAACAGAATACATAAGCCTTAGTTTTGCACAAAAAGTTCAAACATAAAAATTCACATTGTAAGCACCAGACGTCTGCTTTATATTTTTTATTTACAATTGAGTTCATGTTTCTTTTATAATTCATAGATTCATTACATAAGTCATCTTTTCAGGATTAATAAATGTGAAAATATATGTGTTTACATAAAGTAATTTTAAGTCACTGTTTTGGGATTTGAACCTAAAAGGGGGTACCTCTCACTTTAAGTATGTAAGTGCAATAGTAGCATGAAACCCTGTGTGAGAGGGAAGGGGAGGAGCATGGACATAGAGGTTAGGAGTCTCACGGTTTTCTGACCGTGTGCACAGCTAGTTCTGGATAACTGCTATTTTTTGGAACTTTCATGCTTTTTTAGGAAGGAGTTCATTGTTACATCTTCAGTTTGTAATAAATAAACAGTCTTCAAATCATAATGCAACTGGAAGCATTTCTTTTGGAAACCAGGAACACGCGTCAGCCATAGACTCTCCTTTTTTGAACTTGGTTTATTGGAAATTACCCTACACACATGTTATTCTCATGTAACCCTCTGCATGTTTCCGAACTGTGTCTGAATGACATAGCAGCAACTCTAGTGATCATGATGTTATGACTTTTTTTTGGGATTGATGCCCCAGAGACAATCCAGCACATTTGTGCTACATCTTTGTATGAAAAGTGCTTTATAAATAAAGATTGATTGATTGATACACACACACACATAGATGATAAATGGACTGATTTATATATATTGCTTTTCTACTCAACCAGAGTACTCAAAGCTCTCTGAGTCAGTGTCGTGTCGTCCCTCAAGCTGTGTGTTTCCTTGTGTGCCTCTCTGCAAAGTGTGAGTTTATATTTTCCAAGTTTAGTTTAGTATGCTCATTTTCTGTGACCAACAAATAAAGCTGTGATTTTGAGTTCATCCCCTGAGTCTGTGAGTCCTGCATTTTGGGTCCAACTCCTGCCTGCCACACAGCGATTCATGACACCCAGTAGCAAATATGAATAATTTATATTTGATTGATACGATATTGAAGCACAAGGTAGGCAGTGCTAAAGGTATTGGTGGTGGATTTAACTGACATTTTAGATTAAATGTTAAAATCTGCGTGAAAATGTGAAGGAAAAAAGTGTAACATCCGAAAAGCAAAACATAGAAATTCCTTTTGTGAAACAGCATAATTGAAATAAAAACAAATAACAATCTAAATGTACCCTGCTCAAAGACTTGAATTGGTGTACTGTAGGTGGCTAGAGCCATATGCGTTTGCCCTTCAAAAAACAACGGTTTCTGTTTTTTGTGCCTCCATCCATTAATGCAATATGTCTCATGTTAGGTGTTATTATTAACCACTACACTATGGACTTACCACTACACTACAATTTATAGAAAACAATACATTCATGTGTAAATGATTGTTTAACCATGTAATCTAAACATTAATACAATTAAAAAAAATGTAACTTTTGAATTCATAACAATATATGTAACATCAAAGAAATCATGTAATTTTGTTTTGAAATACGTACCAAAGCAGATGAGTTCTCTCCGGAGGTCCCACTATCACCTTCAACATCGATATTTTTTGGTTTGTGTATGACTTCCATGGTTCTCTGTTTAATACACATGTAGTAATTACATTTTCATCTATCTGTAATGTAAAACAGTATCCTTCTACCTTGTTATACTTAGGTGTGCCTGTGCAAGGCCAAATTTTTATTATTCATCCACTGTTCTTCATGTCTAAACAAACTTCTGTTGCTCACTCAACTTTTGCTCTGTAATTAATTCAGAGCTTAAAAAATGTTTGCCACTCTCCTTGATAAATACTAAGTCCAGAGTAGTATTCAGACTCTAAACATAGATATCATAGAGTGCTTACCTTTTGGTAGTGCAGAGCAACATGATTAAGTTTTTTACGATTTGTACAATTGTTTGGCACTCCCAAGTCTTTGCACACGTTTCTCCAGAATGCGTCTCCTCGGTGAACACTGTGTTTCTTTCTGTTTTGTCTTTCGGAGAAAATCTCAATGCATTTTAGTATATGTTCATGTTTCAAACGAATTTTCCGTGTCTGTAAATGCAAGTAAAACAATTAAATAAAATAGAGAGAACTATACAACTATAAAATTATATTTCAATTTTTTTACAGTATATATCTTCTAAATATTGTTTAAGGATAAAACTTGCCTTTCCAAAGGATGAAAATGTGGAGGTTCTGTAACACAAATAAGAAATTAAAAAACAAAGGCTTCAATGTATTTGCCAAACAATAACATTTTCAGTTTTTGTCATGCACTTGTTATATTTACATATTTCCTGTATTACTCGAAATGACCTATTTAAAACCACTGGGGTGAGCGAAATGGTCTCGGATGGAAACAGACTAATCATATTATTGTTAACGCACCATTACAGTCAAAGATATGGACAAAGCAACAGTCTTATGATTTGTGTTTCGGGTTCAAGGAAATAAGCCTACATAGGAAAAGTTATTAAATTATGTATTAATATCAAATTTATTGCTAACAAAGTTGTTTAAAAGTGGTTGTTTGTTTATAGGAGCTACCGAGAGCATCACGTGGTCATACCACATCTATTACGTAATTTGTCCCTACCTAAATACATAGTACTTAAAAACACGTTAAAACCAAATTTAACTTAGAAAAAAGTAATAGGAAGCAAATAACATATGAAGCAAAAAGCCATAAGGAAAACTTCATAAAAGTTTTTGTCAATAAGGCAAACGTAATGACTTGTGGCTTAAGCTAATTCCATGCTTACCTTATCTGTCATTTTGCGTCGCTCATTATTGTCTGTTGCAGAACCACGGGAACTCGTAACTTTTCCAAGTTTACAACGTAGTGTATTTAAGACTGTCAAGTAAAATTGTAATTCCGTAGTTCCTACAGTTGTTGAAGCATGTGCACGCATCACACCGCCACCGCAAGTACTTGACTCATTGGGCTATAGGCTACTATCACCTTCACCCTTAATCAGTGTCCCGGATGAATAGTCACCGGATATCATCGGACGCATTTCAGAAAAGTAAAATAATGCGTGATTTAGAAATGTTAATAACTCATACTTGCCTGTTCAATTTTGATCATTTGGATAATTGATATTAGTTACACATAAATAGTGTTTACAGATGACCTTTGACTTTAGATGTTCAATTAAGCAACGCAAAAATGTATTACAGGCACATAAAAAACGAACCCATTGATGCATCAATTGTATTTAAACCAAAAAATACCCATGAAAGGTGTTTAAAATGGACATTTCAGTAGATAAACGGTTGAAACTTGTAAAAGTACTTAGTGTCACATTGAAAAAATAGTTTTGAGGCTTAAAAAAATAATTAAATACATTTCATTTTAAGATATTTTAAATAAAATAATAAAAGGGTGGAGTGCCCACTCCGGGTCGGGGATGAGTTCCTGCCCCAAGTGGAGGAGTTCAAGTATCTCGGGGTCTTGTTCGCGAGTGATGGGAGAAGGGAGCCGGAGATCGACAGACGGATTGGGGCTGCAGCTGCAGTAATGCGGACGCTGCACCGGTCCGTCGTGGTGAAGAGGGAGCTGAGTGTAAAAGCGAAGCTCTCAATTTACCGGTCGATCTACGTCCCTACCCTCACCTATGGCCACGAGCTGTGGGTAGTGACCGAAAGAACGAGATCGCGGATACAAGCGGCAGAAATGAGCTTCCTCCGAAGGGTGGCTGGCCTCTCCCTTAGAGATAGGGTGAGAAGTTCGGCCATCCAGGAGGGGCTCAGAGTAATGAGAGCTGCTCCTCCACATCGAAAGGAGCCAGCTGAGGTGGTTCGGGCATCTGACAAGGATGCCCCCTGGGTGCCTCCTGTGTGAGGTGTTCCAGGCATGTCCCACCGGGAGGAGGCCCCGGGGCAGACCCAGGACACGCTGGAGAGATTATATCTCTCGGCTGGCCTGGGAACGCCTTGGTGTTCCCCCGGATAAGCTGGAGGAGGTGGCTGGGGAGAGGGAGGTCTGGGCCTCTTTGCTTAGGCTGCTGCCCCCGCGACCCGGCCTCAGATAAAGCGGATGAAGATGGATGGATGGATGGATGGATATTTTAAATGAATTAGACAAAATAATTAAGGTCTTTTTTTGGTAAAATTCCATTATGGTATAATAACCTTCATACTTCACTGATTGGTGAATACTCTTGAGCAACTGTTTTGTGATTTTGTTAATTGGTGTTATGGAAAAATTTTACAGGTTTGTTGAAGTAGTTTTGGAAGATGATAACACATTGGTTGAGTATAGGAAAGTGTGTGTAGGACTTTTGAAAAACATTGACAACTGGTCCTCACTATCATTGTGAAAATAAATTTTAAAAGAAAGTCTCCTAGAAAGCTAAATATTGAAAAATATGAGTAAAACTAAAATAATTTGATACTCAGCACTGCTGTGCATTTTCGTATTACAGTGTAAAATCAACCAACATTAAAAACAGAAAACAATGAGAAAAAAGAGATAAGATATGATAACCTTTATTATTCCAACATGTGTGAAAATTGTTTTGTCACAGCAGGAAGTGGACAGTGCAAAAGTTATATACCAAAATTGGAATAAAATAAGAATAAAATACTGTACAGAAATATACAAAGTAGAATAGAATAAAATACTACATATATTAGAAAAAATAGAATAAAATATACAATAGGATAAAAAATAGAAAGCAAATGAGAAGACCAAGTCACATTTTTAATCACTTCAGAATTTTAACGATTCTGATAATTGCCACTGTGATAATCAATTCTTAAGTAATTAAGTAAAGTGTATCATTTTTGTCATAATGTACCAACTAGATTGAAACATCCATCTATTCACTTGCGTTTGTCCTCTTAAGGCTTGCGTGAGGTCGCTGTCATAGGGCGAGAGGCGAGGTACACCCTGGACAGGTCGCAAGTCTGTCGCAGGGCAAACACACAGGGACAGAAAACCATTAGCACTCACACCTATAACTTAGATTAATCAATTCAACACATATCTTTGGACAGTGGGAGGAAGCCAGAGTACCCAGAGAGAACCCATGCAAACATGTGGAGAATATGCAAACTCCAGACAGAAAGACAACAGCATGATGGTGGAATTGAACTGACAACTTTCTTGCTATGGGGCAACAGTGCTAAACACCATGCCACTGTGCAACTCAGATTAAAGGATCTGACATTAAAATGAGTAATTAAAGACTATAAAAATTAGCTTTTGGAAAGCTATTCTGCACCTCAATGTAATTTTATTTATGCCCAAAATATACATATTCTACAGAAAAATCAGAATCAGAGAAGCTTTATTAATTTGACGGTGAAATTTAATACAAGTTTCTTGTCATTTCTGTGGAATTTTACAGTGAATCTGGCTGAAACTTGGCACACAGGTACAGTAGGTGTCCCAGAGAAAGAATCTGTTGAAAGTTGGACATCAACTACTCAGGATGATTTGTCATGAATTTTTGAAAATTGACATATTTGTAGTGTATTGGCTGTATTGAATTGCATATAAATGTCCTTTAATTTCTGAGGAATTCTATAGTAAAACTGGCTGAAACTTGGCACACAGGTACAGTAGGTGTCCCAGAGGAGGGATGTGTTGAAAGTTGGACATCAACTACTCAGGATGATTTTTAATGAATTTCTGAAATTTCCATAATTGTAGTGTATTGGCTGTATTGAATTGCATATAAATGTCCTTTAATTTCTGAGGAATTCTACAGTAAAACTGGCTGAAACTTGGCACACAGGTAGAGTAGGTGTCCCAGAGGAGGAATCTGTTGAAAGTTGGACCTCAACTACTCAGGATGATTTTTAATGAATTTTTGAAAATTGACATAATTCTATTGTATTGGCTGTATTGAATTAAATATAAGTTTCCTTTAATTTCTGAGGAATTCTACAGTAAATCTGGCTGAAACTTGGCACACAGGTACAGCAGGTGTCCCAGAGGAGGGATGTGTTGAAAGTTGGACCTCAACTACTCAGGATGATTTTTAATGAACTTTTATATAAAGCGAAAAGGCGCTTTATATAAAAGACTGGTGTAAAAGCGCAAGGAAATTTATGTGGCGGATAGGAGGCGGCTGGCTTGACCGCGGCTCACAAATGACGGCTCACTTTACCGCGGTCAAAACACAGGAACACACTTCCTCAACACTGGGTGTGAGTGGAGCCCTCTAGTGGTCCACTACACAAGAACTGATCTCCGGTTGTCAGCCACCCACCCCCAGAAGAGCCCCGGGCTAACCCCCGGTCACCAACCGAATTAATGGCCGGAAATCCGAGAAGGGGCACCGGTCTCATCGGCTTGATGAAGGACGCCTTTCAGCCTCACCAGCCCGCAGTGGTTGACAAGAAAATGGTGGGAAAATGCTGGAAACTCATGGATAAGGTACTGACAGTGGTTTTCCGGTAATCCGGTTGTTCAGTGATGACGTGACGAATCCTACTTCCGGGCCTAAAGTAGTCTGAGTTTAATATGGCTTTTGTGTTGTTAACATGTTTAATGTTATGTATTTTCTTCTATTTGATCTCAAAAAGCTCCTAAAACAGTCAGTGATCACTGTTGACCTCCCTCGGCTTTTATTACCGCTAATCATTCATTTAAGCTCAGTTTTTAAAACCTTAGGATGTAACTATAGCCCAGCCCATGCAGCAGTATATGAATGACTAACCTCGTATTGTGGATGGATTATCTCAGTTGTTCTCCTGGCTGAAGTTTGGTCCTTTTACAGCATCCTGCCATGCGATTACATTTGTTCCTGACCACCGAGAACACTCACGTTAACTTTTATCGAGTGGAAAAAAAGTTAGCTTGTTTATATTATGCTAACATAGCTGTGTCGCTAGCGGTCACGTAGCACATCATTATATACGAGCTAGCCAAACTTCAGTAACCCTACAAATATCACTGCTGTTTAGTTTTCTGTCTTCATTTGTGCTGGAAGTGATAACAGAGCTGTACGTTTTAATTTGTTTCCAAAACCCCGCAGTCAGGACATGCTATATTGTATTTAGATAGAAGCTAGCGAGCTAACTCCCTGCTAACTTCTAACTCCGTTAAATGTCATAAATTCCGTTTTCATGGATGCCTGGATGTTAAGCTCAATTGTTACACCTGGTAGAGCAGAACGCTGATCATTTTAATAAAGATGAAAGACTTTAGACAGTTTTTCAACTCTCAGTAATGCCATAGTGATCGTTTAATACAGGGGTGGCCAACCAGTCAGAGACCAAGAGCCACTTTTTTTTTACTGTGTTACCGCAAAGAGCCACATCATACGCATGGGCACACATGAACATCACCCATCCTTCCCCCCCCCCCCCCCCCCCCTCTCTCTCTCTCTCTCTCTCTCTCTCTCTCTCTCACACTCACACACACACACACACAAAATACACACATCTCTGCTCAGCCAGATTCATTGTAAATGTCACACACCAACATGATAATGACAGAAATGGACTCCTACAGTACTAAAACCACAGGCCAGTCATTTTCAACAATGAACATTGTGTCCACTGTCTCACACACACAAACTCTCAGTTCAACCAAGTCCACAAACAAAAATATAATAATCTACAATAGCATTTACTTTTACAATGCATGTTGTTTAGTGGGACTTCTGGCATTCCTTGCCTTGAACAATCCTCTTTAAATCTGGCTTGTATTCCGTTGTTGTCACTCGAAGCAATTCTTTCACATGTGTGTCAGTCAGAACAGATCGATGCTTTGATTTGACATGTTTTAGGGTAGAAAACACAGACTCGCAGACGTATGTTGACCCAAACATTGACAGTATCTTAAGCGCAGCCCGTTTGACATTGGGGTATTTTTCCATTGGCACACTTTTCCAGAACTAAATGGTCCCTTCCCTTAAAGCAGGTTTCAATTGGTCCTCCTCACAAAGATCGATCATCTCCAACTCAGCCACAGCTTCATCTGTGACTAGCGGGACTTACAAACAGCCGGTCTCTGCATTAAATGGGTCGACGAGGAACGTAATCTGTGGCCTTTTCAATTGTAGATCATGGAACCGGGTCACGAAGCTTTCGTGCAAGTTTTCAATCACCGTTGCATATCTGGCTCTTTGCTTACTCAGGGCAGCGCTGGCGACTTGCCCGCTGGCTTTTAGCAGAGTGGGAAAATGCGTTAAATCTCCCTTTTGAATATGTGTCTTGAACAGCTTCAGTTTGTTGACAAACGCAAACACACTTTGCACCATGTCAGGCAGCATTTTTAACTTACCCTGCAGGGTCAGGTTCAGTCTGTCCAAGTGACACAGCATGTCGACCAAAAGGCCAGATCCATAATCCACTTGAGGTCCGAGAGCTCGGGATAGTCCTTGTCCTTCTTTTCCATAAACAGTTTCATGGCATCCAAAAGCTCAAAGAAGCGAGAGAGTACCTGGCCTTTTGAGAGCCACCTCACAGTGCAGTGCAGCGGCAGGTCACCTGGAAGCCCTTGGTCCAGCTCAGTGATGAGATTCTTGAATTGCCTGTGGTTAAGCGCATGTGTGCGGATATAGTTGACGATTTCCATCACAGGCTTCATGACGTGATCTAAATTCAATGATTTAGACACGAGTTGCTCCATGTGGATGATGCAGTGGAAATTCCAAAAGTCAGGAATAGTTTGGTCAGCTTTGCACAGCCCCACAAGCCCGTTCACAGATCCCATCATGGCTGGTGCTCCATCCGTGGCTATTGCAGTTAATTTCGTTATGGGCAGATTTGCTTTTTCAAATGCAGCCATCATGGTTTCTTTCACATCTATGCCATGGGTTCTGTCTTTTAATGGCACAATATCCAGGAGTTCTTCTTTGATCACACAATCGTTGGACACAGACCGTGCAAATATTGCCAACTGAGGCTTGTCTTGTATATCACAACTCTCATCCAATGCGACACTAAAATACTCACATGCTTGAAGGTCAGAGTGCAACTGTGATTCAATAGCCGTGTTAATGTCCGATATTCTGTGTTCAACAGTGTGGTGGGACAGTTGGACGTCTGATACCATGCGTTTTAATTTGTCATTTTCAGGAGACAAGATTTCAACAACATCACTGAGGCATTTTTTAATGAACTCCCCTTCATTGTATGGCTTTTTAGCCCGTGCAATGTTCCAAGCCAGCTGATAGGATGCGAGCGTTATGGTCTCTGACCGCTTCGTAAATTTTTGGAAAAACTGTATCTGCCTTTCTGCCTGACTTTTCAAAGTGGCCGACTCGTGCTTGCAAAGTTCAGTCCCTTTTGTAAATTCCTGGTCGATGTTAGCATGGAGTGAGCTGAAGTGGCGCTGAAGATTTGAAGCTTTGAAATGCGCTAATGACGTCTGACATATAAGGCAGAATGGCTTACCATTGCGTTCAACAAAAAAATATAAACTCTCCCACTCTGTTAAAAACGTCCTGTGTTCATCTTCATATTTTCTTTTTGCTGTGCATTTTTTTCCTGCCATTTTAAGGGCGAACTTGCTCCTACTGGGAAACTTTGCGGTATTTTCATCTCACACACATGTGCATTTGATGAAAACACCGTATTGAACTCAAGCGAAGCGAACGCGCACATTTTAAAACAACAACATTAAAAAAAAAAACCCCCACAAACGCAAACTTTGATATGAACGTAAGAGCCGCATGAAACCAGGCAAAGAGCCGCGTGCGGCTCGAGAGCCGCGGGTTGGCCATCCCTGGTTTAATATATGGACCTGCAGCGGAGTTTAGGTCCAGACACGGCTAGTGACGTCAGACTGAACAACCGGATAAATCCTTTGCAAGAAAGGGCTTTGAAACAGTAAACGAAAAACTTTTTACTTGACTTTTTTTCTTTTTGTCTGTAACTCGACATCATAGACAAATGTGAGGCCACTTTAACTGATTTTCTTTTCTCACATATTGAAAAAAGATTAAGCTCAACTTTTCCATCCGCTCCTTCACTTAGCGTGAAACTGCGGTTATATTGAATCATCACTAATTCCCTTTGCATGACATAAATAACCTCAGGACATCCACACAGGAAGGTGCTTTGGCCTAAATTTGAACAATAACCTGTAAAGCAGTCTAAACCTGAAGCCTAAAACTGGAGTACAGTGGTGTCTGATTGTCTAATTGGGGTCAGTTCTCCTGAATTAGGTCACATTCATATCCCTATATTTAGTATTGGATAAGAAGAGGTGTACATGTTGCAGGGGCAAGGCAATGTTCTCTATAGTCATTGCAGCCTATTTACTTTGTTTTGCAGTTGGCTATAACTAAAACAGATGAGCGGGAAGTGCAGAGAGGTGGTGAGACAAGAGCTCACAAGATATTAATGCAAGTGAGCTGATGTAGGAAGTAACAGTGCATCAGATAATAGAGAGTGAACCACGGCATGCATGTGCAGTGTTCTGTGCAGACTCATTTACACCTGTGCTTGTAAATGGCACGTTTGAGTTTAAAAGCTTTCATACCTGGGTGGTATGCTTCAGGGCTGGGTGCTGAAAATTTTTACTGCCTTGCTGTAAAGTTGTATTGTGGGAATACATTGCCATCAAAGTAGCAAAATGAGGAATCTGAGGGTTTGGGGGAAGTGCTGGATCTGATATATAGAGTGAGTGTGCAAATGTATGCAAAAAAGAAACAAAACCCTGCTTGCATGCACAGTTGGTCCACAGCAACGTGGGGAAAAGATGCACTTAAATGAATAGTGACAGGTAAAAGTTTCTGGTGAAGTTGATGCAAATTTTAGGTATTCAACGTGTTATTGTACTATGAGCCATTTCATGTTTATGGTCACAATATATTGGGCCTGCAAAGTTATTTGGTGGGTATGGGAGCATAATTGAGTGCAATTTGATAAGTAACCTTAGTTGTCAGGTGATTAGACGGGTAGTAAATGTCCGTCACAGAAGCAGTTCCTGGTCAAACTTTGATCTACAGCTTGTGCCACATTATTCTCCGATTACCGAAAAGACTCTATCAAGAAGATTATCATCATAAACATTAGGAAATATTGGCTGAAACTTTAAACCTTGACATGTGTAAGAATGGCATTTTTTTCCGGTAACATCACATTGCAAAAATCGTGACCCAGTTTTATGAGCTTAAAATTTATAGACACATCCATATCCAAACTTGCGTGCGATAGCTGATGATCTAGCTGGAAAACTGTCAAGAAATCTGTGATGTCTCCAGTACCGTACTTAGACAAACTTAAAAAATGTTTTACCTTGACTGTGAAACATGCACATTGCAGCATCTCACATTGCCACAGCTAAAGGTTTTAATCCTGTTTGTTTTATGGTTTTTGTTTTTTCGTTGTTTGCAAGTTAAAAATAAAAAAACCCCATCTCTGAGCCGTTGCGTTCTCTGTCCAGGTGGTGCGTCTGTGCCAGAACCCCAAGGTGGCGTTGAAGAACAGTCCGCCCTACATCCTGGATCTTTTGCCGAATACCTACCAGCATTTACGCACCATTCTGTCCAGGTATGAGGGCAAAATAGAGATCCTCGGCAAGAACGAGTATTTCCGCGTGGTCATCGACAACTTGACGAACAAGACGAAGCAGACCATGAGCCTTTTTAAGGAGGCCAAGGAGAGGATGTACGAGGAGAACTCCCAGCCCAGGTAGGCGCACGTTATATCCGGACAAAACATGATTCATCTTTGTGGGGGGAAACGGAATATTGCACCAGCAGAAAGCCAGGATGGAAAAGCTGTGAAGCAGGGAGTATCTGAATACTGGGTATCTGAATCATGGCACAGTTAAAGAGCTAATCGTTGTTTTTCTTGGCTTCCTATCAATAAAATAATCCCTTAAACTCATGATAGTACGATAATTCCAGCAGTAAAATATCTCTGCTGACCGAGACCGTCTCTGTCCTATGGAGCACAGAACTGAGCTTTTTCACAACATCTGTTTTGACATGAAATAGTTGGAAAGCACAGATGTTGATGATTAATTAATAAAGATCGTTAACTAAATAGAATAAAAGCTTCACTAATGGGCCACCTTTGTCTGAAGGTCTGCTGTCAGCATTGGCTGAATTTTTTATTGTTATTTTAACCAAAATAAAAAATGGGTTCTTAATGAAAACCTTCCAAACTACCCAAGAAATCAGAATCAGAATCAGAATACTTTATTCATCCCGAGGGAAATTAGGGGTTACAGCAGGCAGCACGCTAATGGCGCATGCGCACTCACAAAGGAACCTTCTGACCAACTTTACACAAACATCACATTGGGCAGACATGTCAGAAGGTAGGCTGATAGGAAAAAACAACGAAAATACACTACATGAGGTAAGAGGAGGAGAAAAAAAAACTCCACTCAGACTGACCTCCTAGTGGGAGAACAGTTTGATAACAGAAAAAACACCTCAGCACAAAAGCACATGACTATCAATACACCATAGAAACACGAGACAAGCAACAGGGGCTCAGGGGTGTTGTAAAGGGTAAGAGAGCCGGCGTAGACAGCGCATCCGGTCCTGCAGCATCTGTGCTGGTCCAGTTGACTGCTATCTTCCCCGGTAGGGCACAAGCATCGAAGGCGTTTGGAAGGGAGGGGGATGAGTGCGTGCTTATCAGTGTAAGTGTATGTGTGTGCGTGTCCAGAGTTCAGCGGAGACAGTGTCCTTCGCTCTATCAGGCTAAGTAAACAGTCTGCCAGCCAACCCAGGTGGCCTTCATGGGGCGGGAAGAATAGTCATCACACAGTCGTTATCAGGGAGTTGTTTTGGTGGGCTCCAGCCTTGGGCCTCCAGCTGGCGCCGTGGTGTCCAAATGTTGAATATTGTTGATTTCTCCTTTGTGAGCAGCTCGAATTTAGCACTCTGAGACTGGTCCCTCGATCCGTTGAAGAGCTGCGAGCCTCCCCATGATGGTATCAAACTTCTGTTCCATGGTGTTGTCAGTCTTTTGATTCTGAGACCTCACAACTGCAGTGATCCGTTCCGCGATGTTTTCCAACTGTCGCTCAAGGGTCTCATTTTGAGCAGGCCTCTCTCTGATGTTTCCCCTCATACGCTCAATGGTGTTGTTTTGAGCCTTCACAGCAGCTGTAAGCGTCTCCAAGGTGTTGACCATATTACGTTCGTTGTGAGAGGTCGCACCTCGTCCCGTCGCTTCGAATCCAGCGGGCAGCCTTGTGGGGGTTTGAACAGCCGATTCCGCTCTCTTATTTCTCTGATAAACCAGGGCTAAGCCAACGCCGATCAGCATGAACCCTGTTATCATGGTTCCGAATAGGTAGATATCTTCAGCATCCTCGATCGACAGTCCCGCCAGGCACACGGTCCTCCAGTTCTGCCACCCATCCATCGTGTAACCGGCAGGGAAAGTCCCTCCAGGGCACTCAGGCTCTCCCGAGCCCCGACTTCTCGTTGAGAAAAGGGTGTCAATAGCACTCAGAGACCAGTTGATCAAATCCATAATTCTCTTTTAGGTTTTAGAGAACGACAGTGAGAGACTGTTCCAGGGAAAGTAAATTCACACAGACAAGACAAGGACATAGAGGCGAAGCAGGGAAGATAAGGGTGAGGAGGAGAGGAGAAAAGTGCGACCGCCTTCGCTGAGAGCTCAAGAAGTAGTTCAATACAACTCATACTGAGATTTTTTGTGTGATATTTTTTTTTCCATCAGATGATTAAAAAGATTTAAAAAAGCGGCATGCTTGCACTGCTGTGGAGTCATTTGTGAACATCTCTAACTCTGTGCATTTAAAATGAAGTACTGATGTCATTTAAGCTCTATAACATTAACCTGCAATCTTTTTGTAAATATTAATTTAAAGTATTGAAAAAGTTTGTCTTTTTTCTTGAAATGTTCTTACAAGTTTCCATCGCTGCGATTAAATCAAACCATATGAAGCAAAGTGAGCTTCATAGGGAAGTGATTGCACTTTCGCAATCCTCTGCTTCTCAGAAAGTCTTTGCTAAGCAAAAGTTCATCCTTCCTTTCACGCACTAAATTTTATCAAGTGTAAGATGTTCTATACAAACAGCTGTGTTGGCATTAGCAAATGCATGTATAGGTCATCGGAAAGCCTTTTAATTGAACCGTCAAAGCTGAGGCCATGCTCAGACGATGTTGTTGCCCAACTGGCTGTGTGCTCAGTATGCGTCTGCGACTTTTGGTTCAGTTTTTTGTCATGTGTCACCTTGTGCCTCTTTTAAACTGATTTACTGTTTAAAGAAAACAAAACAAGTTTGGACTAGATTATGCACCCGCACTGGTTATGTTCAACCCCAATGAGGGTGGACTCACTTCCTCTGAAAAGTAGCGTTTCGTGTAGACTGCTCAAACCAGGTATCTTCAAATGTAAAGCAAACGCAAGTGTAAAAGTCAATTTTCAACATTGCTTCCCTTCTTCTGCAGTTATGTTCATGATTTCAGCTCTAATTGGACATATTTTTATAAATTTGACACTTGAGTTGTCAGGAGTGGGGTTAGTTTGTCTGGGAGGTAGTGCAGCCAACCACAAGTAATTTCACAGAAAGTGCTTTAAATGCATTTAACAAAGTAACACCAGTTGTTTCAACAGCAGGAAAAGAAAAAAGCGAAGAAGAAAATGTCCAGTTGACTATTGTGTTTGTTGAGAAAGAGGAAAAAAATTAACTGTAGATCCATAAAATGTGCCAGAGGAGGGGGAAATGTACGAGACAAGTGGTACCATCTTTGATTCCGCCTGATTGTTTTGTACTCGAAAGTGTCTGGGTGCTGAAAGCTTCTATTTCTGTGTGCATGCAAGTGTAACTTCCCCTTTTATTTAAAACCAAACATGGCGTTATAGAATACTAAAGACATTAGGCTGAGGATACCTGTATCTAACTTGTTGCTACGGTTTTCTTTCATTGTCTCTCTTCCTTTTCTCTCACTTAGGCAAAACCTTACCAAGCTATCTCTGATCTTCAGTCACATGCTAGCGGAGTTAAAAGCCATCTTCCCCAATGGCCTATTTCAGGGTGACAACTTCAGGATTACCAAAGCTGATGCTGCTGAATTCTGGAGAAGCTCATTCGGGGACAAGTGAGTTTTTGTTTCAGCTCTGTATTCTTATTCCTGGGTGATGTTCGAATGACTCATATTTCACAGTAATCCTTATTTATGTCATGCTGGCCATCGATTCCAGTTCATCTCTGGCTGAAGCAAGCAGTTTTATCTTACTTACTGCTTCCTGCCCCTTGCAAACAAAAGATTTAAACAGAAGTCAGATTACCATATTAGCATAGTCACATTCACAGGCAACATACATACGAAAAGTAAAAAAACACAACAAAAGCGCTGAAACTGAGCATTTATAGCAGTGGAGGTCTGGGTTTTGGGGTCATGAGTTAAGGCTACGTAAGATGACCTCATGATTTGAAACTGACTGTGAGCATCCCAGCCATTTTATTAGGGGCACCTTGTCTTCATTTTTGTGGCATTGATTCAACAAGGTGCTGGAAACATCCCTTGCAGATTTTGGTCTATAGTGACATGACAGCATCATACGGTTGCTGCCACATACCCAGGTTTCCCTATTGGACCGAGATCCAGTGACTCTGGAGGCCATTTGAATACTATTGCTTGGATGTTACTTACTGTCATGTTTAGAAAACCAGCTTGATTGGAGTTTTATCACCTGATGTGTTATTCTACTGAAAGCAGCTATCAAAAGATGTTAGAGATGTTTGCGGGGGGGAAATCACAGCAGATCAGCAGTTTATGAAATGCTCAGAGCAGCACCAACAAGCATGTCCCATTCAAAGCTCTTTCTCCCACATTCTGCTCAGTTTGAACTTAAGCAGGCAGTGGTAACCATATACATATGTGTCTGCATGCATAAATGCACCGAGTTGCTGTCATGCTCAAATATTAGTATTAATCAGTATAGGGCTGTTCGATATAACCACATATATCGGATGACAATATGAAAACGTCTATCGTTTCATTTTACGCTATCGTTTGTTTCGTGGTGTCGCAAAATAAAGTGTTTACGCCAATATTTTTTCACCGTTTTGATGGTCACTGTAGTGGCTATATTAATTTATTAAAGTTCTCTCTTTCTCTTATATTTAATATAACCACACTAAGGATGGACAAGCGCCTGTTTTTATGCATTGTTGTTAGCAACAACGACGGTAAAACCATCGCATGTCCGCTTGTTTATTTTCCACATAAACCTTTCACAATAAAGCTCAAGATCCTGTTGAAACTTTTCAAAATAAACGGAATCATGTGAAAAAGTATGCAGAGTGTTTATGGATGAGAAGCAAAAAGGAGCCGTCAGGTGTCTAAAAATGTATAGTTTCATGCACGGTTAAAACACTCGACTCCAGGTACACGACGCCCAGCTGGAATCACTTCAGCAACCCGAGATTCACAAAATTTACAGAAAATGTTAAGTTTTTGTGATTTTTATCGTCGTTGGATGATAGATGTTTTATATCGGGATGTGAGATTTTGGTCATATCGCACAGCCCTAAATCAGTAGTTGAACACACGTATCTAATAAAGTCACAGTTGAGTGTGTGTATTTGAGGAAAAGCATACCAGGTCCCCTTTAGTCAACTAAAAATACACCTGTGTATATATTTAGAGTTGTGTCTTTATAAAGATCTGCTGCCTTGTTAGCTAGGTGTTAGCTTAGCAAATCTGCAATTTTATTACATTTTAGGTTCTATTTAACCCCAAATTCAGTCTTAACTAATAGTGAAAGGCAATGTCCCCACAACAAACATTTGTTTCCTCTCCCTCCCTTCTACCCAGGACCATAGTGCCATGGAGGACATTTCGGCAGGCTCTTCATGAGTTTCACCCTATTAGCTCAGGTCTGGAGGCCATGGCGCTCAAATCCACTATCGACCTCACCTGTAACGACTACATCTCCGTCTTCGAGTTTGACATCTTTACAAGGCTCTTTCAGGTACGTCACAAAGCATTCAGAGTAGTTCACTGTAAAATTGCACAGTTTGCACTTTAATAACATTTTAGTAAAGGCGGTGAATTACACGAGGATGCTTAAATTTGTTTATTTGTTTAAATTTGAGTCCCGCTTAGTCTCTCCTGTGTAAATGCAGCAGCAGTGTCTGAACCCACTCGCATATGTTTTTCTGTAGTGTTGCCAGCGATCAGAGTTGGTGTTTGTAATTTTATTGCTGCTAACAGATCTTCTGTCCTATATGCATTATAGTCTCATACCTGATTTTTGTTGTGAATTCAACTTCAAAACAGCTGATGTACACAACATAAATAAAATGTTTGCATTTGTGAATCTGTGTCTTGTAGCCATGGTCATCTCTTCTAAGGAACTGGAACAGCCTGGCTGTTACACACCCTGGTTATATAGCCTTCTTAACCTACGATGAGATGAAGGCTCGACTGCACAGGTTCATCCACATACCTGGCAGGTAGGCCTCACAGATCAGATATATCCTATAATACTTTTGGGGGGAAAATCCCTACTGTATTAAATATGTTGTTGCAGGAGTGTGAGTTTGTAGCTGTTGGTTGAAATAACTCTCTCTCACAGCTATATCTTCAGGCTGAGCTGCACTCGGCTGGGCCAGTGGGCAATTGGCTATGTGACAGCTGATGGGAACATCCTGCAGACCATCCCGCATAACAAACCACTCTTCCAAGCACTCATTGATGGATATAGAGAGGGATTGTGAGTCGCATATCATCAGGGTTAATGAACTAGTATTTAGTGTAGATTTATAGCACTATTAAACTGCAAGCTGTCAGGGGAGAGTATTGTTTTTCAGCCTACTGAGTACATGTTACTTTAGGTTCCTGAATTAATAGTGAGGAGGGTGGAGTCTTTGTAGTAGTTCCTCAAAATTTAACAAAAAACCTTACAAGGAACAGGTTGGACAGTGTGGATGAAATGGTGTCACAATCGAAGTATAATTAACTAGTTTGTGTCATCCTGCAGAGAAACAAACTTGTTTTGTTTTTTTTGTTTTGTTTTGTTTTTTTAAGGATTTTATAATGAGAAATTGTTTGGCAGCCTCGATGAATTGTAAAAACATGGCAAGGTTGTTGCTTCTTACTGTTGATTTATAAAATCTGAAAATGACCCTTTTTTCGTGACTTGGTTGCGTTTCTGTGTGCCGTGGTTCTCCAGCTATCTTTTCCCAGATGGCCGTGCACAGAACCCAGACCTGACAGGGTTGTGTGAACCGTCTCCACAGGACCACATCAAAGTTACTCAGGTTTGTTTCTCATGTGCGTGCATGGTTTTAATGCAGAGAACAAATACAGATGCATAAAATGACTGATTTTAGGAATAAATCTCTACAGGATGAGAGTAACATGAGCAGCCGGTGTTGAACGGTCTCCCTTTTTCCCTTGTTTCTCTGTGTCTTTTATTACACTGATTTGAAGCAGCTCAATAAATCCTGACAGGGATCTTCTTTTTCCTGCTGTAGAATTTTCTTTAAATTCAGTTTTTTGTGTTCAACGGTGCCTTTTTAAATAGGTCAATTAATAATAATAATAATAAGTCTTTGATTTAGATTCATTCTCAGATTGCAAGTGTTTTACTCCACTCTCTGATCTGCATGTTTAAACTTAAGTATAAAGTCTTTTATTATTATTATTTAATTATTAGTAGTAGTTCCTGCAGTAGAGGAGTCATGTCATGTTCCTCAGTGTAACTGTTGCAGTCCCCAAAGTTATACGTTCGGTTCTTTGAGCCATAAGATCCCACAGTGCTACTGAGTTTTAATAATGAAAGTGTGAAACAAAGGGAAGCAAAATAGATGGGAACTCCGGCTAAAACAAACAAACAAACAAAAGAGGAAGGAGTCCATGAACGAACCACACAAGACTGTCTGCTTCAGGCTTCACCCCTAAACTACTTTTTTTCTTCTTCCTTTTTTAACTAAGAACCAAAAACAAAATCCAAAACAGGCCTGTAGCAACAGAAAGACAGATGGGAGGGACAGAGATTCCAGTTACTGACCATCAAGCTTCAGCAGCCAATCGGCACTAAGAATAAATCTAAAGTGAGATCAGGTTAACGAGGGTGCTGATAAAAACACAACAAGGTGACGACTGGACCAACGCACCGAGGTCACACGTAGCTGTAACTTTATTGTTTTATTAATGTTATCTTACAGTCAGTGAAGCTGAAGCACTTTCTTTTTGTACTTCCTTTAATAAAATCCTTCTTCTTACTAACAACTGTAACAACTTTTCCTCTTCAAACATAAAAGATTAAATAGACTTTACTGGCTGGGAACATAGACTTGCTAAGAGTGAGACAAAGGACTTGTTTGCCATGAGTGAGTGATTAAATGAATGAATTTGATGTGCTGTTTATTCTTGATGGACTTTGGACTTTAGACTTCCTTATACGGAATTTATTTTGATTGTGTTTCACATCAGACGAACAATATAATTGTTGTCTTCCCAAGCGCAGTCGTGTTGTTCTCACTACTCTGCCTTCAGGACAGAAATGCTCTCCGGGCTAACTTAACAGATTAATTAATCGCAGCATGACTGCAGAGTTCTTTAGACATAGTTTTCTTAAAGTGCTCCTTCTGCAGATCTTTGATGTACAACATTTATTTGACATCTTCAGTTTTATTTACATTATAATTCATCCTATCTGGGTGACTCTTTTTGTGGTAGTTTTCATGGTTTCCTCCTTAAGCTTTCAGTCTTGAAAAGACTTGCAGCTGTAATTTGGATTTAAATCAAAGCAAAGCCTTTCACAAATGATGAAAGCTTCAGTCTGCTCCTTTGCCTTTACCTCCTAACCTTGCTGTGTCTTTCCGTGTGTGCATTTCAGGAATCGGGGGGTCAGGGCTGCCCGTTTTGCCGATGTGAGATTAAAGGCACGGAGCCTATTGTAGTGGACCCCTTTCACCCAAAGGCCACTGGGGCTTCCTTTGCTGGTTTCCAGGGGTCGAGCAGAGCAGAAGCCGCAAGCAACGAAGAGGAAGAGGATGATTGGCTGGAAGACCAGCAACTTGTCATGATCTGGCTGGCCTGCACCAAAGTAAGACGAGCACGTACATATATTTAGACGCTCACTGGGTGCTTTATTAGATGCAGCTGTTCGATTGCTTATTAATGCACAATATTAATCAGGTAATTGCTACAACAACTCAGTAAATTTAGCTAATAGATATGGTCAAGATGACCTGCTCAAGTTCAAGCCGAGCATCCGAAAAGGAATGAAAGGTGATTTGAGTGATCCTTATCGTGTAAATATCTCTGAGGAATATTACAAGCACTTCATCCGCTACAAAATCTGTAAATCAATGTGCGGGTGTGCAGGTGGAGCGCCCTCCGTCTCCAGTGTCTCAGCTGCCTCCGGTGCCTCTGCGACTGGACCTCTTACAGCAGAGGTCCTCCACCTCCCATAGTGCACTGAGTCAGGGAGCCACAGTCAAAGTAAGTACACGCCTGAGTGCACTAATAATAATAATAATAATGGATTGATATAGCGCTTTTCAAGGCACCCAAAGCACTTTACAATACCACTATTCATTCACTCTCGCATTCACACACTGGTGGAGGCAAGCTACAGTTGTAGCCACAGCTGCCCTGGGGCAGACTGACAGAAGCCAGGCTGCCATATTGCACCATCGGCCTCTCTGGCCAACACCAGTAGGCGGTAGGGTAAAGTGTCTTGCCCAAGGACACAATGACCAGGACAGAGAGCCCGGGGATCGAACCCACGACCTTCCGGTTACAGATACGCTTCCCAACCCCCTGAGCCACAGTCCCACTAAAGACAAAAGACTTTGAGACCGACTATCTGTGGAAAAGAATTCAAAGGGTGGAAAAATAGTTTTTAGAAAAACACTTGCATTGGCCAAAGGTGCATTCAAGACTTGCTGGTCACTGAAATATTCTCACTCTGAATAGTGCCTTTAAGAAGAGCCCTGTGCAAACATACACTAAGAAGTTGAACCAGAAGTAATAACTGCTCAATCATATGGAAGTCATATGCAAAGTGTTAAGGCCAACACCTGCTGCTGGGACACAAACTTCATTACAAGCGCAGTACATTTAGGTCAGAGTAATATCACAAACTAACCACCTCCTATTACCAGCTTTAACTCACTTTTTATATCAATAAATACACGTATATGAGTAGCTAACGATATGAATATCTTCTCTAGAAAAGAGCATTTATAGTTTTAGTTGTGATCAAAAGAGCCTGTGAGATAAATCTGTAATGAGCCCGTATATTTTAGTCAATATTTCCTAGAAGCCTTGAAGTTGTCAGATGTCCATTTGATAGTCAAAAATAATCATGTGTTAATGTGGCTGCAGGTTCCTGGAAATTATGTGAATTGGCTAAGTGTTGGTATTCACAACTGCTCGACTGTTTGCCTGTGACTTAAAGATTAATAGTGACGCCTTTTTATTAAACCTCCAGTGTGCTGCCAGCCCTGCTAACACAATTATTGTTATTACCAAAATAGGATGTGTGTGTGTGTGTGTGTGTGTGTACTTGAGTCTTCACATCTCTAACAAAAAACATCCTGTCCTGTGTCTTCTGACCCAGATGGTAGCCACTCACAGGGACAAACCTCTACCTCTGCCTCCAGCACTGAGAGAGCCTCCCCCTCCTCCCCCACCGGAGCGCCCCTCCCTGGTCGGCCAGGAATCCAGATTCCAAAGGAGACCCCTCCCCTCCACCCCGGACCAGCCAGCCTGGGCAGCAAACTACATGGTGCTACGCCCTGCAACGAAGGCCCCACCACAACAGGGCTATATGGCGCTGTCTTTAAGGGAAAAATATAGATCTTGGGTTGTTAGAAATACCAGCAGATCAACAAACATGCTCAGACCTTCCAGCAGGTAATAAAATGTGCTTATGTGTGTGGTTATGTTATTGTATAGTGAATTGCAGAGAAAAAAATCTCGCTGGGAAAGGTTACAAGTGACTTTCAAACAGTTCGTAGAGTGAAAAGTGAGAAAGTTGGTCTATAAACAAGTTAAAGGGATAGTCTGACACACAGTAATGCAACCCTCAAATCTGAAGCTGTGTATTTTGTCCAGCAGGGGGCTCTCGAGGTTCCCATTCCTTAGAGAGAACTCTCTTTCACTTATTTGCTGTTTTTCACCTCCTTAAATAATTTAAAGGACAGTGCTTGAAGATGAAGGCAGCTGGATCTCAGCTTGTCTCTTTGATTAAAATGATGACAGTGTCTAAAATGTAGGGAATTCGAATGGATAGGAAATCTGCTTAAATTTTAAAACTCGAAAGCTGAAAGTTGTGGTGTGAGCCTACAAAGATGCCTTCGCTGGGTCCATGCACGACTAATTAGACTTAAAATGTGTAATATTTGGAAGCATTCATACCTCTGTGTGATTGGTGGATTTTTGTTTGAAGCAGAGCTAGATGTTTAGCGGTCTATTTGTGAAGTTAGCATACTGAAATGATGAACTTTTGATCAGAGGTTTGGTGATTTAGCTTACAAAGGGTAGATTCAGTCATTGAGAATATTACCTTCTCTGTGAGGATTAGTTTGTGTAAGAGTCAGGCATAAAGGATCGCCAACAATGGCCCTTTTTAAAATCTGCTTCTAATACTTTTTCCTTTCTTTTTGTTTTTTGGTCATGTAGTGTTACCATGGTAACTAGACAAAATTTCAGATTGTGAGTTAAGTGTAATTGCAAATAAGCCCTGCAAGTCAGCTCAGGATGCAGACTTTCCAGGCACACCGCTCTGTCCCCAACCACCTACAGTTCAAACCTGCTGTTTGCATGGGGCATCCTATCAGAAGAAAATTGACTTTAAGGGGACGGTGGCCTGAAAGTATAAATGGCTTTATTTATTTATTTATTTAAAATCATGGAAAACTTTTTGAGTCCAAGAGCAAGATTCTTTAAATGAAAATGAGCACAGTTTGTTCCCCTTTAAATAATTCCTCTATCTCTCTCTGTCTCGCTGTGTGCCTGCAGTGAGGTGGGGGACAGAGACTCTGAGGACCCCCAGGTTTACGAATCCATGTGTAACATCCAGGCCCAGGCCGGCTCGTCGGAGACGACGCAGAACTCTGAGCTGTGTAACATTCTCAGTTTCTCACTTCAGTGTATGGGAAGTGCTTGATCATTGTGGATTACTAACAGTAATCACACTATTTGTTCTAGTAGTAGTGGATAAACTGACATCACAGAATTAAGAATATCAGGGTAAAACCTCATTTTTATTTACTTTTTTTTTTTCCCTCCAAGACCATCCTCAGCATTCAGCTGTTCCGCAGGACAAAAAGGAGGCCAGTGTGGAGGATGTTTACGAGTATGACTTTCCCAGACCAGTGGTCCCTCCTGCCCCTGCCAGAAGAGCCCTGTCAGATATCGGCGGCCCTTCTGCAGCCTTCAGCAATCTCAACATAGACTCTGCAGTAGATCCCAGTATGTGTGGGTTTTTTTTTGTTGTTTGTTTTTTGTTTTGTTTTTTTTCCCCCTTTTTAATTTCTAATGATCAGCAGGTGGCGAAATTTCTGGTTGCAAAAAGGGAGTTGTGGTCATTAGTTACGTCGTACTGAACACAGCGTGATTTATATTTTAATAGTGATCACCAGTATGCTCAGCTTGAGGCTTCAAGATGATGCACAAAAGAAACCGGTGACATCCAGTTCTCGTGTGCAGGCTGTTGTCCACGGTATTAATGTTGTTTTATTGCACATTTTTCCTCAGGCTGGAAATAAAACAAAAAGTGCCAAACAATTTTTTTTGGCATTGAAGCTAATCACAATTAAAGAAAAATCAAAAAGTCCAAAAAGAAAAGTAGTCTTAGTTAGACTCAGTAGCAGTGGACAAATGAATATTAATTTGAGAAGTAATTAGGCTACATGAATGTAACTTGAAACTTCTTGTTTAACTTTGGCTTCAGCAAATTACTGCTTTAACCACACTGAAATCAGTGATGGAAATTGCTTTCATAGATACTCTAACCACAACGTGCTGCATGTCAGGCCAGCTTGTGAAACTGCTCAGGCGATTCATGAGGTCAAAGTTACAACAGAATCCATCATACCAGGCTTGAAGCTATGTGCTTCTAGATGAACTACAGGTAGTTTGGACCAATCAGCCTTCTGTTAGGAAGCCACATTCATTCTAGGAGCAAGTGTCACTGCTTGGCAGTTTTCTTGGTAACAGTTATTTTGAAGCCAGAACTTTAATGTCAGTGATAACCTAAAGGCCTTTTTTCCTGCAAGTTTTAATTCTGTGAAGCATGCTGCGTTTCTTTGCCTTTCACAGACTGTTACAGATGATTTATCCAGTGTTTTAGTTTTTTTAGAGTGAGGATACTTTAAGTTTTTAAGGACTTCCGAAATGTTTCTGTTTCTCAGATGTTTCAGGTTAGCAAATGTCTGGTTATAAAGGGAACTTTTAAATTATTTTTCCCACAAATCATCTGTGTGAATGTAAATGTGTATTTGATGTGTTTATTTTGTATTTGACTCATCACGTTTCTTATTTTTCTTTCATTTTCTCTCATTTGTTTCAGGTATGTTTGTAGCAGGCGGCGACCCCGAACGTCCCCCAAAACCTCTCCCTCGGCGAGCCAACTTTGACCGACGGCCTCGTCTGTTAAACCGCAAGCCACCTCCGCCGCCGCCAGACCTCCCTGGCCCCTCCTCATCTGCCTCCCCTGTTCCACCTCCGACTATTCCTCCTTCAGGTCCTGGAAGCTTGGCCCTAAACGGGGAGATTGAATGCCTCATATCCCAAGGCTACTCCATCCAGGACATCCAGAAGGCCCTGATGATTGCTCAGAACAACCTCGAGACGGCCAAGAACATCCTGCGCGAGTTCGTCTCCATCCCTTCCACAGCGCACATCGCCACATAGTCACTTTGCGCAGGCTCATCCTCTGTCTCATCTCTCTCCACTCTGTGCCATTACCATTTACCAAGCACTTTTCTGCAGGGCCACAAGTACTTTCAGAAGGCTTTACTCTGAGGGATGATGCTGCGTTCATGTTATATCTCATCCAAAGTCATTTGTAGTGGGAAAACAGCAACGTGGGGTGGGGTGGGGGGGACTATTGTTAAAGACTATGTCAAGTGGCTGAAATTACAGTCTCAGAATCTCTTTTACTTGTAATATTCATTTGGAGATTGAGGGTTTTGGCCTTAAACGTGAGAAGTCAACTGTAAGTCCGATATGACCTGAACACAGCATAAATGGAGAATCGGAGCCTTTAAAATGGGCTTGCTGTGGCCAAGCTGTGACTCGCTGAGTTAGTTACATGCTACGGCAGTGTCCCCCCTCAGTCTGCGTGCATGCTCTCGTTAAGCTAAGTGTTAAAACTGTGCAGACTTTGTTCAGCGAAGGGACCCCGCACATAGTCGTGTCTGTTCATTACATATGATTCTGTAATGAAATCTTCTGTTTTTATTGTTTGTTTTTTAAGCATATACATTACTGGGCACAAGCACCCTTCAAGTAAATTCCTTCCAAAGAATGCAGTCTGTGTTTTCAGAGCTAAGGAAAAAACAACCATGCCAGCCACCAAGTGGTTAAAATGAGAATAGTCAATACCAGGTACAACAGAACAACCTGTTTACATCTTTGCTGTACTTCTTATGAATTCAGACATTTGATTGAACAACAGAATACATTTAAAAGCCAAAAGCAGTTAGAAGCAAGCTAAAAACGTCTTTAATTAAATAGAAAAAACAGTCCACTTTCAGCTTTAAAGCATAAAAACACAATAAGCACACTGACATGAGAAGTATTCAGAAAAGTAAATGTTGCAGCAGTTTCACTCTTCAGTGTTATCTGGGGTCCGTTCTTCGTACCTCGCTTACTACATCCAAGACCAAATCATCGCGCCAACTTTGAGCTCGCTATTCCGGTTCTCCGAACACACCTGTTGCTGACGATTAGTATAGCTGGATAAAGTAATGTGAGATCACTGGGTGGCTTAACAGGGGCTACGCATCAATAGTAGAAACATTGATCGGCAACCCTTTGATTGGTTGGCGAAAATGTCGAAGGAGCGCGCTCGGTATTTTTCGGCAGCAGAGCAAGAACTCTTGATTGAGGGATTTCAAGAGTTTCAGAGTTTAATTAAAACGCAAGGGAACACTGCAAAGGCTGCAAAAGCAAGGAGAGAGGGCTGGCAGAAAGTTGCTGACAAATTAAACTCGTAAGTAATTTAATAATAGTAATAATAATAATAATGGATTGGATTTATATAGCGCTTTTCAAGGCACCCAAAGCGCTTTACAATGCCACTATTCATTCACTCTCACATTCACACACTGGTGGAGGCAGCTACGGTTGTAGCCACAGCTGCCCTGGGGCAGACTGACAGAAGCCAGGCTGCCATATCTCACCATCGGCCCCTCTGGTAGGGTAAATTTATTATATTATATTACATTACATTATATCATATTATATTATGTTACATTATATCCTCTTTCACATTAGAGCCACAACAGGACCCACTAGAACATGGGAACAAGTAAAAGTGAAATATAAGAATATTCTACAGAATGGTAATATTTATCACTTATATTGCTTTTAGTCTCTTGGAAAGAGACCCTGAAATAATCTGTTTGTTTGTTCATAACAGCAACCAAGAAAAGGGCAGAGCAAAAAAAGACAGGTGGTGGTCCTGCACCCCCTCGTCAACAAGTTGGTTAAGTAAATAATACCCTCACGGAAAAATCGATATCTCTCTATGAGCACACTGTCAAGCTGAGCTAAAGGATCCTGTCTATCCCGTAATATACGCTGAATTCTGAAAACTCTCCTCATCAATCTTGCACCTTCCGCAATGGGTTGCTCGCGTATACGGACAGGACATGGCTCCGACAGACTTCCCAAATCCACCTTCGCTTTTATAGCCGTGGTCTCTGATCTTGATTACACAAAGTAATTTACTATTACTACTCTAAAATATGAATTACATCTGAAATAATCAAATACATGAAATAGAATGATTAATAGTACATTTCCCTTTTTTTAGGAAATGACCTGTATGTATCTGTATGGAATCAATAAAAGAATCAAATACTGCATTATCTTTAGTTACATTGATAATGTTTATTTATGGAAAAACAGTGGAAAAATATCGCTGTTGCTTTCGTATAAATGAAGCGGACATACCTGAGTGGCCGCGATCTAATCTTGTTTACATGAAGTAAGCCTGCTCCCGAGCAGGTTTACACTTACGGATCTGTTGCTATGACAGCAAGTCCCGGATGAGCTAACTTACTTAGCGAGGTACGAAGAACGGACCCCTGATCATTAAAAAGTAGCACGGGAAAATAAAAGCCTCAATCATTCACATTCGAAAACTATACTTATCAACAAAGCATATATTTCAAAAAAGAAACAAGCCGCAGACTCTGACGGCTTAAATCTGAATGAACCAATTTAATGTGAAACATGAAGTTTGTTACAGTGAAAATGTGGATAAACTGTAGCCCTTAAAACATCCTACAGACACTGAGCAGTCTTATTATGTGGAGTCACAATCTGCTGTGTGCTAGGACAGCTTTTTCTGCTAAAACCAGGTCCTTACTGGTTGAAACAAGGGTGATGGGAGGGGTGAGACCTTACAACAACACATCATTAAAGTTAGGAATAATTCTTTGACATGAACTCGTGACCGTTCTGACATTACACACAGATCTGCTAAAAAAAGTTTAACAAAGCTTTAACTAATTCAAGTTAAACTTAAACCAGCTAAATGGCTTTGTTAATGTTGGGCTCGCTTGTACTTTTACACTGAAGTAAACTTTGCACATCCAAACTGTGAAACTGTGCCAGGGAGTAGAAACAAGAAAACAAATTCAGTCATCAGCTGAATTTTGAAGTCCACGGTTCATTATTGTAACCATGTAGATCTAAATGGAGCTGTTTCTGTCCATTCTGGACAAATCAACAGATAATTATGTCACAGTCAAAGTCACCTAGCTATGATCGCCTGTAACTCATAACAGCAGCAACTTTAAGTAAAAACAAAAACATCTGCAAATTACAGTTTTATGTTTAAACTGCACATAATACACTATTGTATAAAAAAAGTAACAGAGTTATTTTGTTCTTCAGTCTGTGATGCTTTTAGATGCTGATGTAGCATCAACACTCGCAAAAATGTACACATTTTCAGTAATGGGGCACACTCAGATTCTTTATGGCTGTGCAGTCCATGGTTGCTCAGGGCGACTCCTCTCTCTTCCACACTATCACCATATTCTTGTCACTAAGGGCAACTAGATAGCGTAGCTCAGGGTCCATGGCTACGCTGTTGATGGAGGGGCCTTCTACCTTGCCGTGGCCGTTCTTAACTGGGGTCGGCCACTCCAACACCTGCCAAAAACAAACAACATGTTAGTGCTGAGTGGAGAGAAAAGCGAAATGCATCTGAAGTTTAATCTCATTACACGCGGCCGACGTGAAGCTTCGGAAGTCTCAACTCACTAGTCTTTACATTTCATGTGCAGGCTGAAAGAGGCAAGCAAACTGAGCTCTCTTTAAAGAGTAAAGATGGATAGTGACATTTATTTCATTGAAATGTAGATTTAAAATGTCTCCATCCTTTACGTTATCTTAATGTCCTGCACAGGTACTCCTGTGCGCGATAATCCTGTGTTTATACGTGAGAGCTGGTCATTGTGTAATCTTCCAAAATGAAACAAAAATCAACTACACAGCTCAAATCTCTCATATTTATGGTGGTTGCACACATCTGTTATCAGAGATGCAGACAAAATCCGAGGAAATTATGCTGAAGCTAAAATAATACTTGAATGGCCCGTGTTTATCTATTGTAAGCTTCCTGTGTGCATTCCTGTGCACGTGTATTTCTCTAGGAACAACACAATTAACTGCTTCTGCAAATTTAAATGTCTTTTGAGTGCAAGACAAAGGAACTCTCTCTTTACGGGACTTCAGTGGATTCACACATGAAGGACAATGTTTCAGCCCAGTGCTGAGATCTGGGTATGTTGTGACATCACCAGAAATCCAGCTGGAAAACAAACAAGTGGGCGGATGAAGCTCCATGTGTTTTCACTTTTCAGAGCTAAGATTGTGAAACAACTTTAATAAGACATAAAAGTAAAAGAGAGTAAAAACAAGGACAACTAAGGAAAGTATAACTGATGATTAGGATAACATTCACTAATCTGGGAGTTTGTTTTGTCTGACTGCAACTACCTCCCAGACTAATTTAATAGACTCATTTTTAGAAAAAAAAGAACAAAAAAAACAATCGATATTTCTCTAAACAAGAATCGTAAGAGAAAGCTACTGTCTGAAAATACAGATACCTCAGTGGGCAGTATGGTTTTCCCAGTGTGGAAACTGTTCTTCTGGAGGTTGGGGATGTGGTATGTCCATATCTTGCCTTTGTCATCACCGCACACCATGTAGGCTTGACCTAATGATAGGAATGAGAACACAGAAAAGTACACGTGGTGAGTATCTGTGATGTTCTTGGTCAGAGGGCCCGGTGGCGCCAGTGTCCAGCAGCCTCGCCTCTGTCAGTGCGCCCCAGGGCAGCTGTGGCTACAATGTAGCTGCCATCACCAGTGTGTGAATGTGTGTGTGAATGGGTGAATGACTGAATGTAGTGTGAAGCGCTTTGGGGTCCTTAGGGACTAGAAAAGCGCTATACAAATGCAGGCCATTTACCATTTACCATGTAAGCACTAAAGTAGTTTTTCACAAGTTACCACCAGGAAGCTTTAAATGAACTTTAAAGTCCTTCAGGCCATTAGCTGTCTGCATTTCAAGATCTTCTAAATTAGTTCACGGCATAGAGTGATTGAGTTACATCAGCTTTCCTCTCTGTTGTTTCAGAGCTGCACGTCTGAGTGTGTGGCTTCAGTCGAGGTGTGCACTCATCTATTTTTGCTTTAGAACAGCGGTCCCCAACCCCCGGGCCTCGGACCGGTACCGGGCCGCGAGAGTTGAGGCTCAGGTGTGAAATGTATGGTTTTCAGGGTTTTTATCGGTTTTCAGCGTTATTTTGTTATCGTTTTTATTGTTAACTCGGTTTTCCTGGGTCTTTTCACGTGTGTTATGAATAGATCTTCTTTTTTTTCGGTACCGGTACTAGTTTTATTTTGTTGTATTTATCCGCAACACCTTAAAGGCCAGTCCATGAAAATATTGTCGGGCATAAACCGGTCCGTGGCGCAAAAAAGGTTGGAGACCGCTGGTTTAGGATGTTTTATTTATCTGATTCACTACAATCTGGAGGGTTAAAATCATAACCCTGGAACGTAATTTAGATTGTAAAGTGAAAACATCCAGTTCTACAGTAAAGCCTACAGGGAGTGCAGAATTATTAGGCAAGTTGTATTTTTGAGGAATAATTTTATTATTGAACAACAACCATGTTCTCAATGAACCCAAAAAACTCATTAATATCAAAGCTGAATGTTTTTGGAAGTAGTTTTTAGTTTTAGCTATTTTAGGGGGATATCTGTGTGTGCAGGTGACTATTACTGTGCAGAATTATTAGGCAACTTAACAAAAAACAAATATATACCCATTTCAATTATTTATTTTTACCAGTGAAACCAATATAACATCTCCACATTCACAAATATACATTTCTGACATTCAAAAACAAAACAAAAACAAATCAGTGACCAATATAGCCACCTTTCTTTGCAAGGACACTCAAAAGCCTGCCATCCATGGATTCTGTCAGTGTTTTGATCTGTTCACCATCAACATTGTGTGCAGCAGCAACCACAGCCTCCCAGACACTGTTCAGAGAGGTGTACTGTTTTCCCTCCTTGTAAATCTCACATTTGATGATGGACCACAGGTTCTCAATGGGGTTCAGATCAGGTTAACAAGAAGGCCATGTCATTAGTTTTTCTTCTTTTATACCCTTTCTTGCCAGCCACGCTGTGGAGTACTTGGACGCGTGTGATGGAGCATTGTCCTGCATGAAAATCATGTTTTTCTTGAAGGATGCAGACTTCTTCCTGTACCACTGCTTGAAGAAGGTGTCCTACAGAATACAGCAGACTGGAAAAGATTTACTTCAAGGTAAGTTCAACCAAAATCACTAATGCTTTCATTTTTATGATATTAATTTCTAGTTCTTCAAATTTTTAGAATACAAATCAATAATTCTTCCAAAATTTCCATTCTAATATTTAGATCTTCCACTTGTAGAATAAAAATCACTAATCCTTCCAAGATAGTAATGGTTATTTCCTCTGTATGTGTCTTATCTTTGGAAACTTGGCTCCATCACATGCAGAGGAAGGAAGAACAATGTCAGGTATGTACAAGTGTTAGTTCTACATATGTTTGATTCCTGAGATTCAGTGGTCCCACATGGTATTCCTAAGATTTTTATTTGTGCTTCATGCAGTGGAAATACAGCTGCAAAATGCTGACAATGAAGTAGAAATACAGCTGCAAAATGCTGACAATGAAGCACGCATTGGTCTGAGCCTACAAGATGAGGATCCTAGAGGAGAACTTTGCAGGCAAGAGCAGTTTGTCTTTGTTACACAGAGATACTTACCACAATAAAAGAATACATCCACTAACATCTTATCCTCATAAACGTTTTAGGTGTACATGTTGGCAATTATCGGATCCATTGACCTGGTGGATACTACTTGCAGTTGCAGCTGCAACCATATTATTGTATGTGGTGGTGTTGCTCCTGCTCCATTCCAACAAATACATCTAAGTAAATAAATGCAGATTAAAAGGAAGATCAATAAAGTTTATTTCTTTACAAATATCAAAATTGTGTGTCTTTATTCTCACACTGGGTTAATGCGGGATGTCAAAGGTTGTCTAACATCAATATTTATGGTGGTTCAAACTGCAGACAAGAAAAGAAAACTACAGGTGAATCCAAATGTGATGCTCATTGTTGTTCCCAAGACTAAGCAAAAAATGCAATGTAATATATTTGTACTAATCTTTAGCTGTTAGACTACTAAAAGCTGACAGGGGTCGTTTGGATTCATATTTATGATCATTAATTTTTATAGGTTGTGTGAATGAGCAGACAAAAATGGCCCTTTTTGGGATTAATAAAGTTATGTGAGATTAGTTAAAAAGAAAAAAAATGGGCATTTGTGCAACATTTTATTTAATAGTACAGAGTCAAAGTTTATTGATTTCTTTTACAAGGTATAATTTCAAATAAAATGATTCCTAATGGTAGCTGTGCAAATCTTGTTATTAAGTTAGTTATATTAGTTACACATAAAATTCCTAATGGGTATTCCTATTTTCCAAGATCCAGTATCCTATAAAAGACAGCAGAATTCAGTGTTCTTATTCACTGAACGGTTGTTGTATAACAGCAAACTTTGGAGGAGTGGCAGTGGAAACAGGCTTGAATTAGGAGTCCATGTTGTTACCTTTTAGGAGAAGATGGAAAAGATGGATTCATTTGAAGGTTCTCCAATCAGGGTTAGTGGATCAAGCTGGAACCAGGGAGGTTGTTGCAGCTCTTCAGGGGTCTCAGTTTCAGAGCAATGACGTTCCATCCACTGTAAATTCATGGAGCACAGGAACACAACAAATCATTAATAAAAAATTAAAAATGAATAAAAAGATTGCAAAAGACACTTAGAATCGCCACCATAAATTTGTCTTTGCAGCCGAGGAGTTCTAATTATGGGAAAGAAAAATAAATGCTAGACAAGACATACAAACATGACCACCACACACACACACACACACAGAGAGAGAGAGACACTCACACAAAAGATCAAAAGCTATGGCGACAGCAGCAAGGAAAACCTCCCTTTTAACAGGAAGAAATCTCCAGCACTACCAGGCTCATGAAGGGGCTGCCATATGCTGTGACCGGCTGGGATTCTGTCTGCATATCAGAGATACAAAATGTTGTATTCATAATACTATTTCCTTTGTAGTATTGTCTTTTCTATTTCTATTTTACTTGTCATTGTTTTTCTCTCACACTTAGTGTGGTTTATTCCACCTACTTTCTGCTAATCTCCACATCACACTGATCAGATGGCGATGCCTTTCACCCTGGTTTATCTCTGACATCAGCACCAACTATTCTGTTGTTCTTATAATTTTTTCCTACATTGCAACATAACTTTGTATGTCCAATACCCAGATAAGAAATTAATCTAACTATAAATTGTTATCTACAAATTATATTAAGCTGTTACGTTCCTGCGGTTGTTAATTTTTATTTACATGTAGTTAGTGTACTGCTGTCAATAAGTTCATAACCACGTCTGTTTGAAGCTATTTTATTGGAGTATCTACCAGCAAGAATTTGGAAAATCAAAGATCATTTTAACAAGCTGTGATTTCAAAAGAGTTAAACATTGCACTAACACAATTCCTAAAAGCTGTTAATATATTAATTTAATTATATTTAGTTTATTTTTAATTGCATAAAAGATTCCAAACGAGTCGTCTTCCATTCCAAGTACTGGGCCCTGTTTCAGGAAGCCGGTTTAGTGGAAAAACTGAGTAAGTATACCCTGAGTTAACGAAAACTCTGGGTTTTCGGTTTCACAAAGCGAGTTCAGATGAAGCCTCAGTGAGTCACTATGACGACACACTCCGTGAAGCTAACCTGCCCCTAGCAGGTTTACTACAACTAACCCTGACTGTCTCCGCCCCTTTGTCGGAAACCTGACAGTAGGAAGTGTCAGACATGGCGTGCCTCTTCCTTGAAGAGCCAGTAGATCGTGAAGCCCAAATTCTCCGCAGAGCTCTCCGCCGGGAGAGAGTGATCAGAGCGCGTTTGGACATTTTATCATTTCCTGATGATTTCCTGTGCGAACGTTACCGTTTCTCAGCACAATCTATAAGTTATTTGGATAACATCCTCAGGCCATATATTACGCATGTGACACATCGCGGACATGCTCTCAGTTCTGTACATATTATTTGTATTGCACTTCGGTTTTTTGCAAACGGGAGCTTTCTGTATAATATTGGTGACGCTGAGCACGTTTCCAAGGCTACCGTCTGTCGGGCAGTCAGGAATGTTACAGTTGCACTGAAACGTCTCCTGTACTCGTCTGTGGTGTTCCCCGGTCACAGACCCACAAGATTCATCAAAGAGGGATGCCACAAAATTGCAGGTATCAGGATGACCAAAACTTAATTTATGATGTGGTGATACTTGGACTACTACTTAAATTTTACATTTATTTTCAGGGTTCCCAGGCGTGGTTGGCTGTAGAGATGGCACTCACATTCCAATCATTGCTCCTTCAGTAAATGAAGGAGACTATGTGAACAGGAAGTCTTTCCACAGCATTAATGTACAGGTACATAGTTCCCTGTAGCATTTCAAACTAACAAATCATTTCATTATAGTAATGGATGCTAATTTGTGTTCTCTGCACTGTGAAGATCATATGTGATGCTGCCAACATTATCACAAATGTGGAAGCCAAGTGGCCAGGCTCTGTCCATGACTCACAAATATTCCGTGAATGTACACTGAGCACAAAATTTGGACATGGTGAGTTGAGAATACTTTAAAATATATAAAGACCAATTGCTTCAGGGACATTTGAACTGAAGTGTATCCTTCTGTCTTAGGAGAGTTCACTGGCTACTTGCTTGGTGATAGGGAGTATCCATGTTTACCCTATTTGCTTACCCCTTACTCTGACCCTGACCCGGGCCCACAGCAGCGATATAATCTGGCTAATTGCAGGACAAGAGCCAGAATTGAAATGACTATCGGAATGCTTAAGGCCCGGTTCCAGTGCCTGCAAAGACTCAGGGTCACCCCAGAAAGGGCATGTGACATTATTGTGGCATGTGTGATTCTACACAACATTGCCACAATTAGAGGAGAACACTGTCCTTCTGAACCAAACATCAGCAGTGATCCAAACCATGAACATCCTGACCCTCCCACGGACATACAAGATGGAAGCGCAGTCAGAGACACCATATGTCACAATCATTTCTTTTGACCCATCACCTCAACATGTTGAAAGAAGAATAAACAGATTTTTTGTTCAACTGGCTTTATTGGTCGCCTGTATTTCCTGTACACAAAGTATTAAAAGATGTAAACCTCATAAAGTGTCTCTGTTGCTTCCTCCTCTGTAACAGCTGTCAATGTTTCTTCATTATTTTCCTGTAGTAAAGAAATAAACAACATTGCTGTTCTACTGTAAACTCATATAATCTGTGGAGTACTACTCACAACTGCATGTTGGTCTGGCTCAACAGGAGGCTGCACCAGATGCAGTACACCACCACCATCAACTGATAGAATATGAGGTTTATACAGGTCACTCATAACTTACAAGGGACCAAATGGCAATTAACAAACATACCAATCACCTTACACTTCATTGTCATTATGCTCTCAAAGACAACCAAGACTGAGGGAAGGCAAAATCAGTAGGAAAATAACTTCACTACAAAATAATCCATTATGGTAAAGAGTTTATCAAATGAATGAGCAGCACTGCAAAGGTGACTGTGAAGAAAGGATGTATGCGCATCATGTATTATTTTGAATTTACCCCCTATGTAGGCACTTGTGTCTTGCGGGGTTATTGGCTCAGAGGATGTCCCCGCAGAGATGCCTTCGGCCACAGGGCGCCCACTGTTTTGGCTGAGGGCCAACTGCTCAGCCTCTGTGAGTGGTGGTGGTGGAGGACCCCCACCTGTTTTTCGGACCTCTGCTTTTTTTCTGTTGGCTATAACGGGTCACATTTGAGCATACAGAGTAAGCAAATATGTACTTGTAATGTGCTCAGATAATTTCAATAAGTGCTTACAGAAAGAAAATTAATGTAGCCTCTAACTGCAATTGATTTACATGGGACAAACAGACCAAGCACTATGGCTCATAATACAATTACACCTTACCTGTTTGGACTATATTTTTATATTTCATTTTTACTTGCTGCCAGGAACGTTTGGGGCCTGTTGGGTTGCACCTGCGCTCACATCACATCACAAAATAAAATGTATAAAATAACAAATAAAATAACATATGATAAAATAACATATGATAAAATAACGTGTTAAATGGGTGGAAATCCCTAGATCAATGTTTATATTAACACTCACGCATTGACTCTGTCGGCTATGTTTTGCCATGCATGCTCCCTGTCTTTTGCAGCTGAGGCTGTGTTACTTTTTTCCACGGAATTTGCATGTTATCGGCATATGCTGCCATCAGGATTTCGGCCTCAAGCGCTGTAAAATACATTGACCGCGCCTTCTTTCCCTCCGTCTCCATGGTGACTCGCTTAATCTGTGCTCCGCTTATCAGGGCTTTATGTATCCTCGTCCGCGCGCTTCACTTGGGGTTAAAGCAACTCCGCGTTGATTGAACTACTTGTTATCAGCCTTTCTGAAACCGAATATTCCGAGTTGGACAGTTCGGGGTTACTCAACCCTGCGTATCGTTTTTCACTCTGAGTTTTCTAAACCGGCTTCCTGAAACAGGGCCCAGGACTCGAACCTGCGCTCAGACTAGTGATGGTCCGCTTGAAGCTGAAGCTCCGGTGCATGTGTCAAAAAAATCAACACACTGCTTCGGAAGCACTGTGTCGAAGCTTGATTCGTTTGGCCAGAGTCACGTGATCAGCGATGTCCGAAGCTTCATTTAGAACCTAACTGCTTCGGTGTCTGATTCAATGGTTTATAAGGAAGCGAATCATTCGCGGGATTTGTGGAGTGTTTTGATGGTGACAGATAGCGAACCACTGATATTTCTACTGAGAGATTTGGAGCCAGCGAGGAATAGAGGAGGTTCTGTTGTGTGGGAGTATTTTGAGTTGATTTTTGTCAATCGGGTGGGTTTTCCAGCTTTGTGTTCTGGCCGTTTGCTTTTGTTTTGTGCGTGTTTATCATATCTGAAAACGGGAAAAAGGTAAAATGTCAAAAATCTGCTTCCATAATATAAATATCATTAAATAACTTTAGAAAAACTTCCACTTGACTCTTTACATGTAATGTTGTAAAAATATATATTTTATTGTTTAATTAATCTGAAAATGTTAGTCTGCCAAATGTGCAGCAATTGAATTTCTTTATTCTCTTTAGCTGATAGTTTGTGAGGCCCAGGTAGACTGTATAACTGCATCTCTACCAGTTTCTCTGCACTCCAGCGTCTTCTGTTCCATGTGAAGGGATGTTCCTTAAGGCAGGAGAAATTATCTCCACGAAAAGGAACAGGTTCGGCCATCGCACACTAGAACAAATTCTCTTTTTAAATAAAAATGAAAAAGGGTTACCGTCAATGCATCATGTTTTTAATTTGCAAGTTCATAAGCATTTTCCTTTTCCATTTCACAATCAATTCTACCCCCAGGTCAAAAATATGTCTGGGAAAATTTCCTTAATATAATATTATTTATAAATACACCCCTCCGGCGATTAATTGCATACCTGCATGGAGGCAAGACCTCACAGCAGAAGCATACTCCATAATGTGTTTTACATTATTATATGTATATATATGTAACGCGGTATTTTTCAATTATTGTATTTACCAACATCAAGAAGTCACAAGCAAAGAAAGACCACACCATGGTGCATGTTTAAACAAGGAGAGTTTACTGGTCAAAACTATTTATTAAACGAATAAAACACATTTTAACCACCAAAAAATACACGTTCAAAGCAACACAACGGAGGCCCAATATCAGACAGGATTCCACTCTGTAGTGTGGGCAATCATAATGAAGCGGTTGGTTTTATTTTGTGGATTCAAGCTGCTCTTCATATTTTTGGCCACCAGATGTCACCAGAGAGGACTGTGTTGAAAAGCTTCGAGTAGTGAACCGTTTTTCAATACAAGCTTCAGTGCTTCAGAAAGCTTCATTTGGCCATCACTAGCTCAGACGGTTCAAATTTTTTTTTACGTGCGCTCAGAATAGTGGCACAAAAATAACGCCATATATTTTGACCCCGAAAATGGCGCATCAGGCCAAAATCCTTTCCACGCCCACCCCGTGACATCACGCTCCAAAGCCCTATGGTAACTAATGTTATAAAAATGCTCCACCCCTAATGAGCATTTGAGCAGCCAATCAGAATCATCTAAGTCATGTGATCATGAGTACAGCAGCGGATTGTTTTAGTGATAGAAGCACCATGGAGGACGAATTTGAAGGTACCATCTCTCAGGTATGAAGCTAACTTTTACCTATTCGGAACCATGATAACAGGGTTCTTGCTGATCGGAGCTGGCTTGGCCCTGACTTATCGGAGAAATAAGAGAGCGGAACCAGCTGTTCAAACCCCCCCTAAGCTGACCGCTGGAATTGAAGCGATGGGACGAGGCGCGGCCTCCCACACCGAACGCAGCATGGTCAACACCTTGGAGACGCTTACAGCTGCCGTGAAGACTCAAACTAACACCATTGAGCGTATGATGGGATACATCAGAGAGGGGCCTGCTCACAATAACACCCTTGAGCGAAAGTTGGATAACATCGCAGAACGGCTCACTGCAGCTGTGAGGTCTCAGAATCAAAAGAATGACAACACCACGGAACAGAAGTTTGATACCATCATGGGGAGGCTCGCAACGATCCAACGGGAAATCGAGGCCCCAGTGTCAGAGTGCTAAATTCGCTGCTCGCTAAAGGAGAAATCAACAATATTCTACATTTGGACACCACGGCGCCAGCTGCTCAGGCCCAAGGCTGGAGCCTACCAAAACAACTCCCTGATAACGACTGTGTGATGACTGTTCTCCCCATCCCATGAAGGACACCTGGATCGGCTGGAGGACTGTTTACTTAGCCTGATAGGCCGAAGGACACTGTCTCAGCTGAACTCTGGACACGCACACACATACATTTACACTGATAAGCACGCACTCATCCCCCTCCCTTCCAAACGCCTTCGATGCTTTGTTCCTGCGGGGGAAGACAGCAGGTCTGTGTGCCGCGCTGAAATGATAGCATGGTGCAGGACGACTGCTGTGTTCCTTCGGATTGCCCCACCACCACCCTATCCATCCCCTGTGGCTTGTCACGTGCTCTGATGTTGTGATGTGGACATTAATGTGCATTTGCTATGTGCAGAGGTGTTTTTTTTCTGTTCTCAAACTGATCTCCCTGTTGGAGCTCAGCCTGGGGGGAGTTATTTTTTTTCTCCTTATCTTTCCTCATGTGGTGCATTTTCCATTGTTATACCTCTCTGACCTGTCTTCCCCATGTGATGTTTTGTGTAATGTATGTATGGTCGGAGGGTAAGATGGCGCCGCCATTGCGTGCAATAGGTCGGCAGCCTTATGAAATTTCCCCTTGTGGGACTAATAAAGGTATATCAAATCAAATATATCAAATCAAACTTTCAAAAGTTAGATGAATACAAACAGGTATCTTGTCGGGTTTTTTTTTCGTTTGTTTGTTTTTGTGTTTTTGGTATGGTTTTTTTTTTAACCCTGTCCTGTCTGGCTGTTTTTGTGGCACAAATGTAACGGTGTAGAGAAAGAGTTGAGCGCGCACGGGCAGAAATATTGAGAGCGCCAGCAACACGTTGTTAGCGAGGGCAAATGCAAAAACCGAGCGAGAGGAGCTGCTGTTGTGTGTGTGTTTGTATGGAAAATAGCAAACACTGAAATACATGTTTTGCACGCATGAATGAATTTTGTTCACTAAAATTCAGCTTTTCTTCGCTCAAAATAAATTTCTCCTCAAAATGCAACACTTGTACCTGCAAACTTTTTTTTATGTGCTCTCAATTTTTACGTGCGCTCAGAATAGTGGCACAAAAATAACGCCATACCAGGCTGTGTCCCAATTCAGGGTCTGCACGCTTGAGTACGGTGCGTACTATAAGTACGAGAAGTGCGGAAGTGAGAGGCTTGTGAAATGGGACGGTCTAGCCTTCGTCGTGCTGTTCAGGTTGCCTAACAACCATGATACTAACCGCGAGAAACGTTTCATACAGCTTTGTTTGACAGAAATGAAGGAGAAAAAATGTTTTGTTGGTCATTTATTTTTGTCATGACATCACTTTGATTAGTTGAGTATCTGAGGCTGAGACCAGAGGACTGTAAAACATGATTGTTGGGCTTCATTTCTGTACTGAACAGTCATTTTAAGATTAGTTAGTAAATAACAATTAGCTAATGTTGTTCACGAGACTAAAATCATCTCACTGTGGTAATGTAAATATAATATGGCCAATAATATATGTTCAATTCAATTCAATTCAATTTTATTTATATAGCGCCAAATCACAACAAAAGTCGCCTCAAGGCGCTTCATAGATACAGAGAAAAACCCAACAATCATATGACCCCCTATGAGCAAGCACTTTGGCGACAGTGGGAAGGAAAAACTCCCTTTTAACAGGAAGAAACCTCCGGCAGAACCAGGCTCAGGGAGGGGCGGCCATCTGCTGCGACCGGTTGGGGTGAGAGAAGGAAGACAGGATAAAGACATGCTGTGGAAGAGAGACAGAGGTTAATAACAGATATGATTCAATGCAGAGAGGTCTATTAATACATAGTGAGTGAGAAAGGTGACTGGAAAGGAAAAACTCAATGCATCATGGGAATCCCCCGGCAGCCTACATCTATTGCAGCATAACAAAGGGAGGATTCAGGGTCACCTGGTCCAGCCCTAACTATATGCTTTAGAAAAAAGGAAAGTTTTAAGCCTAATCTTAAAAGTAGAGATAGTGTCTGTCTCCCGAATCCAAACTGGAAGCTGGTTCCACAGAAGAGGGGCCTGAAAACTGAAGGCTCTCCCTCCCATTCTACTTTTAAATACTCTAGGAACAACAAGTAGGCCTGCAGAGCGAGAGCGGAGCGCTCTAATAGGGTGATATGGTACTACAAGGTCATTAAGATAAGATGGGGCCTGATTATTTAAGACCTTGTATGTGAGGAGCAGGATTTTGAATTCAATTCTGGATTTAACAGGAAGCCAATGAAGGGAAGCCAAAACAGGAGAAATATGCTCTCTCTTTCTAGTCCCTGTCAGGACTCTTGCTGCAGCATTTTGGATTAGCTGAAGGCTTTTCAGTGAGTTTTTTGGACATCCTGATAATAATGAATTACAGTAGTCCAGCCTGGAAGTAATAAATGCATGAACTAGTTTTTCAGCGTCACTCTGAGACAGGATATTTCTAATTTTAGAGATGTTGCGCAAATGGAAGAAAGCAGTCTTACATATTTGTTTAATATGTGCGTTGAAGGACATGTCCTGGTCAAAAATGACTCCAAGGTTCCTCACCGCGTTACTGGAGGCCAAGGTAATGCCATCCAGAGTAAGAATCTGATTAGATACCATATTTCTAAGATTTTCAGGGCCGAGTACAATAACCTCAGTTTTATCTGAATTAAGAAGCAGAAAGTTAGCGGCCATCCAGGTCTTTATGTCTTTAAGACATTCCTGCAGTTTAACTAATTGGTGTGTGTTATCTGGCTTCATGGACAGATAGAGCTGGGTGTCATCAGCATAGCAGTGAAAATGAATGCTATGTCTTCTAATGATACTGCCTAAGGGAAGCATGTATAATGTAAACAGAATTGGTCCTAGCACTGAACCCTGTGGAACTCTATAATTAACCTCAGTGTGTGAAGAGGACTCTCCATTTACATGCACAAATTAATTAATTATCGGAAATAATTAATTACATAAATATTTACAACAAATGTAATTAATTAATTATTGACACATTTAATTAATTAATGACACATTTAATTAATTATTGACACATTTAATTATTTATTTATTTCACATTTTAATTAATTATTGCCACATTTAAATAATTATTTAATTGTGTATTTAATTAATTCATTTTGGCACAGTTGACTCCTTCAGGTCTCACCATGAAATAATTTTATCTGTCAACCTCACCCATCAAACTCAGGAGGCGGGGTTAACACTGATCGAGTCAAAACCATTGCTTTGGCCTGGTGGCCATTGTTTTTAGCACACAACAACCGGCATGTGGAAACTCACAGAACTGAACTTTGAAAAACCCTGTTTGTGTGCCACCAAATACTGTTTTAATATTTTTTTTTAGCGAGAATGTAGTGATTTAATCTTCATATGTCTGGTCGGTTTGTCAAGATACAGCCTCTTTGCAAAAGTGCTTCGATGATTTTGGAGATGTCTGCCCAGGATAGACCCGTTCGCCTCGCAAGCAATCAAGTTGTTATTACCACTGACAAAGCGCAGGCCCTGGTACACAGCTGTAATAACCCCCGCTGACACTGACTTCTTTTACTGAGGTTATATTTATCGGGGTTTTATTTCCTGATGTTCTTATGTGTCCTACGTGTTTCAGTCGCCAATTCTGAATTATAACTAACATTAAAAACATGTTTAAGGAGGAGAGAGAGCAAATAAATTCGATTAACAGCTGATCTTTGGGTTTTTGTTCAGTAATCAGCGTGACCTGCGTATAAACGTATAAAAGAGATAACGTTGGTGTTTCCGTCATGTAGTAACTGCTGGCTTTAACTGTACAAAGGTTGTTCGACACTATGAAACACATACAGACTTCATGATGTTCGGCTAATATTTTTATTGTGAATAGTAATCATGAGGGTAAACGGACCTGTACACCACGGAGCGAGGTCAGCATATCCACGATATCGTCAGCTCTATGAGTTAACAGTTTCCCAGCTGACTAGTCTAACTGACATGTACGAATATGTCACGGGTCATATCAATATGATTTTACAGAAGATCATCCTTATTACTGCCAACTATTCCAGAGACATGAAAATCTACAGCATAAAGAACAAAAAAATATAGCAGTCTAACGCAACACTGTAACAGAGATGAACCGTCAGTTTGTCGCAGATCAAAGTGGAATGAAAGTGATTGGTTGAACAGGTGTTCGTGATCTGTGTTTTCTGCATTTTCATCAGTGTAAGAGACTCAGCAGCAGATTAGAATAACAGTTACACATTTAATAAATCACCAAATGAATACACGCAAGAAACGAGCAAACCTGTTCCGACAATTTGAGTTTGTGTTCCCTCAGCTGCAGACTCGCTGCTGTTTAAATGTTTGAGAGGAAGATTAGATATAAAGAAAACGTCAAACATAGACTCAGTCTGCGTTCACATTTGATATGAGGCCAGGACGGATAATGGCTGTGTCCTGTTTGAAGATCATATATGTAAAATTGTTGTCTGACCTCCGTCGATCCAGCCGCTCAGAGTCCGTGGTTACCATGGTTACTGCATAAGCACCTATAATGTAAACAGCTGACACAGCGGAAACCTACCGGGAGCATGGGTGTTTATGTTTTTCATTGCAAAAGAACCGTCTGTCTATGTTTCAGTGCCCTGGTCTGCCGCAGTTTCCACCAGCCCCACTCCAGTCTCAGCAGTTTAGTGACCTGACTGTTCCATTTTTAACTTTTGGTGTTTCTGCCTATCACAAGATTGATAACTTCAGTCAGCACTGTAGTGCATCATTCTCACATCAGAGGGACATTTGAATACTGTTTTATACAGCATATGACTGGAAGATGAATATCAAGCAGGCATAAGTGTGATGTTTATTGAACTGAGATCTCCTACTGTCATTTCTGTTGCTGGAGATGTCCACTCTAATTTAATTTAATTTAATTTAATTTAATTTGATTTAATTTAATTTAATTTAATTTAATTTAATTTAATTTAATTTAATTTAATTTAATTTAATTTAATTTAATTAGTTTGCTGCTTTGAATTATATGCAAACATGTCCATGTGGATTATATAAGTTGCTTGAGGAAGAGAAAATATGTTCATCAAAAGAAGACAGTTGAGGTATCTAACCAGGATTCCTCCTGGACTCCTTGGTAGGTGAGATGTTTTTGGCCATGTCCTACTGGGAGGAGGTCTCAGCGGGCTTGGGGAATACTGTGTCCTCCAGGATGAGCTGGAAGGCATGGCTGGGTTGAAGGAAGTCTGTCAAATTGATAAGCAGAGGAAGTGGTGACTGGCCAGTTCACTACTGTTCTGGTCACAGGCCTCTCCCTCTTCCTCTTTGACTTCCACCCTTCGCTGGACTTCTTCCTCCAGGCACCCATGGTCCTGCTGGCCATCTTTATCTACAATGCCAGCTGGCCCAAGGACCTGGAATATAGCCTGCAGCGGGAGAAACTACGGGTCATCAACGGGGAGGTGTTTGAGAGGTCAAGAGGGGTAGGAGACAAACCACAAATCCTCAGTAGTCACGCACACAAGCCCACACACTCCTTTTCCTCACACAACTTCGCTCACCTAACCCCGATGTATATCCACTTCCTCTACTCCCGCCCACATACCAAGTGCTCTGCAGGAAACTTGGCTCTTGTTTCTCTGTAATGTCATTTCTTGAGTGCAAGAGGAAACCTGATTCCCAGCTATGAAAATAGCATCCAGGCTCATGCTGGAGCCTTACTTCATAGAATTCCTTTAGTAGTCAAGTGTTTTTTGATGGAAGAAGCTATTTAACAATACAGTAGTCTGTGGGGATACTATCCTGGAATTCTTTTCATCCCCAGCGTCCTGTTCTGTATTGAAGAAACCCTGTAAATCAGGTGAAATGCCAGGTTTCAGGTGTTTGTTTCTTTGCTAGAGCACTAACAAAAATACCCTCTCCATTGGCAGCCGTGGCTTTAAAATGCACGGTACTTCCCCGGTGTTTTTCGGGGAGTAAATACTGCCCTCCACTTTCTGAAGACAGAAAAAAGATGTGCACAGTGCCTCAATGTCTGCAGATTTGTCCACTGGATTTGATCACTTGTTCATTCATTCTGATGCCTTGTCTCTTTTTTGTGTTGCAGGACAGTGAGGAGCTCGAGCTCCTGACAAAGGCAAATGCAGACAGTGTTTCTGATGAAGAGTCCTTGTAGTAATGATAGAGCTCACTCCCAAGTATCCAGAGGATACTCTGCATCTTTCCTGCTGCTGATATCGAACTGGACAATTGACTGGATGGAACATGGTCACAGATTGTCTGTGAAAGCATTTATTTGAACAGTGATAAGCAGGTAAACGGTGAAAGATACTGTTGATAGATTATATGATAGACTCCTAGAATTAAAAACAAAGTGTTTAATAACAGAATTAGCGAAATGTGTATATTTTGGAAACGTGCCTGTCTGTGGATGACTGCTGTCATTCATATGGGGGAAAGTACCAGCAACGCTGTTTGTTGGAAAATAAGTGATACTTTTGGATTCATTATGGATTCCTTTTATGGACAGTGTATTTCTTTACATGATTCCTGTTGTACATGCTGCTATTTGACTGCTTGCTGGTGCTGGACGTCTAAGGACCAGAAACTGCAGTTTCAGGATTGGTTTGATAATAGATTTGTTTGAAATTGTGGTGATTTTGAATCTTTATCCACACTATGATGAATTCAGTTTGTATTGTACTGTGGAAGAGGCAGTTTATTTTTTTATTTGTTTATTTTCTGAGCCAGAATAAGTGGCATTGACATAATTGCCACTAATGCCTGACTTTCTGTCAGCACCACAAACTCCCTGCCTCTCTTACTTGGGGCTTGAATATTTTCTTGTTAAACTGTAAAATAACATTGTCTAAAGATTGTTGTTTGTGCCATTAAAATCCTCACGTGTGAATGCATTTTCTTGTAAAATAAATGGCAAGTTGTTTTACTTCTGTGCAAGTAATGCAATTTAATACAATTGCTGATGTCTTGTCATAAATTTGTGCATTTATTTAAATACTGAGGTTTTCTGGAGGAAGACCTAAAGGGTACTAGCTGCTCTAACTCCATGTTTTTCTTCTATTACTTTGCACATGCTTGATAGCTGTTTTAGCTCCCTATCAGTTCCTTTAAGCCAACTCTTAGATATTTTACCCACCTGCTGAATAACAGTGTTCCACACCCACTAACATTATACAGATCCAAGAGAAAAGAGACTGTAACGCAGTCTGATGTCTAAGCTTTAAATGAACAAGACTCACTTGTACATACACTTTGGCCATGTTTAATACAAACTCTGTCTCTTGCTCTATGGCAGCTGAGAGATGCTCCAGCCTCCCCATGCCCTTAATTGGATAAGTGGAAGAAAATGGGTAGGTGGATTCAAGCCCTTCTTACTCGCAAAGTGTTTTTGCAAATGTGATTGCATTGAGGGGACAGTAAGTTGAGAAGGTCTGAAACTACTGTAGATATTACAAGTACGGCAGGTTGTTTCAATCATTACATGACCACTAAAATATACTTGGAAATATTTTTCCAGTTTTGCCACTAGGGGGAGGTGTTGCTCAAAAGATTATTGCAGCGCATTGGCACTGAAAGTGAGACAAATAATTTAAAGGACCTGGTAGTAAACAAATGTTTATTTTCATATAGCCATATAGAAACAAAGAATAAATAGAAACAATGTATAGCAACAGAAACTTTACAAAAGAGAAATAATGTGATGCTTTTAATAATATTATTGGTAACTGCACTTCAAATGCAACAGATGTCCAATAAAAATGTTCTATTATCTACAAAATCAACGTGTGTGCTGAAACTATGTAAGTCTGATCTAAAAAAGCCTGTTAGAGATGACACACGATGCAATAATGTTTTAAGTTGAAATAAACAAAAAAAAACAAACCCGGCAAAAACTAAAGTACGCAATCCATTTCTGAACCTTCAGGTTCATCCATAAATTTACTGACTAACCAGATCTGACGCTGCTAAGTATAAAGCAGCGTACTATGCTATATAGGGAATGTTAAAGAACTGGATATGTGAAAGCATTTTTCTTCCCTTCACTAAGTGCTACAAAATAGTCGTCTGTGCCAACTGCCCGGTGGGAGATGGGAAAGACACACAAAGGTTTTGGGCCAAAGGAAGGTAGCACCAAGGACCAGCTGCAGGCCAGTGTGCATCATTGGAATGCACGCACCTTTTATCACCATACCCCTGGTGATAGCCATCCTGATAACCGTGTTCGTTGATGGTAACCATAGCCACCATATTAGTCTTCAGGGCAGCGCATGCGAAGCCACTGCTGGATGGCCATCTCCTGTCTGCGGAGCTGCATAGCAGGCACGTGCAGAGGGGGGGGCTAGAGGGGCTTGAGCACCCGCCCCTTTCCTGATGGGTGCCCAAAGTGCCCTTTTGTTGAGGCAACTTTTTAAAAAAATATATATATATATTTTTTTTTAATGTGTGTGTGCGGAGTCCTGTCTGTGCCCCTCAACAATAATATTTAACTATTAATCACAGTTTTGCTAAATAAAAGGATCTGGCTTGCATCAGTCACATGATCACATTTAACCAATGATCGCCCTTGACGGCAGAACGCGCTGGTTACGAGCCGGGAACGAGCTCACAAAGAGCACGCGCATTTTTAGCGGTCCGGAGCTGTAGGAGAAACACAAGTTAACTCAGAGACACAGACTGATGCGACACAACCAGTAAGTAGGTGTACAGCGTGCACTGTAGTGTGTAGCACACAGGAGTATTAGCTTATTAGCTTAAATGCATATACTATTATACGAAATGCATATACTATTATATATTGTACATATATTTATTAGTTTCAGATGTAGCCATTCTTGTATTTTGCTTGTTTACATTATTGTATTTTGCACAACTCTGTTGCTTGTGAAGCTCGCACACAAGAATTTCACTCACATGTGCTTTACCAGTGTACCTGCACATGTGATGTGACAATAAAAGTGATTTGATTTGATTTGATTTTTGATTTATTACGTACACGTTGGTAAGCTGTCTTGTTGCAACTGACGAACTGAAACAAACGAGCGTGCTGTGTGTGCAACAGCGCGACAAACATTACCTGTCCTTTTATTAACTGCACATGTAGTGCTGGTCACAGCTGCTGGCTACCTGTGTAAGGCTGTCATGGGTCTGTAGCTCTGTCACCGTTTTAGGGAACATATTTAGTTTTAAAGTAAGTTTCCGGGCTTTTCCTGCCTTTCTGGAGGGATTATATTTCACTAAAAAACAATTTAATATGCATGTCCACATAATTATGCATTATTATAATTATAATATATTAAAAACACACGCTGTATTTTAAAGAACATACATTAAGAAGCAGATTATATTAGATTTATATTTTAAATAAGACAAAAGTTGGATTTTACAGCAGTAAAATTATTGTATCTCTACAGTTTAAACATGTAATAAGCTTTGCCCTGCACAGAGTGGATAGTGAAACAAATGGAATCATCATAATGACATTATTTCATATTTATTACTTCCCCCTCCTCATTGCTTTATTATTGTAACTCTAGTTGGTTTTTGCTCTTGGTGGCGCTGTCACTTGGTGTTCGCTCGCTCTGTGGTAGAGTATCACTTCCTGTTCCTGCTCAAACACAGTGGTGTTTCTGAGTAGCTTATTTGCTTAGCGATTTAATTAACAACTTTTAAATACATTCTTCTTTCATAGTATAATCTTCACGTGCTTCCTCCGAAGCACACTTTCTGTGTACTCACTACCTAATTTATAGCCAAAGTATTCACTCACTGTCTCTGTACTGTCTCGCTAGCCTAGCTTAGCTCGTAGCCGACTCATTAGCACCATGGCTACTTCACCTGTCCCTCCTGCACTTTCTTGCTCATTGTGTCAGATGTTTAGTTACTCCTCGGCCTCCTTTAGCAGTAATGATATCTGTAACAAATGTAGCATATTTGCAGCGCTGGAGGCCAGGATTACTGAATTGGAGACTCGGCTTCGCACCCTTCATTCACCCGCAGCTAGCCAGGCCCCTGTAGCTGGTGCAGCCGAAAATAGCGTAGGCCCCGCTAGCTGTTCCCCGGCAGGTCCCAAGCAGCTGGGGAATCAGGGCGGCTGGGTCACGGTGAGGAGGAAGCATAGTCCTAAACAGAAGCCCCAGGTACACCACCAACCCGTTCATGTGTCTAACCGTTTTTCCCCACTCGGCGACACACCCGCCGGGGGTCAAACTCTGGTAATTGGCGATTCTGTTCTCAGACATGTGAAGTTAGAGACACCGGCAACCATAGTCAATTGTCTTCCAGGGGCCAGAGCAGGCGACATTGAAGGAAATTTAAAACTGCTGGCTAAGGGTAAACGTAAATTCAGTAAAATCATAATTCACGTCGGCAGTAATGACACCCGGTTACGCCAATCGGAGGTCACTAAAATCAATATTGAATCGGTGTGCAACTTTGCCAAAACAATGTCGGACTCTGTAGTTTTCTCTGGTCCCCTCCCCAATCAGACCAGGAGTGACATGTTTAGCCGCATGTTCTCCTTAAATTGCTGGCTGTCTGAGTGGTGTCCCAGAAACGATGTGGGCTTCATAGATAATTGGCAAACCTTCTGGAGGAAACCTGGTCTTGTTAGGAGAGACGGCATCCATCCCACTTTGGATGGAGCAGCTCTCATTTCTAGAAATATGGACAAATTTATTAAACCCCCCAAAATATGACTATCCAGAGTTGGGACCAGGAAGCAGAGTTGCAGTCTTACACGCTTCTCTGCAGCTTCTCTCCTCCTGCTACCCCCCCAAAAACCCATCTCCATAGAGACTGTGTCAGCTTCCAAAAAGACAAAAAACAAACTAAAAACCAGCAACAAACAACTTAAACATAAACAATCACAAAGAAAGAACAATACAGTATCCACATCTGAACCAAAGAGTAAAACAGTGAAATGTGGATTATTAAATATTAGGTCTCTCTCCTCCAAGTCTCTGTTAGTACATGACTTAATAATTGATCAACAAATTGATTTACTCTGCCTTACAGAAACCTGGTTGCAGCAGGATGATTATGTTAGTTTAAATGAATCAACACCCCCGAGCCATTCTAACTACCAGAAATCTCGAAGCACAGGCCGAGGGGGCGGTGTGGCAGCAATTTTTCACACCAGCCTATTAATTAATGAAAGACCAAGACAGACTTTTAATTCATTTGAAAGCCTGATGCTTAACATTGTCCACCCCAGCTGTGAAACTCAGAAACCAGTCTTACTTGTTATCATCTATCGTCCACCTGGGCCTTACACAGAGTTTCTGTCTGATTTCTCAGACTTTATATCTAATTTAGTTCTGAGCTCAGATAAAATAATTATTGTGGGTGATTTTAACATCCATGTAGATGCTAAAAATGACAGCCTCAACATGGCATTTAATCTGTTATTAGACTCAATTGGTTTCTCTCAAAATGTAAAAGAACCCACCCACCACTTTAATCACACTCTAGATCTTGTTTTAACATATGGCATCGAACCTGAACATTTAACAGTGTTTCCTGAAAACCCTCTCCTGTCTGATCATTTCCTGATAACATTTACTTTTACAATAATTGATTACACAGCGGTGAAGAGTAGACTTTATCAAAGTAGATGTCTTTCTGAAAGCACTGTAACTAAGTTTAAGAATATAATCCACCCACTGTTATCATCTCCAATGCCCTGTACCAACACAGAGCAAAGCAGCTATCTGAACGCTACCCCAACAGAGGTCGATTATCTTGTTAATAATTTCACCTCCTCACTACGTACGACTCTGGATACTGTAGCTCCTGTGAAAACTAAGGCCTCAAATCAGAAGTACCTGACTCCGTGGTATAATTCTGAAACACGTACCCTAAAGCAGATGACTCGTAATCTGGAGAGGAAATGGCGTGTCACAAATTTAGAGGATCATCATTTAGCCTGGAGAAATAGTTTGCTGCTTTATAAGAAAGCCCTCCGCAAAGCCAGAACATCTTACTATTCATCACTGATTGAAGAAAATAAGAACAACCCTAGGTTTCTCTTCAGCACTGTAGCCAGGCTGACAAAAAGTCAGAGCTCTTTTGAGCCAACCATCCCTTTAACGTTAACTAGTAATGACTTCATGAACTTCTTCACAAATAAAATTTTTATCATTAGAGAAAAAATTACCAATAATCATCCCACAGATGTAATATTATCTACAGCTACTCTTAGTACCATTGATATTAAGTTAGACTCTTTTTCTCCAATTGATCTTTCTGAGTTAACTTCAATAATTACTTCCTCCAAACCATCAACGTGTCTTTTAGACCCCATTCCTACAAAACTGCTCAAAGAAGTCCTGCCATTAATTAATTCTTCGATCTTAAATATGATCAACCTATCTCTAATAATCGGCTATGTACCACAGGCCTTCAAGCTGGCTGTAGTTAAACCTTTACTCAAAAAGCCATCTCTAGACCCAGCAGTCTTAGCTAATTATAGGCCAATCTCCAACCTTCCTTTCATATCAAAAATCCTTGAAAGAGTAGTTGTCAAACAGCTAACAGATCATCTGCAGAGGAATGGTTTATTTGAAGAGTTTCAGTCAGGTTTCAGAGCTCAGCACAGCACAGAAACAGCTTTAGTGAAGGTTACAAATGATCTTCTTATGGCCTCTGACAGTGGACTCATCTCTGTGCTTGTCCTGCTAGACCTCAGTGCAGCGTTCGATACTGTTGATCATAATATCCTATTAGAGCGATTAGAACATGCTGTAGGTATTACAAGTACTGCGCTGCAGTGGTTTGTATCATATCTATCTAATAGACTCCAATTCGTGCATGTAAATGGAGAGTCCTCTTCACACACTGAGGTTAATTATGGAGTTCCACAGGGTTCAGTGCTAGGACCAATTCTGTTTACATTATACATGCTTCCCTTAGGCAGTATCATTAGAAGACATAGCATACATTTTCACTGCTATGCAGATGACACCCAGCTCTATCTGTCCATGAAGCCAGATAACACACACCAATTAGTTAAACTGCAGGAATGTCTTAAAGACATAAAGACCTGGATGGCCGCTAACTTTCTGCTTCTTAATTCAGATAAAACTGAGGTTATTGTACTCGGCCCTGAAAATCTTAGAAATATGGTATCTAATCAGATTCTTACTCTGGATGGCATTACCTTGGCCTCCAGTAACGCGGTGAGGAACCTTGGAGTCATTTTTGACCAGGACATGTCCTTCAACGCACATATTAAACAAATATGTAAGACTGCTTTCTTCCATTTGCGCAACATCTCTAAAATTAGAAATATCCTGTCTCAGAGTGACGCTGAAAAACTAGTTCATGCATTTATTACTTCCAGGCTGGACTACTGTAATTCATTATTATCAGGATGTCCAAAAAACTCACTGAAAAGCCTTCAGCTAATCCAAAATGCTGCAGCAAGAGTCCTGACAGGGACTAGAAAGAGAGAGCATATTTCTCCTGTTTTGGCTTCCCTTCATTGGCTTCCTGTTAAATCCAGAATTGAATTCAAAATCCTGCTCCTCACATACAAGGTCTTAAATAATCAGGCCCCATCTTATCTTAATGACCTTGTAGTACCATATCACCCTATTAGAGCGCTCCGCTCTCGCTCTGCAGGCCTACTTGTTGTTCCTAGAGTATTTAAAAGTAGAATGGGAGGGAGAGCCTTCAGTTTTCAGGCCCCTCTTCTGTGGAACCAGCTTCCAGTTTGGATTCGGGAGACAGACACTATCTCTACTTTTAAGATTAGGCTTAAAACTTTCCTTTTTTCTAAAGCATATAGTTAGGGCTGGACCAGGTGACCCTGAATCCTCCCTTTGTTATGCTGCAATAGATGTAGGCTGCCGGGGGATTCCCATGATGCATTGAGTTTTTCCAGTCACCTTTCTCACTCACTATGTATTAATAGACCTCTCTGCATTGAATCATATCTGTTATTAACCTCTGTCTCTCTTCCACAGCATGTCTTTATCCTGTCTTCCTTCTCTCACCCCAACCGGTCGCAGCAGATGGCCGCCCCTCCCTGAGCCTGGTTCTGCCGGAGGTTTCTTCCTGTTAAAAGGGAGTTTTTCCTTCCCACTGTCGCCAAAGTGCTTGCTCATAGGGGGTCATATGATTGTTGGGTTTTTCTCTGTATCTATGAAGCGCCTTGAGGCGACTTTTGTTGTGATTTGGCGCTATATAAATAAAATTGAATTGAATTGAATTGAATTGAATAGTAATAAATAATAATGTAAGGATTCTGGATCAGCACCATGATGCCCATAGTATATACAGTATTCTGAAGAAGGACATGAGGAGGAAACAGCAGGAGCTGTGTGAAGCTACTAAAGGCAGTGCTATAACATTTTTCTGTCATCATTTTATTATAGATTAAGTGCAAGAGTTGTTAGGTGTGGATGATTAGATTATAGTTTATTGCAATAGCAAGTTGTGCCTTGTTCTCACATAGCAAGTGGAGAGTGATATATGAAATGATGGAAGGAAGAAGAAGGAAGAGTGATTCACAGGCAGAGCCTAAATGATTTCTCACAGTTTTTTGTTGCCTTATGGTTCCAAGCGCTGTCACCAATCTTTGCATTTTGTTATTATCTCATGACACTTGTTTAATCAGCTACCATCTCTCCTCTGGACTTTTTAATGTCTACAGTCTCAGATCAACACAGCCCTGCCCTTCCCATATTAGATTCTTGATGAATGTGTGTTGTTGTTATTCAGCCTGGTTCAATGTGCCCCTTTTTAACTTTGAGCACCCGCCCCTTTAAACCTCTCTGCACGGCCCTGCTGCATAGAGTCTACCAGGTCATAGATAATGGCCATGGACCACATGGGTGAGGGGTACCAGCACTTAACATTGCCGTCCTTCCCCACCAGCAGCATGGAGAAGTATTCTGGGCTGATTTGGAAGTAGTTTCTCATGTCCTTCACGAGGGTAGCTGAGAGCCCTTCACGCTCCACGGTAGCACTCCCTGGATGGACCAGAGGATCAGGTTAGGAACAACCTATTAAAGAGTGAATTTCACAATAGATGTAGCACATCGACATTTTCCTCTTCCTCTAAACTTATCACACTGAACTCAGATACCAAAAAAGTAGAGACCTTAGCTTTCAGAAAATATATCTGTTCACTATTTTGTATTAAAAATTCTTACCATTGATAGGATAGAGCTCCAAGACTCCGCCCATATCTGGCAACTGTGTGCCAACCAGCTTCAGAATGGCGATGTGCCTCATGCCTGTGTAACCATGGCAACCTTTTTTTGAAAAGACATCAGAATGAGGCAAACAATTTTTAGACAACAGCATGACTTCAAATGAGAACAGCAGTATGCTATCAAAGTTTACCTTGGACTATGACCCTGACTGACATGACCAGAAGAGCCTCGGCAAGCAGATTTACAGATGCTGGGAGGAAGTCATACTTGTTTTCTGCAAACAGAACAAAATGTGAAGACACGTACTGAGCAAGCTGCCAACACATCACTGTAATGCACGCCAGAAAAATTAACACTGTTTTTTAAATCTATTTATCCAGATGTGAAAAATAAAAGTTGTGTGCATGTGTTTACTGTCAGGTAATCACCGGCACTGGCAGACATTTTCAGAAGTAGGATGCGGCTGGTCCCCAATGTTACAAAGCCTAGCCTGAGAGCAAGAATGTAGGCTGATGAGCCGGAGCACAGCCTGGGGCACAAGGGCACATGGCTGCGACTGGAAATGGATCCAGCCAAACCTGCTGGAATACATACAAACATGCACGCACACATGTTTATCAGACTTCCCCTTTACATTATGATTATTATACTGCCAAAGAATTTTTTAAAACTGTTGTGTGTGTCTCAGAAAGGTTTTAAAAAGACAACATTGACAGGATGTAAGTGTGAACTAAAACTTGCAGAAATAATGATCAAATACAAGACACTAAAAATAACACTGCGGGTTAATTTGGTTAAAAGAATATCACTCTGATTATGTTGTGTGAGCCGTTTAGAGATATGTGGTGGCTTTTCCTTTAATGGCTCATCTGTGAAACAGCTTATGAGGAGAAACAACTCAGTATAATGCAATACAAAGATGACCGTGTCATTGAGACTATATACCCCTTATCTTGTATATCAATATTCAGTAAGATGACCTTTATATTCCAAGAAATCTATGTATCAGGCAAGCTTTCAGGTCAATTCTTTAAGTAATCCAAGAGTTTTATGTGGATGTTGGCTGTTTTTGTTTATTCTCTGTCAAACTATGACTCAATAAGCACTGTTGCAACAGGGCTCACAGGGATTTTCAGTCTGGTTATTGTGTCATTTGGCATACCATAACATTTTCTTCCAATTTCTCTTCCTTAACAGTAATTTTTTGACAGCCACCCTCACAATGACACCATTTCTGATGTGGCTTCAGTAAGCAGTATATGGATCAACTGCAAGCCCAGATGCATCTCTCAGGTCCTGTGTCAGGTCTTTGCTGCATTTTTTCACCCTGATTTTTCACACTTCAAAAGCTTCAGGAGGTTTTTGCTCAGCGCAGCATCAGCACCACGGAAATACACGGATAAACTGAGCAGATATTTGAAGTTTACACAGCTACATTCTCGCCTGAAAATATGTTAAACGTTTATTTTGTGACCCAGAAAGAATAATAAGGGTAACATTAAAATTAACTAGCTGCCGCCATTGTTGGAAACTGAGCAGGGCTGCGCTACGAATTCTGGGACAAGGCTTCCTCTTCTTCAAGGTTTAACGGCAGCTGGCATCCTTGTACATGCACTGCTGCCATCTTCTGCTTCAGTCCGTTATTACACCCTTAAATACTACTACTTATTCCTGCGTCTTTTGGGATCTTACAAAGCTTCAAACGACACATCAACTATTAAATTAGTCGTCGACGATTTTGATAGTCGACTAATCGTGGCAGCCCTAGTCCAAATCAGTCTTCCAGCATGATGATGACCTAAAACATACCGGCCAAAGAAGTAGTACATTAAGGTCATTGAGTGGTCTAGTCAGTTTCCAGACCTCAATTGTATAGAAAACCTGTGGAGGGAGCTTAAGCTTTGAGTTCCCAAGTGGCAACTGAGAAACCTAAAGGACTTAGTTTCTGTAAAAAGGACCGGGCCAAAATCACTCCAGAGATGTGTGCAAACCTGGTGACAGACTATACGGCTGTACTGGCCAAGAGTTCCTTCACAAAGTACCCACTTGTGTTTTACTTGTGTATCAAATACTTTTTTCACTCAGTGACATGTGAATCCATTCATAACTCTGATATAATGTTTTTTTTTCTATATTTGTTAAAATAAAACTGCCATTAAAAATTAGACTTCATTTCTGTGTAAGTGAGCAAACGTATAAATTCAGCAGGATCAAATAATTTTCCCCGACTGTGTAAATGTCACTGACTTTGGCATTGTGTTGGTCATGCCTGATTGTTTTTCTTTGTGCTTTAGGGGATCATCAGAGTGCCTGCTCCCTGCCAGTACGCCCACAAGTTGGCTTTCCTTGTGGGTCAGAGCATCCACAAAGAGCCCAATATGAAACTGGATGACCAGCTTTTCTACCTTTAAAGATAAAAAGGCCCAGTTTGCATAGGAAATCTTATTTACTCATTTTTGTTGTTTGAGCTTAGTTGTTGTTGTTGTTTTGGAGGCAAATTGAATGCAATCAGTTATACTTTGAGGATCTGTTTGGGTTTAAGTGATGGGAAAAGTCTGTATTTGTTGAGTATCTATAATCTTTGGTTTTGTTATATTTGAGACTTTTATTGTCATCATTTGCAGCACAAGATTTAGACCTAGATGCTGTCTCTCACTTTCTGCATTCAATTAATCAATAAATCTGAGTTTGTAATTCCTGGCATTTCAAAGCAAGTCAGTCCAATATTACATTACAAAATATCAAATTTTGTTTGTTTTTTTTTATATAAAAGATTGCACATGCACACCCACACAATAATTTGTAACCATCAATATAGGCTGATAATTCTTATCATAAAGCTAGCACACAGTTGCAGACTTTTAAACAATATGGTCTTCAAGACACCATGGGGAAAGCTTAAACTGTTTGATTATAAATTGCCAGAGAGATACTCCCTACAGTATGTGACAAAATTTAATCGATTTGATTGATGGCCCTAATCATGACCTTTTGACCTCCCCCCTCCCCCCGGAAGTGTGTAATAAGCGTGACGAATTGCATCCGGAGAAGGGAGGGGTGGGAAACCCCCGGCATCCGGAGAAGGGAGGGGAAACCTGTTGTTGGAAAAAAAAGAAAAAAGTTTTTAGAGGGAGGGAGGGTCTGCAGCATGGGAGCGGAATAAAAGCAGAGCGGTGATGCAGCAGCTGATTCTGTGCTGTATAGAGAGACAGAGCGGCAGTTAGTTTTCCACAAACTCATAGTTTGAATTCTGTTTCAATATTTTGTCAATTTTCTCTGTATTTTTTATTTTTTTTTTTTTTTTTTACAATAGCGGATGTAATTTTACTTTCTTAAGCTGCACCGGCGCGTGTAATGGGAAAAAAGAGTGACTTCTTATTGCCTGTAGAGAACCGTTTCTTTCAATAGTATTTTATTTTCCTATAATACAGACGCAGTAAAAAACCTTTAAGATACACCATAGCTTGTGATGAAAAGAAGAACTTTCTATCCGTTTGTAACCTACAGGCTGCCTACCTCGTATGTGTAAAAATGAATAAATATCCCTTAGTGAATACTACTTTTCCTTTTGATAGTCCCTTTTACAAGTGACTGAAAAACAAACCATAATTGCCGTGACAGGCGATCTTGTTACACACACACACACACACACACACACACACACCCCGCGGGTCAAGGAGGAATGAGACAGCAGATATCAGTTTTTTCTCAATGCTTATAACCTATATTGCGCCCCCCAAAAAAAATATTATTATTATTATTAAAACATCTATATGAGGTAGGTTTTGCGCAGCCTGCTCCTTGGTAGAGTTTTTTTCTTCATTACTTTTAGCTACTTTTACAATGGGTTTTCTCAATAGACAGAAAATGATGACACTGAGGAGTCAACAGCCGATATTATCATTGCTTGTAACCCGGTAAATAATTTCGTACATCTCCTCCCCTAAAATAAGCCTTAGTGGAAAAAAGCTCATATTCGAATAAGTTTATTAAAGCACCCCCTCTGTGGGAAAGAGTTTTTTTTCTCAGAGTCAAGTTTAAACCATGAGGCGAGTTTTGTCAACAGGAGGCGAACAAGAACAACTGTTGCCCATAAGGTAAAACAAATATCCGCCTCTAAGTCGTATTTTACCGTTGCAGAATGCGGAAAACAGACAGCCCTCACAAGAAGGTATTCAAAAAAAGGAAATTGGATACCTCAACTCTCCCGACTGCACACACACACACACACACACACACACACACACACACACACAGAGAGAGAGAGAGAGACCCGAAGGATGAGGAAAAAAAAAAAAACCCTCTCTAACTGACAATATTGTCAAGAGAAAGATGCGAAAAAACAGATGCCTCGCTAGACGAGGATAAAATGAGAGAAGAAACGGGAGGGGAGTCAAAAGAGCCGATATCTGCTCGGCCCCTACTATGAAAGTTCTACCAATCGCGAGGAAGAATCCGTGAATATTATGTCAGCATCCCGTTCAAACAACGCCGCCGATCAGAGCGCCAAGGCCATCTCGCCAGATCTGTTCGTACCTCACCCCGGTAAGTTTTTTTTTTTTTTTTTCTTTACGACTTTAAATTATATATCAACAGAGATGTCAATAATTTGATTACTTTCTTTTAGATTTCTACATCAATGATTTCACGCAAGTGGACTACGGTACGATTAAATAAGTATATATCATTTTTTTAAATAAGTTTAGATAGACTTGTTTTATCAAAAAATCTGATACTTACAGAAGCTATCGATAGTGCGGAGAGTAGCAGCATAAATCCGGCCGTTTTCCGTGCCGAATTAGACGCCATACTACCCGCAGAACCTCCACTGCCGCCGCGGGGAAAAGAAGAACAAGAAGACGACGTTATTTTCGTCTCCGCATACCGGGAGAACTGCGGAGAAATAAGTTTTAAAACCGAAGGTAAACAATATGTTGCATTATCCGCCATTTTTTGAATAACAGGATGTGACGGAGTAATCCAAGTGTGTTATACCGCCCCTCCCGACCCGGAGCAGATTTTTAAAAGTTTGTTTTATTTCTCGACAGCGGTAATCGAGAATATACAGACCCCGCCGCCGGGCTGTTGATGCTGACATAGGTAGTTGCTTTATTTTGTCACAAAGCTCTTCTTTTTGTTTACCCTCAAGTAATGTTTCTGCTACTGCACTCATGCACTCTTTGACAACACCTGCATCTGCAAAGGGCTTTTTGTGTTGACCTAAAATCCAAGCAACTCTGAGGGAACATTCATGAGCATGTTGTTGGGCGGTGAAAGAACTGGTTAAGATCCTTGTGGATTGATCATATTGGGCTCTGAGACTGCTAATTTTCTGGGACCTGAGTTCAGACTGGGGTGGGTATAATTGTTCAAAAGCTTTGTGCTTTGTCTCATAGTGGCGTTTGACATTGCCACTTTTAATCAGTGCCACGGTTTCTGAACATATGAGACACACTGGTTTGCTGCTTGCGGCCGGAAGAATGAACATATTGTGGCGGACCACCAGGTGGCTCCACTCACACCCAAGTTGAAGGGAAGTGTTGGGGTGGAGATTTTGGCACTTACTATATGTGAAGTTCTGAGAGTCAGTTAATAAAGTTGGAGTGAGACACTGAGACCTCTCCTGTCGTTATTACATACCTCCACATTGGTGACCCCTGTAGCGAACATGCTAAGGCTCGACGACGAAGCCAGCTCCGGCCTGGAAGCATCGGACCGCCGGACTTTCACCTCCGCCGATGGCTGCGTTTGCTGTGGCGCTTAAATTGCCGGATTTTTGGCTTCACGATCCTCCTTCATGGTTCGTGCACGTAGAAGCTCAGTTTGCTCTTCGTGGAGTTTCAGCCGACGATACTAAATACCACCATGTGGTGGCCTCACTTGACCCGCTGTCAACCCGCCGCGTGATGACTCTCGTCCGGGACTCCCCAGCCCAAGGCAAGTATGCCGCCCTCAAGGCGCTGCTGCTGCGGCGTTACTCCCTCTCTGATGCTGAGCGGGCCGAGAAACTCCTTTCCCTCACGGGCCTGGGCGACGGCACCGCTCTCGAGCTCATGGAGAGCATGCTGTCCTTGCTGGGCGCGGATGACGGAGGATTTCTCTTCACCCACCTCTTTCTCCGACAGCTGCCGGCTCCAATGCGCGCTGGCCTTGCCAACTCCCCGCTATTGGCCACGAAGGATTACCGCTCCCTTGCGGAAGAGGCGGATCGCATCCTCCTGGCTACCAGGACTTTCGGCGTCCAGGCGATTGTTCAGAACTCACCAGCGTTTTCCCCCGCCCCCTCACCGATGCCCCAGGGGCCCTCCGAGTCGGAGGGAGCATTCCGGAGCATTCCGGGAGCATTCCGGCCACCGTGGACGAGTCGTCCACGGTGGCCGGAATCGCTGCACAGCGGCACCGCGGAAAAGGGCTTTGTTTTTATCACCAGCGTTTTGGAGCGAAGGCACGGCGCTGTCTCCCGCCTTGCAGTTTCCAGACCCAGGGAAACGGGCATGTCAGCGCTCTGTAGCAGCCGCGACCGCTGGCAAGGAAAGGCTGCTTTTCTTAGAGGGCTCATGCTCGGGGAGGCGTTTCCTGGTGGACTCCGGCTCACAGAAGAGCCTTCTTCCCCCGGCTGGCTCGGACAGGCTAGCTGAGGGCTGCGGGCCATTGCTAACAGCGGATAATGGCTCTCCCATCAAAACCTTTCGGTGAAAGGTTGGTGACTGTTTGCTTTCATGACCGTGACTTTCAGTGGAACTTTGTTGTTGCTGCTATAATAGGCGCTGATTTTCTTTGTGCTCACGGACTGCTGGTTGATGTTGCTAACAGATGTTTAATTGATGCTGTGTTATTTTCCTCATTACCTGTTTGACTCAGGGTGCTCAGCCCGTGGTACATGCTAACTCAGTAGATTTGGGTGACGTTTTTCAGTGTTTGCTTTCTGAGTTTCCCTCACTCACTGTCCCCACTTTCTCGAGCACGGTGACGAAGCATGGGTGGAGCATTACATAACTACAGTAGGGCCCCTGGTGTTCGCGCGCGCGCGCGCCGCCTCAACCCTGCCAAACTGGCTGTCGCTCGGGAAGAATTTGCCACCATGGAGCGCCTGGGCATCGTGCAGCATTCGAACAGTGCCTGGGCTTCTCCGTTACACATGGTGCCTAAATCTGATGGTCGGTGGCGACCTTGTGGGGATTTCCGCCGTCTTAATAATGTCACAGAGAACGATCGTTATCCCATTCCCCACATCCAAGATTTTTCCGCCCATCTTGCGGGGACCTCGGTTTTTTCGAAGATCGATTTGGTACGGGGATATCACCAGGTTCCCGGGCGCGGGGAGGATGTCCCCAAAACCGCCGTAATTACACCTTTCGGCCTTTTCGAGTTTCTGCGCATGCCGTTTGGCCTGAAAGGTGCCACCCAAACCTTCCAGCGGTTGATGGACTCGGTCTTGCGCGGGCTGCCCTTTGTTTTTGTATATCTTGATGATATACTGGTGGCCAGCAGCTCGAAGGAGCAGCACATGTTCCATCTGCGTCAGGTTTTTCAGCGTTTGGCGGAGCATGGACTGATTATTAATCCGTCTAAATGCCAGTTTGGGTTGCCCGTTCTCGATTTCCTTGGGCACCGTGTTTCCGCCGAGGGCGCGGTTCCGTTGCCTGACAACGTCCAAGCTGTTTCGGAATTTCCGCATCCCACGAATGTTAAGGCACTGCAGGAATTTTTGGGGATGGTGAATTTTTACAACCGTTTTCTCCCCAGAGCGGCACATCTGCTGAAGCCCCTTTATGGCGCGTTAAAAGGTAAGAAAGCTAATGACTCCGTTGACTGGTTTCCGGAAAGAATCCAAGCGTTTTCTGATGCTAAGTCAGCGTTAGCTGATGCTGCCCTTCTGGCCCACCCATCCCCCTCAGCGCCGATTGCGTTGACCACCGATGCGTCGGACATAGCGGTGGGTGCGGTGCTGGAACAGCGAATCTTGGGTGTCTGGCAACCGCTCGCCTTTTTCAGCCGTACGCTACGTGACAGCGAACGCAATTACAGCGTTTTTGACAGGGAGCTACTGGCGCTCCACCTGGCGACTCGTCATTTCCGTTTTTTTCTCGAGGATCGTCACTTTACCGCATACGTGGACCAGAAACCCTTGACGTTTGCCATGTCCAAGGTTTCTGATCCATGGAGTGCACGCCAGCAGCGCCAGTTGGCAGCCATTTCTGAGTTTACCACGGACATTCGGCACGTGGCTGGTAAACCCAATCATGTGGCTGACTGTTTGTCCCGTGCGCTGGTTTCTCCCGTCTTTCTCGGCATAGACTACTCCGCCATGGCTGCCGATCAGAGCGGTGACATCCTCGCGCTTAAATCCACCCAGACGGGCCTCATACTAGAGGACAGAACCATGCAGGACGGTGGTCCCCTCCTCGTCTGTGACGTTTCCACCGGCCGCCTTCGCCCAGTGGTTCCCGCTTCCTGGCGTCGTCAAGTTTTTGACTCGGTACATGCTCTCTCTCATCCAGGGGTCCGGGCCTCTGTTAAACTGGTCAGCTCTAAATTTGTTTGGCCAGGCCTTTGCAAATCTGTTAAGGAATGGGCGTCGGCGTGCATTCCCTGCCAGCGCGCGAAGGTTCATAAACACACCAAGGCACCCCTGGAGCCGTTCTTCATACCCGGCAAACGTTTCGATCATGTGTATGTTGATCTGGTGGGTCCTCTGCCGCAGTCACAAGGTTTTACGCACCTTTTGACTGTTGTTGACCGGACCACCAGGTGGCCGGAGGCGGTCCCCCTGGCGTCCACTACCGCAGAAGTGGTGGCCAAGGTGTTTTTGTCAACCTGGGTCTCGTGTTTTGGCCCACCCGCGGACATTGCGTCAGACAGAGGCCCCCAGTTCATTTCCGAGCTTTGGTTGGCCATGGCTGATGGACTGGGGGCTAAAGTCCACCGCACAACCGCATACAACCCGCAAGCTAATGGGATGTGTGAACGGTTACACCGGTCGCTTAAGGCTGCTTTTCACACCTCCTTAAAGGATGGCAATTGGGTTGACCGCCTCCCGTGGGTTTTGCTTGGGCTGCGCTCTGCGGTTAAGGAGCTTCCCCAGCTGAGCTAGTGTTTGGTCAGCCCCTCCGCATGCCTGGAGAATTCTTGCCCGAAAATCCTCCTCCCTGCTTCGATCCATCGGTGCTATCTCTCAACCCGCGTTTGCACTCGCTTCGGGTTCCTGGTCCGGTGCGCCATTGCGTGCCTGACACCTTTGTTCCAAAGACTTTAGAGACTGCTAAGTTTGTTTTTGTCAGGCACGATGCCCACAGGACAATGCTGCGGCCGCTGTATGACGGCCCATTCAGGGTTATTGAACCGGGCCAGAAACATTTTGTTTTGGATTTTGGGGGTCGAAGGGAGACTGTGTGTGTTGACAGACTTAAACCTGCACATGTTCTTCCGGACAGTAATGTAGTGCCGGCCCAGGCCCCTCGCCGTGGCCGTCCTCCTTCGATGGGGTTGACAGACTCTGGTTTTCCCCCCAGGACTACCCCCGGACCACCGGCGTTTGAGCCTCCTCCTGCCTTTCCTGCTCGCCTTCACCAGCCTCGTTCACAGGATGGACCTTCCTCTGCCTGTTCTCTCCCTCCCAGGTTCAGTCGTTTGGGTCGTTTGCTTAGACCCAGGGTCCTGGACTGAATAGAGACCTAACTGTGTGTTCAGGGGGGGGGGGGGGGGGGGGGGGGGTATGTGTGGCGGACCACCAGGTGGCTCCACTCACACCCAAGTTGAAGGGAAGTGTTGGGGTGGAGATTTTGGCGCTTACTATATGTGAAGTTCTGAGAGTCAGTTAATAAAGTTGGAGTGAGACACTGAGACCTCTCCTGTCGTTATTACATACCTGTCGGTCCATTCAGTCTTGAAAGTTCTATTTTCAATGTCTACTTTTCTCTTTTTTGAAAGCGCCATGGTTGTTTTACCTCTTGTGACTCCCACTCACATCTTGTCTCACTGTATCGTTAATCGTCTCGCTTGTCATTCGCCTCTCACCGTCTCTTTCCTCTGTCTGTCTGTGTCTGCACTCAGCGTTGCGATCGCCTTGAATGCGCAGATGTGATTGGCTAAGTAGTGTCACGTGGGTGGCTTAACTCGCACACCATTGGTTTGTATGTTCCCTGGTCTAATACAATGTAACGTTACCGCTTAAAATTGAATCGCCGGTCAAAATTAAATATAATTTAATATTTTGTTAACTATAGGTCCGGGTCCATATAGGATGGCGACTGGGTCCTGACCGCGTGAGGCATCCAGAAGACGTTTCAACAATCAGCTCATCTTTGGGTCTGCTGATGTCCAGAACATAGTTGAGCTAAAAAAACAGAGTTGTCATAGACTGTGGATGACAAAATCAGATAAGCACTAAAAGTTGCACTTTGCGACATCTGAAAACTTTAACATACAAGCTACAAGCTACAACATACACCATGATGAACGGCTGGCCAAAATGTTCTCAGGCTTTGTCAGAGCTTCGCACGGTGGTCCACACACGTCAGGAAAAGTTGCATCTGTTGACCTTCTATAGGGAGTGCAGAATTATTAGGCAAGTTGTATTTTTGAGGACTAATTTTATTATTGAACAACAACCATGTTCTCAATGAACCCAAAAAACTCATTAATATCAAAGCTGAATGTTTTTGGAAGTAGTTTTTAGTTTGTTTTTAGTTTTAGCTATTTTAGGGGGATATCTGTGTGTGCAGGTGACTATTACTGTGCATAATTATTAGGCAACTTAACAAAAAACAAATATATACCCATTTCAATTATTTATTTTTACCAGTGAAACCAATATAACATTTCCACATTCACAAATACACATTTCTGACATTCAAAAACAAAACATAAACAAATCAGCGACCAATATAGCCACCTTTCTTTGCAAGGACACTCAAAAGCCTGCCATCCATGGATTCTGTCAGTGTTTTGATCTGTTCACCATCAACATTGCGTGCAGCAGCAACCACAGCCTCCCAGACACTGTTCAGAGAGGTGTACTGTTTTCCCTCCTTGTAAATCTCACATTTGATGATGGACCACAGGTTCTCAATGGGGTTCAGATCAGGTGAACAAGGTGGCCATGTCATTAGTTTTTCTTCTTTTATACCCTTTCTTGCCAGCCACGCTGTGGAGTACTTGGACGCGTGTGATGGAGCATTGTCCTGCATGAAAATCATGTTTTTCTTGAAGGATGCAGACTTCTTCCTGTACCACTGCTTGAAGATGGTGTCTTCCAGAAACTGGCAGTAGGACTGGGAGTTGAGCTTGACTCCATCCTCAACCCGAAAAGGCCCCACAAGCTCATCTTTGATGATACCAGCCCAAACCAGTACTCCACCTCCACCTTGCTGGTGTGATACCCACTAATGTGTGATCACATTTATGTGAATTAATTTAAGTAATTTCACTTTCAATGTAAGTGATATTTCCATTTGGAAATGCCCTAAATAACTACAGTAATTGTAACAGGAAACTTGGTAACTACCCTGGGATGTTTGTAGCGGACGCTTCATTTTTATACCAATAGGTGGCAGTGTGAGACCATGGTTTGGCCTGTTGTTAGCAGCCTGAAGCGCATGGTCCGCGCTGTTTTCTCATAATGGCGGAGTATTCAGGAAACGGCAAGCCAAGTCTCTCTGTCTGATCATTTCTTTCCTGTTTACAGGACACATATATAGCTGTCTACAGGTGCTGCCACCCGGTACCTGTAACAGTTTTCTGGGGGCTCGTCCGGGATCAGTCCTGCCTTTGAGGCTGGGAGCTGATCCAGTAATACCGGTACTTTGGGCCAAGAGTGGCAAGAAAACACCAACAACTCCAGTCTGCTGGTTGTTACCGACACCTCCTGCTGCTGCCTGATGGAGAATAGATGCTACTAATTGTGCAGGAAATGCATTGGCCATGTGTCACAACTAGCACAATGGACAAGAAGTAAGGAAAAAGACAAATAAGGACTGCTTGGTGCTGCTTGGTGCTCGGACCATCGCCCATCAAGGCAAAAACTGTACGAAAGCTGACATTGTGTGACCCACTGCAAGGGATAGGGAAGCAACCATAGCGGAAGGTGAGAGGAGGAGCTTGGTGTGGGCCATCAAGAAAGACCTTCTCGCCCTCTCTGCTGATGAACTGTTCCAGATTGCCAAATCTCTGGGTCCAGTGCCAGGAGTGGATCAGTCTTGCCTTAAGTCAGGGGATGAAGACAGTTGCTTCGAGTACATCAGTGGTTTCATGTGCAGTAAGGCTTTATTAGAGTCAGAAGATCAGGGCATGTCACACTTATTGTCACTGAAAGATGTTGTTGATGCTGTTACCCAGGGTCATGTTTCTGATTTGCAGATACAGGCTGCCACTGGTAATGATTCATGTGATCTATGTCCAAATGCTCAGCCTCATGATGTCAGTGTTGAAGTGAGTCCAACTAATGCAATGTTTTTAGAAGATGGTCATAATAGTGGTACAGAAGTAACTGACAGTGTGACCCAGAATACCAGCTCTACTGCTGTTTCCCAACGTGATATAGAACTGCAAAAAATACTCTTCAGTTACGAAGAGCTCTCTAAGAAAATTAAGCAGTACATGCCCACATCAGGCTCAAAGAGGAAAACAGATTCGGACAGGTTCATGGCAGGTGAGACTGGACACTTAACCCAAATCACCTGACCCGCTGGAATGAGGGTGTCATACCTGCCAGTCCGCAGACGTCCACATTGTGCAGGGGCTTCATCAGCCTTGATGAGGTTTACCAGGAGCTCTGCCTTTTTTGTTGGTATTGACATGGCATTGCAAAGCAGGGTGACGAGAGTTGGCATGAACCGTCCTGGTTGTTCCTGCACAAGTTCCTCCATCACATTGAAACCCAGCAGCGGTCTCTCCAAAACAAAACTGCTTACAAGAAAAGGCACAGTTATTGACAAATTAGGGTCTTCATTCCCTCTCAAATTAACTGTGATTGGCACCCAGCCATCAAATGGGAGAGTGTCACCATTCACAGCACGGACTTTTAACTCTTCTTCAGTATCAATGACTTCATCAAGTGACCTTACAGGTGTATCTGGTAGATATTTATTTATCACTCTCTTTCAATCATGCTCACTTGAGCTCCCGTGTCCAACAAAGCACTAACTGCTAAACCATTTAGATGGCACTGGGTGAGAGCTTTTTTTCCAATTAGTTTGGCTAATTTTTCACTTTTACTGTTGGTTGAACTGCCAAGAAGTATAGCAGATTTATTTTCTTGGTTATTCTGTCTCTGGGTTGGCACTACATTATGTTTGGTGTCAGCGTCACATTTTGCCAAACTTACAGCAACAGTCTCACTAGTACTACATAGGTCAGATTGGGACGGAGCGTGGGACACGGTTTGTCCCGTGACAGGGACCGGCTCCCGTTTCCCTGACGTATTGTTTTCTTCATGCAGCCAACTGCGCGGTGGCCTTCCTGGGGAAAACCTACTCATCCATCCCTAAGCCACTTTTTAAAGAGGTTAAAGAGTACATACAAGAACTTTTGGTAAAAGGCTGGATAGTAAAGTCTCAGTCCCCGTACGCCGCCCCAGTCGTCTGTGTCAGAAAGAAAGATGGCAGTTTACGCTTATGCATAGACTATCGCCTTCTGAACAAAAAGACTGTTCCCGATCGACACCCACTGCCCAGGATACAGGATCTGATTGATACTCTGGGTGGGTACTCGTGGTTTAGCATCTTAGACCAAGGAAAAGCTTACCACCAGGGCTTTGTAGCTGAGGGCTCTCGCCACCTCACTGCCTTCGTAACACCATGGGGTCTTTATGAATGGGTTCGCATCCCATTTGGTCTCACAAATGCCCCAGCTGCTTTTCAGCGGCGCATGGAAGAGATGCTTGGCTCTCTTAGAGATGAATGTTGCGTCCCATACCTCGACGATGTACTTTGCTATGCAAAAACATTTGACGACCATGTTGAGACTAGAGATGGACCGATCCGATATTACGTATCCGTATCGGTCCGATACTGACCTAAATTACTGGATCGGATATCGGAGAAAAATAAAAAATGTAATCCGATCCATTAAATATCACGAAAGCACCTCACAAAACTTGCAACACGCCGTAACTCACCTCAGAACGTTAGCACGTCGGAGCAGTATGTCTCATGTGATAGAGCGGCTGTGGCATGCGGGACCTGTCGGTGGTCTGGATAGCATTTGGAGCTTAGCTAGCAACCTCCGACAAAGTTATCCCCGAGAGAAGTACAGCAAGTGTGTAAGTCCATCTCTGAATGTTTGTAAAGCATTCCCGCGTTAAGCTTAACAAGCGACTGCCTCTTCTTGCTGCTACTTTAATCATGAAACTGCTTAATGATCAGCTGATCGGCTTTTCTGTCGTGAGTCCGTCTCTCTGGTTTGTTTTTGGCCCACTTTGCACCAGAAAGAGGAAACCAGCGGCTGAACAACAGCAGCACGTTTAAGCTTGATAAGCTGTTGTTAGAATGTATTTAACATTACTTTCTACACCAGGATCTTTTTCTACGTAGCTGACGCTGGTAACTGTGCAGGGGCGGATCTAGCAAAGTTTAGCCAGGGGGGCCGATAGGGCATTAACAGGGAAAAGGGGCACAAAGACATACTTTTCTTTCTTATTCTCATTTAAAATGTCTAGCTTTTAATAAATAATTATCTGACACCCAAAGTTTTAATTTGATGTAAAAGGAATAGAAGTCAATTACTGTATATAGTGACTATTAAGTCTAATATATATACCCTAGTAAGCTATAGTACTTTTTCCTTTGGGAAGGTACCATCTGTGCAGTCTGCAATTTTGTTGAAGAAAGATGTTGAATCTATTTAATATTTCTTGAAAAATAATTGATTTCTGTGCATTTTATTTCACACTGCATCAAAGTAAGGTTGATTACGTCGATTAAGCATCATGAGGTGGAGCATGAGGGGTGGTTCCCTATTTTTTATTTATTTATTTTTGTTGTTGCTGGGAGTTGGAACCCTATTAGTTAGGTTGCTTAATATTTCTGCTAAGTACTCTTTAAAATACCAGAATAGGGAGGATGGTGTAGGTTTAAGTTTATTAGATTGATCAGTATTGCTGAACTATGAAATATTTTTTTTTGCATACAGGTATAACAGAATAGCTTTAGTGTAGTTGTTGTTTTAAACTTGAGTATGAACTTATACAAAATGCAGCAAGATATTTAAAAAAAACAGTTTTGTTGATTAAAAAACACTATATCGGATTCATATCGGTATCGGCAGATATCCAAATTTATGATATCGGTATCGGACATAAAAAAGTGGTATCGTGCCATCTCTAGTTGAGACCCTCCGCAAGGTTCTCCAGGCACTCCAAGAACATGGAGTAAAATTGAGGCCGGAGAAATGTGACCTCTTCAAACAAGAAGTCCGATATGTGGGTCGGCTTGTGTCTGCTGAAGGAGTCAAAATAGACCCGGCAGACCTGGAGGCTGTCAAAACCCTGACATCTAAGACACCTCAAACAGTTGGTGATGTGAGGAAGCTGGCAGGCTTTCTAAGCTACTACCGCTCGTATATCCAGGATTTTTCCCGAATAGCTAAACCAATCTATGAACTCCTTCAGACCAAGCCAGGCAAAACTCAGTGTCCGAAATCTGTGAGAAACAGCAAACACCCACAGCTGTCCTCTCGAGAGCACGTTGAGTGGACCCTGAAACACCAGAGAGCGTTAGAACAGTTGGCGACCCTCCTCACCAACCCCCCTGTTCTGACATATCCCGATTTTAGCCTGCCTTTCACATTGCATACAGATGCATCTGACCAGGGCTTAGGAGCTGTCCTGTATCAGCGTCAACATGGGAAATTGAGAGTAATTGGCTATGGATCTAGGACTCTGACACAAGCAGAACGCAACTACCACCTGCATAGTGGAAAATTAGAGTTCCTTGCGTTGAAATGGGCTGTATGTGAAAAATTCCGTGACTACCTGTACTATGCCCCACACTTCACAGTTTATACAGATAACAACCCCCTAACCTATGTAATGAGTACCGCAAAGTTAAACGCAGTGGGACATAGGTGGGTTGGAGAGCTCTCGGATTTCCGGTTCGACATCAGATACAGGCCAGGAAAGTCAAATGTAGACGCAGACACTCTTTCGCGTCTCCCCTTGGATATAGAGAAATATGAAACTGCTTGCACAGAGGGATTTCCAGATGAGGCAGTGCAGGCAGTCTGGGATGGAAGCCAGGTGGCCAGACAGAAAGATGTTGCTTGGGTAGCTGTTACAGGAAAAATGATTGTTTCTTTACCTTCTTTTAAATGTACAAAGCATTGTTTGGATGCCCTTCGTCTATGGTTAGATTAGTTTAGAATTATCCTTTTAGACTTTCTCAGCAAAGACATACTGTTTTGGGACATATTGTTTTAGATTGTTTTATCTCTCACAGCTTTCTCCCAGCTCTCTGCTGACGAGACTAGCGCCACATATGGAGTTGTTTATTTTATCTGTTTTGTATTTTCTTATCCTGTTCTCACTGTCTTTCCTATAAAAAGTGCCAAGCCTCTGTACACGGTGTGAGTTGTTCTGAACAGCTTACCCGTGTGCACGTTAAAGCATAAAAAGTGATCTTGTCTCATTGTGTCTTTATTTCTCCTGGGTCTTTTACAGAGTTTTCCCCCAACAGTAGCCATGCTCAATATCTCTTCTCTGGACCCCCATCAGCAGCCTCATATCAACTCGCTGAGCATCAGCCATGATGATCTGGTTAAAGCTCAAAGAGAGGATCCAGCCATTGGCCAAATCCTCAAGCTGAAACTAGATGGAGCAAAACTGACAGATGAAATACGCAAGATGGTAAGAGGAACTGCCCATAAACTCCTCCATGAGTGGGGTAAGTTACATCTTGAAAATGACCTCTTGTATAGATGTACCAGTGACAGAAGACAATTAGTGCTTCCTGCCAAGTACAGGACTTTAGCATTAAGACATTTACATGACACGATGGGTCATGTTGGGACAGACCGAGTGCTACATCTCGCAAGGGACAGATTCTATTGGCCCTTTATGGCTAAGGACATTGAAGCCTATGTGACCCAGAAGTGTCCCTGTATCATGTCCAAGAAACCAGTAACACACGTCAGGGCTCCCATGGGTAGTATAAGATCGGACTACCCTTTAGAACTGGTGTGTATTGACTTTTTGCATTTGGAAGCCAGCCGTGGAGGGTATGAGTATATTCTCGTGGTAATTGACCATTTCACTAGATTTGCTCAAGCATACCCCACAAGGAACAAGAGTGGGAAAACAGCTGCTGAACGGATTTTCCAGGATTTCATACCCAGATTTGGATACCCATCCAAACTACATCACGACCAGGGTCGTGAATTTGAGAATGAACTGTTCAGGACACTACAGAAATTATCTGGTGTCGGACATTCCAGAACATCACCTTACCATCCTCAAAGTAACCCTTCAGAACGTCTCAACAGGACAATACTCCAAATGTTGAGAACATTAACAGAAAAGGAAAAAGTACAGTGGAAAGACCACCTCCCACATCTTGTACATGCGTACAACTGTACTCGACATGAGTCCACCGGCTACTCACCATTCTATCTCCTCTATGGACGACACCCGCATCTACCAGTCGATCTGCTGTTTGGATTGAAGGGGGAAAATGAAACATACTCACCTACAGGATATGCCAAGAAATGGGCCGAACGAATGTCGGAAGCTTATCGGATTGCTAGTGAAAATAGCAAGAAGTCTAGTGCAAGAGGCAAAATAACATATGATAAAAAGGCAAAAGGAGTCATGCTTCAGCCAGGAGACAGAGTTCTGGTCAGAAACCTCAGTGAGCAGGGAGGACCTGGCAAGTTGAGATCATATTGGGAGAGGACTATTTATATAGTAAAAGAGCAGCTAGCAGATAGCCCAGTTTACGTAGTCCATCCTGAAGCTGGAGACCCAAAAAGAACCCGAACATTGCATCGCAATCTACTGTTACTTGTAAATGACTTACCTGTTCAAGTCACTCCCCCCCTGGCAAAGCCTGCAATTGGAAAGACAACACGCAACAGACGAAGGATGGAAAGATCGGCAGATGCACAAAGACAAACAGACATGTGGGATATCTCTGACAGCGGTTCTGAGAGTGATTGCTCGGGGTACTGGCTAAGAGCACCTGTTGAAAGGACTGTGAGAAAGAACCTGGACCATGAGCAACACCCTGCATCTCAGTCATACCAGACCAAAGAACCTATTAGAGTGACAACAAACACAAAAAATGGACATTCACCTGTGCAGACGATGGAAGACATACTGACTATGCCTGAGCATTCACCATCCGTCAGCATTGAACAATTCGAAGAGGAAACTGGGAGAGAATGCTCACACCTGCCATGTTCTCTGAGAGAGGAGATGGAAGAAATGGAAGTGGGTAGTGACAACCTATCTGAATCCAGAGGGTCTGGTGAGGAGTGTGAAACTCATTTGCAGTCTAACGTACAGGTTCAACCACCGGGACATACTTGTACGGACATTAGAAGAGCTACCCGTCACAGGAAGCCACGACAGTTTCTGACTTATGAATCACTGGGTAAACCCTCAGTGCAGTCACATGCGGCAGTTAATCTAGTTGGGGAACGCACAGCACCACAGTTACCTGCCACAACCATACCATCATACACTGTATTTCCATACCCACCATTGGCAATTGTGCCGCCCGTGTGTATGTCACAGTCACCAATGTACTGCACCCCAATACCATACTCACCATACCAGTATCACGCATCACTGAACCCATCTGCATACACACCACCCCCACTGCTTGTTTCATAACTAGTTCTTGGACTGATTAGAGTTAATAAGAATTTGAGAAGCAAAAGTTAAAAATGTCATGATTTTGTGAATGTTGGGAGCCATTTTGTTTTTGTCAGGGAGTGTGTGATACCCACTAATGTGTGATCACATTTATGTGAATTAATTTAAGTAATTTCACTTTCAATGTAAGTGATATTTCCATTTGGAAATGCCCTAAATAACTACAGTAATTGTAACAGGAAACTTGGTAACTACCCTGGGATGTTTGTAGCGGACACTTCATTTTTATACCAATAGGTGGCAGTGTGAGACCATGGTTTGGCCTGTTGTTAGCAGCCTGAAGCGCATGTTCCGCGCTGTTTTCTCATAATGGCGGAGTATTCAGGAAACGGCAAGCCACGTCTCTCTGTCTGATCATTTCTTTCCTGTTTACAGGACACATATATAGCTGTCTACAGGTGCTGCCACCCGGTACCTGTAACACTGGCGTCTGAGTCGGACTGGAGCTCTCTGCCCTTTACCAATCCAGCCACGGGCCCATCCATCTGGCCCATCAAGACTCACTCTCATTTCATCAGTCCATAAAACCTTAGAAAAATCAGTCTTGAGATATTTCTTGGCCCAGTCTTGACGTTTCAGCTTGTGTGTCTTGTTCAGTGGTGGTCGTCTTTCAGCCTTTCTTACCTTGGCCATGTCTCTGAGTATTGCACACCTTGCGCTTTTGGGCACTCCAGTGATGTTGCAGCTCTGAAATATGGCCAAACTGGTGGCAAGTGGCATCTTGGCAGCTGCACGCTTGACTTTTCTCAGTTCATGGGCAGTTATGTTGCGCCTTGGTTTTTCCACACGCTTCTTGCGACCCTGTTGACTATTTTGAATGAAACGCTTGATTGTTCGATGATCACGCTTCAGAAGCTTTGCAATTTTGAGACTGCTGCATCCCTCTGCAAGATATCTCACTATTTTTGACTTTTCTGAGCCTGTCAAGTCCTTCTTTTGACCCATTTTGCCAAAGGAAAGGACGTTGCCTAATAATTATGCACAGCTGATATAGGGTGTTGATGTCATTAGACCACACCCCTTCTCATTACAGAGATGCACATCACCTAATATGCTTAATTGGTAGTAGGCTTTCGAGCCTATACAGCTTGGAGTAAGACAACATGCATGAAGAGGATGATGTGGACAAAATACTCATTTGCCTAATAATTCTGCACTCCCTGTATTGGCTTTCTTGTTGTCAACTCTTTCCTGAGGTCCTATAGGGCTTTTAACAGGTTTCAGACAAAACACTACATAGAATGCATATTAAATGCATACAAATGCAAGAAAAATGAGCACTATTTATAGAAGGAAATTCATTTGAAACAGCATGTAACAAATTCGTTTATGAGCCCTCAACTACAACAAGATAATGAATGCAAGATTATTATTTCACCTATATATGACAATCACTATTCAAAATAAGAAATTTTACCAGTGTCACCAGACATTGAAGGTGCTGGGTTCAACACTGTTTCTGTGGTTTCTCTGGGTTTATTGCACACCTTTGGGGCTAGGTACACAAAGAAAAGAATATACACACACAGATAGGAACAAATCCAAGGGGTCAAAATGTGGTCATAAATATTTTGTACTTGTAAATCAGTTTTGTATGTGTAAAAAGAATTTGTGTGTGTGTAAAAAAGATTTGTATTTGTGTGGTAGCGTTCTGGTCATAAGACAATGCATATACTTACCTACAACAGCTTGACCCAGTGCTGACAATGAGATATTGATCTTTCCAAGTCGACCATGTCGTAGCTGCCTCTCCAGAAGTTTCTTGTTGGTGACAGTGTTATAATGATGAGTTATATTTCTCATCAAAAACACATGTGTGGATGGACTCATATTACTTAAAAAGTAATTGCTTTTCCTCATGTTTGCAAAGAACTGTTCAACAACTTGACTGTTCAGCCAGCCTTTCAGCTCTGGGACAAGTTGAATTCTGCGGCATTGTCCTCAAAGGAAGAACTCTCCTGAGTCATCTGTGATGGGGTGCCTGATGATAGTGGTACAGTTGATTTGAAGATGTCTCTCTGTGTCTGGAAGAGATGCCATTTAGCTATGTTTTTATGAGGACATGATATTCGAGGCTTTGCACAAGCACAATGCCAGGTGTTCCTCAGAGCATTATAAGTCACAAATATTCTGCCAAGACGGCAGAAACTGTGTATTTCCGGCTCAAATACAGACAAACAGATCTGTGTTGAGGATCCACCAAAATCCACCCTCACACAAAGTGGAGCATATGCCATCTGGGCAGCTTTCTGTCTCTTTATGCATGTAGCAGCTTTGGCCTCTCCAAAAAATTTAAGGTCCACCATTTCCATCACGATGTGCTCTTGAAGAAAAACCTCCTTTACAGTTTCTCGGCAGTAATCTAGTGAGCGAAGGTGCTCACATAAACTGAAGCCTAGTCCGCTCCGCTGGGCCAGCAACTGGTATTGCTGACATTCCTCCAGCTCACATCTGATATTGTGAGACATCCCCCATGTTTTCCTCTGAACGTGAACTGGCACAGAGAACCCATGGCCAGTTCTCTGCACAGCAAATAACCCTGTAGTTTCATCTACACAAACACACTGCTCCGGCTCACTGAGCTGCAGCGGCGCTGGCTCCTCAGCTGGTGGCTCGCTGAGCTGCTCCGGCTCGCTGAGCTGCGCAGCTGGCGGCGCGGGCTTCTCCCGCTCTCCGAGCTCCTGCCCGCTGAGCTCCAGCTCCGGCTCCTGCTCGCTGAGGTGCTCCTGCTCCTCTTGCTGCCTCGCGGGCTCCTCCGGCTCGCCGAGCTCCTGCTCACGCAGGGCAGGTCCAGGTGGCGACATAGCAGCCGGTGAAGAAGATGGCAGAAGGGTGACTGCAGGCGGATGAGGTGACAGTGGCGCTACAGCTACAGATGGTGAAGCAGCAAGTGATGTGGAGAAAAACCCAAGTGAAATAAATAAATAATTAATTAAATGTGTCAATAATTAATTAATTACATGTGTCGTAAATATTTATGTAATTAATTATTTCTGATTTTAATTAATTATTGCCACATTTAATTAATTATTTAATGGTGTATTTAATTAATTCATTATGGCAGTCCTGGCGTTCCATAGGATCTTTGTTCCCTACAAGTGAGGAAACACTACACAATGTGTTACTCTTCTATCACTCCCAGTTTCAACATTTTGCCCATTTTCTTCTGAACAATTTGCCTGTTGTGCTCGAGTCAGGCTATGAGTGCATTATCACCCCAGGCTGTGTTTCAAAATAGCGCTCTTTGAGCAAAGTAAGTTTCTGGGGTGGCTGTAGCTCAGGTGGCAGAGCAGGTCAGCCACTAATCAGAAGGTCGGTGGTTCGATCCCAGGCTGCCTCCTGGCTGCATGCCAAATATACTTGGGCAAGATACTAACCCCATGTTTGCCTACTGGTGGTGGTCAGAGGGCCCGGTGGCGCCTGTGGCCGGCAGCCTCGCCTCTGTCAGTGCCCCCCAGGGCAGCTGTGGCTGCAATGTAGCTTGCCATTGCCAGTGTGTGAATGACTGAATGTAGTGTAAAGTACTTTGGGGTCCTTAAGGACTAGAAAAGCGCTATACAAATGCAGGCCATTTACCATTTAAAGTCGGGCAGGTGGGAGAACAAATCTGCAAACCGCTGCAAAATTGAGGTCACTTTTTCTTTTGTTAGATTAACAAGTTCAATGCGGCTCCCTATGTGGATGAGAGCAAGTGGTTCAGAAAATGTGGTAGATTGTGGTGCTTGGTCTTTCCCCCAGTGGTAGGACATCTATGTACATTCTGATTAAGTTATGAAGTTTATGTGAACTTATTAGCCTTGTGATTTTACAACTGAAATTTGTGTAGATATAGGACCAAATGGCATCAAATGGTTTGACTGTATAGTACAACATACCCCAAAACTTCAACATTTACATACTGAAAATATGTCTTAAGCTTGGACTTTTACTTCTTCAAGAAGCATGTCTCCTTTCTTAATTTGACTGATCTCACATATGGTGGAAATATATAATGTCAAGTCTGAGAGCACTTGTGATTCCAGAAAATAAACGTGACAGTAACTCATTGGACACAGTATTAGATGATCACTTTTTATTAACAACTCTTTTATGTAATAAAAAAGTGGGATCTTCAAAAACAAATACAATGCAAAAGCCCTCAAATAAGGCATTTCTTGGGCTTACTGGGAGCAATGGAATAAATTGCACCTTATTTTCAGAGTCCTTTTTCCCCCTTCACTCTTCATCTTCTCCAGAGGCTCCTGCTGTACTTTTTCTTTTCTCTCTCTTACTTTGGCTTCACTCTTCATCTTCTCCAGAGGTTCCTGCTGCACTTTTTCTTTTCTCTTTCCTACTTTGGCTTCACTCTTCATCTTCTCCAGAGGCTCTGCCTGTATCTTTTCTTCCTTCCTTTGCCTTTTGCCGCTCATCTTCTCCAGAGGCTCTGCCTGTATCTTTTCTTCCTTCCTTTTCCTTTTGCCGCCCATCTTCTCCAGAGGCTCCTGCTGCACTTTTTCTTTTCTCTTTCCTACTTTGGCTTCACTCTTCATCTTCTCCAGAGGCTCTGCCTGTATCTTTTCTTCCTTCCTTTTCCTTTTGCCGCTCATCTTCTCCAGAGGCTCCTGCTGTACTTTTTCTTTTCTCTCTCTTACTTTGGCTTCACTCTTCATCTTCTCCAGAGGCTCTGCCTGTATCTTTTCTTCCTTCCTTTGCCTTTTGCCGCTCATCTTCTCCAGAGGCTCCTGCTGCACTTTTTCTTTTCTCTTTCCTACTTTGGCTTCACTCTTCATCTTCTCCAGAGGCTCTGCCTGTATCTTTTCTTCCTTCCTTTTCCTTTTGCCGCTCATCTTCTCCAGAGGCTCCTGCTGCACTTTTTCTTTTCTCTTTCCTACTTTGGCTTCACTCCTCATCTTCTCCAGAGGCTCCTGCTGCACTTTTTCTTTTCTCTCTCTTACTTTGGCTTCACTCTTCATCTTCTCCAGAGGTTCCTGCTGCACTTTTTCTTTTCTCTCTCTTACTTTGGCTTCACTCTTCATCTTCTTCAGAGGCTCCTGCTGTACTTTTTCTTTTCTCTCTCTTACTTTGGCTTCACTCTTCATCTTCTTAAGAGGCTCCTGCTGTACTTTTTCTTTTCTCTCTCCTACTTTGTCTTCACTCTTCATCTTCTCCAGAGACTCTTCTTGTATCTCTTTCTCCTCCAGTTGTTCTTTATTTTAAGAAAATAATCATTTACTTACTCATTAACTTAACATTGTTCATATTGTGCAATATAATGTTAATATTTACCTGAGGTTATTATTGCTGCAGATGACATTCCACTTTGGTCTTTCTTGTTGTTATCTAAGACCAAATGAGAAATAAATAAATACCACTTCACCTTAAAGTTCTTTGAACTTGTGTATTTTTACTACAGCTGCTGGTTTCCAGTTACCAGATCTGGGTATGGTGTCTTCAAAGAGAGTTGATTGATGAAAAGTGAGCCTCTTCAAGCATCTGGTTTGGTGAATCACCCTTTTTTCTGAACTCTTATTCACAGTCATTGCTTTGTCTTGGCTTACATAGGCCTGCTGCATCTGAAAAATGATGATTGACAAAGAAAAACAAGGTTACTTTAGCTCATCTAGATGTAATGTTCAGATTTGTTATGTAACAACTGGAATTTGGTGCTGTAATCGTAATGAGCTCATCGCCGTTTCTCTGTCCTGTACATATAACACACAGAAATGCAAGAAGACTATGGTGTGAAGACGTGTCTCCCGGGGCTCCGCAAAGCAATGACAAAAATATTGGTTTAAGACGCATCCGCATTTACTATATCAGCCCTGTAGGCTCTAAATAACCGTTCTTGCCGCCGAGCATCCGCTCGTTTATTTATTTTTTTTATTTTTTCACTCTCTGAGGTCGGGAAACCTACTTTTGACAACTTCTGGGAAAGGCCGTAGGAGCTTCTTTCCTGGTTGGCTGTGGTGACCGTAGCAGTTGCGTCCGGGCAATCAAGTTCTCCCACTAAAAGCCTCACCATTTGCTCTTCATTTTTCTTTTTGTACAATGGCAGATAAGAGGGAGCACCGTCGAAAACGGGGTCAAGCCGGCGCGGGTGGTTCTCAGAGCCCGGAGCTGGGCCGCGAATCCCAACGTGACGCGGCTATCACAGAGAGCAGCTACGAGCAGGGTGCGGGCGCACCGCTCGGTGAAGCCACATTTACCAGAGCATTGGAGGCTCTGAAACGGGACATCTGCGACAAGCTTGAATGCAAGATTGACACGGTTACCCATACACTGCGGTCAGAAATATCATCTGTGAAGGCTGAGTTTAAAGCTGCTATAACCACCCTACAGGCCACCGTTAATGCTCAAGGGACTACCATTAAAGATTTGGAGCTTTCAGCTACAACCTGCAGTGACGACCTGACTTCTCTTCAATCTGCTGTAAAGGTCCTAACGGAGGAGGTCAGACAACTCCAAGCTAAATGTGAGGATCTAGAAGGAAGATCAAGGCGTAACAATATTCGCCTTGTTGGCATCCCCGAGGGTTTGGAGTCTTCCAACCCTAGGGAGTTTATTTCCCATCTCCTGCAAGATCTTCTGAAACTGAATGAAGCACCCTTGTTAGATCGGGTTCACAGGTCCCTTGGGTCAAAGCCCAGAGAGGGAACGCCTCCTCGCCCACTTCTCATTAGAGTCCATTACTTCCATGTCAAGGAACAGCTGCTACGTCTTGCAGGGGCAAATTCTCCTCTACTTTACCAGGGCAGAAGGATTTCCATTTTTCCAGACTTTACACCTGCAGTGGCTAAAAAGCGTTCACAGTTTACTGGTGTCAAGCGCCTTCTGCATTCCTGTCCTGGGATCAAGTTCTGCCTGTTCTACCCTGCGGAACTGAGGGTGACACTTCCAGATGGAGTTATACGTAAGTTTACTGATCCTGCGTCTGCCACGGACTTTGCCAATAAGATCCTGGGGGGCCCAGCCTCTCAGGGTACATAAGTGTCTTAGTCCATGGGCTGATATGTCCATCTTGCTTAATTTCTTTGAAATAATTTTTTTTTTTTTTTTTTTTTTTTTAGGATGTGTCTCGTTCTAATATACTCTCATATAATCCTTGATTTGTCTTTGCCTTGTAATGCACGGAGCTTAAACTCAACTGGGACTTCGAATGGTTGGGAGGAAGTGCTCAGGGGTGTGTTTAGCGAGGGGTGCGCGCATCTTGTTAGGGAAGATGCTTCAGCATTTAGGGGGAAGTTTGGGTGTTTTTTGTTTTTATGTTGTACTGTTCTGTACACTGATTTTGTTTTTTGCGTGTTTTTCATTGGTCAGCTGTGGCTTTTCTCAACCTATGTTTTAATATGGCACCGCAATTAAATATTAATAATCAACAAGCAGGTTACTCATTTAAGTTCTGTAGCTGGAATTGTAAAGGCCTGAACCAACCTATTAAAAGGAGCAAGGTCCTTCATCATTTGCAATTTTTGGGCGCCCAGGTTGTGTTCTTACAAGAAACACACCTAAAAATTTCAGATCATTTTAGACTTCGCAAGGGGTGGGTGGGTCAACTCTATCACTCTACATTTAATTCCAAAGTTCGTGGTGCTGCTATTTTAATACACAAATCAGTGCCATTTGTTTCTTCTAAGGTTATAGTGGACCAGAATGGTAGATTCATTATTGTGAGTGGTAGTATTTGGAACACTAAATTTATTTTTGCCAATGTTTATGCTCCCAATTGGGACGATCCAAATTTTCTTAGTATTCTTTTCACTAAAATTTCTGATTTCTCTTCCCACTATTTGGTTCTTGGTGGCGATTTTAATTGCTGGCTCGGGCCGCTGGATCGATCCTCAAATAAGCCTGGTAGGCAATCCAACTCTTCCAAAATTATTAATACGTTCCTTAAAGAATTCTCTGTTATTGATGCCTGGCGTTTCCTCAACCCTACACGTAGAGAATACACCTTTTTCTCCCCTGTTCATCATACATACACTCGTATTGATTACTTCCTACTGGACAGTCGACTTACTTCACAGATTCGCTCTTGCTCTCATAGTGCTATTGTCATTTCAGATCATGCTCCGTTGACTCTAGATTTGGCAGTGGGCCAATGTTCTCCGCCAGCTCCATGGCGTTTGAATACACGCTCGCTGTCAGACGATAAGTTCACCACATTTCTGAATTCCAAGATAGACTTATTTATAGAGACAAATACTACACCCGGAATATCACCCTCTATTTTGTGGGAAACATTTAAGGCTTTTATCAGGGGACATATTATATCTTATGCTGGTTTTGAGGCAAACCAAAGGAAAGCAAAATTGTCCGAGCTCATAATACGCATATCGCAATTAGACGAGTTGTATGCCGTTTGCCCGGCACCAGAGGTCTATAATGATAGGCTGTCTTTGCAGACTGAGTTTGATCACCTGTCCTCTGCTCGGGCTGAAGAGATGTTGCTGAAATGTCAGTACTCCCAGTATGAATATGGGGATAAGGCCAGTAAACTGCTCTCTCATCAGCTCCGTAGTGCAGCAGCTGCACACTCCATTCCTCGGATTCAGACATTAAGTGGTGTCTCTATGGATCCTAGAATAATTAATGACCAATTTCGAGACTTTTATTCATCTCTCTATGCGTCTGAGTGTGCATTTAGTACGGAGGCTTTGGACTCATTTTTCAATCATCTTAAGCTCCCATCAATCGATCAGACACACAGCCTCCAGCTGGAGGGACCAGTAACTGTAGAAGAGATCATGCAAGCTATCAGCAAACTGCAGTGTTCTAAGTGTCCCGGACAGGACGGGTTTCCGGTTGAGTTCTATCGTAAATTCATGCCTAAACTGGCTCCGCTCATGATAAATATGTATAAGCACTCACTGGAAGTTGGATCCCTCCCACCCTCTCTACTGCAGGCATCTATATCCCTGATCCTAAAAAAGGATAAGGATCCACTACAATGTGGCTCATACCGTCCCATTTCTTTGTTAAATGTGGATTATAAAATCCTTGCTAAACTTCTAGCGAGGCGTGTAGAAGCAGTCTTACCATCTCTAATCAATCTGGACCAAACAGGCTTTATTAAAGGGAGATACGCCTTCTCTAACCTTAGACGTTTGTTTAATGTCCTTTACAATCCCTCAGACTCCAACAGCCCTGAGTTTGGGATCAGTTTAGATGCTGAGAAGGCTTTTGACAGGGTAGAGTGGGGATACCTCTTTTATGTTTTAGATAAATTTGGCTTTGGTAAAATATTCATCTCCTGGTTGAAACTTCTTTATACTTCCCCGCTTGCCGCTGTCAAAACAAATGGCACATGCTCTGACTTCTTTCCCCTGTTTAGGGGGACTAGGCAGGGCTGTCCTATGTCGCCATTGCTATTTGCAATCGTAATTGAGCCCCTAGCCATATCGCTAAGATCAAACCCAGGTATCACCGGGGTTTTTAGAAATGGTATAGAACAAAGAGTCTCCTTATATGCAGATGACTTGCTTCTTTATATCTCAGAGCCAGCATCCTCATTCCCTTTGGTACTTTCAATACTTGAACAGTTTAGCCTTATTTCTGGCTATAAACTGAATCTTGCTAATAGCGAACTGTTTCCCCTGAATGCTGCTGCACAGAAATATCAGTGCACAGCACTGCCTTTTCGAGTTGTATCAGACAACTTCACATATTTAGGGGTTAAAATTACAAGTCATTTTCATGCTCTTTTCAAGCTTAATTTCGACCCACTTGTGGAGAAAGTTAGGCAGGATTTGGACAGATGGTCTCTACTCCATCTGTCTGTAGCAGGGCGCATAAATACAATTAAAATGAATATCCTCCCCAGATTTTCTTTTCTTTTTCAGTGTGTCCCTGTATTTATTCCAATTTCCTTTTTTGTTAAATTAGACAAGATTCTATCTGGGTTCATCTGGAACAAAAAAAACCCCAGAATACGCAAGACATATCTTCAAAGACCGAAAAAGATGGGGGGGATGGCTTTACCAAACTTTATGTTCTATTATTGGGCATGTAATATTCGTATTCTCAGGTATTGGCTACAGGGGGAGGACACGAATAATGCCCCGGCCTGGCTCAGTTTGGAGACTTCTTCCTGTGTCTCAGCCTCTTTACCAGCCCTGATTTATGCCCAAAAGCAGCCTCCGAGTGCAGGTTCTTATAATAACTCTATTGTCAAAGTTACCTTGAAAATATGGTATCAATTTCGTCGTTACTTTAAGTTGACCTTTTTTCCCCTTCAATCACCCATTGTGAAAAATCCCTCTTTTCAGCCTTCGTTAGCTGATGGTGCTTTTTATTTGTGGGCCTCTTTGGGTATTAGGTCTTTTTCTGATCTGTACATTCAGAATACATTTGCCTCCTTTGAACAGCTCTCATTGAAATTTGGCCTTCCAAAAAGTCACTTTTTTCGCTATTTACAAATCCGGAGTTTTGTTAAGGAGAAATCCTCTCAGTTTCCATCTAGACCTTCTTATCATGACTTTGATAACCTTCTATCGCCTCCCCCTTCATTACAGGGCCTGATCTCCTGTTTGTATGGGAGAATATGCTCCTTTGGCAATTCTTCAATCTCGGCTATTAAATTGGCATGGGAGCAGGATCTGGGGTGTGTGATTCAGGATGACTCTTGGGATAAAATTCTTTACCGGGTCCATGGCTCCTCATTCTGTGCCAAACACGGGCTGATTCAATGTAAGATTCTGCACCGTATACATTGGACTAAGGCCAGACTAGCTCAAATATACCCCAATCTTAGCCCTGATTGCGACCGTTGTCATCAAACACCTGCCTCTTTAATGCATATGTTTTGGTCATGTTCATCCCTCAAACAATACTGGATTAATATTTTCTTGATTTTATCTAAGATCACCCAGCTAACCCTCCAACCTGTGCCCTTAACTGCTTTGTTTGGGGTTCTTCCTGATTCAGTTGCCTTGCCGACGCCTCAAGCGGATCTGGTAGCATTTTTCACCTTATTGGCAAGACGCAGAATATTGTTATGTTGGAAGTCCCCTTCCGTCCCATCCTGGGAAATCTGGATCAGAGACGTTTTGCACTTTAGCAAACTCGAAAAGATTAAATTCACCCTACGCGGGTCTACGGCCAAATTTTTTAAGACCTGGCAACCCTTTTTTGACCATGTTCAGACTTTGCGGTCTCGCAATGCTCCCAATTAGCCAGCTCAGACTCTATCATATTTTATTTTTTTCTTATCTTATGTTTAAGTAAGAGGCCTAAGTTTAAGTATATGGATTCTATTGTGCCTGCGCCCTAGTATTTATTTAACTACTTTATACATATTTTGTTTTCTCTAACAGAATTGACTTATCCCTATCACTAAGCTGACCACTTATCATCTGTGTTTTTTTTTTTTTTTTTTTTTTTTTTTTTTTTGTGTGTTTTGGTTTTTATGTGTCTGTGTGGGGGTGTGGGTTCTGGATACTCTCCACATCTCCTTTGTACACTCAGGAACTGTTGTCTTGTACCCTTGGGTTTGTTACTAGTATTATTAGATTGGACTTTTTCCTTTTTCTGTTTGTACACCCACTGGTACTGCTATAATCATGAGGTGGGAATGTATGTTTTATATTGCTTTATGTTCTTTAAAAAGAAAACGGCATATTGTTCAATTTATCTTTTGTAAAAGTCGATGCAAAAACTTTAATAAAAAAAAAAAAAAAAGAAATGCAAGAACAAGAAAAAAATTATAAACCAGTTTCATGTTGGTATTGATTGTTTTAGAAACAAATCAAACTGCAAGGAATGAACTTTAGCCCCCTATTTGTGAGTAAAAGCATTTTGTAATAGTGCACCACTATAAGTGCCTGTGCTGATTTGTTAGCAAATAGTTTTTGGACCGTCCAAGTCCTCAGAACTCACTGCTGGTATTATACATACACGAGCACGATCATTAGATTTACTGCAGCTTTCTACTCCTCCTCATGACCTCACTAAAATGGACTGCAGCTAACTCACCTCTTCCTCAAACACATCTTTTCTGAATTGTCTTTGAATTTATCTGGTGGAGGTTTCCCATCATGTTCCATCCTCTTCGAATAAGCTGAGTTCTTCTTCTTCTTCTGGCTCCTCCCTTTAGGGGTCACTACAGTGGATCATCTGCCTCCATCTTATTCTATCCATAGCCGCCTCCTCGTTCATACCAACCCTATCTATATCCTCCATCACTATATCCTTGAACTCCCTCTAAGGGCTTGCTCTTTCCCTCCTGCCTGGCAACTCCATATGGAACAATATATTCACTATGCCTCTTCTACATATGTCCAAATCATGTCAGCTTTGCCTCTCTAACTTTGTCTCCAAACCGCTCAACATGAGCTGTCTCTCTGATGCACTCATTTCTAATCTTCTCCATTCTGGTCACTCCCAAACAAAATCTTAGCATCTTGAGCCCTGCCATCCCCTGCCTGGCCTTTTGCACTGCTTGTTGCTTTGGATGCTTGACTCCAGGTATTTAAACTCATGTACCTTCAATACCTTTACTCCTTGCATATTTCATATGAGCTGACCATCTGACGCAGAAGAATACAAAGACATATTTTGTTGAATGCACTGAAACAGAGGACAAATTTTACCTTTTCCATGGCCACTTTGTGAATCATTTGTCCCAAATGTTCTGCTTCATCCTTTGAATCATCTTTAGATTCATCTTGTGTGGGTCTGCTATCATGTGTCCCATCCTCTTCAGATGCTGCCACCATCTGTTTTCAGAGAAGACAACAATATGTTTGGTCATTTTTGATGGATTGATTGTGGAAGCACTGAAACTGAGGATGAATTTCACATCTCTTTGTGGCACAGGACACCCAGTTTTGTTTTTCATGGCTACCTTAGGAATCCTTTTACGTTCTTGTTCTTCCTCCTCTTCTGAATAGCCTTCAGATTCATCCTGTGTGGGTTTCCAGTCATCTGTCCCATCATCTTCAGATGAGCTCACAGACTGTTATTAGAACAGAAAAATATATATTTTACTCATTTTTCATGGATGTGTGGAAACAAAACACTTACATCTTTAACTGCAGGAGAAGAAACTCTGCTGGATTTTTCCTGCCCACCTTAGGAACCCATTCCCTCGCTTCATCCTCCTCCTCCTCTTCTGGATTGTCTTCTTGTGTGAGTTTCCCCACATCTGTCCTATCATTTTTGTAAAAGACCACCATCTGATTTTAGAAAAGTAAAAGTAAAAAGGTAAAAGATTAGTAATCAGTGAAAACACTAAAAACAAGCACAAGAACATACATTACATACTTTTCTCTTGCGCAACTGGTATGTCACTTTTTGTAGATGCTCCACCCCCTTTTTCAAATCCTGTTTAGTTTCTCTTATTGTGGCTCCGGCACTACAGGCAACCTCACCCTGACCTGGGCTCACCATCTGTTTATGGTACAAATTAAATATGTTTTGTTCATGATGGAGTAAATGATTATATATGAAAGAAGTGCAACCAATCAAAACTCTTACCAAGGGAATCAGGGCACACATACCTTGTTACTGCTACACTGGAAGAGCGTTCTGTCTAAAAGCTCCTCTGTTCCTGATGACTGCTGCTCTTCCTTGTCAGATCCTTCACTGTCCTCGTCCTGCACAGATCCTCTGTCCTCTCTCCTTTTCCTTTTATTTGCTGCATATGTTGCAATTGCATTGGTGGTCAGTGCTCGGCTCTGGAGTGTGTCCTCTGCAGGGTCCTCAGCTGTGCAAAGCAATATTACTAAATATGAATAAATGTAAGTGTATAGATAAATATATGACTTCACTTTAGCTTATTTAAATAACCTTGATAAAATCTTTTGGCTGTGATGGCATCATGGCACATAAATGTTGCCACTCTGTCGTAAGATTTACGTCCCAACTGTCGCTTGGCCTGAAAGAATAATGTTTTAAAAAGAAACCACATGAATAAAACCCATGACACTTTAACCTACTTCATTGTGTGTCAAAAAATAAAAATGAAAAGTTTTCTCACATAAGTGCTACAGGAGGAACGTAGCATGTTGAAGGTGGGGGCAATCCCCAGATTCATCATCTCCCAGGCTGCCTTGAAAAATACCGGTAGTCTATGAAGAACACCTCCACTAGAACTGTGGAAAAAAGTCGGTGCCTCCGAACCGCCTTCAACATACTCTCTGATATGATTGTAACGCTGCAACCAGGTATACTCATTCTTGTACAGGGGGACAGCTGCTTGCCCATGGTATCTTTGAGTTTTGTGCTGTTTAACCTAATACATGAAAATACATTTTTATTCAGCTGAATAAAAAAATGTCTATGTATACTTAGATTTATATCGTTTTAGTACATACACGGATGATGCGGGCACCCTGCTTAGCTTTTTCTGCCATTTCAACCTCCTCAGTAGTCATGTTGATGATCACTCCCTTTCGGTGACCAGTTATGGCAATAATATATCCGCCCAACAGTCCAAAAAACAATTTCAATATTGTTCTGCTCTGGGGTTGCTTCTCGAGGTCATCTGTAAAAACACAAAGAGAACACTACATGTATTAATATGCTATGCTAACACATACACTGCATTTACATGTCCAGTCCCTTGTGCAGATTATAGAGGGATTTTACAAGCACCATGTCTCAAGGACCATGCAAGTACCACAAAGTATCAAACAAATTTTCCAGACCAACCATACAAAAAACCCAGTTTCCAATTACAAAACCCTGTAATGTGTCTTAAGATAGAAGATAGAAAGAGATAAAAGTCTCACGCCCCTTGCCGCCTCTACATATAGATAACAAATGCAAATGTGTTTGAGTAGTAGAAATGGCTGTTATAATGGCTGAGTGTGTGTGTGTGTGTGTGTGTGTGTGTGTGTGTGTGTGTGTGTGTGTGTGTGTGTCCAAAATATAACTCTAAATATTGAATGTAAATCTGTTCCAGATACCATAACTTGTAACTTGTTTTACTGAGGGTTAGTTATGCTCAGTTTCTGGCATGTTGAAAATAAATGAAACAAAGGAAAGAAAATGTGTAAGTTAACCAGTGTAATGAATCTGAGAATACAGGGAGTGCAGAATTATTAGGCAAGTTGTATTTTTGAGGACTAATTTTATTATTGAACAACAAACATGTTCTCAATGAACCCAAAAAACTCATTAATATCAAAGCTGAATGTTTTTGGAAGTAGTTTTTAGTTTTAGCTATTTTAGGGGGATATCTGTGTGTGCAGGTGACTATTACTGTGCATAATTATTAGGCAACTTAACAAAAAACAAATATATACCCATTTCAATTATTTATTTTTACCAGTGACACCAATATAACATCTCCACATTCACAAATATACATTTCTGACATTCAAAAACAAAACAAAAACAAATCAGCGACCAACATAGCCACCTTTCTTTGCAAGGACACTCAAAAGCCTGCCATCCATGGATTCTGTCAGTGTTTTGATCTGTTCACCATCAACATTGCGTGCAGCAGCAACCACAGCCTCCCAGACACTGTTCAGAGAGGTGTACTGTTTTCCCTCCTTGTAAATCTCACATTTGATGATGGACCACAGGTTCTCAATGGGGTTCAGATCAGGTGAACAAGGTGGCCATGTCATTAGTTTTTCTTCTTTTATACCCTTTCTTGCCAGCCACGCTGTGGAGTACTTGGACGCGTGTGATGGAGCATTGTCCTGCATGAAAATCATGTTTTTCTTGAAGGATGCAGACTTCTTCCTGTACCACTGCTTGAAGAAGGTGTCTTCCAGAAACTGGCAGTAGGACTGGGAGTTGAGCTTGACTCCATCCTCAACCCGAAAAGGCCCCTCAAGCTCATCTTTGATGATACCAGCCCAAACCAGTACTCCACCTCCACCTTGCTGGCGTCTGAGTCGGACTGGAGCTCTCTGCCCTTTACCAATCTAGCCACGGGCCCATCCATCTGGCCCATCAAGACTCACTTTCATTTCATCAGTCCATAAAACCTTAGAAAAACCAGTCTTGAGATATTTCTTGGCCCAGCCTTGACGTTTCAGCTTGTGTGTCTTGTTCAGTGGTGGTCGTCTTTCAGCCTTTCTTACCTTGGCCATGTCTCTGAGTACTGCACACCTTGCGCTTTTGGGCACTCCAGTGATGTTGCAGCTCTGAAATATGGCCAAACTGGTGGCAAGTGGCATCTTGGCAGCTGCACGCTTGACTTTTCTCAGTTCATGGGCAGTTATTTTGTGCCTTGGTTTTTCCACACGCTTCTTGCAACCCTGTTGACTATTTTGAATGAAACGCTTGATTGTTCGATGATCACGCTTCAGAAGCTTTGCAATTTTGAGACTGCTGCATCCCTCTGCAAGATATCTCACTATTCTTGACTTTTCTGAGCCTGTCAAGTCCTTCTTTTGATCCATTTTGCCAAAGGAAAGGACGTTGCCTAATAATTATGTACACCTGATATAGGGTGTTGATGTCATTAGACCACACCCCTTCTCATTACAGAGATGCACATCACCTAATATGCTTAATTGGTAGTAGGCTTTCGAGCCTATACAGCTTGGAGTAAGACAACATGCATGAAGAGGATGATGTAGACAAAATACTCATTTGCCTAATGATTCTGCACTCCCTGTAGAATAACAGTGATTCTAATAACAGGCCTCACAGAGTGTCTGACCTTGGTGTGTGTGTTTCTGTGTGTTGTGTATAATGTGACACAGTGGAGCTAATAATCTCAAAGAATATCTGACAAACAAAATGTATGTTTTCATTAAATCATAAAATAACTAGAGAAATAAATGGTAATTAACTGAGTTTTAAAGCATTCGAATTGGAAAGGGATTAAGTTACAATGGATGTTCTTGTGAAAATGTCCTAAAGACAAATCTAACTGAAGTAGAATCACATAAACTGAATGAAACATGAAGTGATTGAATATGAATGCTCTATGTTAAGAATAACAATGAAAATGTAATGAAGCATTCACAATTTTAAAAGCTACACATTGATAGATAAGGTGTGGGAAGATATGACGTCCAGTAGGAGAAGGGGGGGGGGGGGGGGGGGGGGGGGGGGGGGGGGGGGGGGGGGGGGGGGGGGGGGGGTGAACAGGTGAGGTGAAGAAGAGATTTTGTGTTTTTCTTTTTTGTCTTCTGCAAGATGAGCAGCCCAAAAGATTGGATCGAAGAGGTTCACAGTTGAAAACCTGTCCAACCTGTGAATTCATTCCTTTTTGTCTGCTCATTGTTGCTGTGTTAGGCGGTTAATTTAGAAGGATTTTGATTTACATCCTTCCTCCAACCTCTCCTCACCAAAGAAAAGAACACACTTAGCATTAGCTTAGAGCATCTTAGTTAGATAAGTAGAGTTTAAGTAATCTGATTATTGTTTTGTGATTATTTTATTTTCCTTATTCTTATTTAATTAAATTTCCTGCAATTAAAGTTTAAATTGTGGACACCTTTTATGAAACAATAAAAGTAAAAGTCTTATTCTTTGTAAGTGCAAATACCTCTTACACTTTATTCTAGCCATAATAATGAAAATTATCTTTACAATCATCCCAGAAATAACAAGATCAAAATGTACAGGGCTCCATCTTAAGGCAGAGCTGCACATATTTCACTGCAATGGTGATGTGTTTTAGCTCTGGCTTCATGTGCATTACATTGACCAAGCTGCACATTATTCTTAAATTTAAACTGGACATTAGACAGAAAAGACATAAGCTCAGTTTCAGTGTGTGGGTCACTGTGATGTAAAGATCTGTAGGGGCTTTGTCTTAACCCAGATCTGAAGTCTGTATAATCACTCTTAAGTAAAATGAACATTCAGTGTCATTGTGATCATTGCAGTGATCCATACCCAGTGCGGCAGCAATCTTCTGGGGAGCCTCATCAATGAACAAAGCATGTTTTTCTGCTTTGACAAGTCTTTCTAAAAAAAAATGTAAGCACAATACCTTAGACACTTTATTATTAACATCATGTCATTAAAGTAGGTAGAGGTATAGATGTGTATTATATACGTACTAGACTTAGATCTCCGCACATTCAGCTGGTGCACGACTACTTCACGGCCAACATCTCTGTTACGTGCCCTCAGTTCGACCAAAAGGGCGTTGAACCTTTTTTTTCCAAGTCTGACTTGTGGTGGTGACATGTTTAATATATATTTCATGAAAGCAATAGCATCCATGAGATAAGCTCTCTGAGTTGTTGGTTTAAACCCTTTTGCTTGCAGGTGTGCTAGAAAACTCCAAAGTCAAAAATACAAATTAGTTCATGTGTTAAACTGTATATGCACACATGTATATAGAAACTAATAATCCTTCAAATTAAACACTTACTCACGGACTTTTCCATGGTTCCTCAGAAACAGAAGGTCAACGTTTGGAATCGCTGGGTCTGCCATGAATTCCAGAAAATGGATGACATGAGTGGCTCGCTGCTTTGCATTGTCACGTATTTTTCTGCTAGGGTTCACACCTTCTGCATGGGCCCTAAATTCTTCCACCAGTCTTACTGATGAGGCAAGAACAGACGTCATATCAAAGTACATTTGTATTGGTTAACTGGAATCCATAGCTGTGCGTGGTCATGGAGCTGCATTTTCACCTGCTGGACATCACAACCTGACAAGTTTAACTGTCTTCAAAACATTGCAGAGGCCTTATTGACAGTATTTGTCTCTACATATCTGTGTGAGCATGTGTATCTCTTTATTAACAAACATGCCATATTGGCCCAGTTTATTTTTCTTATCATTGTTGTGAGGACACCATAAATAGCATTTGTATTTTCTGTTGTACAGTTCATTTGCTGTTATGGATAAAAAGTGTCTTTTTTTGTTTCAAAATAGCTGATAACTATTCACTGATAGCTGCCAACATCTGAGAATAAATATAATAAATATGGCCTGTATTTATATAGCGCTTTACTAGTCCCTAAGGACCCCAAAGCGCTTTACATATCCAGTCATCCACCCATTCACGCACACATTTACACACTATAATATAATTCTATAAAGTTGCTCTATATAGTGTGTAACTGTTAACATAGAGCATTATTACATTTTTTGCTAATGCAATCATATGGCACATTGACTTCTGAGGAAATTTTAGACGGCACTCGTCATCAGAAAGGTTGCCTACCCCTAGCCTAGAGGAACTGACTCTTCATAAATGAATCGAGTAGGGATCGCTATCCCAGGATGGTCAGTCATACGATGCAAGATTCTCTCAAGCACAGCGCATCAACAGGACTGAACTGCCAGCCATGCAGGAGGAAGATGCAGCAGATCCTCTCTGATCACAGCCACCCCAGCCACAGACCGGCAGGTGGTTCAGGAACATTCAGGGATAGTTTCTACCCACAAGCTATCAGACTTCTGAACTGCAGACATTCGGCACACACCATTACACACTCACTACAACTACTGGACTCTACAAACTGTCACTATAAACCAATTTAAATCCTTACTGCACAAGTTTTTGCACAACTGTAAATTCCAAACAAATTCTCTTAATATTAATACTTTAGTATTTTGTTATTTATTATTATTATTAATAAATACATTTTCTTCTTTAATATAACTGCTCACTTCTATATGTTCATGTAAAGCTGTGGCTACAATGTTTATCTGTACATGACAATAAAACATGAAACTTGAAATTTTACAGTAGTAAGTTTGATAAGATATATTATTTACCGTAGTGAGGGGCTTTGCTGGGTGAAAACCGTTTACGTCTGCTATATTTAACCTGAAATAAAAAGGATCATTAAGCAGATTTGTTTATCAAAAGCAAATGAAAGAATGTTTCACAATGAGGTGTACAATCATACAAGATAAACAATACTCACATTTGCACGCTTGGTTGAAGAGTGTATCTGCTTGAGCTCATGATTCCTTTCAAGTTCACACTCTAGCAACTGCTTCACCACCTGTAGCTCAGTGAACAGTATCTGACAGTGTTTGCAACCAGGAGCAGGTGTCCTCGGGAGAGGACGTCCCCTCCTTTGCTTTGCTGCATAGTTAGGTGCACTGCTTGGGATTAACACATCAGGGGATACCACTGTTGAATGACAAGTAACCTTGCTGCTGGAGATAGAAGGAGGCTGCATAATTGGGATGGTGTGGTCACTGAGAGTGTCACTGGCAGAGAGAGGAGGCTGTAGGTTTGGTCTGGTAGAGTCACCCAGAGCCTCGCTGTCAGAGGGAGGAGCAGGCCGATGGTTCAGTGTATCATGGTCACTGTGAGCCTTGCTGTCAGAGGGAGGAGCAGGCAGGTGGATCAGTGTATCATGGTCACTGTGAGCCTTGCTGTCAGAGGGAGGAGCAGGCAGGTGGATCAGTGTATCATGGTCACTGTGAGCCTTGCTGTCAGAGGGAGGAGCAGGCCGGTGGATCAGTGTATCATGGTCACTGTGAGCCTTGCTGTCAGAGGGAGGAGCAGGCCGATGGTTCAGTGTATCATGGTCACTGTGAGCCTCGCTGTCAGAGGGAGGAGCAGGCAGGTGGATCAGTGTATCATGGTCACTGTGAGCCTTGCTGTCAGAGGGAGGAGCAGGCCGGTGGATCAGTGTATCATGGTCACTGGGAGCCTCGCTGTCAGAGGGAGGAGCAGGCAGGTGGATCAGTGTATCATGGTCACTGTGAGCCTTGCTGTCAGAGGGAGGAGCAGGCCGGTGGATCAGTGTATCATGGTCACTGTGAGCCTCGCTGTCAGAGGGAGGAGCAGGCAGGTGGATCAGTGTAGCATGGTCACTGGGAGCCTCGCTGGAAGAGGCTATAGCAGAAGCAACCTTTGACCCTTCCTCCAGTGCCCTAAAGATGCCCTCCTCAATTACAGCATCATCCACTTCATCCATGTGTGAGACCATTTGTGGTGTGGGATTTGATGCCCTCAGAAGTGCCAGTTCTTTAGCAACGTGTCTGTCCTTGGCCTTTTGCATGTAAAGTTTAATCATAGGTTTCTGAAAAAGTTAGTATTAGATGTGATTAGGGTTAAATTGAAACAGTTTTCTGTGTAACCATTAGGGGTGCAACGATACTCATATCGATATTGAACCGTTCGATACAGTGCTTTCGGTTCGGTACGCATATGTATCGAACAATATAAAATTTTTAATTTATTTTATCAACTTTCCTTCTGACGATGCTGTCTGTGTTAAGCGCTCAGTGGATCTGCGCTCGACAATGCAGCCTAGGCAGAGTAGTCGAATGCAGATTCACTGAGCGCAGGGCAAGCTAGCCAGATAGAAGTTAAGCTCTCCTTGCACCATGGCAAATTGAACCTCCCCCACCCTCATTCAGATCTGGTGTTTGGAACTATTTTGGTCTTCATGTGAAGTATGACCCTAAAGGTAAGCGCGTCATGGACTAAAGTAAAACAGTATGTTGGATGTGCCACACAATGCTCAATTACATGGGGTGGGAACTAGTGTGTTAGCGCAGTTAGCTCGTTAACGTGTTGGCTGTCCAGCCCCAGGCACGGGGCGATCCGCGGTAGCTCGTTAACGGAGATTTGCCGTGTTGTGGCGTTAAGGTCATTTCAACAAGATTAACGCTGACAGCACTAGTGGGAACACAACGAATATGACTGCACATTTACTCCAACATCATCCTAGCGCAAAAGACAAGTGGAAGCAGACAAAAACAGCAAGCATGCATGCTACAAACTTTACCCGAGTCATTTAGACAGCCGTTAGCACATGATTCTCCTTATGGGGACCTAATATGTTTAATATGCTGCTGAGAATATAGCCCAGAAGAAGCATATTGTATTGTTTAGTTCTGCTGAGCCAAATAAGACAGGTCAGGGTGAAGAAGTGACAGCCAAAGAAAAGCTTACCACAAAACGGAAAAGTTATGACAAATCAGACTATAAGGCAAAAAGAAAGTGCAGCTTTATGGTTTCATGGACAAAAGAATTTCTGTGGCTGCAATATGATGAGCTAAATAACCAGGGCTGCACATAAGTGGTCCGCAGGTGCGCATTCGCTGTCAAAATAAAAAACACGCACAAGAAAAGAAGTTAATATTATATAATTATACAATATTATACTTTAATGTATAATATTGTAAAGGAAACAAAACAGGAAACAAAACATAAATCAAAAATTGCTCTCTTTTTTATTCAGGCTACTTAAATTTTCTTTTGGGCTACCAAAAACTGAAGAGTCCCTGCCCAAAGGGCTACCAGGGATTTTGAAATTTTGCGAGCCCTGAGATATGTTTTTTTTTATTACTTTTTTGTTTCAGCAACATAAAATCTAAAAACTGTAAAACTTTATAATTTTAATAAATGACAAATTAAAAAGGCATGAACATTTTTTTTGTATCGAAAAAATATCGAACCGTGACACCAAAGTATCGAACCGAACCGTGAATTTTGTGTATCATTGCACCCCTAGTAACCATATATCAAAACTGTCAGTATTTTACTTATTTGGGCATCCTTCATGTTTTTATCTATGCACACAACATGCTTTCTAGAGCTCGAGGAACATTATATAAATGCAGCATACGGACAAAGAAAGAACCACCGTATTCTTCTATAGAAACTGGAAGACTTTCATTTCACCAGAGTAACAAATATGTAAAATGCAAGGTGCTAAATGTAAGTCCCTTTAACATAAACATCTGATTCCAGAGATCAAGGCTGCCTCACCAACACACAAAAACCACACAGAAACACCACAAAGTCAATAACATACCTGTAATTTGTGGACCTTTTCCAGGTGCTTGTCAAGCCGATTAAGATGTTTTGACTGACATAAGCGGACTGGACAGTCCAGATTTGTAGAAAAGCTGTAAAAATAGTAAAAAAAATTCTGAGTAGGAGGAAATAGAAATTGGATGTGTAAGATAATTGTATCAAATCAGTGGTTCTTAACCTTGTTGGAGGTACCGAACCCCACCAGCTTCATATGCGCATTCACTGAACCCCTCTTTAGTGAAAAATAAAATGTGATTTTTTTACTGGTGCACAAAATGAGCCATGCATGTCATGGCGGAGGCTCCGCCGAACCCCTGAGACCGACTCACCGAACCCCTAGGGTTCGATCGAACCCAGGTTAAAAACCACTGTATCAAATAAATGCAGTGCTTAGAACAAATGTGTAGGGACAGTAAATATAAATTTATCTTTCAGAATTTATTAAGACACTTACTGCCGATGAGAAAATTGGCTCAAAAGAGTCAGCTCAGTTTTATTTACAACCTGCTCTGTGACTCTTAGGTGCTGAACAATATCAGTATATACATGTCCACATATGGGACACTTGTGTCCATTTCTGACATAGTGATGCCTTTGAGTCTTTGAGGCGACAGCAACCTGTTGCCGTTCCTCTGTCCTCTGTGGCAACTCACTGCTCACGAACGCCCCCTGTACACAAAAAGAAGACGCATACAACTACTAAAAAAGTTTTATTTTTTGTCTTACTCTTACTTAATATTTACAAATGCCAATGAAAATAAATTATCTGCAGTACTGTTAGTAATTCTGACTACTTTTGATTTGACCTTTATATTTCTTTGAACATATATATACTGTCTTTGAATTAATCTTGTGTACGAAACCCACTACTACTCCTCCTCATGACCTCACTAAAATGGACTGGAGCTAACTCACCTCTTCCTTAAACTCATCTTTTCTCAATTGTCTTTGAATTTATCTGGTGGAGGTTTCCCATCATCTGTTCCATCCTCTTCAAATGAGCTAAGTTCTTCTCCTTCTTCTGGCTCCTCCCTTTAGGGGTCACTACAGTGGATCATCTGCCTCCATCTTATTCTATCCATAGCCGCCTCCTCGTTCATACCAACCCTATCTATATCCTCCATCACTATATCCTTGAACTCCCTCTAAGGGCTTGCTCTTTCCCTCCTGCCTGGCAGCTCCATATGGAACAATATATTCACTATGCCTCTTCTACATATGTCCAAATCATGTCAGCTTTGCCTCTCTAACTTTGTCTCCAAACCACCCAACATGAGCTGTCTCTCTGATGCACTCATTTCTAATCTTCTCCATTCTGGTCACTCCCAAACAAAATCTTAGCATCTTGAGCCCTGCCATCCCCTGCCTGGCCTTTTGCACTGCTTGTTGCTTTGGATGCTTGACTCCAGGTATTTAAACTCATGTACCTTCAATACCTTTACTCCTTGCATATTTCATATGAGCTGACCATCTGACGCAGAAGAATACAAAGACATATTTTGTTGAATGCATTGAAACTGAGAACAAATTTTACCTTTTCCATGGCCACTTTGTGAATCATTTGTCCCAAATGTTCTGCTTCATCCTTTGAATCATCTTTAGATTCATCCTGTGTGGGTCTGCTGTCATCTGTCCCATCCTCTTCAGATGCTGCCACCATCTGTTTTAAGAGAAGACAACAATATGTTTGGCTCATTTTTGATGGATAGATTGTGGAAGCAGTGAAACTGAGGATGAATTTCACATCTCTTTGTGGCATAGGACACCCAGTTTTGTTTTTCATGGCTACCTTAGGAATCCTTTTACGTTCTTGTTCTTCCTCCTCTTCTGAATAGCCTTCAGATTCATCCTGTGTGGGTTTCCAGTCATCTGTCCCATCATCTTCAGATGAGCTCACAGACTGTTATTAGAGCAGAAAAATATATATTTTGCTCATTTTCCATGGATGTGTGGAAACAACATATTTACATCATTAACTACAGGAGAAGAAACTTTGCTGGATTTTTCTTGCCCACCTTAGGAACCCATTCTCTTGCTTCACTCTCCTCCACACCTGTCCTATCGCTTTTAGAAAAGATCACCATCTGTTTTAAGAAACGTAACAAAACAAAACATAGAAAATAAAATAATTTCCAACAGTGCATTTTGAGGTCTAAGCATCCCAGAAACTGCACAGACATATGTCAGACATAACTTAAAACCACCAGTATAGGTTCATCAACGCCAACGGAGAGTGTTTGGTAGCGCTGTCCTCAGAAAACACCGTTTGTACTGTTTCGAATCATAACTCTGGTTTTACGTGACCTATTAACACAATTAAGAGAATATCATTTGAAGTCCGCACTTTCAACACAAGTTGAAATGGAGACTGGGGCTGTGTCCCAATTCAGAGACCGCACGCTTGAAGTACGCATTCTGAGTGCGATTACATCACCGCCACGTGACGACTGTCCCAACTCGAAGTGTACTCCAAATGCGCCGTCGATTTCCCCAAATATCAAGCGTGGTCCGGTGCACGCTTCGTGGTCCCATATATCCCGCAATTCATAGCGCGGCCATGGGTGTGGATAATTTTGCCGCATAATACGGCAGAAGGCAGCAGCTGAAGAGTAAACTGTCAAAAGTAAGTACTGAATATTATGTCACTTATTTATGTGCGAATGTTTTATAATGAAGAACATTGAAACATTAGTGTTGGCCGCATGTCGGCAAAGTTGTGTGACATTAGTGATGTTTGTACTTTCAGCGTTAACTTGGTTTTAAAGCTTCTACTTCTAAATATATATATAGTTGACCTTAATCTTACAGAGAATGTGATGATTTGATAGATAATTAAAATCAGTCGTATATCCACAAACACAACAAGCTGAAAGTCAGTGATGCTGCTCGGTTTGCAGTCCTGAATATCACGGCACAAGCAGGATTCACTGCACTGTTAATGTTAGCTATGTTATATTGCTGCCTCTGTTCGGTGGTGTCGAGCCAAACGGACTTTAACGTGTGTTTGAACGAGCTGACGGTTCACTCGTTAAGCTGAAAGAAAGATGCTTTAATCACAGGAGTCACACATGTGTCCACTGTACCATCTGGGAACTCTTCTTGTTTAGCACTCGTAATAACACAAACACTAAATCCTCCTTCTCTGGTGCTGTTTTGTAGCAGTGTATACACCTGAGACTGTCACCTGTCTGTCTGTCCTGCACTCTCTCTCTCTGATTGTGTAATAAAAGTCTGAACATGTATTTATAAGTTACACTTGTAGAGGAGGAGGAGGAAGAGCCAGCAGCAGCTGACAGATGGAGAGAATAGACAGCCTGTTCCCTGTTTGTGGTTGACTGCTAGAAAAGTTTACAATAACTAACCGTCTGTCCTGAATCAGTCTTATTAGGTAATGTTAAAATAATTTTATAATAATTTGTGGGAGAAAGTACTCAGGGTCTTCAAGTTAAACACTGTGAAAGGCAGCAACAAGTTTAATATTCAGAAACCTAAAGTATGTATCAGCAGCAGAATGGACCTAAAAATAAATGTTTGTTTCAGTTCTATGAAGCTTTGAGTATTGAGTATGAGGATTAGATTTTTTTTTTATTTTTTTTTTTAGATTTAAGTATTTATTGTCATTGTCAGGAACAATGAAATTGTGTTTGGGGCTTCCATACAACCCATAAATACAATAATGAAGAAAATAATAAATACCCCTTAAAACCCAAGTGTAAAAATTTAACCCAGTGTGACTCCAGTGCAATAAGACAATCCTTAGCAACAACATAAGAACATGACAAGTAATGTTCATAAGAAATTCAGACAAAGACCTGAGAAACATGACAAGGTACAACAATGCAACCCATTCAATATTATTGTACTGTGAGATATGATGTCAGATATGATAGTTATCTATTTAAGAAAGAGGGGGGGGGGCGCTCAACTCTTTCTCTATCTTCTTAAAAAACTTTAGAGCACTTATGGAAATATGTGATGTCTTGATGAATCAAGCAGATATTTGAAGTTTACACAGCACAATTCTCGCATGAAAATATCTTAAAAGTTTATTTTGTGACCCAGAAAGAGTAATATTTCAAACTCTGCCACTCTGTGGTCCTCCGCCACTGCCTCGTTTGAGTTTTAACTGAAATGGATTCTGGGATATTGCATTTCGTCACTTCGAGCTGATTGGAGACCAGAACAGCCAATCAGATTTTTTTGCATCCAAGTCTGTGATTGGCTGTTTTTGTGGCACAAATATAACGGTGTAGAGAAAGAGTTGAGCGCGCACAGGCAGAAATGTTGAGAGCGCCAGCAACACATTGCGAGCGAGCGCAAATGGAAAAACCGAGGGAGAGGGGCTGCTGTTGTGTGTATGGATAATAGCAAACACTGAAATACATTTTTTGCACGCATGAATGAATTTTGTTCACTCAAATTCAGCTTTTCTTCATTCAAAATAAATTTCCCCTCAAAATGCAACATTTGCACTTGCAAACCTTTTTTTCGTGCGCTCAGAAAACTGGCACAAAAATAACGCCATAAGCCTGGGTCGCTCCATCTTTTTGTTCTGACGCCTTAAATTGGTCATGTGATTTCGGGCACGTCTGTCAACCGCAGAGGTTATTGTGTTAATTCAAATTCACTAAGAACACAATGACTATGCATTCAGATCACAAGTCTGATTGCAATACCTGCCAGACAGGACAGGGTTAAAAAACAACAAAAAAAAGCAAAAGAAACAACAACCAAAAACACAAAAACAAACAAACGAAAAAAAACCCGACAAGGTACCTGTTTGTATTCATGTAACTTTTGAAGGTTAGCTTCATACCTGAGAGCTGGTACCTTCAAATTCGTCATCCATGGTGCTTCGAAACTCTCACCAGAAATATCCGCTGCCGTACTCATGATCACATGACATAGATGATTCTGATTGGCTGCTCAAATGCTCATTAGAGGCGGAGCATTTTTATAACATTAGTTACCATAGGGCTTTGGAGCGTGATGTAACGGGGTGGGCGTGGAAAGGATTTTGGCCTGATGCGCCATTTTCGTGGTCAAAATAAAGCGCAAGCGAAAAAAGCCCCCCCCCCCCACAAGAGCGGAGCGAAGGCACACACAACAGCCATGGTTCCTATTTGCTGTGTGGTCGGCTGCAATGTTCGATCGCACGACCGGCAAGAGAATAAGCTTGAAAGTGGTTTATCTTTTCATTCTTTCCCAACCTGGAAGCAACATGAGGCAGCTTGTGTATCGGATATTACCAAACGAAGGCATCTATCCTGGATAGTAGCTAGGGTTGCCAACCGTCCCTTAAAAAACGGAATCGTCCCGTATTTAGAAACAAAAGCACACGTCCCGTATTGAGCTAATAAGGGACGCACTTTGTCCCGTAATACAGTGATAATCAAAAGTAGTCTATAACTTTTAATGGAATTAACGCTTTGTTTGAAAACATAATTCCCAGCCCCTCTCCTGCTTTGTGACCAATGAGCTGACAGCACACTTATGACAATTCGAGTATGACAATTCAGATTACCGCTTATCTCATTGGTCGAGGAAAGGTCGCTTACGGAGAAAATACCGGAAGACAACAGATGACCACAACAAGAAGCATGGCCAACAGGGAAACAAACGCCGACACTGCGGTGCAAGTCTCGGACGACAGTACACCTAAAGCTGGGCAGACACTGTGCGATTTCTTCAGTCACGTTATTCAGCTCCTGCTCAAACTGCACGATTGACTCGCAGGGGTTAGAAGTTGGTAGGTCACGATGCAGAGTCTCACACTATACCGCCCGATGCTCTGATGCGACCTGAGTGCTCACACTGTGCCTCCATAACATGAAGGTTATAACAGAAAATCTGTCGCTCGCTCTCCCTCTCTGTCTTTCACTCACACAGACACACCACCACCATCAACTTTGCTAAATTGCTAATGAAAAACATGATCAGGCAGCTGTGATTGAGCAGCAATGTAAATCCAACTATTTTCACGGTTGTTGTGGTCATGATAATTTTGTGATGCCACATCAAAAAGGCTCGGATGAGGTTTCCAAAGTTCTACAAGTTGTGCCTCCATCGCTTGTGTCCAGATCACACGCTGCACAGCCGTGCTGCTCCATTTTTTTCACCGACGTTTACGTGTTTGCGCGTGAGCAGTGTGAATAGCTACGGTGACACCCTCACGAGCGATTGATGGTCGGGAGCTGGTCGTGAGGTGTTAATCACTTCTCGTTACCCCACGTATACTACACGATGCACGATGAAGGCCAAAATCGGTTCGATCACTTAAAAAACGGCTCAAAATGGGCCTAAAACTGCACAGTGTAAGCCCAGCATTAGAGCAGCAATGTTTGTTCCCCTCAGAGAAAGGGAAGAATGGGAAAAGGAAAACACCTGGCTGGAAAAAGTTAATATGGGCATGTGCAGTGAATATCAGTGCTATGTGGCCAGAAGTGATAATATAACTTATTTTGTGTAATAAACAACTGCAAGGATAGATGATTACAACAAATAGATCACTAATACATAAAAGTAATACATATTTTAATAATGATGATGAGTTAAGATGCGTAATCATGGGAACAAGCGGGTTTACAAACGGGAGCAGCTGATTAGCATTAGAAAAGCTGAAATAATACCTCAACTGAAGCCAATTGTACTAAATGCACTAAATGTGCACTGTTACAAGAATATTTTTCTTTCTATTGTTTTCTATTATTTTAAGTTTTCTGCATTTTCATCAGCGTACGAGACTCAGCAGCAGATTAGAATAACAGTTACACATTTAATAAATCACCAAATGAATACACGCAAGAAACGAGCAAACCTGTTCAATCCGAGAATTTGAGTTTGTGTTCCCTCAGCTGCAGACTCGCTGCTGTTTAAATGTTTGAGAGGAAGATTAGATATAAAGAAAACGTCAAACATAGACTCAGTCTGCGTTCACATTTGATATGAGGCCAGGACGGATAATGGCTGTGTCCTGTTTGAAGATCATATATGTAAAATTGTTGTCTGACCTCCGTCGATCCAGCCGCTCAGAGTCCGTGGTTACCATGGTTACTGCATAAGCACCTATAATGTAAACAGCTGACACAGCGGAAACCTACCGGGAGCATGGGTGTTTATGTTTTTCATTGCAAAAGAACTGTCTGTCTATGTTTCAGTGCCCTGGTCTGCCGCAGTTTCCACCAGCCCCACTCCAGTCTCAGCAGTTTAGTGACCTGACTGTTCCATTTTTAACTTTTGGTGTTTCTGCCTATCACAAGATTGATAACTTCAGTCAGCACTGTAGTGCATCATTCTCACATCAGAGGGACATTTGAATACTGTTTTATACAGCATATGACTGGAAGATGAATATCAAGCAGGCATAAGTGTGATGTTTATTGAACTGAGATCTCCTACTGTCATTTCTGTTGCTGGAGATGTCCACTCTAATTTAATTTAATTTAATTTAATTTAATTTAATTAGTTTGCTGCTTTGAATTATATGCAAACATGTCCATGTGGATTATATAAGTTGCTTGAGGAAGAGAAAATATGTTCATCAAAAGAAGACAGTTGAGGTACTCGGGGCATCTAACCAGGATTCCTCCTGGACTCCTAGGTAGGTGAGGTGTTTTTGGCCATGTCCTACTGGGAGGAGGTCTCAGCGGGCTTGGGGAATACTGTGTCCTCCAGGATGAGCTGGAAGGCATGGCTGGGTTGAAGGAAGTCTGTCAAATTGATAAGCAGAGGAAGTGGTGCAGCACCTGGTTCTGTTTGTAGAAGCTCAGATGTAGGGGCAGCCAATCAGATGAAAGCTGGCGTAAATAGAGGAGGGGTTGGGGTGGGGGCTCCAAAAGACTGTAGCATGCAAAACCACTACTTTGTACAATTTCTGTCGTCTACAGACAAAATCATCTTAACTTGTGATCTTGTAAGCTGCTGGTACTTGAGTTGTTTTATGCCTTTGAACAGAGCCTGGTGGGTATTTGGTCCTGCTTCTGGCATCAGTGCTAAGTTACACTAATCCAGCTGCTGGGTGTAATTTGTTATTAACTGGACTAGTTCATTTATCTATCTCTAGTATGCATTTGAAGAACTCATAATCTTCTGTGTTCTCCCTAGCTGCCCTGGGCTTATCCGTGGCCTTCATCTTAAAATTCAGAGACAACATGTTCCATGTGCTGACTGGCCAGTTCACTACTGTTCTGGTCACAGGCCTCTCCCTCTTCCTCTTTGACTTCCACCCTTCGCTGGACTTCTTCCTCCAGGCACCCACGGTCCTGCTGGCCATCTTTATCTACAATGCCAGCTGGCCCAAGGACCTGGAATATAGCCTGCAGCGGGAGAAACTACGGGTCATCAACGGGGAGGTGTTTGAGAGGTCAAGAGGGGTAGGAGACAAACCACAAATCCTCAGTAGTCACGCACACAAGCCCACACACTCCTTTTCCTCACACAACTTCGCTCACCTAACCCCGATGTATATCCACTTCCTCTACTCCCGCCCACATACCAAGTGCTCTGCAGGAAACTTGGCTCTTGTTTCTCTGTAATGTCATTTCTTGAGTGCAAGAGGAAACCTGATTCCCAGCTATGAAAATAGCATCCAGGCTCATGCTGGAGCCTTACTTCATAGAATTCCTTTAGTAGTCAAGTGTTTTTTGATGGAAGAAGCTATTTAACAATACAGTAGTCTGTGGGGATACTATCCTGGAATTCTTTTCATCCCCAGCGTCCTGTTCTGTATTGAAGAAACCCTGTAAATCAGGTGAAATGCCAGGTTTCAGGTGTTTGTTTCTTTGCTAGAGCACTAACAAAAATACCCTCTCCATTGGCAGCCGTGGCTTTAAAATGCACGGTACTTCCCCGGTGTTTTTCGGGGAGTAAATACTGCCCTCCACTTTCTGAAGACAGAAAAAAGATGTGCACAGTGCCTCAATGTCTGCAGATTTGTCCACTGGATTTGATCACTTGTTCATTCATTCTGATGCCTTGTCTCTTTTTTGTGTTGCAGGACAGTGAGGAGCTCGAGCTCCTGACAAAGGCAAATGCAGACAGTGTTTCTGATGAAGAGTCCTTGTAGTAATGATAGAGCTCACTCCCAAGTATCCAGAGGATACTCTGCATCTTTCCTGCTGCTGATATCGAACTGGACAATTGACTGGATGGAACATGGTCACAGATTGTCTGTGAAAGCATTTATTTGAACAGTGATAAGCAGGTAAACGGTGAAAGATACTGTTGATAGATTATATGATAGACTCCTAGAATTAAAAACAAAGTGTTTAATAACAGAATTAGCGAAATGTGTATATTTTGGAAACGTGCCTGTCTGTGGATGACTGCTGTCATTCATATGGGGGAAAGTACCAGCAACGCTGTTTGTTGGAAAATAAGTGATACTTTTGGATTCATTATGGATTCCTTTTATGGACAGTGTATTTCTTTACATGATTCCTGTTGTACATGCTGCTATTTGACTGCTTGCTGGTGCTGGACGTCTAAGGACCAGAAACTGCAGTTTCAGGATTGTTTTGATAATAGATTTGTTTGAAATTGTGGTGATTTTGAATCTTTATCCACACTATGATGAATTCAGTTTGTATTGTACTGTGGAAGAGGCAGTTTATTTTTTTATTTGTTTATTTTCTGAGCCAGAATAAGTGGCATTGACATAATTGCCACTAATGCCTGACTTTCTGTCAGCACCACAAACTCCCTGCCTCTCTTACTTGGGGCTTGAATATTTTCTTGTTAAACTGTAAAATAACATTGTCTAAAGATTGTTGTTTGTGCCATTAAAATCCTCACGTGTGAATGCATTTTCTTGTAAAATAAATGGCAAGTTGTTTTACTTCTGTGCAAGTAATGCAATTTAATACAATTGCTGATGTCTTGTCATAAATTTGTGCATTTATTTAAATACTGAGGTTTTCTGGAGGAAGACCTAAAGGGTACTAGCTGCTCTAACTCCATGTTTTTCTTCTATTACTTTGCACATGCTTGATAGCTGTTTTAGCTCCCTATCAGTTCCTTTAAGCCAACTCTTAGATATTTTACCCACCTGCTAAGTGACTTAGCATTCAGCATGTAGTTTCTTTTGGGCTTGTCTTTGAATGCATGCTTGTCTTGTTCAGTTGGCTTTATTGCAGGCAGAGAAGTGATAGGATTACATGCAATTCTTGCTTCTTTATTCAGGAATTTGACAAAATGACTAAAATCTGGGAACATTCTGTGTTCATCTTGAAACTCTGTCACCGTTCTGTTCCACCGTGCACTTAGCCAATCAGGCAGCTTTGCAGCTATCCTCTGATTTTCCACACAGTCATGCAAAACTTGTAAACCTTGAACATAAGGTATGGCTGACTCAACACTGCTTAGAAAATCTGCAAACTCACGTAGATCTTTAGTGTCTTTGTTGTTAATTTTTGGCCACGACTGAATCTTGTCACGATATGATTTGCCTATCACAAAGGGATCTCCAAACCTGTCGTTGAGTATCTCCCAGGCAGCATGATAAGCGGTGTCTGTTCCAACCAGAAAATGTCCTTCAATAGCCTTCTTCGCTGAACCTCCAACATACTTTCTCAGGAAGAATAGCTTTTCTTGAATTGGCAGATTCTTGCGGTCGACTAATGTTTGAAAAGACAACTTCCAGTCATTATACTGCAGCGGATCACCTGTGAAGACTGGAGGCTCTGGCATTGGGATTCTGTTTGCAGTGATAGCTTCAGCGAGCATCCTTACAAGATCAGTGGAGGGCGTTTCATTTGCACTACGAATTGCTGTTTGAGGGACAGAGGCTTGGAGAGGGGCAGTTTTTTGCGGAGCTCTAACTTGAGATGGGATGAATGGTTTTGAGTTCACATTTGGAAAGCTTGGTTGCGGGAAGTTACTATCTTGTCTTACTTGAGAATGAACAGGAGATTTGTCTTCATCCTCACTGTACACACTTTCAGCATACACCTTCAGTCTTGCTTGTGCTGCATTACGCTTTTGCAATTCTCTCAAAAGTTCCACTTCCTTTCTTTTTTCATCTAACCTTGTCTTTATTGAGGTGCTCTCATTTAGAAATTGAGCTCTTTTCCTTGCATCCTCAACTTCGAGTTCTCTGATTTCTTCCTCACACTGATGCTGTGTTTTCATTATTTTAATGACTTCTTCTGTAGCTGCTACTTCAGCTGCAGCTTCTTGTCTTTGTTGTAGTGTGATCAAAGATGATTGCTTTGACATCCCAGAGATAGACCTTGACTTATATGTGATCCTTGAAGAAGCACTGGATGAACTGCTGTCATACACGGACTCTGAATCAGGCCAGGGTATACTATTTGGATCACCATCTTCTTCTAAAAGGCACCGAGCCTTTGCTCTGGCAGTTTCACTGATAGCCATGCACACATCACATCTTCTGCGGATTTCAATATCAGGACTTTGTATTTTTCTGATCTCATCATGAATGTTACAGATCTCAGTCATACTAGTGTCTATAACACTTACAGCTTCAGGTATTAACTCAATGTCTTTACTCTTCACCATTCTTTTAAATAAGTTTATGTGGTATTTCCACTTCTTGTAAACTCGCTCAAAATTGTTTGTCAAGTCATTTAACTTGGCTTCTTGTAAGGATTGTCCCTTTTCAGTGAGAGTGCGTGTGCGCTGGCTCCTGCGTAAGCTTTCTGACTGTGTGCCTTCAGTAAACATGGAGCACTGTGGGGTTTGTTGAAAACACGCAGTTCTTTGAATCTTTGGGCTGAAGGAAGGACAATACTCGGTGTATATATGCTCAATCAACAATCATTTATTTCGGTACAATTCACAATAAGAGCATTACAACGTCCGGACGGGAGAGATGCCTGCAGAGGTTCGACAGCATGTCTCAAAATGGTGGCAACTTTCACAGACTTTTATAGCTAATCCCAGCCCCCCTCTTTGTCATAAAAGCTGCATCTTCACATGTTTTTCTAATTCTTAGTGAGCCTGGCTCCTGACCTTGCCTCCCTGTCTTTCTGTGTGAAAGTGGAAGGGGGGTAAAGAATGTGGTTTTATCTCTTCTGCCCAGACACCTAGTCTCCCTCTTATGGCCTTCTTCACATGATTCAGCAGTAAAACATTCTCAAGAAAACAGTGTCAGACATTCACAGCTGATCAAGGATACAGAGTAATGCACATTTTGTCTAATGAACTACAAATGATTATGTTTCTTTTATTCAAGAGTATAATAGAGACTAAACTACATACATAGCACACCATTAGAACTAAAGGATAATATATGGCCTGCAGCTGTTAAGCTAATTTACTACCTTGACTACTGGTCATAAAATGGCATATGTTTAACTACTAGTCTTTAACATTCCCTCTTTGATCTCTTATCTTAAGAGATCACTTACAACACGCACTCCAGGGTCACAAGGTCCACGTCTCTCCATTCCTCAGGATCATCCTTTAACAGAGGCATCATTACCCCCCGGCCCTCCGGCCCTGAGGTTACGGCCCTGTCAATAAGACGAACTACTAGTGCTCTGAGGCATGGGATCAAACAACAACCACATGTGGTTAAGACAGCAGTGAAAACAGACAGTGAGACCAAGATTGACATAACAAATCCCTTCCATTGCCCAAAAACAGAAGTCATCCATTCCTCCAGCGGTATGTCGATACCTGAATGTTCATGCATATTATGGGCCAGAGTCCGTAGCCCCTCCAGTGCTCGAGTTACAGAGCCATCCGGAGCTGTATTATTGGGAATAAAAGTACAACACATTTGTCCAAACATTTCACAAACCCCTCCTTTTTCAGCCAGAACCATATCCAGCGCCATCCGGTTCTGCACTGCCATCAGAGAGGTTGGACCTACTTGTTCTGCTAAGCCCTGAATTGCATCACGGGTCAAATTTGACAGTCGGAGAACGTTATAGTGCACATAGTTAATTCTATCTACGTTTTTGTTGGGGGTGACGGGAAACAAGGCAGAAAGTACTGGAATGTTTTCAAAACCGGCTGCTATCTGATCTACTAATTTAAACTCATTTGGAACGCCACGCGGAACACCGATAGAATCTATATATGTGGGTGAATTAACAGTTAAATCAAACGACCAAGATGATCCTTTAGGCCACCCTTGACGTCTGCGCCTAGGTGGTCGTCGCGCATGTCCCTCTACCCTCTCAGAATTATCCTTACCCCCTATTATCAGCAGAGGCGCTCCTAGTCTGACCATGGCACAAACACCAACCGCTTCATTTGGTATTCGCACATGCAGACTCCCACCTCCACAATAATAGTACAAACCGGCTCGAGCCCAAGTACCCACGACCGTGGCGCCCGCACGCGCTGCCTCTCCTCTTCCTGGAAATGTGGCCTCACACCAATCAGCCGGGATCTCTCCAGTGTCATACTCCTGCTCTCCGGGATCATCTGCAGTAAAATTGAAACAAGTATAATTAGCTTTCCTAGGTGTGAATGGTCCGGGAATGGTGTTATTATCTATTGGGGGAAATAAAGCAGATAATGGAGCACATTTTCCTGAATTTACTGCTCTCCGAGTAAGTCGGAGCATGCAATCAAAACCCCAGGGGTCCTCTGGATACAGAGGTGCCGGTTCAATAAATAAACGTGGGCGTGCTGTAGCGCATGCCACACAATCAGACACCTTTTGCTCTTTTGTAGTTTCAATCAGCCAGTCCAACCACAGGTTGCTGTCCACATAGCCTGTGGCACGAGACATCAGCTGTCGGGGTTTCCACTTTGTGTAGTCCATTTTTGTTACCTTAGACACGGAAGGTGGGGCTTTGGTTGATGCGGTGTCGCTGCTAGATAAATTACAGCTTAATGTGGCGTTGTGGCTGGGTAATTTACAGGGTGGATCTTTAAAGTTTATCTTTATTACGCCCCTCGGGTCTTTCCCAAATACATCTACCCCTAACACTAAATAAAACACTTTATCTTCTTTCCGGTACCGCTGCGGTGTAACCTGCCACCCACCAATAGACATTGTAAGTGGATTTTGTGTGTTACTGAAATCACGCTGGATTGCAAACCCCTCCCAACGGCCCCGTGTATCCCATCCTGGGAGGGTGTAACCGGTCACCATGTCCCACTCCTCACACGGGGTGTACCCCGTGGCGGTGGGTTTACCTATAAGACAAGCATTTGTGAATCTTATGTCATGACATGTCCACACTTCGTACCCGCGCCAACTGGTCTGATCCTTTCCACAGTCTATCACGGAACACAGATCAAAAGTGAAGGCTGTGGTGGATCCTCTAACGTAATCCACCTCTATGCCTCCATAATACTCCAAACAAGGATCTGGTTTCTCACCTACATCACGTTCAGAGCTGGTCGCCTCAGGGTCCGCGAGAGGAAGAGGAGGTGGATGAGTTCTGTAACTGGGCAACTCACACAACAGAAAAACAGTAGTTAGCACACCAATAGTGATCATAGCTAACACTCCCATCAGTTTCCAATTCTCCAGAAGCTTCATTTTTGCATTAGACTTTTCCTCCCCCATTTTAATACTTGCTAATAACTTCTAAACTAGAGCTTTAGGCCTACGGCACTTTTTAAATTTTAATTTTGCTGTAGCTAATACTATCTTCTCGTCGGGTGATTCTCGACTTCTTTCTTCAACCTCAGGGGTGGACTACCCTTTGGTCGTTACACAGATCAGGGTATTATTCTGCCCCTTCTATACTAAGATCTGTGTTTTTTGGGGTCACAGCCGTGTCCCCCTTTTTCGCCAAGAGCCTCTCCGATCACCTAGGCCCCTCCGCCGCTGCACACTGGCTCCAGTGGTACCAGGTGTCGCCTTTGCCCTTCAGCTGGACCGCGTGAGAGGTTCGAGTGGTCACCTCGAAAGGTCCTGTCCACCTGGGCTCCTCCCACTTTCGCTTATACACCTTCAGCCACACCCACTTCGCCTCTGGCGTGGTCACCTCCTTTCCTGTTGGATCTCCCACCTGCGTAGTGAAACTAGAGACAAGAGCTTTTAGTGCTTTAAACTGTTTCACATGTTCAGACACTTTTACTTCCTCTCTTAATTCTCTTACACCTGCTGCAGGGCCTGGAAATTGTCTTCCTGTCAGCAGCTCATATGGAGTGAACCCAGTGCGCTGATTAACGGCGCACCTTACACTCATTAAGGCTATGGGAAGAGCATCAACCCAATTCATGTTAGTCTGTGCACAGATTTTTGCCAATTTGTTTTTAAGATTTTGGTTCATTCTCTCCACTTTTCCCTGAGACTGTGGATGGTAAACTGTACCATATCTATGTTGCAACCCCAACATACATTCCACCTCAGCGAGATCTCGATTTTTAAAGTGAGTGCCATTATCTGATCTTACCTTCTCTGGGAATCCATGCCAAGGGACATAATAATTCACCAGACATTTGATCACTGTTTTGCTATCCTCTCTGCGGGTAAGCCACGCCTCTGGCCAACCAGTCAGTCCATCCACACACACCAACAGATATCTACACCCTCGAACAGCGGTTATCATGTCAGTGTAATCAATCACAATTTCCTGGCCTGGTCTTTCTGGCAAAGGAAACTTACCCATTTCTGGTTTCACGGTGGGCTTCGGATTGTGTTGTCCACAAATCAGGCAGGCTCTCACATGTTCCCCTACCAGGTTTTTCATGTAGGGATGCCACCAATGACACAAATCCCTTTCCATCTGGGCCAACAAGAAAATATTCAAGCCCCAAGTAAGAGAGGCAGGGAGTTTGTGGTGCTGACAGAAAGTCAGGCATTAGTGGCAATTATGTCAATGCCACTTATTCTGGCTCAGAAAATAAACAAATAAAAAAATAAACTGCCTCTTCCACAGTACAATACAAACTGAATTCATCATAGTGTGGATAAAGATTCAAAATCACCACAATTTCAAACAAATCTATTATCAAAACAATCCTGAAACTGCAGTTTCTGGTCCTTAGACGTCCAGCACCAGCAAGCAGTCAAATAGCAGCATGTACAACAGGAATCATGTAAAGAAATACACTGTCCATAAAAGGAATCCATAATGAATCCAAAAGTATCACTTATTTTCCAACAAACAGCGTTGCTGGTACTTTCCCCCATATGAATGACAGCAGTCATCCACAGACAGGCACGTTTCCAAAATATACACATTTCGCTAATTCTGTTATTAAACACTTTGTTTTTAATTCTAGGAGTCTATCATATAATCTATCAACAGTATCTTTCACCGTTTACCTGCTTATCACTGTTCAAATAAATGCTTTCACAGACAATCTGTGACCATGTTCCATCCAGTCAATTGTCCAGTTCGATATCAGCAGCAGGAAAGATGCAGAGTATCCTCTGGATACTTGGGAGTGAGCTCTATCATTACTACAAGGACTCTTCATCAGAAACACTGTCTGCATTTGCCTTTGTCAGGAGCTCGAGCTCCTCACTGTCCTGCAACACAAAAAAGAGACAAGGCATCAGAATGAATGAACAAGTGATCAAATCCAGTGGACAAATCTGCAGACATTGAGGCACTGTGCACATCTTTTTTCTGTCTTCAGAAAGTGGAGGGCAGTATTTACTCCCCGAAAAACACCGGGGAAGTACCGTGCATTTTAAAGCCACGGCTGCCAATGGAGAGGGTATTTTTGTTAGTGCTCTAGCAAAGAAACAAACACCTGAAACCTGGCATTTCACCTGATTTACAGGGTTTCTTCAATACAGAACAGGACGCTGGGGATGAAAAGAATTCCAGGATAGTATCCCCACAGACTACTGTATTGTTAAATAGCTTCTTCCATCAAAAAACACTTGACTACTAAAGGAATTCTATGAAGTAAGGCTCCAGCATGAGCCTGGATGCTATTTTCATAGCTGGGAATCAGGTTTCCTCTTGCACTCAAGAAATGACATTACAGAGAAACAAGAGCCAAGTTTCCTGCAGAGCACTTGGTATGTGGGCGGGAGTAGAGGAAGTGGATATACATCGGGGTTAGGTGAGCGAAGTTGTGTGAGGAAAAGGAGTGTGTGGGCTTGTGTGCGTGACTACTGAGGATTTGTGGTTTGTCTCCTACCCCTCTTGACCTCTCAAACACCTCCCCGTTGATGACCCGTAGTTTCTCCCGCTGCAGGCTATATTCCAGGTCCTTGGGCCAGCTGGCATTGTAGATAAAGATGGCCAGCAGGACCGTGGGTGCCTGGAGGAAGAAGTCCAGCGAAGGGTGGAAGTCAAAGAGGAAGAGGGAGAGGCCTGTGACCAGAACAGTAGTGAACTGGCCAGTCAGCACATGGAACATGTTGTCTCTGAATTTTAAGATGAAGGCCACGGATAAGCCCAGGGCAGCTAGGGAGAACACAGAAGATTATGAGTTCTTCAAATGCATACTAGAGATAGATAAATGAACTAGTCCAGTTAATAACAAATTACACCCAGCAGCTGGATTAGTGTAACTTAGCACTGATGCCAGAAGCAGGACCAAATACCCACCAGGCTCTGTTCAAAGGCATAAAACAACTCAAGTACCAGCAGCTTACAAGATCACAAGTTAAGATGATTTTGTCTGTAGACGACAGAAATTGTACAAAGTAGTGGTTTTGCATGCTACAGTCTTTTGGAGCCCCCACCCCAACCCCTCCTCTATTTACGCCAGCTTTCATCTGATTGGCTGCCCCTACATCTGAGCTTCTACAAACAGAACCAGGTGCTGCACCACTTCCTCTGCTTATCAATTTGACAGACTTCCTTCAACCCAGCCATGCCTTCCAGCTCATCCTGGAGGACACAGTATTCCCCAAGCCCGCTGAGACCTCCTCCCAGTAGGACATGGCCAAAAACACCTCACCTACCTAGGAGTCCAGGAGGAATCCTGGTTAGATGCCCCGAGTACCTCAACTGTCTTCTTTTGATGAACATATTTTCTCTTCCTCAAGCAACTTATATAATCCACATGGACATGTTTGCATATAATTCAAAGCAGCAAACTAATTAAATTAAATTAAATTAAATTAAATTAAATTAAATTAAATTAAATTAAATTAAATTAAATTAAATTAGAGTGGACATCTCCAGCAACAGAAATGACAGTAGGAGATCTCAGTTCAATAAACATCACACTTATGCCTGCTTGATATTCATCTTTCAGTCATATGCTGTATAAAACAGTATTCAAATGTCCCTCTGATGTGAGAATGATGCACTACAGTGCTGACTGAAGTTATCAATCTTGTGATAGGCAGAAACACCAAAAGTTAAAAATGGAACAGTCAGGTCACTAAACTGCTGAGACTGGAGTGGGGCTGGTGGAAACTGCGGCAGACCAGGGCACTGAAACATAGACAGACAGTTCTTTTGCAATGAAAAACATAAACACCCATGTTCCCGGTAGGTTTCCGCTGTGTCAGCTGTTTACATTATAGGTGCTTATGCAGTAACCATGGTAACCACGGACTCTGAGCGGCTGGATCGACGGAGGTCAGACAACAATTTTACATATATGATCTTCAAACAGGACACAGCCATTATCCGTCCTGGCCTCATATCAAATGTGAACGCAGACTGAGTCTATGTTTGACGTTTTCTTTATATCTAATCTTCCTCTCAAACATTTAAACAGCAGCGAGTCTGCAGCTGAGGGAACACAAACTCAAATTCTCGGATTGAACAGGTTTGCTCGTTTCTTGCGTGTATTCATTTGGTGATTTATTAAATGTGTAACTGTTATTCTAATCTGCTGCTGAGTCTCGTACGCTGATGAAAATGCAGAAAACACAGATCACGAACACCTGTTCAACCAATCACTTTCATTCCACTTTGATCTGCGACAAACTGACGGTTCATCTCTGTTACAGTGTTGCGTTAGACTGCTATATTTTTTTGTTCTTTATGCTGTAGATTTTCATGTCTCTGGAATAGTTGGCAGTAATAAGGATGATCTTCTGTAAAATCATATTGATATGACCCGTGACATATTCGTACATGTCAGTTAGACTAGTCAGCTGGGAAACTGTTAACTCATAGAGCTGACGATATCGTGGATATGCTGACCTCGCTCCGTGGTGTACAGGGCCGTTTACCCTCATGATTACTATTCACAATAAAAATATTAGCCAAACATCATGAAGTCTGTATGTGTTTCATAGTGTCGAACAACCTTTGTACAGTTAAAGCCAGCAGTTACTACATGACGGAAACACCAACGTTATCTCTTTTATACGTTTATACGCAGGTCACGCTGATTACTGAACAAAAACCCAAAGATCAGCTGTTAATCGAATTTATTTGCTCTCTCTCCTCCTTAAACATGTTTTTAATGTTAGTTATAATTCAGAATTGGCGACTGAAACACGTAGGACACATAAGAACATCAGGAAATAAAACCCCGATAAATATAACCTCAGTAAAAGAAGTCAGTGTCAGCGGGGGTTATTACAGCTGTGTACCAGGGCCTGCGCTTTGTCAGTGGTAATAACAACTTGATTGCTTGCGAGGCGAACGGGTCTATCCTGGGCAGACATCTCCAAAATCATCGAAGCACTTTTGCAAAGAGGCTGTATCTTGACAAACCGACCAGACATATGAAGATTAAATCACTACATTCTCGCTAAAAAAAATATTAAAACAGTATTTGGTGACACACAAACAGGGTTTTTCAAAGTTCAGTTCTGTTAGTTTCCACATGCCGGTTGTTGTGTGCTAAAAACAATGGCCACCAGGCCAAAGCAATGGTTTTGACTCGATCAGTGTTAACCCCGCCTCCTGAGTTTGATGGGTGAGGTTGACAGATAAAATTATTTCATGGTGAGACCTGAAGGAGTCAACTGTGCCAAAATGAATTAATTAAATACACAATTAAATAATTATTTAAATGTGGCAATAATTAATTAAAATGTGAAATAAATAAATAAATAAATAATTAAATGTGTCAATAATTAATTAAATGTGTCATTAATTAATTAAATGTGTCAATAATTAATTAATTAATTACATTTGTTGTAAATATTTATGTAATTAATTATTTCCGATAATTAATTAATTTGTGCATGTAAATGGAGAGTCCTCTTCACACACTGAGGTTAATTATAGAGTTCCACAGGGTTCAGTGCTAGGACCAATTCTGTTTACATTATACATGCTTCCCTTAGGCAGTATCATTAGAAGACATAGCATTCATTTTCACTGCTATGCTGATGACACCCAGCTCTATCTGTCCATGAAGCCAGATAACACACACCAATTAGTTAAACTGCAGGAATGTCTTAAAGACATAAAGACCTGGATGGCCGCTAACTTTCTGCTTCTTAATTCAGATAAAACTGAGGTTATTGTACTCGGCCCTGAAAATCTTAGAAATATGGTATCTAACCAGATTCTTACTCTGGATGGCATTACCTTGGCCTCCAGTAACGCTGTGAGGAACCTTGGAGTCATTTTTGACCAGGATATGTCCTTCAATGCACATATTAAACAAATATGTAAGACTGCGTTCTTCCATTTGCGCAACATCTCTAAAATTAGAAATATCCTGTCTCAGAGTGACGCTGAAAAACTAGTTCATGCATTTATTACTTCCAGGCTGGACTACTGTAATTCATTATTATCAGGATGTCCAAAAAACTCACTGAAAAGCCTTCAGCTAATCCAAAATGCTGCAGCAAGAGTCCTGACAGGGACTAGAAAGAGAGAGCATATTTCTCCTGTTTTGGCTTCCCTTCATTGGCTTCCTGTTAAATCCAGAATTGAATTCAAAATCCTGCTCCTCACATACAAGGTCTTAAATAATCAGGCCCCATCTTATCTTAATGACCTTGTAGTACCATATCACCCTATTAGAGCACTTCGCTCTCGCTCTGCAGGCCTACTTGTTGTTCCTAGAGTATTTAAAAGTAGAATGGGAGGCAGAGCCTTCAGTTTTCAGGCCCCTCTTCTGTGGAACCAGCTTCCAGTTTGGATTCGGGAGACAGACACTATCTCTACTTTTAAGATTAGGCTTAAAACTTTCCTTTTTGCTAAAGCATATAGTTAGGGCTGGACCAGGTGACCCTGAATCCTCCCTTAGTTATGCTGCAATAGATGTAGGCTGCCGGGGGATTCCCATGATGCATTGAGTTTTTCCTTTCCAGTCACCTTTCTCACTCACTATGTATTAATAGACCTCTCTGCATTCAATCATATCTGTTATTAACCTCTGTCTCTCTTCTACAGCATGTCTTTTATCCTGTCTTCCTTCTTTCTCCCCAACCGGTCGTGGCAGAAGGCCGCCCCTCCCTGAGCCTGGTTCTGCCGGAGGTTTCTTCCTGTTAAAAGGGAGTTTTTCCTTCCCACTGTTGCCAAAGTGCTTGCTCATAGGGGGTCATATGATTGTTGGGCTTTTCTCTGTATCTATGAAGCGCCTTGAGGTGACTTTTGTTGTGATTTGGCGCTATATAAATAAAATTGAATTGAATTGAAAATTGAATTGAATCAAGACGTGAGTGTGTGTGGTTCATTTAGGGGACATCTTTACATTTTAGAGTGAAAAAACAGCTTGACTTACATGCTTTCCAAATTCACACCGCATTAATTTAAGTATTCAACAAGTTAATTGATCTACACAGCACGGCCATTCTGTTATGGGGCTGCCCATCACATACTAGCTACTTTTGGCTGCCCCTTTATTATCAATTTTACATGCCTTGATGTGACTGTGGTCTGGCCCTATTTACCTAAACCTGAATTAAATTATTCACAAGTCACTACAACAGGTATACTTGTGTTTAATTTGGTGTATTTGATGCTCTTCCCGACACAGCTGTCAAGGGATTTTTTTTCCTCCTCCTGGTACTTAAATAGGGATCTTTCACTGTTAGGCAAATGTGCAAACCACTACACTATAGAGCCACAGCCTTCACATAATCCTCCTATATTGCTTAGAAAGAGTAAGTCTCTACCTTGACTCTCATGTCAGTGTCTGTGAGGACCATGTAGAACTCCTCGTAGGTCATGCCAAACTCTTTCCTCAGCTCTGTGATCAGATCCTGGTTTACCAGGTCTTCCTGACGAAAGCCCTTCATAGGCTTGTCATTCCCTGGAGAAATAAAGGCACATTAGAAGGATTCAATATCTACTTTCCTACTTTAAAGGGGGTACTAATTTCCCCTTTAAAGAATATCAATTAACTGTTAAAATCAAAGGAACATAACATTTATTGTATTTGGAATCTTAGTGAAATGGTCCAAAAGTCAAATGTAAATCTAATATATTGCCCGGAATATCAGATTGGGAAAATTGGGGAAAGAAGGAAAACTGCACACTATTGGTTAATCTGTCTTCTGTCATGTCTCCCTCCCCTCACTGCCAGTCGGTTGCGGCAGATGGCTGCCTCTCACTGAACCTGAGGTTTCTTCCTGTTCAAAAGGAGTTTTTTCTTTTTCTTCTTCTCACTGTCACCAAGTGATTGCTTGGTGACAGTGAGTCTTCTGAATGTTGTTTTGTTTTTTTGTTTTTTTCCTGACAATTATTCAAATGGTTATGGCTTCAAAAGGCTAGAAAAGTACAGGGCAGATACAAAAACAGCTTAAGGCATGTTACAGTCATATTTCTTAACGTAAAATGAAGAGCAATTGTTTCCCAGTTAATATGCTTACTCCTCTTTTAGTTTAGTTATCTATGCTGATTTCAAAAAACTGCTCCTTTAACAAATTTGTCTGAGAAGTTTAAGAATTAGACTCTTGAGTGAAGAGCAGAACTGAAGCATGCAGGACAAACTGGACAGACAGCAGCTGAGATCTAAAAGGGTTGGATGTCTCAGAAGTCTAATGGAGCTGGTGTTTATGCAGACCAAAGCCTTTAATCATAGCTCCTTCCGTGTGTGTGTGTATGACATACGGACCACAGAACAGTGTGTTCTTGGTGGCTGGTTTGCCCACTCTCTGCTGTGTAATGTGTATGAGCAATCAAGTCAGGAAACCCCCAGTACATGTAGGTGGCAGAAGACAGACTGCACACACAGATATGTACAGCAAACATTCTTTAATATGGTCTATATGCAAAACATACACTTGGCCAGCTAGGCTACAACCCAAAGATGAAGTCACTGTAACCAGAGGAGGGGCAATGCTGAAAGGACCAGCTGTTTGTACATGACCACCCACAGTGCGTTTCTCTCACTTCCAAGGACTCTTATGTTGACTTCCATTTACTTTCTTGAGATTCATTTACATACTGTTGCTTACCTTAACCTAAACTTAAATCAAGCCTTCATAATTAATATGAATGAAGACTTACCAACAGAGGTGGGTCACAACAATGTGACTACATAAAAACATGATGTCTGGATAAAACCTCATCTGCACATTGAGTGACAGACTTAAAAAGCTTAACAAAGAGCAGTTAACACACATCAACCGCAGCCTCTGGTTTGAGACAGCTATAAAATGTCTCAAAATAGAAGCCAAGCACAAATGACGCAGTGCGTCTCACAAAAACAGCAGCAGTTTTGTTGCATTTGAACAAGTAGGTTTTCAAGCACTGTTATAACTGCTCTCTGTGTGCATGTGGGTGTGATGAATTAAATGTCTCCAGCTTACACATCAACTCCGCAGGAGATGATGCACAGGAAAGGTATGCACTCTGGTTTGCTCTCCTGGTACATGTTATACAGACTCCTGTACTTCATAGCTGCTGAACTCATCACATTTTGGATTGGAAGCTGGAGGCATTCCTACCTCTAGCTACAAATAAAGTGTAATTACTAAAATAAGCAACGGTATTATGGTAAATGAGCCGAATCACTGAATTCAGAGGTCAACACTGTTTAGTATCACCTGCACAGAGAAGCACAAAACACTGTGGCTTTGGCAGAGTCGGTGCGCATTCTGGATGTGACTGTGGGAGCAGAGATCTCTGTTGAACACATCTAGTTTGACATAATGTGAGGAAGGTACAAGGACAGGACAGCAGACATGGCAGGAGACACTTTTCCTTGCCAGAGTCTCAGTATGGACAGCACTCACACAACAACATTTCCCTGAAAAATGGTATTTTAAGGCAAATCACATCTACTGTATTCCTAAAAACATTCAAACTTACTTACATTTATGACAGAATGCCTGAGTCTGTTTATTTCAGTACTAAGTAGAGAGCAAGCTTGAGTAGACAACGTGTTAAAGTCAAACTCTCTTGTATTGCAGGGTCTTTAGTATATAAAACAACTTGGGATGGCTGTTGTTGTAAATCGGGGCAATAAAAATAAACCTGGACTAACTGCTTTGTTGTTCTGTGTTTCTAGTTAACTTGTTTGGGTTTTTTTGTTTGTTTTTGTGTGGTGCACAGAAGTTCCCACTGTTGTGTTACTGGTTTAATATTGTTTTCCTCATAGTACATGTGAGTATTCTGTGTTTTCACAAAGTTGAACAGAAAAGCAGCAGCTCTTAAAATGACAGGAAAAGCATTTAGCTGGATCTACGATGACTCTGTCATCCTAAGGAAGATTTACTGACAGCGGAAACATGATTTTGATTTAGAATTACAACCTTTTGCTGGTTAACTGCAGTGTTTTGCTGCATGTAAGGGCTGTTTGGGAAATCCATCTTCAGTGCTGAAAACTTCAAAAATGTTTCAAAATGTTGCAGTTGAGAAATGCTGCACGTCCGGAAAACATCTGCTCCAAATTGAGAGCCACATGAGCTATTCAAAAAAAGTTCCTGGCTGAGCAACTGAAAGACTTGCTACAGTTAATAGCGATTAAGTGGCGCATACCATGTCAAAACAAGGAGCAAAAAAACAAAAATGGATTGAACCCTCTCACACTGCATATGGAACTACTTACCTATCTGATAGTGGTCGATTTTCATGGTGGAGTTGGTCAAAGAGCCAAAAATAGTTATGATAGAGACTTTCCTGATGGCCATCTCACACACAGACTCCAGGTACTCATCCCTCTGCTGAACATACATACTGTTCTCCTCACTGGGGGATGTAATCAGCTGGAGGAAGGGAGGGAGTGGAAACAGGGAGGTTAGAGTATCCTGTGTATGCTGTGACACGTGCGCGCAAATACAGTGTGCTGCAGAGGTGATGTTTACATTAACCTGCAGGCGGACGATGGGGCATATTTTCCCAGCCTGTTCACAGCACCACTGTGATAAGAATCTATACTGGCTGCAAAACAGAGCCGCACAGTCTGTTAGCTCACAGCTGTGCAGTCGGTCAAATACCTGGATGATGGTTGTGCTACCTACCCTACCACTTCACTATAAAGAAGTGACACTGTACAATAAATTGTACAGAGGTGCTTACCTGTTTGTTGACTAGTTTAAAATTAATCAACAATAAATTATTTGTCCTGATGTGAGTCTTTAGAACATTTCAGTACTCTGTCTTGGAAAACAAAGTCTTTCCTTATTGGAGCCGCACCAACTGTAGGTCACTTCCTTCTGCTCCACACTGCCAGCTGCTCAGTGATTCAGAATGGTGTAATGCTCAACTTCCCAACTCAAAACCTATCCAGTTGATCAAAATTTGAAGTCCAGAAAAAAAAAGCACTAATTTCATGTTTGACTAATGAGTTTGGCAGGCACGTCTGTTGGATCACTGATGGCTGTGTCTTTTAATTTCTCTTATAGCTGCATTCATTACTGTAGTGCTGATGTCTTTCTTTAAAGAAACTGTTTGAGATATTAGGGAATTTTGCTTATTTGCTTCCTTGCTGCAAGTTGGATGAAGAGATTGATCCCATTCTCGAGTTTGTTTGGGAAATATATTAAGTTACAGCTATTGGCCAGTTAGCTTAGCATAAAGCTGGCTGATAGTTGTATTTGACAGAAAACTCAGTTAATTACTGAGGAGATATTTAGATTATTACAGAAAGGAGGCAACATCAATTAATTACTGAGGTAATGCTAAATCAGAAATTAAATCACATATCATGCTTCATCTGTTGGAGCCATTTTTTGGCTGGGTGCAGAGAAGTCCATGCTATCTGCTTATCAGGAAGTGGCTGTGTTTGAAATATAATAGGCTAATAATCAACTGTTCCAGATGCCCATAGTCTGACATTTGAATTCATCTGTATTTTGGCAAGAAATCAAATAAGCACTTTGGCCAAAATGTTAAACCTGTCCTCACACTTAGCGATGGTGCTCTGAGTACTGACATTTCCCTCTGGCCAAAGCTCGAAGCCTGGAGTTTTGCCAGGTGAAAGAGCCTCTTATGAACTGTCAATATTATGTCATGCTATTACGTCTCACCAGCAGCCGCCTCCTGTTTTCAAAGTAATCCAGAAAGGAGGCAAGGGCACCCTTTGGTGGTGGCGTTGGCTTTTTAGTGGGCTTTGGATAGTCCACTTTGACGCCTTCTTTCCATTTTTCTTCCCCCAATCTTTCCCTCCTTTCCTGGCTTTCCTCTTCTGTCGGCTTTCTTGGCACCCTTGTCATTCTGTTTCTTCTTCTTGTCATGCTTATCGTGCTTTCCCTTCCTGGTAGGAGTGATAACAGTGATGACTTCTGACTCCTCTGGATTGCTTGCTGTTGGCTTGCTAGGCTCATACTTGTCTTCATACTCGTTAGTCAACACCAGTGCACAAAAGCAGATATTATTTTTCATTTTCTTCACTGATTCAAACATTGTGAGAATGATTTGGTCTTGAGCTGGTGTCGTGGTAAACTTTTCTTTGTACACACAAAAAATGATGGTGAAATGAGTTATGTTGGCTGCTAAACAGCTATTTCATTTGAAAAGCTCCAATGAAAAGCAATTAAAGTAATCAGCAAGAAGTGTGCTGCATATGTACTCATGGATATTATTTATAAATTTATGTAATGTATGGTTTTAGCACTAATATATACCCAGGTGTTTTGTATTCTATAAATAGCAGGAATCTGAAACCCATTAAAATACAAAGTCAATCTATTAAATCTATCTTTAAAATGAATGTTACAGATTACGTTGTCTCCACCGTTCTTCTTCTTGGTGGGTTTGGTCTTTGGGAGTCTGTGTGTGATGGGTAGCTTGCGGCTGTGTGGATCTCTGTTGAGTTTGTCAGTGCGGTTATCTCCAGCTGGGGTGGTTTTCAGTGGGTACCGTTCCCTCTCTGCGGTTGTAGTAGTATGGATCAGCGGCCTTTTTGTGGTGGGTTTTCTGGTTGTCGTTGTAGTTGCCCTGGTTGTTGTAGTAGTCGCAGTGGTGGTCGTGGGCTGGGTTGAAACCCAAGTTAGTAAAAATAAAACAAGTCATTAGTAGGATCAAGAAATTGAAAGCCAAAATTGTGTTTCTACAAGAAACTCATATGCTAGGCAGTGAGACAAATAGAATCAAACGTAGATGGCCAGGTCAAATTTTATCACCTCCTTACTCCTCCAGTTCTAGGGGCGTTATGATAATGATACACAAATCCATACCTTTTCATGTTGAGCATGTGCGTCAAGATTCTAATGGACGTTTTGTTTTTAATACTACAAGGTAACCTACTATCTACTAGACTCAATTTAATTAATACTTATGGCCCAAATGAAGATAATCCACATTTTTATAGAAATTTATTTCTTAAAATTTCAGATTTACAAGGTAAATGTATAATTGCTGGGGATTGCAATTTTCTTTGAACCCACAGAAGGATAAATCGTCAGGCATGGATAACACTTACAATAGAACACTAAAGGTGATCAAACAATTTATGAAGGAGTTCAATATAACCGACATATGGCGCGATCAAAATCCAACCAAATTACAATATTCTTGCTGGTCAGGTACACACAAAGTGTATTCCAGAATAGACTACTTTTTGGCATCAACTGAGCTGGCTCCTTATACAAAAGATATAGTATACAGTATAAGGAAATAATAATATCTGACCATGCAGCCGTTACTTTGACTTTCATAGAGTCAAAACTGATTAAAACTCGAATTGAATGGAGGTTTCAATTGAAGTGGATGCAAGACAAACAGTTTCTTGAGTTTTAGGCAAGCAAATTAATGAATACTTTGAGCACAATTCAAATCAAACATCGGCAAGTGTGAGATGGGACGCTTTCAAGGCATACTTAAGAGGGCAAATTATAAGCTATACTAGTAAGAAAACAAGAGAACGAAACCAAAAGATAAAATATCTGGAATAAAAAAATAAAAATGTTAGAAGAGACCAGCTTTCAATCAGGCCAGAATAAGGAGGACAATGTCAAAGAATTATTACTATTGAGAACGCAATATAACGAAATGACAAGCGAAAAAGCAGCTGTACATTTATTGAGATTAAAGTAACAATCCTATGACCAAGGTGAAAAACCCAGCAAACTCCTGGCTTAGCGTATAAAACAGCAGCAATCTGAAAGGGCAATTACCAAACTTGAAACTTCAAATGGAAATATCATAATAGACCCAATCAAGATAAGCAATGCATTTAAAGTTTTTTATGAAACGCTATATAATTCAGAATGCAACAATGAGGGTGCCCGCAGGATTCACCATTTGTTAGAGTATTTTAAGCTTTTATTGTCATGAAATGCAACTGAGTGATATACTGATAAGTGTTTAATATTTCTGCTTATGCCAAAACGTCTTTTTATCATGAACTCTCTGAACAATGGGCCACCACTGTTCGAGGAGATCACAAGAGATGTGTGCAAATATAACCATCCTTGCAAGAGCTCATTTCTTTAAGTATATTTTAGTTGTCAGCACATAGCAACAGAAGGTTTGCCATAGATAGCGTACAAAGCATTAACCACAATAAGTTGTGAAAACCAGCTGTTATTGTTAGATTAAGTTCCAGGAACTGCATGTTCTCCACCCACGAGTGAAGAGCGTGCAGCTAAGTTCCTGTTTTATCTGTGTGTTTCACTATGTACCATGAGTATAAATAAAGATGTAAGATCTGTGCGGGACGTGAGTCTCTCTGCTGAGCCCTCACCCGTGCACGTTAAAAACTGTTGAAGTGTCTGAGTGTCATTTCTTCACCTGAGTGTTTGATAATTGTTTAATCCCTCACACCATTATCTCCACTTTTATTCCCTTTAGCTATTGAACCTCTGGCAATAGCGGTTAGAACCAGTGGACAAATACAAGGTGTTAAGATTGGTAGAAAGGAGCATAGAATTGCGTTATTTGCTGATGATGTCATATTATTTTTAAAGCAACTAAAAACTTCTGTGTCTGCTGTAAAGGATTTAATAGACCAGTTTGGGGCCTTCTCAGGGTATAAAGTAAATGTAACAAAATCATCATTAATGTTACTTAAACAAGGGCTTTACTGTTAATTCTGAATTCACTCATCTAGGCATTAAAATAAAAGATGTGGTGGTACTTAAATATAATACAATTCTACAGAAAATTTCCAAAGATCTGGAGCGTTGGATAAGTTTACCACTATCTATAAGTGTTCTTAAAATAAATGTATTACCTAAACTCTTGTATATGTTTCAGAATGTCCCACTGGCTCCTCCTGCTGGATTGTTTACCAAACTAGCGTCATTAATCGGAGAGTTTATTTGGAACAAGAAGCATCCCCGCATTTGTTTGTCTTTGTTGTATCTTGCCTTTGATACAGGGGGGTTGAAATGCCCCAACTTTTACTGGTACTATCTGGCTATTCATCTAAGGACAATAATGTTTTATTTTTCATCCCCAAAACACCCCGTCTTGGGTGGGGATGGAAGAAAATTCTCTTAAAATGCCATTAAACTTGTACTTATACTCTGCACAGCCAAAACAATTAAAGAAAGAAACAAATAATCCTATAGTCCGAAATATGATTGAAGTTTGGTTTACAATAAAAGAAATTTTGAATATTAAGAATAATCTCTCTCATTTTAGTCCTATTTGGGGAAAATGCCTTATTTGCACCAGGAAATGTGGCAGATAAAGGTGTTAGGAAAGTGGGTGATCTTTTTTGTGATGGAATAATGGTTCCATTTGAGGATTTAGCCTGAAAATTTCAAATCCTCCAAAAACACTTCTTTAAGCATTTACAGATTAGAAGCTTCATTTCTTTCATGCAAAATCAGTCTCCCAACCTTCCCCAGTTAACTAATTTAGAGGAGTTAATGGTGGAGGGGAAAATGGTAACAAAGGCTTAATTTCAACATTCTATAACTGGATTGTCTCTGCCTCCCCAGAAACATCAGTTTCTAAGTTATAATCTTGGAGAAATGACCTAAATATTAATATTTCTGAGGAGACATGGAAGTCAATTTGCTTAAAATGACCCCAGGTATTTAAACTCATTTACCTTTAATACCTTTACTCCTTGCATATTTCAGATGAGCTGACCATCTGATGTAAAAGAATACATATTTTGGTCAAGGCATTGAAACCGAGGACAATTTTGACCTTTTCCGTGGCCACCTGGTGAATCATTTGTCCTAAATGTTCTGCTTCATCTTTTGAATCGTCTTTTGATCCATCCTGTGTGGGTTTGCTATCATTTGTCCCAGTTTGTCCCTGATGCTGTCAGATGTGTTTGATGGATAGATTGTGGAAGCAGTGAAACTGAGGATGAATTTCACCTCTCTTTGTGGCACAGGACACCCAGTTTTGTTTTTCATGGCTACCTTAGGAATCCTTTTACGTTCTTGTTCTTCCTCCTCTTCTGAATAGCCTTCAGATTCATCCTGTGTGGGTTTCCAGTCATATATATATATATATATATATATATATATATATATATATATATATACATACATATACAGTTGTGGTCAAAAGTTTACATACACTTGTAAACAATATAATATAATGGCTCTACCGAGTGTCCCGTTATTTCTAAAACTCTGATTTTTCTCTGATAGAGTGATTGGAACAGATACTTCTTTGTCACAAAAAACATTCATGAAGTTTGGTTCTTTAATGACTCTATTATGGGTTAACAGAAAAAAGTGATCACATCTGCTGGGTCAAAAATATACATACAGCAACATGAATTAGCAATTTTGGTGACTTAGAAAGTTGTCAGTGAACTGAGCTTCATAGCATGGCCTCTTAACTTCTTGTGAGTGATTATGAGTGACGACAGCTGGTGACTTCTCTTAGACCAGTTAAATAGGGCTCATTGGATACAAACGCCCACAAATGCTACAATGGGAAAGTCAAAGGAGCTCAGCATGGATCTGAAAAAGTGAATTATTGACTTGAACAAGTCAGGAAAGTCACTTGGGGCCATTTCAAAGCAGCTGCATGTCCCAAGAGCAACAGTGCAAACAATTGTTTGTAAGTATAAAGTGCATGGCACTGTTTCGTCACTGCCAAGATCAGGAAGAGAACGCAAGCTATCACCTGCTGCTGAGAGAAAATTGGTCAGGAGGGTAAAGAGTCAACCAAGAATCACCAAAAGGCAGATCTGCCAAGAATTAGAAGCTGCTGGAACACAGGTGTCATTGTCCACAGTTAAACGTGTTTTGCGTCTCCATGGACTGAGAGGCTGCCGTGCAAGAAGGAAGCCCTTGCTCCAAAAGCGGCACCTTAAGGCTCGACTGAAGTTTGCTGCTGATCACATGGACAAAGATAAGACCTTCTGGAGGAAAGTTCTGTGGTCAGACTAAACAAAAATCGAGCTTTTTGGCCACAATGCCCAGCGATATGTTTGGAGGAGAAAAGGTGAGGCCTTTGACCCCAAGAACACCATGCCTACAATAAAGCATGGTGGTGGGAGTATTATGCTGTGGGGCTGTTTTGCTGCCAATGGAACTGGTGCTTTACAGAGAGTAAATGGGACAATGAAGAAGGAGGATTACCTTCACATTCTTCAACATAGCCTAAAATCATCAGCATGAAGGTTGGGTCTTGGGCGCAGTTGGGTGTTCCAACAGGACAATGACCCCAAACACACATCAAAAGTGGTAAAGAAATGGCTAAATCAGGCTAGAATAAGGGTTTTAGAATGGCCTTCCCAAAGTCCTGACTTAAACCCCATTGAAAACACGTGGACAATGCTGAAGAAACAAGTCCATGTCAGAAAGCCATCAAATTTAACTGAACTGCACCAATTCTGTCAAGAGGAGTGGTCAAAGATTCAACCAGAAGCTTGTGGATGGCTACCAAAAGCGCCTAATTGAAGTGAAAATGGCTAAGGGACATGTAACCAAATATTAGCACTGCTGTATGTATATTTTTGACCCAGCAGATGTGATCACTTTTTTCTGTTAACCCATAATAAAGTCATTAAAGAACCAAACTTCATGAATGTTTTTTGTGACAAAGAAGTATCTGTTCCAATCACTCTATCAGAGAAAAATCAGAGTTTTAGAAATAACGGGACACTCGGTAGAGCCATTATATTATATTGTTTACAAGTGTATGTAAACTTTTGACCACAACTGTATATATATGTATGTATATATATGTATATATATATATATATATATATATATATATATATATATATATATATATATATATATATATATATATGACTGGAAACCCACACAGGATGAATCTGAAGGCTATTCAGAAGAGGAGGAAGAACAAGAACGTAAAAGGATTCCTAAGGTAGCCATGAAAAACAAAACTGGGTGTCCTGTGCCACAAAGAGAGGTGAAATTCATCCTCAGTTTCACTGCTTCCACAATCTATCCATCAAACACATCTGACAGCATCAGGGACAAACTGGGACAAATGATAGCAAACCCACACAGGATGGATCAAAAGACGATTCAAAAGATGAAGCAGAACATTTAGGACAAATGATTCACCAGGTGGCCACGGAAAAGGTCAAAATTGTCCTCGGTTTCAATGCCTTGACCAAAATATGTATTCTTTTACATCAGATGGTCAGCTCATCTGAAATATGCAAGGAGTAAAGGTATTAAAGGTAAATGAGTTTAAATACCTGGGGTCATTTTAAGCAAATTGACTTCCATGTCTCCTCAGAAATATTAATATTTAGGTCATTTCTCCAAGATTATAACTTAGAAACTGATGTTTCTGGGGAGGCAGAGACAATCCAGTTATAGAATGTTGAAATTAAGCCTTTGTTACCATTTTCCCCTCCACCATTAACTCCTCTAAATTAGTTAACTGGGGAAGGTTGGGAGACTGATTTTGCATGAAAGAAATGAAGCTTCTAATCTGTAAATGCTTAAAGAAGTGTTTTTGGAGGATTTGAAATTTTCAGGCTAAATCCTCAAATGGAACCATTATTCCATCACAAAAAAGATCACCCACTTTCCTAACACCTTTATCTGCCACATTTCCTGGTGCAAATAAGGCATTTTCCCCAAATAGGACTAAAATGAGAGAGATTATTCTTAATATTCAAAATTTCTTTTATTGTAAACCAAACTTCAATCATATTTCGGACTATAGGATTATTTGTTTCTTTCTTTAATTGTTTTGGCTGTGCAGAGTATAAGTACAAGTTTAATGGCATTTTAAGAGAATTTTCTTCCATCCCCACCCAAGACGGGGTGTTTTGGGGATGAAAAATAAAACATTATTGTCCTTAGATGAATAGCCAGATAGTACCAGTAAAAGTTGGGGCATTTCAACCCCCCTGTATCAAAGGCAAGATACAACAAAGACAAACAAATGCGGGGATGCTTCTTGTTCCAAATAAACTCTCCGATTAATGACGCTAGTTTGGTAAACAATCCAGCAGGAGGAGCCAGTGGGACATTCTGAAACATATACAAGAGTTTAGGTAATACATTTATTTTAAGAACACTTATAGATAGTGGTAAACTTATCCAACGCTCCAGATCTTTGGAAATTTTCTGTAGAATTGTATTATATTTAAGTACCACCACATCTTTTATTTTAATGCCTAGATGAGTGAATTCAGAATTAACAGTAAAGCCCTTGTTTAAGTAACATTAATGATGATTTTGTTACATTTACTTTATACCCTGAGAAGGCCCCAAACTGGTCTATTAAATCCTTTACAGCAGACACAGAAGTTTTTAGTTGCTTTAAAAATAATATGACATCATCAGCAAATAACGCAATTCTATGCTCCTTTCTACCAATCTTAACACCTTGTATTTGTCCACTGGTTCTAACCGCTATTGCCAGAGGTTCAATAGCTAAAGGGAATAAAAGTGGAGATAATGGTGTGAGGGATTAAACAATTATCAAACACTCAGGTGAAGAAATGACACTCAGACACTTCAACAGTTTTTAACGTGCACGGGTGAGGGCTCAGCAGAGAGACTCACGTCCCGCACAGATCTTACATCTTTATTTATACTCATGGTACATAGTGAAACACACAGATAAAACAGGAACTTAGCTGCACGCTCTTCACTCGTGGGTGGAGAACATGCAGTTCCTGGAACTTAATCTAACAATAACAGCTGGTTTTCACAACTTATTGTGGTTAATGCTTTGTACGCTATCTATGGCAAACCTTCTGTTGCTATGTGCTGACAACTAAAATATACTTAAAGAAATGAGCTCTTGCAAGGATGGTTATATTTGCACACATCTCTTGTGATCTCCTCGAACAGTGGTGGCCCATTGTTCAGAGAGTTCATGATAAAAAGACGTTTTGGCATAAGCAGAAATATTAAACACTTATCAGTATATCACTCAGTTGCATTTCATGACAATAAAAGCTTAAAATACTCTAACAAATGGTGAATCCTGCGGGCACCCTCATTGTTGCATTCTGAATTATATAGCGTTTCATAAAAAACTTTAAATGCATTGCTTATCTTGATTGGGTCTATTATGATATTTCCATTTGAAGTTTCAAGTTTGGTAATTGCCCTTTCAGATTGCTGCTGTTTTATACGCTAAGCCAGGAGTTTGCTGGGTTTTTCACCTTGGTCATAGGATTGTTACTTTAATCTCAATAAATGTACAGCTGCTTTTTCGCTTGTCATTTCGTTATATTGCGTTCTCAATAGTAATAATTCTTTGACATTGTCCTCCTTATTCTGGCCTGATTGAAAGCTGGTCTCTTCTAACATTTTTATTTTTTTATTCCAGATATTTTATCTTTTGGTTTCGTTCTCTTGTTTTCTTACTAGTATAGCTTATAATTTGCCCTCTTAAGTATGCCTTGAAAGCGTCCCATCTCACACTTGCCGATGTTTGATTTGAATTGTGCTCAAAGTATTCATTAATTTGCTTGCCTAAAACTCAAGAAACTGTTTGTCTTGCATCCACTTCAATTGAAACCTCCATTCAATTCGAGTTTTAATCAGTTTTGACTCTATGAAAGTCAAAGTAACGGCTGCATGGTCAGATATTATTATTTCCTTATACTGTATACTATATCTTTTGTATAAGGAGCCAGCTCAGTTGATGCCAAAAAGTAGTCTATTCTGGAATACACTTTGTGTGTACCTGACCAGCAAGAATATTGTAATTTGGTTGGATTTTGATCGCGCCATATGTCGGTTATATTGAACTCCTTCATAAATTGTTTGATCACCTTTAGTGTTCTATTGTAAGTGTTATCCATGCCTGACGATTTATCCTTCTGTGGGTTCAAAGAAAATTGCAATCCCCAGCAATTATACATTTACCTTGTAAATCTGAAATTTTAAGAAATAAATTTCTATAAAAATGTGGATTATCTTCATTTGGGCCATAAGTATTAATTAAATTGAGTCTAGTAGATAGTAGGTTACCTTGTAGTATTAAAAACAAAACGTCCATTAGAATCTTGACGCACATGCTCAACATGAAAAGGTATGGATTTGTGTATCATTATCATAACGCCCCTAGAACTGGAGGAGTAAGGAGGTGATAAAATTTGACCTGGCCATCTACGTTTGATTCTATTTGTCTCACTGCCTAGCATATGAGTTTCTTGTAGAAACACAATTTTGGCTTTCAATTTCTTGATCCTACTAATGACTTGTTTTATTTTTACTAACTTGGGTTTCAACCCAGCCCACGACCACCACTGCGACTACTACAACAACCAGGGCAACTACAACGACAACCAGAAAACCCACCACAAAAAGGCCGCTGATCCATACTACTACAACCGCAGAGAGGGAACGGTACCCACCGAAAACCACCCCAGCTGGAGATAACCGCACTGACAAACTCAACAGAGATCCACACAGCCGCAAGCTACCCATCACACACAGACTCCCAAAGACCAAACCCACCAAGAAGAAGAACGGTGGAGACAACGTAATCTGTAACATTCATTTTAAAGATAGATTTAATAGATTGACTTTGTATTTTAATGGGTTTCAGATTCCTGCTATTTATAGAATACAAAACACCTGGGTATATATTAGTGCTAAAACCATACATTACATAAATTTATAAATAATATCCATGAGTACATATGCAGCACACTTCTTGCTGATTACTTTAATTGCTTTTCATTGGAGCTTTTCAAATGAAATAGCTGTTTAGCAGCCAACATAACTCATTTCACCATCATTTTTTGTGTGTACAAAGAAAAGTTTACCACGACACCAGCTCAAGACCAAATCATTCTCACAATGTTTGAATCAGTGAAGAAAATGAAAAATAATATCTGCTTTTGTGCACTGGTGTTGACTAACGAGTATGAAGACAAGTATGAGCCTAGCAAGCCAACAGCAAGCAATCCAGAGGAGTCAGAAGTCATCACTGTTATCACTCCTACCAGGAAGGGAAAGCACGATAAGCATGACAAGAAGAAGAAACAGAATGACAAGGGTGCCAAGAAAGCCGACAGAAGAGGAAAGCCAGGAAAGGAGGGAAAGATTGGGGGAAGAAAAATGGAAAGAAGGCGTCAAAGTGGACTATCCAAAGCCCACTAAAAAGCCAACGCCACCACCAAAGGGTGCCCTTGCCTCCTTTCTGGATTACTTTGAAAACAGGAGGCGGCTGCTGGTGAGACGTAATAGCATGACATAATATTGACAGTTCATAAGAGGCTCTTTCACCTGGCAAAACTCCAGGCTTCGAGCTTTGGCCAGAGGGAAATGTCAGTACTCAGAGCACCATCGCTAAGTGTGAGGACAGGTTTAACATTTTGGCCAAAGTGCTTATTTGATTTCTTGCCAAAATACAGATGAATTCAAATGTCAGACTATGGGCATCTGGAACAGTTGATTATTAGCCTATTATATTTCAAACACAGCCACTTCCTGATAAGCAGATAGCATGGACTTCTCTGCACCCAGCCAAAAAATGGCTCCAACAGATGAAGCATGATATGTGATTTAATTTCTGATTTAGCATTACCTCAGTAATTAATTGATGTTGCCTCCTTTCTGTAATAATCTAAATATCTCCTCAGTAATTAACTGAGTTTTCTGTCAAATACAACTATCAGCCAGCTTTATGCTAAGCTAACTGGCCAATAGCTGTAACTTAATATATTTCCCAAACAAACTCGAGAATGGGATCAATCTCTTCATCCAACTTGCAGCAAGGAAGCAAATAAGCAAAATTCCCTAATATCTCAAACAGTTTCTTTAAAGAAAGACATCAGCACTACAGTAATGAATGCAGCTATAAGAGAAATTAAAAGACACAGCCATCAGTGATCCAACAGACGTGCCTGCCAAACTCATTAGTCAAACATGAAATTAGTGCTTTTTTTTTCTGGACTTCAAATTTTGATCAACTGGATAGGTTTTGAGTTGGGAAGTTGAGCATTACACCATTCTGAATCACTGAGCAGCTGGCAGTGTGGAGCAGAAGGAAGTGACCTACAGTTGGTGCGGCTCCAATAAGGAAAGACTTTGTTTTCCAAGACAGAGTACTGAAATGTTCTAAAGACTCACATCAGGACAAATAATTTATTGTTGATTAATTTTAAACTAGTCAACAAACAGGTAAGCACCTCTGTACAATTTATTGTACAGTGTCACTTCTTTATAGTGAAGTGGTAGGGTAGGTAGCACAACCATCATCCAGGTATTTGACCGACTGCACAGCTGTGAGCTAACAGACTGTGCGGCTCTGTTTTGCAGCCAGTATAGATTCTTATCACAGTGGTGCTGTGAACAGGCTGGGAAAATATGCCCCATCGTCCGCCTGCAGGTTAATGTAAACATCACCTCTGCAGCACACTGTATTTGCGCGCACGTGTCACAGCATACACAGGATACTCTAACCTCCCTGTTTCCACTCCCTCCCTTCCTCCAGCTGATTACATCCCCCAGTGAGGAGAACAGTATGTATGTTCAGCAGAGGGATGAGTACCTGGAGTCTGTGTGTGAGATGGCCATCAGGAAAGTCTCTATCATAACTATTTTTGGCTCTTTGACCAACTCCACCATGAAAATCGACCACTATCAGATAGGTAAGTAGTTCCATATGCAGTGTGAGAGGGTTCAATCCATTTTTGTTTTTTTGCTCCTTGTTTTGACATGGTATGCGCCACTTAATCGCTATTAACTGTAGCAAGTCTTTCAGTTGCTCAGCCAGGAACTTTTTTTGAATAGCTCATGTGGCTCTCAATTTGGAGCAGATGTTTTCCGGACGTGCAGCATTTCTCAACTGCAACATTTTGAAACATTTTTGAAGTTTTCAGCACTGAAGATGGATTTCCCAAACAGCCCTTACATGCAGCAAAACACTGCAGTTAACCAGCAAAAGGTTGTAATTCTAAATCAAAATCATGTTTCCGCTGTCAGTAAATCTTCCTTAGGATGACAGAGTCATCGTAGATCCAGCTAAATGCTTTTCCTGTCATTTTAAGAGCTGCTGCTTTTCTGTTCAACTTTGTGAAAACACAGAATACTCACATGTACTATGAGGAAAACAATATTAAACCAGTAACACAACAGTGGGAACTTCTGTGCACCACACAAAAACAAACAAAAAAACCCAAACAAGTTAACTAGAAACACAGAACAACAAAGCAGTTAGTCCAGGTTTATTTTTATTGCCCCGATTTACAACAACAGCCATCCCAAGTTGTTTTATATACTAAAGACCCTGCAATACAAGAGAGTTTGACTTTAACACGTTGTCTACTCAAGCTTGCTCTCTACTTAGTACTGAAATAAACAGACTCAGGCATTCTGTCATAAATGTAAGTAAGTTTGAATGTTTTTAGGAATACAGTAGATGTGATTTGCCTTAAAATACCATTTTTCAGGGAAATGTTGTTGTGTGAGTGCTGTCCATACTGAGACTCTGGCAAGGAAAAGTGTCTCCTGCCATGTCTGCTGTCCTGTCCTTGTACCTTCCTCACATTATGTCAAACTAGATGTGTTCAACAGAGATCTCTGCTCCCACAGTCACATCCAGAATGCGCACCGACTCTGCCAAAGCCACAGTGTTTTGTGCTTCTCTGTGCAGGTGATACTAAACAGTGTTGACCTCTGAATTCAGTGATTCGGCTCATTTACCATAATACCGTTGCTTATTTTAGTAATTACACTTTATTTGTAGCTAGAGGTAGGAATGCCTCCAGCTTCCAATCCAAAATGTGATGAGTTCAGCAGCTATGAAGTACAGGAGTCTGTATAACATGTACCAGGAGAGCAAACCAGAGTGCATACCTTTCCTGTGCATCATCTCCTGCGGAGTTGATGTGTAAGCTGGAGACATTTAATTCATCACACCCACATGCACACAGAGAGCAGTTATAACAGTGCTTGAAAACCTACTTGTTCAAATGCAACAAAACTGCTGCTGTTTTTGTGAGACGCACTGCGTCATTTGTGCTTGGCTTCTATTTTGAGACATTTTATAGCTGTCTCAAACCAGAGGCTGCGGTTGATGTGTGTTAACTGCTCTTTGTTAAGCTTTTTAAGTCTGTCACTCAATGTGCAGATGAGGTTTTATCCAGACATCATGTTTTTATGTAGTCACATTGTTGTGACCCACCTCTGTTGGTAAGTCTTCATTCATATTAATTATGAAGGCTTGATTTAAGTTTAGGTTAAGGTAAGCAACAGTATGTAAATGAATCTCAAGAAAGTAAATGGAAGTCAACATAAGAGTCCTTGGAAGTGAGAGAAACGCACTGTGGGTGGTCATGTACAAACAGCTGGTCCTTTCAGCATTGCCCCTCCTCTGGTTACAGTGACTTCATCTTTGGGTTGTAGCCTAGCTGGCCAAGTGTATGTTTTGCATATAGACCATATTAAAGAATGTTTGCTGTACATATCTGTGTGTGCAGTCTGTCTTCTGCCACCTACATGTACTGGGGGTTTCCTGACTTGATTGCTCATACACATTACACAGCAGAGAGTGGGCAAACCAGCCACCAAGAACACACTGTTCTGTGGTCCGTATGTCATACACACACACACGGAAGGAGCTATGATTAAAGGCTTTGGTCTGCATAAACACCAGCTCCATTAGACTTCTGAGACATCCAACCCTTTTAGATCTCAGCTGCTGTCTGTCCAGTTTGTCCTGCATGCTTCAGTTCTGCTCTTCACTCAAGAGTCTAATTCTTAAACTTCTCAGACAAATTTGTTAAAGGAGCAGTTTTTTGAAATCAGCATAGATAACTAAACTAAAAGAGGAGTAAGCATATTAACTGGGAAACAATTGCTCTTCATTTTACGTTAAGAAATATGACTGTAACATGCCTTAAGCTGTTTTTGTATCTGCCCTGTACTTTTCTAGCCTTTTGAAGCCATAACCATTTGAATAATTGTCAGGAAAAAAACAAAAAAACAAAACAACATTCAGAAGACTCACTGTCACCAAGCAATCACTTGGTGACAGTGAGAAGAAGAAAAAGAAAAAACTCCTTTTGAACAGGAAGAAACCTCAGGTTCAGTGAGAGGCAGCCATCTGCCGCAACCGACTGGCAGTGAGGGGAGGGAGACATGACAGAAGACAGATTAACCAATAGTGTGCAGTTTTCCTTCTTTCCCCAATTTTCCCAATCTGATATTCCGGGCAATATATTAGATTTACATTTGACTTTTGGACCATTTCACTAAGATTCCAAATACAATAAATGTTATGTTCCTTTGATTTTAACAGTTAATTGATATTCTTTAAAGGGGAAATTAGTACCCCCTTTAAAGTAGGAAAGTAGATATTGAATCCTTCTAATGTGCCTTTATTTCTCCAGGGAATGACAAGCCTATGAAGGGCTTTCGTCAGGAAGACCTGGTAAACCAGGATCTGATCACAGAGCTGAGGAAAGAGTTTGGCATGACCTACGAGGAGTTCTACATGGTCCTCACAGACACTGACATGAGAGTCAAGGTAGAGACTTACTCTTTCTAAGCAATATAGGAGGATTATGTGAAGGCTGTGGCTCTATAGTGTAGTGGTTTGCACATTTGCCTAACAGTGAAAGATCCCTATTTAAGTACCAGGAGGAGGAAAAAAAATCCCTTGACAGCTGTGTCGGGAAGAGCATCAAATACACCAAATTAAACACAAGTATACCTGTTGTAGTGACTTGTGAATAATTTAATTCAGGTTTAGGTAAATAGGGCCAGACCACAGTCACATCAAGGCATGTAAAATTGATAATAAAGGGGCAGCCAAAAGTAGCTAGTATGTGATGGGCAGCCCCATAACAGAATGGCCGTGCTGTGTAGATCAATTAACTTGTTGAATACTTAAATTAATGCGGTGTGAATTTGGAAAGCATGTAAGTCAAGCTGTTTTTTCACTCTAAAATGTAAAGATGTCCCCTAAATGAACCACACACACTCACGTCTTGATTCAATTCAATTTTCAATTCAATTCAATTTTATTTATATAGCGCCAAATCACAACAAAAGTCACCTCAAGGCGCTTCATAGATACAGAGAAAAGCCCAACAATCATATGACCCCCTATGAGCAAGCACTTTGGCAACAGTGGGAAGGAAAAACTCCCTTTTAACAGGAAGAAACCTCCGGCAGAACCAGGCTCAGGGAGGGGCGGCCTTCTGCCACGACCGGTTGGGGAGAAAGAAGGAAGACAGGATAAAAGACATGCTGTAGAAGAGAGACAGAGGTTAATAACAGATATGATTGAATGCAGAGAGGTCTATTAATACATAGTGAGTGAGAAAGGTGACTGGAAAGGAAAAACTCAATGCATCATGGGAATCCCCCGGCAGCCTACATCTATTGCAGCATAACTAAGGGAGGATTCAGGGTCACCTGGTCCAGCCCTAACTATATGCTTTAGCAAAAAGGAAAGTTTTAAGCCTAATCTTAAAAGTAGAGATAGTGTCTGTCTCCCGAATCCAAACTGGAAGCTGGTTCCACAGAAGAGGGGCCTGAAAACTGAAGGCTCTGCCTCCCATTCTACTTTTAAATACTCTAGGAACAACAAGTAGGCCTGCAGAGCGAGAGCGAAGTGCTCTAATAGGGTGATATGGTACTACAAGGTCATTAAGATAAGATGGGGCCTGATTATTTAAGACCTTGTATGTGAGGAGCAGGATTTTGAATTCAATTCTGGATTTAACAGGAAGCCAATGAAGGGAAGCCAAAACAGGAGAAATATGCTCTCTCTTTCTAGTCCCTGTCAGGACTCTTGCTGCAGCATTTTGGATTAGCTGAAGGCTTTTCAGTGAGTTTTTTGGACATCCTGATAATAATGAATTACAGTAGTCCAGCCTGGAAGTAATAAATGCATGAACTAGTTTTTCAGCGTCACTCTGAGACAGGATATTTCTAATTTTAGAGATGTTGCGCAAATGGAAGAACGCAGTCTTACATATTTGTTTAATATGTGCATTGAAGGACATATCCTGGTCAAAAATGACTCCAAGGTTCCTCACAGCGTTACTGGAGGCCAAGGTAATGCCATCCAGAGTAAGAATCTGGTTAGATACCATATTTCTAAGATTTTCAGGGCCGAGTACAATAACCTCAGTTTTATCTGAATTAAGAAGCAGAAAGTTAGCGGCCATCCAGGTCTTTATGTCTTTAAGACATTCCTGCAGTTTAACTAATTGGTGTGTGTTATCTGGCTTCATGGACAGATAGAGCTGGGTGTCATCAGCATAGCAGTGAAAATGAATGCTATGTCTTCTAATGATACTGCCTAAGGGAAGCATGTATAATGTAAACAGAATTGGTCCTAGCACTGAACCCTGTGGAACTCTATAATTAACCTCAGTGTGTGAAGAGGACTCTCCATTTACATGCACAAATTAATTAATTATCGGAAATAATTAATTACATAAATATTTACAACAAATGTAATTAATTAATTAATTATTGACACATTTAATTAATTAATGACACATTTAATTAATTATTGACACATTTAATTATTTATTTATTTATTTATTTCACATTTTAATTAATTATTGCCACATTTAAATAATTATTTAATTGTGTATTTAATTAATTCATTTTGGCACAGTTGACTCCTTCAGGTCTCACCATGAAATAATTTTATCTGTCAACCTCACCCATCAAACTCAGGAGGCGGGGTTAACACTGATCGAGTCAAAACCATTGCTTTGGCCTGGTGGCCATTGTTTTTAGCACACAACAACCGGCATGTGGAAACTAACAGAACTGAACTTTGAAAAACCCTGTTTGTGTGTCACCAAATACTGTTTTAATATTTTTTTTAGCGAGAATGTAGTGATTTAATCTTCATATGTCTGGTCGGTTTGTCAAGATACAGCCTCTTTGCAAAAGTGCTTCGATGATTTTGGAGATGTCTGCCCAGGATAGACCCGTTCGCCTCGCAAGCAATCAAGTTATTACCACTGACAAAGCGCAGGCCCTGGTACACAGCTGTAATAACCCCCGCTGACACTGACTTCTTTTACTGAGGTTATATTTATCGGGGTTTTATTTCCTGATGTTCTTATGTGTCCTACGTGTTTCAGTCGCCAATTCTGAATTATAACTAACATTAAAAACATGTTTAAGGAGGAGAGAGAGCAAATAAATTCGATTAACAGCTGATCTTTGGGTTTTTGTTCAGTAATCAGCGTGACCTGCGTATAAACGTATAAAAGAGATAACGTTGGTGTTTCCGTCATGTAGTAACTGCTGGCTTTAACTGTACAAAGGTTGTTCGACACTATGAAACACATACAGACTTCATGATGTTCGGCTAATATTTTTATTGTGAATAGTAATCATGAGGGTAAACGGCCCTGTACACCACGGAGCGAGGTCAGCATATCCACGATATCGTCAGCTCTATGAGTTAACAGTTTCCCAGCTGACTAGTCTAACTGACATGTACGAATATGTCACGGGTCATATCAATATGATTTTACAGAAGATCATCCTTATTACTGCCAACTATTCCAGAGACATGAAAATCTACAGCATAAAGAACAAAAAAATATAGCAGTCTAACGCAACACTGTAACAGAGATGAACCGTCAGTTTGTCGCAGATCAAAGTGGAATGAAAGTGATTGGTTGAACAGGTGTTCGTGATCTGTGTTTTCTGCATTTTCATCAGCGTACGAGACTCAGCAGCAGATTAGAATAACAGTTACACATTTAATAAATCACCAAATGAATACACGCAAGAAACGAGCAAACCTGTTCAATCCGAGAATTTGAGTTTGTGTTCCCTCAGCTGCAGACTCGCTGCTGTTTAAATGTTTGAGAGGAAGATTAGATATAAAGCAAACGTCAAACATAGACTCAGTCTGCGTTCACATTTGATATGAGGCCAGGACGGATAATGGCTGTGTCCTGTTTGAAGATCATATATGTAAAATTGTTGTCTGACCTCCGTCGATCCAGCCGCTCAGAGTCCGTGGTTACCATGGTTACTGCATAAGCACCTATAATGTAAACAGCTGACACAGCGGAAACCTACCGGGAGCATGGGTGTTTATGTTTTTCATTGCAAAAGAACTGTCTGTCTATGTTTCAGTGCCCTGGTCTGCCACAGTTTCCACCAGCCCCACTCCAGTCTCAGCAGTTTAGTGACCTGACTGTTCCATTTTTAACTTTTGGTGTTTCTGCCTATCACAAGATTGATAACTTCAGTCAGCACTGTAGTGCATCATTCTCACATCAGAGGGACATTTGAATACTGTTTTATACAGCATATGACTGAAAGATGAATATCAAGCAGGCATAAGTGTGATGTTTATTGAACTGAGATCTCCTACTGTCATTTCTGTTGCTGGAGATGTCCACTCTAATTTAATTTAATTTAATTTAATTTAATTTAATTTAATTTAATTTAATTTAATTTAATTTAATTTAATTTAATTAGTTTGCTGCTTTGAATTATATGCAAACATGTCCATGTGGATTATATAAGTTGCTTGAGGAAGAGAAAATATGTTCATCAAAAGAAGACAGTTGAGGTACTCGGGGCATCTAACCAGGATTCCTCCTGGACTCCTAGGTAGGTGAGGTGTTTTTGGCCATGTCCTACTGGGAGGAGGTCTCAGCGGGCTTGGGGAATACTGTGTCCTCCAGGATGAGCTGGAAGGCATGGCTGGGTTGAAGGAAGTCTGTCAAATTGATAAGCAGAGGAAGTGGTGCAGCACCTGGTTCTGTTTGTAGAAGCTCAGATGTAGGGGCAGCCAATCAGATGAAAGCTGGCGTAAATAGAGGAGGGGTTGGGGTGGGGGCTCCAAAAGACTGTAGCATGCAAAACCACTACTTTGTACAATTTCTGTCGTCTACAGACAAAATCATCTTAACTTGTGATCTTGTAAGCTGCTGGTACTTGAGTTGTTTTATGCCTTTGAACAGAGCCTGGTGGGTATTTGGTCCTGCTTCTGGCATCAGTGCTAAGTTACACTAATCCAGCTGCTGGGTGTAATTTGTTATTAACTGGACTAGTTCATTTATCTATCTCTAGTATGCATTTGAAGAACTCATAATCTTCTGTGTTCTCCCTAGCTGCCCTGGGCTTATCCGTGGCCTTCATCTTAAAATTCAGAGACAACATGTTCCATGTGCTGACTGGCCAGTTCACTACTGTTCTGGTCACAGGCCTCTCCCTCTTCCTCTTTGACTTCCACCCTTCGCTGGACTTCTTCCTCCAGGCACCCACGGTCCTGCTGGCCATCTTTATCTACAATGCCAGCTGGCCCAAGGACCTGGAATATAGCCTGCAGCGGGAGAAACTACGGGTCATCAACGGGGAGGTGTTTGAGAGGTCAAGAGGGGTAGGAGACAAACCACAAATCCTCAGTAGTCACGCACACAAGCCCACACACTCCTTTTCCTCACACAACTTCGCTCACCTAACCCCGATGTATATCCACTTCCTCTACTCCCGCCCACATACCAAGTGCTCTGCAGGAAACTTGGCTCTTGTTTCTCTGTAATGTCATTTCTTGAGTGCAAGAGGAAACCTGATTCCCAGCTATGAAAATAGCATCCAGGCTCATGCTGGAGCCTTACTTCATAGAATTCCTTTAGTAGTCAAGTGTTTTTTGATGGAAGAAGCTATTTAACAATACAGTAGTCTGTGGGGATACTATCCTGGAATTCTTTTCATCCCCAGCGTCCTGTTCTGTATTGAAGAAACCCTGTAAATCAGGTGAAATGCCAGGTTTCAGGTGTTTGTTTCTTTGCTAGAGCACTAACAAAAATACCCTCTCCATTGGCAGCCGTGGCTTTAAAATGCACGGTACTTCCCCGGTGTTTTTCGGGGAGTAAATACTGCCCTCCACTTTCTGAAAACAGAAAAAAGATGTGCACAGTGCCTCAATGTCTGCAGATTTGTCCACTGGATTTGATCACTTGTTCATTCATTCTGATGCCTTGTCTCTTTTTTGTGTTGCAGGACAGTGAGGAGCTCGAGCTCCTGACAAAGGCAAATGCAGACAGTGTTTCTGATGAAGAGTCCTTGTAGTAATGATAGAGCTCACTCCCAAGTATCCAGAGGATACTCTGCATCTTTCCTGCTGCTGATATCGAACTGGACAATTGACTGGATGGAACATGGTCACAGATTGTCTGTGAAAGCATTTATTTGAACAGTGATAAGCAGGTAAACGGTGAAAGATACTGTTGATAGATTATATGATAGACTCCTAGAATTAAAAACAAAGTGTTTAATAACAGAATTAGCGAAATGTGTATATTTTGGAAACGTGCCTGTCTGTGGATGACTGCTGTCATTCATATGGGGGAAAGTACCAGCAACGCTGTTTGTTGGAAAATAAGTGATACTTTTGGATTCATTATGGATTCCTTTTATGGACAGTGTATTTCTTTACATGATTCCTGTTGTACATGCTGCTATTTGACTGCTTGCTGGTGCTGGACGTCTAAGGACCAGAAACTGCAGTTTCAGGATTGTTTTGATAATAGATTTGTTTGAAATTGTGGTGATTTTGAATCTTTATCCACACTATGATGAATTCAGTTTGTATTGTACTGTGGAAGAGGCAGTTTATTTTTTTATTTGTTTATTTTCTGAGCCAGAATAAGTGGCATTGACATAATTGCCACTAATGCCTGACTTTCTGTCAGCACCACAAACTCCCTGCCTCTCTTACTTGGGGCTTGAATATTTTCTTGTTAAACTGTAAAATAACATTGTCTAAAGATTGTTGTTTGTGCCATTAAAATCCTCACGTGTGAATGCATTTTCTTGTAAAATAAATGGCAAGTTGTTTTACTTCTGTGCAAGTAATGCAATTTAATACAATCGCTGATGTCTTGTCATAAATTTGTGCATTTATTTAAATACTGAGGTTTTCTGGAGGAAGACCTAAAGGGTACTAGCTGCTCTAACTCCATGTTTTTCTTCTATTACTTTGCACATGCTTGATAGCTGTTTTAGCTCCCTATCAGTTCCTTTAAGCCAACTCTTAGATAGTTTACCCACCTGCTGAATAACAGTGTTCCACACCCACTAACATTATACAGATCCAAGAGAAAAGAGACTGTAACGCAGTCTGATGTCTAAGCTTTAAATGAACAAGACTCACTTGTACATACACTTTGGCCATGTTTAATACAAACTCTGTCTCTTGCTCTATGGCAGCTGAGAGATGCTCCAGCCTCCCCATGCCCTTAATTGGATAAGTGGAAGAAAATGGGTAGGTGGATTCAAGCCCTTCTTACTCGCAAAGTGTTTTTGCAAATGTGATTGCATTGAGGGGACAGTAAGTTGAGAAGGTCTAAAACTACTGTAGATATTACAAGTACGGCAGGTTGTTTCAATCATTACATGACCACTAAAATATACTTGGAAATATTTTTCCACTTTTGCCACTAGGGGGAGGTGTTGCTCAAAAGATTATTGCAGCGCATTGGCACTGAAAGTGAGACAAATAATTTAAAGGACCTGGTAGTAAACAAATGTTTATTTTCATATAGCCATATAGAAACAAAGAATAAATAGAAACAATGTATAGCAACAGAAACTTTACAAAAGAGAAATAATGTGATGCTTTTAATAATATTATTGGTAACTGCACTTCAAATGCAACAGATGTCCAATAAAAATGTTCTATTATCTACAAAATCAACGTGTGTGCTGAAACTATGTAAGTCTGATCTAAAAAAGCCTGTTAGAGATGACACACGATGCAATAATGTTTTAAGTTGAAATAAACAAAAAAAAACAAACCCGGCAAAAACTAAAGTACGCAATCCATTTCTGAACCTTCAGGTTCATCCATAAATTTACTGACTAACCAGATCTGACGCTGCTAAGTATAAAGCAGCGTACTATGCTATATAGGGAATGTTAAAGAACTGGATATGTGAAAGCATTTTTCTTCCCTTCACTAAGTGCTACAAAATAGTCGTCTGTGCCAACTGCCCGGTGGGAGATGGGAAAGACACACAAAGGTTTTGGGCCAAAGGAAGGTAGCACCAAGGACCAGCTGCAGGCCAGTGTGCATCATTGGAATGCACGCACCTTTTATCACCATACCCCTGGTGATAGCCATCCTGATAACCGTGTTCGTTGATGGTAACCATAGCCACCATATTAGTCTTCAGGGCAGCGCATGCGAAGCCACTGCTGGATGGCCATCTCCTGTCTGCGGAGCTGCATAGCAGGCACGTGCAGAGGGGGGGGCTAGAGGGGCTTGAGCACCCGCCCCTTTCCTGATGGGTGCCCAAAGTGCCCTTTTGTTGAGGCAACTTTTTAAAAAAATATATATATATTTTTTTTTTTAATGTGTGTGTGCGGAGTCCTGTCTGTGCCCCTCAACAATAATATTTAACTATTAATCACAGTTTTGCTAAATAAAAGGATCTGGCTTGCATCAGTCACATGATCACATTTAACCAATGATCGCCCTTGACGGCAGAACGCGCTGGTTACGAGCCGGGAACGAGCTCACAAAGAGCACGCGCATTTTTAGCGGTCCGGAGCTGTAGGAGAAACACAAGTTAACTCAGAGACACAGACTGATGCGACACAACCAGTAAGTAGGTGTACAGCGTGCACTGTAGTGTGTAGCACACAGGAGTATTAGCTTATTAGCTTAAATGCATATACTATTATACGAAATGCATATACTATTATATATTGTACATATATTTATTAGTTTCAGATGTAGCCATTCTTGTATTTTGCTTGTTTACATTATTGTATTTTGCACAACTCTGTTGCTTGTGAAGCTCGCACACAAGAATTTCACTCACATGTGCTTTACCAGTGTACCTGCACATGTGATGTGACAATAAAAGTGATTTGATTTGATTTGATTTTTGATTTATTACGTACACGTTGGTAAGCTGTCTTGTTGCAACTGACGAACTGAAACAAACGAGCGTGCTGTGTGTGCAACAGCGCGACAAACATTACCTGTCCTTTTATTAACTGCACATGTAGTGCTGGTCACAGCTGCTGGCTACCTGTGTAAGGCTGTCATGGGTCTGTAGCTCTGTCACCGTTTTAGGGAACATATTTAGTTTTAAAGTAAGTTTCCGGGCTTTTCCTGCCTTTCTGGAGGGATTATATTTCACTAAAAAACAATTTAATATGCATGTCCACATAATTATGCATTATTATAATTATAATATATTAAAAACACACGCTGTATTTTAAAGAACATACATTAAGAAGCAGATTATATTAGATTTATATTTTAAATAAGACAAAAGTTGGATTTTACAGCAGTAAAATTATTGTATCTCTACAGTTTAAACATGTAATAAGCTTTGCCCTGCACAGAGTGGATAGTGAAACAAATGGAATCATCATAATGACATTATTTCATATTTATTACTTCCCCCTCCTCATTGCTTTATTATTGTAACTCTAGTTGGTTTTTGCTCTTGGTGGCGCTGTCACTTGGTGTTCGCTCGCTCTGTGGTAGAGTATCACTTCCTGTTCCTGCTCAAACACAGTGGTGTTTCTGAGTAGCTTATTTGCTTAGCGATTTAATTAACAACTTTTAAATACATTCTTCTTTCATAGTATAATCTTCACGTGCTTCCTCCGAAGCACACTTTCTGTGTACTCACTACCTAATTTATAGCCAAAGTATTCACTCACTGTCTCTGTACTGTCTCGCTAGCCTAGCTTAGCTCGTAGCCGACTCATTAGCACCATGGCTACTTCACCTGTCCCTCCTGCACTTTCTTGCTCATTGTGTCAGATGTTTAGTTACTCCTCGGCCTCCTTTAGCAGTAATGATATCTGTAACAAATGTAGCATATTTGCAGCGCTGGAGGCCAGGATTACTGAATTGGAGACTCGGCTTCGCACCCTTCATTCACCCGCAGCTAGCCAGGCCCCTGTAGCTGGTGCAGCCGAAAATAGCGTAGGCCCCGCTAGCTGTTCCCCGGCAGGTCCCAAGCAGCTGGGGAATCAGGGCGGCTGGGTCACGGTGAGGAGGAAGCATAGTCCTAAACAGAAGCCCCAGGTACACCACCAACCCGTTCATGTGTCTAACCGTTTTTCCCCACTCGGCGACACACCCGCCGGGGGTCAAACTCTGGTAATTGGCGATTCTGTTCTCAGACATGTGAAGTTAGAGACACCGGCAACCATAGTCAATTGTCTTCCAGGGGCCAGAGCAGGCGACATTGAAGGAAATTTAAAACTGCTGGCTAAGGGTAAACGTAAATTCAGTAAAATCATAATTCACGTCGGCAGTAATGACACCCGGTTACGCCAATCGGAGGTCACTAAAATCAATATTGAATCGGTGTGCAACTTTGCCAAAACAATGTCGGACTCTGTAGTTTTCTCTGGTCCCCTCCCCAATCAGACCAGGAGTGACATGTTTAGCCGCATGTTCTCCTTAAATTGCTGGCTGTCTGAGTGGTGTCCCAGAAACGATGTGGGCTTCATAGATAATTGGCAAACCTTCTGGAGGAAACCTGGTCTTGTTAGGAGAGACGGCATCCATCCCACTTTGGATGGAGCAGCTCTCATTTCTAGAAATATGGACAAATTTATTAAACCCCCCAAAATATGACTATCCAGAGTTGGGACCAGGAAGCAGAGTTGCAGTCTTACACGCTTCTCTGCAGCTTCTCTCCTCCTGCTACCCCCCCAAAAACCCATCTCCATAGAGACTGTGTCAGCTTCCAAAAAGACAAAAAACAAACTAAAAACCAGCAACAAACAACTTAAACATAAACAATCACAAAGAAAGAACAATACAGTATCCACATCTGAACCAAAGAGTAAAACAGTGAAATGTGGATTATTAAATATTAGGTCTCTCTCCTCCAAGTCTCTGTTAGTACATGACTTAATAATTGATCAACAAATTGATTTACTCTGCCTTACAGAAACCTGGTTGCAGCAGGATGATTATGTTAGTTTAAATGAATCAACACCCCCGAGCCATTCTAACTACCAGAAATCTCGAAGCACAGGCCGAGGGGGCGGTGTGGCAGCAATTTTTCACACCAGCCTATTAATTAATGAAAGACCAAGACAGACTTTTAATTCATTTGAAAGCCTGATGCTTAACATTGTCCACCCCAGCTGTGAAACTCAGAAACCAGTCTTACTTGTTATCATCTATCGTCCACCTGGGCCTTACACAGAGTTTCTGTCTGATTTCTCAGACTTTATATCTAATTTAGTTCTGAGCTCAGATAAAATAATTATTGTGGGTGATTTTAACATCCATGTAGATGCTAAAAATGACAGCCTCAACATGGCATTTAATCTGTTATTAGACTCAATTGGTTTCTCTCAAAATGTAAAAGAACCCACCCACCACTTTAATCACACTCTAGATCTTGTTTTAACATATGGCATCGAACCTGAACATTTAACAGTGTTTCCTGAAAACCCTCTCCTGTCTGATCATTTCCTGATAACATTTACTTTTACAATAATTGATTACACAGCGGTGAAGAGTAGACTTTATCAAAGTAGATGTCTTTCTGAAAGCACTGTAACTAAGTTTAAGAATATAATCCACCCACTGTTATCATCTCCAATGCCCTGTACCAACACAGAGCAAAGCAGCTATCTGAACGCTACCCCAACAGAGGTCGATTATCTTGTTAATAATTTCACCTCCTCACTACGTACGACTCTGGATACTGTAGCTCCTGTGAAAACTAAGGCCTCAAATCAGAAGTACCTGACTCCGTGGTATAATTCTGAAACACGTACCCTAAAGCAGATGACTCGTAATCTGGAGAGGAAATGGCGTGTCACAAATTTAGAGGATCATCATTTAGCCTGGAGAAATAGTTTGCTGCTTTATAAGAAAGCCCTCCGCAAAGCCAGAACATCTTACTATTCATCACTGATTGAAGAAAATAAGAACAACCCTAGGTTTCTCTTCAGCACTGTAGCCAGGCTGACAAAAAGTCAGAGCTCTTTTGAGCCAACCATCCCTTTAACGTTAACTAGTAATGACTTCATGAACTTCTTCACAAATAAAATTTTTATCATTAGAGAAAAAATTACCAATAATCATCCCACAGATGTAATATTATCTACAGCTACTCTTAGTACCATTGATATTAAGTTAGACTCTTTTTCTCCAATTGATCTTTCTGAGTTAACTTCAATAATTACTTCCTCCAAACCATCAACGTGTCTTTTAGACCCCATTCCTACAAAACTGCTCAAAGAAGTCCTGCCATTAATTAATTCTTCGATCTTAAATATGATCAACCTATCTCTAATAATCGGCTATGTACCACAGGCCTTCAAGCTGGCTGTAGTTAAACCTTTACTCAAAAAGCCATCTCTAGACCCAGCAGTCTTAGCTAATTATAGGCCAATCTCCAACCTTCCTTTCATATCAAAAATCCTTGAAAGAGTAGTTGTCAAACAGCTAACAGATCATCTGCAGAGGAATGGTTTATTTGAAGAGTTTCAGTCAGGTTTCAGAGCTCAGCACAGCACAGAAACAGCTTTAGTGAAGGTTACAAATGATCTTCTTATGGCCTCTGACAGTGGACTCATCTCTGTGCTTGTCCTGCTAGACCTCAGTGCAGCGTTCGATACTGTTGATCATAATATCCTATTAGAGCGATTAGAACATGCTGTAGGTATTACAAGTACTGCGCTGCAGTGGTTTGTATCATATCTATCTAATAGACTCCAATTCGTGCATGTAAATGGAGAGTCCTCTTCACACACTGAGGTTAATTATGGAGTTCCACAGGGTTCAGTGCTAGGACCAATTCTGTTTACATTATACATGCTTCCCTTAGGCAGTATCATTAGAAGACATAGCATACATTTTCACTGCTATGCAGATGACACCCAGCTCTATCTGTCCATGAAGCCAGATAACACACACCAATTAGTTAAACTGCAGGAATGTCTTAAAGACATAAAGACCTGGATGGCCGCTAACTTTCTGCTTCTTAATTCAGATAAAACTGAGGTTATTGTACTCGGCCCTGAAAATCTTAGAAATATGGTATCTAATCAGATTCTTACTCTGGATGGCATTACCTTGGCCTCCAGTAACGCGGTGAGGAACCTTGGAGTCATTTTTGACCAGGACATGTCCTTCAACGCACATATTAAACAAATATGTAAGACTGCTTTCTTCCATTTGCGCAACATCTCTAAAATTAGAAATATCCTGTCTCAGAGTGACGCTGAAAAACTAGTTCATGCATTTATTACTTCCAGGCTGGACTACTGTAATTCATTATTATCAGGATGTCCAAAAAACTCACTGAAAAGCCTTCAGCTAATCCAAAATGCTGCAGCAAGAGTCCTGACAGGGACTAGAAAGAGAGAGCATATTTCTCCTGTTTTGGCTTCCCTTCATTGGCTTCCTGTTAAATCCAGAATTGAATTCAAAATCCTGCTCCTCACATACAAGGTCTTAAATAATCAGGCCCCATCTTATCTTAATGACCTTGTAGTACCATATCACCCTATTAGAGCGCTCCGCTCTCGCTCTGCAGGCCTACTTGTTGTTCCTAGAGTATTTAAAAGTAGAATGGGAGGGAGAGCCTTCAGTTTTCAGGCCCCTCTTCTGTGGAACCAGCTTCCAGTTTGGATTCGGGAGACAGACACTATCTCTACTTTTAAGATTAGGCTTAAAACTTTCCTTTTTTCTAAAGCATATAGTTAGGGCTGGACCAGGTGACCCTGAATCCTCCCTTTGTTATGCTGCAATAGATGTAGGCTGCCGGGGGATTCCCATGATGCATTGAGTTTTTCCAGTCACCTTTCTCACTCACTATGTATTAATAGACCTCTCTGCATTGAATCATATCTGTTATTAACCTCTGTCTCTCTTCCACAGCATGTCTTTATCCTGTCTTCCTTCTCTCACCCCAACCGGTCGCAGCAGATGGCCGCCCCTCCCTGAGCCTGGTTCTGCCGGAGGTTTCTTCCTGTTAAAAGGGAGTTTTTCCTTCCCACTGTCGCCAAAGTGCTTGCTCATAGGGGGTCATATGATTGTTGGGTTTTTCTCTGTATCTATGAAGCGCCTTGAGGCGACTTTTGTTGTGATTTGGCGCTATATAAATAAAATTGAATTGAATTGAATTGAATAGTAATAAATAATAATGTAAGGATTCTGGATCAGCACCATGATGCCCATAGTATATACAGTATTCTGAAGAAGGACATGAGGAGGAAACAGCAGGAGCTGTGTGAAGCTACTAAAGGCAGTGCTATAACATTTTTCTGTCATCATTTTATTATAGATTAAGTGCAAGAGTTGTTAGGTGTGGATGATTAGATTATAGTTTATTGCAATAGCAAGTTGTGCCTTGTTCTCACATAGCAAGTGGAGAGTGATATATGAAATGATGGAAGGAAGAAGAAGGAAGAGTGATTCACAGGCAGAGCCTAAATGATTTCTCACAGTTTTTTGTTGCCTTATGGTTCCAAGCGCTGTCACCAATCTTTGCATTTTGTTATTATCTCATGACACTTGTTTAATCAGCTACCATCTCTCCTCTGGACTTTTTAATGTCTACAGTCTCAGATCAACACAGCCCTGCCCTTCCCATATTAGATTCTTGATGAATGTGTGTTGTTGTTATTCAGCCTGGTTCAATGTGCCCCTTTTTAACTTTGAGCACCCGCCCCTTTAAACCTCTCTGCACGGCCCTGCTGCATAGAGTCTACCAGGTCATAGATAATGGCCATGGACCACATGGGTGAGGGGTACCAGCACTTAACATTGCCGTCCTTCCCCACCAGCAGCATGGAGAAGTATTCTGGGCTGATTTGGAAGTAGTTTCTCATGTCCTTCACGAGGGTAGCTGAGAGCCCTTCACGCTCCACGGTAGCACTCCCTGGATGGACCAGAGGATCAGGTTAGGAACAACCTATTAAAGAGTGAATTTCACAATAGATGTAGCACATCGACATTTTCCTCTTCCTCTAAACTTATCACACTGAACTCAGATACCAAAAAAGTAGAGACCTTAGCTTTCAGAAAATATATCTGTTCACTATTTTGTATTAAAAATTCTTACCATTGATAGGATAGAGCTCCAAGACTCCGCCCATATCTGGCAACTGTGTGCCAACCAGCTTCAGAATGGCGATGTGCCTCATGCCTGTGTAACCATGGCAACCTTTTTTTGAAAAGACATCAGAATGAGGCAAACAATTTTTAGACAACAGCATGACTTCAAATGAGAACAGCAGTATGCTATCAAAGTTTACCTTGGACTATGACCCTGACTGACATGACCAGAAGAGCCTCGGCAAGCAGATTTACAGATGCTGGGAGGAAGTCATACTTGTTTTCTGCAAACAGAACAAAATGTGAAGACACGTACTGAGCAAGCTGCCAACACATCACTGTAATGCACGCCAGAAAAATTAACACTGTTTTTTAAATCTATTTATCCAGATGTGAAAAATAAAAGTTGTGTGCATGTGTTTACTGTCAGGTAATCACCGGCACTGGCAGACATTTTCAGAAGTAGGATGCGGCTGGTCCCCAATGTTACAAAGCCTAGCCTGAGAGCAAGAATGTAGGCTGATGAGCCGGAGCACAGCCTGGGGCACAAGGGCACATGGCTGCGACTGGAAATGGATCCAGCCAAACCTGCTGGAATACATACAAACATGCACGCACACATGTTTATCAGACTTCCCCTTTACATTATGATTATTATACTGCCAAAGAATTTTTTAAAACTGTTGTGTGTGTCTCAGAAAGGTTTTAAAAAGACAACATTGACAGGATGTAAGTGTGAACTAAAACTTGCAGAAATAATGATCAAATACAAGACACTAAAAATAACACTGCGGGTTAATTTGGTTAAAAGAATATCACTCTGATTATGTTGTGTGAGCCGTTTAGAGATATGTGGTGGCTTTTCCTTTAATGGCTCATCTGTGAAACAGCTTATGAGGAGAAACAACTCAGTATAATGCAATACAAAGATGACCGTGTCATTGAGACTATATACCCCTTATCTTGTATATCAATATTCAGTAAGATGACCTTTATATTCCAAGAAATCTATGTATCAGGCAAGCTTTCAGGTCAATTCTTTAAGTAATCCAAGAGTTTTATGTGGATGTTGGCTGTTTTTGTTTATTCTCTGTCAAACTATGACTCAATAAGCACTGTTGCAACAGGGCTCACAGGGATTTTCAGTCTGGTTATTGTGTCATTTGGCATACCATAACATTTTCTTCCAATTTCTCTTCCTTAACAGTAATTTTTTGACAGCCACCCTCACAATGACACCATTTCTGATGTGGCTTCAGTAAGCAGTATATGGATCAACTGCAAGCCCAGATGCATCTCTCAGGTCCTGTGTCAGGTCTTTGCTGCATTTTTTCACCCTGATTTTTCACACTTCAAAAGCTTCAGGAGGTTTTTGCTCAGCGCAGCATCAGCACCACGGAAATACACGGATAAACTGAGCAGATATTTGAAGTTTACACAGCTACATTCTCGCCTGAAAATATGTTAAACGTTTATTTTGTGACCCAGAAAGAATAATAAGGGTAACATTAAAATTAACTAGCTGCCGCCATTGTTGGAAACTGAGCAGGGCTGCGCTACGAATTCTGGGACAAGGCTTCCTCTTCTTCAAGGTTTAACGGCAGCTGGCATCCTTGTACATGCACTGCTGCCATCTTCTGCTTCAGTCCGTTATTACACCCTTAAATACTACTACTTATTCCTGCGTCTTTTGGGATCTTACAAAGCTTCAAACGACACATCAACTATTAAATTAGTCGTCGACGATTTTGATAGTCGACTAATCGTGGCAGCCCTAGTCCAAATCAGTCTTCCAGCATGATGATGACCTAAAACATACCGGCCAAAGAAGTAGTACATTAAGGTCATTGAGTGGTCTAGTCAGTTTCCAGACCTCAATTGTATAGAAAACCTGTGGAGGGAGCTTAAGCTTTGAGTTCCCAAGTGGCAACTGAGAAACCTAAAGGACTTAGTTTCTGTAAAAAGGACCGGGCCAAAATCACTCCAGAGATGTGTGCAAACCTGGTGACAGACTATACGGCTGTACTGGCCAAGAGTTCCTTCACAAAGTACCCACTTGTGTTTTACTTGTGTATCAAATACTTTTTTCACTCAGTGACATGTGAATCCATTCATAACTCTGATATAATGTTTTTTTTTCTATATTTGTTAAAATAAAACTGCCATTAAAAATTAGACTTCATTTCTGTGTAAGTGAGCAAACGTATAAATTCAGCAGGATCAAATAATTTTCCCCGACTGTGTAAATGTCACTGACTTTGGCATTGTGTTGGTCATGCCTGATTGTTTTTCTTTGTGCTTTAGGGGATCATCAGAGTGCCTGCTCCCTGCCAGTACGCCCACAAGTTGGCTTTCCTTGTGGGTCAGAGCATCCACAAAGAGCCCAATATGAAACTGGATGACCAGCTTTTCTACCTTTAAAGATAAAAAGGCCCAGTTTGCATAGGAAATCTTATTTACTCATTTTTGTTGTTTGAGCTTAGTTGTTGTTGTTGTTTTGGAGGCAAATTGAATGCAATCAGTTATACTTTGAGGATCTGTTTGGGTTTAAGTGATGGGAAAAGTCTGTATTTGTTGAGTATCTATAATCTTTGGTTTTGTTATATTTGAGACTTTTATTGTCATCATTTGCAGCACAAGATTTAGACCTAGATGCTGTCTCTCACTTTCTGCATTCAATTAATCAATAAATCTGAGTTTGTAATTCCTGGCATTTCAAAGCAAGTCAGTCCAATATTACATTACAAAATATCAAATTTTGTTTGTTTTTTTTTATATAAAAGATTGCACATGCACACCCACACAATAATTTGTAACCATCAATATAGGCTGATAATTCTTATCATAAAGCTAGCACACAGTTGCAGACTTTTAAACAATATGGTCTTCAAGACACCATGGGGAAAGCTTAAACTGTTTGATTATAAATTGCCAGAGAGATACTCCCTACAGTATGTGACAAAATTTAATCGATTTGATTGATGGCCCTAATCATGACCTTTTGACCTCCCCCCTCCCCCCGGAAGTGTGTAATAAGCGTGACGAATTGCATCCGGAGAAGGGAGGGGTGGGAAACCCCCGGCATCCGGAGAAGGGAGGGGAAACCTGTTGTTGGAAAAAAAAGAAAAAAGTTTTTAGAGGGAGGGAGGGTCTGCAGCATGGGAGCGGAATAAAAGCAGAGCGGTGATGCAGCAGCTGATTCTGTGCTGTATAGAGAGACAGAGCGGCAGTTAGTTTTCCACAAACTCATAGTTTGAATTCTGTTTCAATATTTTGTCAATTTTCTCTGTATTTTTTTTTTTTTTTTTTTTTTTTTACAATAGCGGATGTAATTTTACTTTCTTAAGCTGCACCGGCGCGTGTAATGGGAAAAAAGAGTGACTTCTTATTGCCTGTAGAGAACCGTTTCTTTCAATAGTATTTTATTTTCCTATAATACAGACGCAGTAAAAAACCTTTAAGATACACCATAGCTTGTGATGAAAAGAAGAACTTTCTATCCGTTTGTAACCTACAGGCTGCCTACCTCGTATGTGTAAAAATGAATAAATATCCCTTAGTGAATACTACTTTTCCTTTTGATAGTCCCTTTTACAAGTGACTGAAAAACAAACCATAATTGCCGTGACAGGCGATCTTGTTACACACACACACACACACACACACACACACACCCCGCGGGTCAAGGAGGAATGAGACAGCAGATATCAGTTTTTTCTCAATGCTTATAACCTATATTGCGCCCCCCAAAAAAAATATTATTATTATTATTAAAACATCTATATGAGGTAGGTTTTGCGCAGCCTGCTCCTTGGTAGAGTTTTTTTCTTCATTACTTTTAGCTACTTTTACAATGGGTTTTCTCAATAGACAGAAAATGATGACACTGAGGAGTCAACAGCCGATATTATCATTGCTTGTAACCCGGTAAATAATTTCGTACATCTCCTCCCCTAAAATAAGCCTTAGTGGAAAAAAGCTCATATTCGAATAAGTTTATTAAAGCACCCCCTCTGTGGGAAAGAGTTTTTTTTCTCAGAGTCAAGTTTAAACCATGAGGCGAGTTTTGTCAACAGGAGGCAAACAAGAACAACTGTTGCCCATAAGGTAAAACAAATATCCGCCTCTAAGTCGTATTTTACCGTTGCAGAATGCGGAAAACAGACAGCCCTCACAAGAAGGTATTCAAAAAAAGGAAATTGGATACCTCAACTCTCCCGACTGCACACACACACACACACACACACACAGAGAGAGAGAGAGAGAGACCCGAAGGATGAGGAAAAAAAAAAAACCCTCTCTAACTGACAATATTGTCAAGAGAAAGATGCGAAAAAACAGATGCCTCGCTAGACGAGGATAAAATGAGAGAAGAAACGGGAGGGGAGTCAAAAGAGCCGATATCTGCTCGGCCCCTACTATGAAAGTTCTACCAATCGCGAGGAAGAATCCGTGAATATTATGTCAGCATCCCGTTCAAACAACGCCGCCGATCAGAGCGCCAGGGCCATCTCGCCAGATCTGTTCGTACCTCACCCCGGTAAGTTTTTTTTTTTTTTTCTTTACGACTTTAAATTATATATCAACAGAGATGTCAATAATTTGATTACTTTCTTTTAGATTTCTACATCAATGATTTCACGCAAGTGGACTACGGTACGATTAAATAAGTATATATCATTTTTTTAAATAAGTTTAGATAGACTTGTTTTATCAAAAAATCTGATACTTACAGAAGCTATCGATAGTGCGGAGAGTAGCAGCATAAATCCGGCCGTTTTCCGTGCCGAATTAGACGCCATACTACCCGCAGAACCTCCACTGCCGCCGCGGGGAAAAGAAGAACAAGAAGACGACGTTATTTTCGTCTCCGCATACCGGGAGAACTGCGGAGAAATAAGTTTTAAAACCGAAGGTAAACAATATGTTGCATTATCCGCCATTTTTTGAATAACAGGATGTGACGGAGTAATCCAAGTGTGTTATACCGCCCCTCCCGACCCGGAGCAGATTTTTAAAAGTTTGTTTTATTTCTCGACAGCGGTAATCGAGAATATACAGACCCCGCCGCCGGGCTGTTGATGCTGACATAGGTAGTTGCTTTATTTTGTCACAAAGCTCTTCTTTTTGTTTACCCTCAAGTAATGTTTCTGCTACTGCACTCATGCACTCTTTGACAACACCTGCATCTGCAAAGGGCTTTTTGTGTTGACCTAAAATCCAAGCAACTCTGAGGGAACATTCATGAGCATGTTGTTGGGCGGTGAAAGAACTGGTTAAGATCCTTGTGGATTGATCATATTGGGCTCTGAGACTGCTAATTTTCTGGGACCTGAGTTCAGACTGGGGTGGGTATAATTGTTCAAAAGCTTTGTGCTTTGTCTCATAGTGGCGTTTGACATTGCCACTTTTAATCAGTGCCACGGTTTCTGAACATATGAGACACACTGGTTTGCTGCTTGCGGCCGGAAGAATGAACATATTGTGGCGGACCACCAGGTGGCTCCACTCACACCCAAGTTGAAGGGAAGTGTTGGGGTGGAGATTTTGGCACTTACTATATGTGAAGTTCTGAGAGTCAGTTAATAAAGTTGGAGTGAGACACTGAGACCTCTCCTGTCGTTATTACATACCTCCACATTGGTGACCCCTGTAGCGAACATGCTAAGGCTCGACGACGAAGCCAGCTCCGGCCTGGAAGCATCGGACCGCCGGACTTTCACCTCCGCCGATGGCTGCGTTTGCTGTGGCGCTTAAATTGCCGGATTTTTGGCTTCACGATCCTCCTTCATGGTTCGTGCACGTAGAAGCTCAGTTTGCTCTTCGTGGAGTTTCAGCCGACGATACTAAATACCACCATGTGGTGGCCTCACTTGACCCGCTGTCAACCCGCCGCGTGATGACTCTCGTCCGGGACTCCCCAGCCCAAGGCAAGTATGCCGCCCTCAAGGCGCTGCTGCTGCGGCGTTACTCCCTCTCTGATGCTGAGCGGGCCGAGAAACTCCTTTCCCTCACGGGCCTGGGCGACGGCACCGCTCTCGAGCTCATGGAGAGCATGCTGTCCTTGCTGGGCGCGGATGACGGAGGATTTCTCTTCACCCACCTCTTTCTCCGACAGCTGCCGGCTCCAATGCGCGCTGGCCTTGCCAACTCCCCGCTATTGGCCACGAAGGATTACCGCTCCCTTGCGGAAGAGGCGGATCGCATCCTCCTGGCTACCAGGACTTTCGGCGTCCAGGCGATTGTTCAGAACTCACCAGCGTTTTCCCCCGCCCCCTCACCGATGCCCCAGGGGCCCTCCGAGTCGGAGGGAGCATTCCGGAGCATTCCGGGAGCATTCCGGCCGGAATCGCTGCACAGCGGCACCGCGGAAAAGGGCTTTGTTTTTATCACCAGCGTTTTGGAGCGAAGGCACGGCGCTGTCTCCCGCCTTGCAGTTTCCAGACCCAGGGAAACGGGCATGTCAGCGCTCTGTAGCAGCCGCGACCGCTGGCAAGGAAAGGCTGCTTTTCTTAGAGGGCTCATGCTCGGGGAGGCGTTTCCTGGTGGACTCCGGCTCACAGAAGAGCCTTCTTCCCCCGGCTGGCTCGGACAGGCTAGCTGAGGGCTGCGGGCCATTGCTAACAGCGGATAATGGCTCTCCCATCAAAACCTTTCGGTGAAAGGTTGGTGACTGTTTGCTTTCATGACCGTGACTTTCAGTGGAACTTTGTTGTTGCTGCTATAATAGGCGCTGATTTTCTTTGTGCTCACGGACTGCTGGTTGATGTTGCTAACAGATGTTTAATTGATGCTGTGTTATTTTCCTCATTACCTGTTTGACTCAGGGTGCTCAGCCCGTGGTACATGCTAACTCAGTAGATTTGGGTGACGTTTTTCAGTGTTTGCTTTCTGAGTTTCCCTCACTCACTGTCCCCACTTTCTCGAGCACGGTGACGAAGCATGGGTGGAGCATTACATAACTACAGTAGGGCCCCTGGTGTTCGCGCGCGCGCGCGCGCCGCCTCAACCCTGCCAAACTGGCTGTCGCTCGGGAAGAATTTGCCACCATGGAGCGCCTGGGCATCGTGCAGCATTCGAACAGTGCCTGGGCTTCTCCGTTACACATGGTGCCTAAATCTGATGGTCGGTGGCGACCTTGTGGGGATTTCCGCCGTCTTAATAATGTCACAGAGAACGATCGTTATCCCATTCCCCACATCCAAGATTTTTCCGCCCATCTTGCGGGGACCTCGGTTTTTTCGAAGATCGATTTGGTACGGGGATATCACCAGGTTCCCGGGCGCGGGGAGGATGTCCCCAAAACCGCCGTAATTACACCTTTCGGCCTTTTCGAGTTTCTGCGCATGCCGTTTGGCCTGAAAGGTGCCACCCAAACCTTCCAGCGGTTGATGGACTCGGTCTTGCGCGGGCTGCCCTTTGTTTTTGTATATCTTGATGATATACTGGTGGCCAGCAGCTCGAAGGAGCAGCACATGTTCCATCTGCGTCAGGTTTTTCAGCGTTTGGCGGAGCATGGACTGATTATTAATCCGTCTAAATGCCAGTTTGGGTTGCCCGTTCTCGATTTCCTTGGGCACCGTGTTTCCGCCGAGGGCGCGGTTCCGTTGCCTGACAACGTCCAAGCTGTTTCGGAATTTCCGCATCCCACGAATGTTAAGGCACTGCAGGAATTTTTGGGGATGGTGAATTTTTACAACCGTTTTCTCCCCAGAGCGGCACATCTGCTGAAGCCCCTTTATGGCGCGTTAAAAGGTAAGAAAGCTAATGACTCCGTTGACTGGTTTCCGGAAAGAATCCAAGCGTTTTCTGATGCTAAGTCAGCGTTAGCTGATGCTGCCCTTCTGGCCCACCCATCCCCCTCAGCGCCGATTGCGTTGACCACCGATGCGTCGGACATAGCGGTGGGTGCGGTGCTGGAACAGCGAATCTTGGGTGTCTGGCAACCGCTCGCCTTTTTCAGCCGTACGCTACGTGACAGCGAACGCAATTACAGCGTTTTTGACAGGGAGCTACTGGCGCTCCACCTGGCGACTCGTCATTTCCGTTTTTTTCTCGAGGATCGTCACTTTACCGCATACGTGGACCAGAAACCCTTGACGTTTGCCATGTCCAAGGTTTCTGATCCATGGAGTGCACGCCAGCAGCGCCAGTTGGCAGCCATTTCTGAGTTTACCACGGACATTCGGCACGTGGCTGGTAAACCCAATCATGTGGCTGACTGTTTGTCCCGTGCGCTGGTTTCTCCCGTCTTTCTCGGCATAGACTACTCCGCCATGGCTGCCGATCAGAGCGGTGACATCCTCGCGCTTAAATCCACCCAGACGGGCCTCATACTAGAGGACAGAACCATGCAGGACGGTGGTCCCCTCCTCGTCTGTGACGTTTCCACCGGCCGCCTTCGCCCAGTGGTTCCCGCTTCCTGGCGTCGTCAAGTTTTTGACTCGGTACATGCTCTCTCTCATCCAGGGGTCCGGGCCTCTGTTAAACTGGTCAGCTCTAAATTTGTTTGGCCAGGCCTTTGCAAATCTGTTAAGGAATGGGCGTCGGCGTGCATTCCCTGCCAGCGCGCGAAGGTTCATAAACACACCAAGGCACCCCTGGAGCCGTTCTTCATACCCGGCAAACGTTTCGATCATGTGTATGTTGATCTGGTGGGTCCTCTGCCGCAGTCACAAGGTTTTACGCACCTTTTGACTGTTGTTGACCGGACCACCAGGTGGCCGGAGGCGGTCCCCCTGGCGTCCACTACCGCAGAAGTGGTGGCCAAGGTGTTTTTGTCAACCTGGGTCTCGTGTTTTGGCCCACCCGCGGACATTGCGTCAGACAGAGGCCCCCAGTTCATTTCCGAGCTTTGGTTGGCCATGGCTGATGGACTGGGGGCTAAAGTCCACCGCACAACCGCATACAACCCGCAAGCTAATGGGATGTGTGAACGGTTACACCGGTCGCTTAAGGCTGCTTTTCACACCTCCTTAAAGGATGGCAATTGGGTTGACCGCCTCCCGTGGGTTTTGCTTGGGCTGCGCTCTGCGGTTAAGGAGCTTCCCCAGCTGAGCTAGTGTTTGGTCAGCCCCTCCGCATGCCTGGAGAATTCTTGCCCGAAAATCCTCCTCCCTGCTTCGATCCATCGGTGCTATCTCTCAACCCGCGTTTGCACTCGCTTCGGGTTCCTGGTCCGGTGCGCCATTGCGTGCCTGACACCTTTGTTCCAAAGACTTTAGAGACTGCTAAGTTTGTTTTTGTCAGGCACGATGCCCACAGGACAATGCTGCGGCCGCTGTATGACGGCCCATTCAGGGTTATTGAACCGGGCCAGAAACATTTTGTTTTGGATTTTGGGGGTCGAAGGGAGACTGTGTGTGTTGACAGACTTAAACCTGCACATGTTCTTCCGGACAGTAATGTAGTGCCGGCCCAGGCCCCTCGCCGTGGCCGTCCTCCTTCGATGGGGTTGACAGACTCTGGTTTTCCCCCCAGGACTACCCCCGGACCACCGGCGTTTGAGCCTCCTCCTGCCTTTCCTGCTCGCCTTCACCAGCCTCGTTCACAGGATGGACCTTCCTCTGCCTGTTCTCTCCCTCCCAGGTTCAGTCGTTTGGGTCGTTTGCTTAGACCCAGGGTCCTGGACTGAATAGAGACCTAACTGTGTGTTCAGGGGGGGGGGGGGGGGGGGGGTATGTGTGGCGGACCACCAGGTGGCTCCACTCACACCCAAGTTGAAGGGAAGTGTTGGGGTGGAGATTTTGGCGCTTACTATATGTGAAGTTCTGAGAGTCAGTTAATAAAGTTGGAGTGAGACACTGAGACCTCTCCTGTCGTTATTACATACCTGTCGGTCCATTCAGTCTTGAAAGTTCTATTTTCAATGTCTACTTTTCTCTTTTTTGAAAGCGCCATGGTTGTTTTACCTCTTGTGACTCCCACTCACATCTTGTCTCACTGTATCGTTAATCGTCTCGCTTGTCATTCGCCTCTCACCGTCTCTTTCCTCTGTCTGTCTGTGTCTGCACTCAGCGTTGCGATCGCCTTGAATGCGCAGATGTGATTGGCTAAGTAGTGTCACGTGGGTGGCTTAACTCGCACACCATTGGTTTGTATGTTCCCTGGTCTAATACAATGTAACGTTACCGCTTAAAATTGAATCGCCGGTCAAAATTAAATATAATTTAATATTTTGTTAACTATAGGTCCGGGTCCATATAGGATGGCGACTGGGTCCTGACCGCGTGAGGCATCCAGAAGACGTTTCAACAATCAGCTCATCTTTGGGTCTGCTGATGTCCAGAACATAGTTGAGCTAAAAAAACAGAGTTGTCATAGACTGTGGATGACAAAATCAGATAAGCACTAAAAGTTGCACTTTGCGACATCTGAAAACTTTAACATACAAGCTACAAGCTACAACATACACCATGATGAACGGCTGGCCAAAATGTTCTCAGGCTTTGTCAGAGCTTCGCACGGTGGTCCACACACGTCAGGAAAAGTTGCATCTGTTGACCTTCTATAGGGAGTGCAGAATTATTAGGCAAGTTGTATTTTTGAGGACTAATTTTATTATTGAACAACAACCATGTTCTCAATGAACCCAAAAAACTCATTAATATCAAAGCTGAATGTTTTTGGAAGTAGTTTTTAGTTTGTTTTTAGTTTTAGCTATTTTAGGGGGATATCTGTGTGTGCAGGTGACTATTACTGTGCATAATTATTAGGCAACTTAACAAAAAACAAATATATACCCATTTCAATTATTTATTTTTACCAGTGAAACCAATATAACATTTCCACATTCACAAATACACATTTCTGACATTCAAAAACAAAACATAAACAAATCAGCGACCAATATAGCCACCTTTCTTTGCAAGGACACTCAAAAGCCTGCCATCCATGGATTCTGTCAGTGTTTTGATCTGTTCACCATCAACATTGCGTGCAGCAGCAACCACAGCCTCCCAGACACTGTTCAGAGAGGTGTACTGTTTTCCCTCCTTGTAAATCTCACATTTGATGATGGACCACAGGTTCTCAATGGGGTTCAGATCAGGTGAACAAGGTGGCCATGTCATTAGTTTTTCTTCTTTTATACCCTTTCTTGCCAGCCACGCTGTGGAGTACTTGGACGCGTGTGATGGAGCATTGTCCTGCATGAAAATCATGTTTTTCTTGAAGGATGCAGACTTCTTCCTGTACCACTGCTTGAAGATGGTGTCTTCCAGAAACTGGCAGTAGGACTGGGAGTTGAGCTTGACTCCATCCTCAACCCGAAAAGGCCCCACAAGCTCATCTTTGATGATACCAGCCCAAACCAGTACTCCACCTCCACCTTGCTGGTGTGATACCCACTAATGTGTGATCACATTTATGTGAATTAATTTAAGTAATTTCACTTTCAATGTAAGTGATATTTCCATTTGGAAATGCCCTAAATAACTACAGTAATTGTAACAGGAAACTTGGTAACTACCCTGGGATGTTTGTAGCGGACGCTTCATTTTTATACCAATAGGTGGCAGTGTGAGACCATGGTTTGGCCTGTTGTTAGCAGCCTGAAGCGCATGGTCCGCGCTGTTTTCTCATAATGGCGGAGTATTCAGGAAACGGCAAGCCAAGTCTCTCTGTCTGATCATTTCTTTCCTGTTTACAGGACACATATATAGCTGTCTACAGGTGCTGCCACCCGGTACCTGTAACAGTTTTCTGGGGGCTCGTCCGGGATCAGTCCTGCCTTTGAGGCTGGGAGCTGATCCAGTAATACCGGTACTTTGGGCCAAGAGTGGCAAGAAAACACCAACAACTCCAGTCTGCTGGTTGTTACCGACACCTCCTGCTGCTGCCTGATGGAGAATAGATGCTACTAATTGTGCAGGAAATGCATTGGCCATGTGTCACAACTAGCACAATGGACAAGAAGTAAGGAAAAAGACAAATAAGGACTGCTTGGTGCTGCTTGGTGCTCGGACCATCGCCCATCAAGGCAAAAACTGTACGAAAGCTGACATTGTGTGACCCACTGCAAGGGATAGGGAAGCAACCATAGCGGAAGGTGAGAGGAGGAGCTTGGTGTGGGCCATCAAGAAAGACCTTCTCGCCCTCTCTGCTGATGAACTGTTCCAGATTGCCAAATCTCTGGGTCCAGTGCCAGGAGTGGATCAGTCTTGCCTTAAGTCAGGGGATGAAGACAGTTGCTTCGAGTACATCAGTGGTTTCATGTGCAGTAAGGCTTTATTAGAGTCAGAAGATCAGGGCATGTCACACTTATTGTCACTGAAAGATGTTGTTGATGCTGTTACCCAGGGTCATGTTTCTGATTTGCAGATACAGGCTGCCACTGGTAATGATTCATGTGATCTATGTCCAAATGCTCAGCCTCATGATGTCAGTGTTGAAGTGAGTCCAACTAATGCAATGTTTTTAGAAGATGGTCATAATAGTGGTACAGAAGTAACTGACAGTGTGACCCAGAATACCAGCTCTACTGCTGTTTCCCAACGTGATATAGAACTGCAAAAAATACTCTTCAGTTACGAAGAGCTCTCTAAGAAAATTAAGCAGTACATGCCCACATCAGGCTCAAAGAGGAAAACAGATTCGGACAGGTTCATGGCAGGTGAGACTGGACACTTAACCCAAATCACCTGACCCGCTGGAATGAGGGTGTCATACCTGCCAGTCCGCAGACGTCCACATTGTGCAGGGGCTTCATCAGCCTTGATGAGGTTTACCAGGAGCTCTGCCTTTTTTGTTGGTATTGACATGGCATTGCAAAGCAGGGTGACGAGAGTTGGCATGAACCGTCCTGGTTGTTCCTGCACAAGTTCCTCCATCACATTGAAACCCAGCAGCGGTCTCTCCAAAACAAAACTGCTTACAAGAAAAGGCACAGTTATTGACAAATTAGGGTCTTCATTCCCTCTCAAATTAACTGTGATTGGCACCCAGCCATCAAATGGGAGAGTGTCACCATTCACAGCACGGACTTTTAACTCTTCTTCAGTATCAATGACTTCATCAAGTGACCTTACAGGTGTATCTGGTAGATATTTATTTATCACTCTCTTTCAATCATGCTCACTTGAGCTCCCGTGTCCAACAAAGCACTAACTGCTAAACCATTTAGATGGCACTGGGTGAGAGCTTTTTTTCCAATTAGTTTGGCTAATTTTTCACTTTTACTGTTGGTTGAACTGCCAAGAAGTATAGCAGATTTATTTTCTTGGTTATTCTGTCTCTGGGTTGGCACTACATTATGTTTGGTGTCAGCGTCACATTTTGCCAAACTTACAGCAACAGTCTCACTAGTACTACATAGGTCAGATTGGGACGGAGCGTGGGACACGGTTTGTCCCGTGACAGGGACCGGCTCCCGTTTCCCTGACGTATTGTTTTCTTCATGCAGCCAACTGCGCGGTGGCCTTCCTGGGGAAAACCTACTCATCCATCCCTAAGCCACTTTTTAAAGAGGTTAAAGAGTACATACAAGAACTTTTGGTAAAAGGCTGGATAGTAAAGTCTCAGTCCCCGTACGCCGCCCCAGTCGTCTGTGTCAGAAAGAAAGATGGCAGTTTACGCTTATGCATAGACTATCGCCTTCTGAACAAAAAGACTGTTCCCGATCGACACCCACTGCCCAGGATACAGGATCTGATTGATACTCTGGGTGGGTACTCGTGGTTTAGCATCTTAGACCAAGGAAAAGCTTACCACCAGGGCTTTGTAGCTGAGGGCTCTCGCCACCTCACTGCCTTCGTAACACCATGGGGTCTTTATGAATGGGTTCGCATCCCATTTGGTCTCACAAATGCCCCAGCTGCTTTTCAGCGGCGCATGGAAGAGATGCTTGGCTCTCTTAGAGATGAATGTTGCGTCCCATACCTCGACGATGTACTTTGCTATGCAAAAACATTTGACGACCATGTTGAGACTAGAGATGGACCGATCCGATATTACGTATCCGTATCGGTCCGATACTGACCTAAATTACTGGATCGGATATCGGAGAAAAATAAAAAATGTAATCCGATCCATTAAATATCACGAAAGCACCTCACAAAACTTGCAACACGCCGTAACTCACCTCAGAACGTTAGCACGTCGGAGCAGTATGTCTCATGTGATAGAGCGGCTGTGGCATGCGGGACCTGTCGGTGGTCTGGATAGCATTTGGAGCTTAGCTAGCAACCTCCGACAAAGTTATCCCCGAGAGAAGTACAGCAAGTGTGTAAGTCCATCTCTGAATGTTTGTAAAGCATTCCCGCGTTAAGCTTAACAAGCGACTGCCTCTTCTTGCTGCTACTTTAATCATGAAACTGCTTAATGATCAGCTGATCGGCTTTTCTGTCGTGAGTCCGTCTCTCTGGTTTGTTTTTGGCCCACTTTGCACCAGAAAGAGGAAACCAGCGGCTGAACAACAGCAGCACGTTTAAGCTTGATAAGCTGTTGTTAGAATGTATTTAACATTACTTTCTACACCAGGATCTTTTTCTACGTAGCTGACGCTGGTAACTGTGCAGGGGCGGATCTAGCAAAGTTTAGCCAGGGGGGCCGATAGGGCATTAACAGGGAAAAGGGGCACAAAGACATACTTTTCTTTCTTATTCTCATTTAAAATGTCTAGCTTTTAATAAATAATTATCTGACACCCAAAGTTTTAATTTGATGTAAAAGGAATAGAAGTCAATTACTGTATATAGTGACTATTAAGTCTAATATATATACCCTAGTAAGCTATAGTACTTTTTCCTTTGGGAAGGTACCATCTGTGCAGTCTGCAATTTTGTTGAAGAAAGATGTTGAATCTATTTAATATTTCTTGAAAAATAATTGATTTCTGTGCATTTTATTTCACACTGCATCAAAGTAAGGTTGATTACGTCGATTAAGCATCATGAGGTGGAGCATGAGGGGTGGTTCCCTATTTTTTATTTATTTATTTTTGTTGTTGCTGGGAGTTGGAACCCTATTAGTTAGGTTGCTTAATATTTCTGCTAAGTACTCTTTAAAATACCAGAATAGGGAGGATGGTGTAGGTTTAAGTTTATTAGATTGATCAGTATTGCTGAACTATGAAATATTTTTTTTTGCATACAGGTATAACAGAATAGCTTTAGTGTAGTTGTTGTTTTAAACTTGAGTATGAACTTATACAAAATGCAGCAAGATATTTAAAAAAAACAGTTTTGTTGATTAAAAAACACTATATCGGATTCATATCGGTATCGGCAGATATCCAAATTTATGATATCGGTATCGGACATAAAAAAGTGGTATCGTGCCATCTCTAGTTGAGACCCTCCGCAAGGTTCTCCAGGCACTCCAAGAACATGGAGTAAAATTGAGGCCGGAGAAATGTGACCTCTTCAAACAAGAAGTCCGATATGTGGGTCGGCTTGTGTCTGCTGAAGGAGTCAAAATAGACCCGGCAGACCTGGAGGCTGTCAAAACCCTGACATCTAAGACACCTCAAACAGTTGGTGATGTGAGGAAGCTGGCAGGCTTTCTAAGCTACTACCGCTCGTATATCCAGGATTTTTCCCGAATAGCTAAACCAATCTATGAACTCCTTCAGACCAAGCCAGGCAAAACTCAGTGTCCGAAATCTGTGAGAAACAGCAAACACCCACAGCTGTCCTCTCGAGAGCACGTTGAGTGGACCCTGAAACACCAGAGAGCGTTAGAACAGTTGGCGACCCTCCTCACCAACCCCCCTGTTCTGACATATCCCGATTTTAGCCTGCCTTTCACATTGCATACAGATGCATCTGACCAGGGCTTAGGAGCTGTCCTGTATCAGCGTCAACATGGGAAATTGAGAGTAATTGGCTATGGATCTAGGACTCTGACACAAGCAGAACGCAACTACCACCTGCATAGTGGAAAATTAGAGTTCCTTGCGTTGAAATGGGCTGTATGTGAAAAATTCCGTGACTACCTGTACTATGCCCCACACTTCACAGTTTATACAGATAACAACCCCCTAACCTATGTAATGAGTACCGCAAAGTTAAACGCAGTGGGACATAGGTGGGTTGGAGAGCTCTCGGATTTCCGGTTCGACATCAGATACAGGCCAGGAAAGTCAAATGTAGACGCAGACACTCTTTCGCGTCTCCCCTTGGATATAGAGAAATATGAAACTGCTTGCACAGAGGGATTTCCAGATGAGGCAGTGCAGGCAGTCTGGGATGGAAGCCAGGTGGCCAGACAGAAAGATGTTGCTTGGGTAGCTGTTACAGGAAAAATGATTGTTTCTTTACCTTCTTTTAAATGTACAAAGCATTGTTTGGATGCCCTTCGTCTATGGTTAGATTAGTTTAGAATTATCCTTTTAGACTTTCTCAGCAAAGACATACTGTTTTGGGACATATTGTTTTAGATTGTTTTATCTCTCACAGCTTTCTCCCAGCTCTCTGCTGACGAGACTAGCGCCACATATGGAGTTGTTTATTTTATCTGTTTTGTATTTTCTTATCCTGTTCTCACTGTCTTTCCTATAAAAAGTGCCAAGCCTCTGTACACGGTGTGAGTTGTTCTGAACAGCTTACCCGTGTGCACGTTAAAGCATAAAAAGTGATCTTGTCTCATTGTGTCTTTATTTCTCCTGGGTCTTTTACAGAGTTTTCCCCCAACAGTAGCCATGCTCAATATCTCTTCTCTGGACCCCCATCAGCAGCCTCATATCAACTCGCTGAGCATCAGCCATGATGATCTGGTTAAAGCTCAAAGAGAGGATCCAGCCATTGGCCAAATCCTCAAGCTGAAACTAGATGGAGCAAAACTGACAGATGAAATACGCAAGATGGTAAGAGGAACTGCCCATAAACTCCTCCATGAGTGGGGTAAGTTACATCTTGAAAATGACCTCTTGTATAGATGTACCAGTGACAGAAGACAATTAGTGCTTCCTGCCAAGTACAGGACTTTAGCATTAAGACATTTACATGACACGATGGGTCATGTTGGGACAGACCGAGTGCTACATCTCGCAAGGGACAGATTCTATTGGCCCTTTATGGCTAAGGACATTGAAGCCTATGTGACCCAGAAGTGTCCCTGTATCATGTCCAAGAAACCAGTAACACACGTCAGGGCTCCCATGGGTAGTATAAGATCGGACTACCCTTTAGAACTGGTGTGTATTGACTTTTTGCATTTGGAAGCCAGCCGTGGAGGGTATGAGTATATTCTCGTGGTAATTGACCATTTCACTAGATTTGCTCAAGCATACCCCACAAGGAACAAGAGTGGGAAAACAGCTGCTGAACGGATTTTCCAGGATTTCATACCCAGATTTGGATACCCATCCAAACTACATCACGACCAGGGTCGTGAATTTGAGAATGAACTGTTCAGGACACTACAGAAATTATCTGGTGTCGGACATTCCAGAACATCACCTTACCATCCTCAAAGTAACCCTTCAGAACGTCTCAACAGGACAATACTCCAAATGTTGAGAACATTAACAGAAAAGGAAAAAGTACAGTGGAAAGACCACCTCCCACATCTTGTACATGCGTACAACTGTACTCGACATGAGTCCACCGGCTACTCACCATTCTATCTCCTCTATGGACGACACCCGCATCTACCAGTCGATCTGCTGTTTGGATTGAAGGGGGAAAATGAAACATACTCACCTACAGGATATGCCAAGAAATGGGCCGAACGAATGTCGGAAGCTTATCGGATTGCTAGTGAAAATAGCAAGAAGTCTAGTGCAAGAGGCAAAATAACATATGATAAAAAGGCAAAAGGAGTCATGCTTCAGCCAGGAGACAGAGTTCTGGTCAGAAACCTCAGTGAGCAGGGAGGACCTGGCAAGTTGAGATCATATTGGGAGAGGACTATTTATATAGTAAAAGAGCAGCTAGCAGATAGCCCAGTTTACGTAGTCCATCCTGAAGCTGGAGACCCAAAAAGAACCCGAACATTGCATCGCAATCTACTGTTACTTGTAAATGACTTACCTGTTCAAGTCACTCCCCCCCTGGCAAAGCCTGCAATTGGAAAGACAACACGCAACAGACGAAGGATGGAAAGATCGGCAGATGCACAAAGACAAACAGACATGTGGGATATCTCTGACAGCGGTTCTGAGAGTGATTGCTCGGGGTACTGGCTAAGAGCACCTGTTGAAAGGACTGTGAGAAAGAACCTGGACCATGAGCAACACCCTGCATCTCAGTCATACCAGACCAAAGAACCTATTAGAGTGACAACAAACACAAAAAATGGACATTCACCTGTGCAGACGATGGAAGACATACTGACTATGCCTGAGCATTCACCATCCGTCAGCATTGAACAATTCGAAGAGGAAACTGGGAGAGAATGCTCACACCTGCCATGTTCTCTGAGAGAGGAGATGGAAGAAATGGAAGTGGGTAGTGACAACCTATCTGAATCCAGAGGGTCTGGTGAGGAGTGTGAAACTCATTTGCAGTCTAACGTACAGGTTCAACCACCGGGACATACTTGTACGGACATTAGAAGAGCTACCCGTCACAGGAAGCCACGACAGTTTCTGACTTATGAATCACTGGGTAAACCCTCAGTGCAGTCACATGCGGCAGTTAATCTAGTTGGGGAACGCACAGCACCACAGTTACCTGCCACAACCATACCATCATACACTGTATTTCCATACCCACCATTGGCAATTGTGCCGCCCGTGTGTATGTCACAGTCACCAATGTACTGCACCCCAATACCATACTCACCATACCAGTATCACGCATCACTGAACCCATCTGCATACACACCACCCCCACTGCTTGTTTCATAACTAGTTCTTGGACTGATTAGAGTTAATAAGAATTTGAGAAGCAAAAGTTAAAAATGTCATGATTTTGTGAATGTTGGGAGCCATTTTGTTTTTGTCAGGGAGTGTGTGATACCCACTAATGTGTGATCACATTTATGTGAATTAATTTAAGTAATTTCACTTTCAATGTAAGTGATATTTCCATTTGGAAATGCCCTAAATAACTACAGTAATTGTAACAGGAAACTTGGTAACTACCCTGGGATGTTTGTAGCGGACACTTCATTTTTATACCAATAGGTGGCAGTGTGAGACCATGGTTTGGCCTGTTGTTAGCAGCCTGAAGCGCATGTTCCGCGCTGTTTTCTCATAATGGCGGAGTATTCAGGAAACGGCAAGCCACGTCTCTCTGTCTGATCATTTCTTTCCTGTTTACAGGACACATATATAGCTGTCTACAGGTGCTGCCACCCGGTACCTGTAACACTGGCGTCTGAGTCGGACTGGAGCTCTCTGCCCTTTACCAATCCAGCCACGGGCCCATCCATCTGGCCCATCAAGACTCACTCTCATTTCATCAGTCCATAAAACCTTAGAAAAATCAGTCTTGAGATATTTCTTGGCCCAGTCTTGACGTTTCAGCTTGTGTGTCTTGTTCAGTGGTGGTCGTCTTTCAGCCTTTCTTACCTTGGCCATGTCTCTGAGTATTGCACACCTTGCGCTTTTGGGCACTCCAGTGATGTTGCAGCTCTGAAATATGGCCAAACTGGTGGCAAGTGGCATCTTGGCAGCTGCACGCTTGACTTTTCTCAGTTCATGGGCAGTTATGTTGCGCCTTGGTTTTTCCACACGCTTCTTGCGACCCTGTTGACTATTTTGAATGAAACGCTTGATTGTTCGATGATCACGCTTCAGAAGCTTTGCAATTTTGAGACTGCTGCATCCCTCTGCAAGATATCTCACTATTTTTGACTTTTCTGAGCCTGTCAAGTCCTTCTTTTGACCCATTTTGCCAAAGGAAAGGACGTTGCCTAATAATTATGCACAGCTGATATAGGGTGTTGATGTCATTAGACCACACCCCTTCTCATTACAGAGATGCACATCACCTAATATGCTTAATTGGTAGTAGGCTTTCGAGCCTATACAGCTTGGAGTAAGACAACATGCATGAAGAGGATGATGTGGACAAAATACTCATTTGCCTAATAATTCTGCACTCCCTGTATTGGCTTTCTTGTTGTCAACTCTTTCCTGAGGTCCTATAGGGCTTTTAACAGGTTTCAGACAAAACACTACATAGAATGCATATTAAATGCATACAAATGCAAGAAAAATGAGCACTATTTATAGAAGGAAATTCATTTGAAACAGCATGTAACAAATTCGTTTATGAGCCCTCAACTACAACAAGATAATGAATGCAAGATTATTATTTCACCTATATATGACAATCACTATTCAAAATAAGAAATTTTACCAGTGTCACCAGACATTGAAGGTGCTGGGTTCAACACTGTTTCTGTGGTTTCTCTGGGTTTATTGCACACCTTTGGGGCTAGGTACACAAAGAAAAGAATATACACACACAGATAGGAACAAATCCAAGGGGTCAAAATGTGGTCATAAATATTTTGTACTTGTAAATCAGTTTTGTATGTGTAAAAAGAATTTGTGTGTGTGTAAAAAAGATTTGTATTTGTGTGGTAGCGTTCTGGTCATAAGACAATGCATATACTTACCTACAACAGCTTGACCCAGTGCTGACAATGAGATATTGATCTTTCCAAGTCGACCATGTCGTAGCTGCCTCTCCAGAAGTTTCTTGTTGGTGACAGTGTTATAATGATGAGTTATATTTCTCATCAAAAACACATGTGTGGATGGACTCATATTACTTAAAAAGTAATTGCTTTTCCTCATGTTTGCAAAGAACTGTTCAACAACTTGACTGTTCAGCCAGCCTTTCAGCTCTGGGACAAGTTGAATTCTGCGGCATTGTCCTCAAAGGAAGAACTCTCCTGAGTCATCTGTGATGGGGTGCCTGATGATAGTGGTACAGTTGATTTGAAGATGTCTCTCTGTGTCTGGAAGAGATGCCATTTAGCTATGTTTTTATGAGGACATGATATTCGAGGCTTTGCACAAGCACAATGCCAGGTGTTCCTCAGAGCATTATAAGTCACAAATATTCTGCCAAGACGGCAGAAACTGTGTATTTCCGGCTCAAATACAGACAAACAGATCTGTGTTGAGGATCCACCAAAATCCACCCTCACACAAAGTGGAGCATATGCCATCTGGGCAGCTTTCTGTCTCTTTATGCATGTAGCAGCTTTGGCCTCTCCAAAAAATTTAAGGTCCACCATTTCCATCACGATGTGCTCTTGAAGAAAAACCTCCTTTACAGTTTCTCGGCAGTAATCTAGTGAGCGAAGGTGCTCACATAAACTGAAGCCTAGTCCGCTCCGCTGGGCCAGCAACTGGTATTGCTGACATTCCTCCAGCTCACATCTGATATTGTGAGACATCCCCCATGTTTTCCTCTGAACGTGAACTGGCACAGAGAACCCATGGCCAGTTCTCTGCACAGCAAATAACCCTGTAGTTTCATCTACACAAACACACTGCTCCGGCTCACTGAGCTGCAGCGGCGCTGGCTCCTCAGCTGGTGGCTCGCTGAGCTGCTCCGGCTCGCTGAGCTGCGCAGCTGGCGGCGCGGGCTTCTCCCGCTCTCCGAGCTCCTGCCCGCTGAGCTCCAGCTCCGGCTCCTGCTCGCTGAGGTGCTCCTGCTCCTCTTGCTGCCTCGCGGGCTCCTCCGGCTCGCCGAGCTCCTGCTCACGCAGGGCAGGTCCAGGTGGCGACATAGCAGCCGGTGAAGAAGATGGCAGAAGGGTGACTGCAGGCGGATGAGGTGACAGTGGCGCTACAGCTACAGATGGTGAAGCAGCAAGTGATGTGGAGAAAAACCCAAGTGAAATAAATAAATAATTAATTAAATGTGTCAATAATTAATTAATTACATGTGTCGTAAATATTTATGTAATTAATTATTTCTGATTTTAATTAATTATTGCCACATTTAATTAATTATTTAATGGTGTATTTAATTAATTCATTATGGCAGTCCTGGCGTTCCATAGGATCTTTGTTCCCTACAAGTGAGGAAACACTACACAATGTGTTACTCTTCTATCACTCCCAGTTTCAACATTTTGCCCATTTTCTTCTGAACAATTTGCCTGTTGTGCTCGAGTCAGGCTATGAGTGCATTATCACCCCAGGCTGTGTTTCAAAATAGCGCTCTTTGAGCAAAGTAAGTTTCTGGGGTGGCTGTAGCTCAGGTGGCAGAGCAGGTCAGCCACTAATCAGAAGGTCGGTGGTTCGATCCCAGGCTGCCTCCTGGCTGCATGCCAAATATACTTGGGCAAGATACTAACCCCATGTTTGCCTACTGGTGGTGGTCAGAGGGCCCGGTGGCGCCTGTGGCCGGCAGCCTCGCCTCTGTCAGTGCCCCCCAGGGCAGCTGTGGCTGCAATGTAGCTTGCCATTGCCAGTGTGTGAATGACTGAATGTAGTGTAAAGTACTTTGGGGTCCTTAAGGACTAGAAAAGCGCTATACAAATGCAGGCCATTTACCATTTAAAGTCGGGCAGGTGGGAGAACAAATCTGCAAACCGCTGCAAAATTGAGGTCACTTTTTCTTTTGTTAGATTAACAAGTTCAATGCGGCTCCCTATGTGGATGAGAGCAAGTGGTTCAGAAAATGTGGTAGATTGTGGTGCTTGGTCTTTCCCCCAGTGGTAGGACATCTATGTACATTCTGATTAAGTTATGAAGTTTATGTGAACTTATTAGCCTTGTGATTTTACAACTGAAATTTGTGTAGATATAGGACCAAATGGCATCAAATGGTTTGACTGTATAGTACAACATACCCCAAAACTTCAACATTTACATACTGAAAATATGTCTTAAGCTTGGACTTTTACTTCTTCAAGAAGCATGTCTCCTTTCTTAATTTGACTGATCTCACATATGGTGGAAATATATAATGTCAAGTCTGAGAGCACTTGTGATTCCAGAAAATAAACGTGACAGTAACTCATTGGACACAGTATTAGATGATCACTTTTTATTAACAACTCTTTTATGTAATAAAAAAGTGGGATCTTCAAAAACAAATACAATGCAAAAGCCCTCAAATAAGGCATTTCTTGGGCTTACTGGGAGCAATGGAATAAATTGCACCTTATTTTCAGAGTCCTTTTTCCCCCTTCACTCTTCATCTTCTCCAGAGGCTCCTGCTGTACTTTTTCTTTTCTCTCTCTTACTTTGGCTTCACTCTTCATCTTCTCCAGAGGTTCCTGCTGCACTTTTTCTTTTCTCTTTCCTACTTTGGCTTCACTCTTCATCTTCTCCAGAGGCTCTGCCTGTATCTTTTCTTCCTTCCTTTGCCTTTTGCCGCTCATCTTCTCCAGAGGCTCTGCCTGTATCTTTTCTTCCTTCCTTTTCCTTTTGCCGCCCATCTTCTCCAGAGGCTCCTGCTGCACTTTTTCTTTTCTCTTTCCTACTTTGGCTTCACTCTTCATCTTCTCCAGAGGCTCTGCCTGTATCTTTTCTTCCTTCCTTTTCCTTTTGCCGCTCATCTTCTCCAGAGGCTCCTGCTGTACTTTTTCTTTTCTCTCTCTTACTTTGGCTTCACTCTTCATCTTCTCCAGAGGCTCTGCCTGTATCTTTTCTTCCTTCCTTTGCCTTTTGCCGCTCATCTTCTCCAGAGGCTCCTGCTGCACTTTTTCTTTTCTCTTTCCTACTTTGGCTTCACTCTTCATCTTCTCCAGAGGCTCTGCCTGTATCTTTTCTTCCTTCCTTTTCCTTTTGCCGCTCATCTTCTCCAGAGGCTCCTGCTGCACTTTTTCTTTTCTCTTTCCTACTTTGGCTTCACTCCTCATCTTCTCCAGAGGCTCCTGCTGCACTTTTTCTTTTCTCTCTCTTACTTTGGCTTCACTCCTCATCTTCTCCAGAGGCTCCTGCTGCACTTTTTCTTTTCTCTCTCTTACTTTGGCTTCACTCTTCATCTTCTTCAGAGGCTCCTGCTGTACTTTTTCTTTTCTCTCTCTTACTTTGGCTTCACTCTTCATCTTCTTAAGAGGCTCCTGCTGTACTTTTTCTTTTCTCTCTCCTACTTTGTCTTCACTCTTCATCTTCTCCAGAGACTCTTCTTGTATCTCTTTCTCCTCCAGTTGTTCTTTATTTTAAGAAAATAATCATTTACTTACTCATTAACTTAACATTGTTCATATTGTGCAATATAATGTTAATATTTACCTGAGGTTATTATTGCTGCAGATGACATTCCACTTTGGTCTTTCTTGTTGTTATCTAAGACCAAATGAGAAATAAATAAATACCACTTCACCTTAAAGTTCTTTGAACTTGTGTATTTTTACTACAGCTGCTGGTTTCCAGTTACCAGATCTGGGTATGGTGTCTTCAAAGAGAGTTGATTGATGAAAAGTGAGCCTCTTCAAGCATCTGGTTTGGTGAATCACCCTTTTTTCTGAACTCTTATTCACAGTCATTGCTTTGTCTTGGCTTACATAGGCCTGCTGCATCTGAAAAATGATGATTGACAAAGAAAAACAAGGTTACTTTAGCTCATCTAGATGTAATGTTCAGATTTGTTATGTAACAACTGGAATTTGGTGCTGTAATCGTAATGAGCTCATCGCCGTTTCTCTGTCCTGTACATATAACACACAGAAATGCAAGAAGACTATGGTGTGAAGACGTGTCTCCCGGGGCTCCGCAAAGCAATGACAAAAATATTGGTTTAAGACGCATCCGCATTTACTATATCAGCCCTGTAGGCTCTAAATAACCGTTCTTGCCGCCGAGCATCCGCTCGTTTATTTATTTTTTTTATTTTTTCACTCTCTGAGGTCGGGAAACCTACTTTTGACAACTTCTGGGAAAGGCCGTAGGAGCTTCTTTCCTGGTTGGCTGTGGTGACCGTAGCAGTTGCGTCCGGGCAATCAAGTTCTCCCACTAAAAGCCTCACCATTTGCTCTTCATTTTTCTTTTTGTACAATGGCAGATAAGAGGGAGCACCGTCGAAAACGGGGTCAAGCCGGCGCGGGTGGTTCTCAGAGCCCGGAGCTGGGCCGCGAATCCCAACGTGACGCGGCTATCACAGAGAGCAGCTACGAGCAGGGTGCGGGCGCACCGCTCGGTGAAGCCACATTTACCAGAGCATTGGAGGCTCTGAAACGGGACATCTGCGACAAGCTTGAATGCAAGATTGACACGGTTACCCATACACTGCGGTCAGAAATATCATCTGTGAAGGCTGAGTTTAAAGCTGCTATAACCACCCTACAGGCCACCGTTAATGCTCAAGGGACTACCATTAAAGATTTGGAGCTTTCAGCTACAACCTGCAGTGACGACCTGACTTCTCTTCAATCTGCTGTAAAGGTCCTAACGGAGGAGGTCAGACAACTCCAAGCTAAATGTGAGGATCTAGAAGGAAGATCAAGGCGTAACAATATTCGCCTTGTTGGCATCCCCGAGGGTTTGGAGTCTTCCAACCCTAGGGAGTTTATTTCCCATCTCCTGCAAGATCTTCTGAAACTGAATGAAGCACCCTTGTTAGATCGGGTTCACAGGTCCCTTGGGTCAAAGCCCAGAGAGGGAACGCCTCCTCGCCCACTTCTCATTAGAGTCCATTACTTCCATGTCAAGGAACAGCTGCTACGTCTTGCAGGGGCAAATTCTCCTCTACTTTACCAGGGCAGAAGGATTTCCATTTTTCCAGACTTTACACCTGCAGTGGCTAAAAAGCGTTCACAGTTTACTGGTGTCAAGCGCCTTCTGCATTCCTGTCCTGGGATCAAGTTCTGCCTGTTCTACCCTGCGGAACTGAGGGTGACACTTCCAGATGGAGTTATACGTAAGTTTACTGATCCTGCGTCTGCCACGGACTTTGCCAATAAGATCCTGGGGGGCCCAGCCTCTCAGGGTACATAAGTGTCTTAGTCCATGGGCTGATATGTCCATCTTGCTTAATTTCTTTGAAATAATTTTTTTTTTTTTTTTTTTTTTTTTTAGGATGTGTCTCGTTCTAATATACTCTCATATAATCCTTGATTTGTCTTTGCCTTGTAATGCACGGAGCTTAAACTCAACTGGGACTTCGAATGGTTGGGAGGAAGTGCTCAGGGGTGTGTTTAGCGAGGGGTGCGCGCATCTTGTTAGGGAAGATGCTTCAGCATTTAGGGGGAAGTTTGGGTGTTTTTTGTTTTTATGTTGTACTGTTCTGTACACTGATTTTGTTTTTTGCGTGTTTTTCATTGGTCAGCTGTGGCTTTTCTCAACCTATGTTTTAATATGGCACCGCAATTAAATATTAATAATCAACAAGCAGGTTACTCATTTAAGTTCTGTAGCTGGAATTGTAAAGGCCTGAACCAACCTATTAAAAGGAGCAAGGTCCTTCATCATTTGCAATTTTTGGGCGCCCAGGTTGTGTTCTTACAAGAAACACACCTAAAAATTTCAGATCATTTTAGACTTCGCAAGGGGTGGGTGGGTCAACTCTATCACTCTACATTTAATTCCAAAGTTCGTGGTGCTGCTATTTTAATACACAAATCAGTGCCATTTGTTTCTTCTAAGGTTATAGTGGACCAGAATGGTAGATTCATTATTGTGAGTGGTAGTATTTGGAACACTAAATTTATTTTTGCCAATGTTTATGCTCCCAATTGGGACGATCCAAATTTTCTTAGTATTCTTTTCACTAAAATTTCTGATTTCTCTTCCCACTATTTGGTTCTTGGTGGCGATTTTAATTGCTGGCTCGGGCCGCTGGATCGATCCTCAAATAAGCCTGGTAGGCAATCCAACTCTTCCAAAATTATTAATACGTTCCTTAAAGAATTCTCTGTTATTGATGCCTGGCGTTTCCTCAACCCTACACGTAGAGAATACACCTTTTTCTCCCCTGTTCATCATACATACACTCGTATTGATTACTTCCTACTGGACAGTCGACTTACTTCACAGATTCGCTCTTGCTCTCATAGTGCTATTGTCATTTCAGATCATGCTCCGTTGACTCTAGATTTGGCAGTGGGCCAATGTTCTCCGCCAGCTCCATGGCGTTTGAATACACGCTCGCTGTCAGACGATAAGTTCACCACATTTCTGAATTCCAAGATAGACTTATTTATAGAGACAAATACTACACCCGGAATATCACCCTCTATTTTGTGGGAAACATTTAAGGCTTTTATCAGGGGACATATTATATCTTATGCTGGTTTTGAGGCAAACCAAAGGAAAGCAAAATTGTCCGAGCTCATAATACGCATATCGCAATTAGACGAGTTGTATGCCGTTTGCCCGGCACCAGAGGTCTATAATGATAGGCTGTCTTTGCAGACTGAGTTTGATCACCTGTCCTCTGCTCGGGCTGAAGAGATGTTGCTGAAATGTCAGTACTCCCAGTATGAATATGGGGATAAGGCCAGTAAACTGCTCTCTCATCAGCTCCGTAGTGCAGCAGCTGCACACTCCATTCCTCGGATTCAGACATTAAGTGGTGTCTCTATGGATCCTAGAATAATTAATGACCAATTTCGAGACTTTTATTCATCTCTCTATGCGTCTGAGTGTGCATTTAGTACGGAGGCTTTGGACTCATTTTTCAATCATCTTAAGCTCCCATCAATCGATCAGACACACAGCCTCCAGCTGGAGGGACCAGTAACTGTAGAAGAGATCATGCAAGCTATCAGCAAACTGCAGTGTTCTAAGTGTCCCGGACAGGACGGGTTTCCGGTTGAGTTCTATCGTAAATTCATGCCTAAACTGGCTCCGCTCATGATAAATATGTATAAGCACTCACTGGAAGTTGGATCCCTCCCACCCTCTCTACTGCAGGCATCTATATCCCTGATCCTAAAAAAGGATAAGGATCCACTACAATGTGGCTCATACCGTCCCATTTCTTTGTTAAATGTGGATTATAAAATCCTTGCTAAACTTCTAGCGAGGCGTGTAGAAGCAGTCTTACCATCTCTAATCAATCTGGACCAAACAGGCTTTATTAAAGGGAGATACGCCTTCTCTAACCTTAGACGTTTGTTTAATGTCCTTTACAATCCCTCAGACTCCAACAGCCCTGAGTTTGGGATCAGTTTAGATGCTGAGAAGGCTTTTGACAGGGTAGAGTGGGGATACCTCTTTTATGTTTTAGATAAATTCGGCTTTGGTAAAATATTCATCTCCTGGTTGAAACTTCTTTATACTTCCCCGCTTGCCGCTGTCAAAACAAATGGCACATGCTCTGACTTCTTTCCCCTGTTTAGGGGGACTAGGCAGGGCTGTCCTATGTCGCCATTGCTATTTGCAATCGTAATTGAGCCCCTAGCCATATCGCTAAGATCAAACCCAGGTATCACCGGGGTTTTTAGAAATGGTATAGAACAAAGAGTCTCCTTATATGCAGATGACTTGCTTCTTTATATCTCAGAGCCAGCATCCTCATTCCCTTTGGTACTTTCAATACTTGAACAGTTTAGCCTTATTTCTGGCTATAAACTGAATCTTGCTAATAGCGAACTGTTTCCCCTGAATGCTGCTGCACAGAAATATCAGTGCACAGCACTGCCTTTTCGAGTTGTATCAGACAACTTCACATATTTAGGGGTTAAAATTACAAGTCATTTTCATGCTCTTTTCAAGCTTAATTTCGACCCACTTGTGGAGAAAGTTAGGCAGGATTTGGACAGATGGTCTCTACTCCATCTGTCTGTAGCAGGGCGCATAAATACAATTAAAATGAATATCCTCCCCAGATTTTCTTTTCTTTTTCAGTGTGTCCCTGTATTTATTCCAATTTCCTTTTTTGTTAAATTAGACAAGATTCTATCTGGGTTCATCTGGAACAAAAAAAACCCCAGAATACGCAAGACATATCTTCAAAGACCGAAAAAGATGGGGGGGATGGCTTTACCAAACTTTATGTTCTATTATTGGGCATGTAATATTCGTATTCTCAGGTATTGGCTACAGGGGGAGGACACGAATAATGCCCCGGCCTGGCTCAGTTTGGAGACTTCTTCCTGTGTCTCAGCCTCTTTACCAGCCCTGATTTATGCCCAAAAGCAGCCTCCGAGTGCAGGTTCTTATAATAACTCTATTGTCAAAGTTACCTTGAAAATATGGTATCAATTTCGTCGTTACTTTAAGTTGACCTTTTTTCCCCTTCAATCACCCATTGTGAAAAATCCCTCTTTTCAGCCTTCGTTAGCTGATGGTGCTTTTTATTTGTGGGCCTCTTTGGGTATTAGGTCTTTTTCTGATCTGTACATTCAGAATACATTTGCCTCCTTTGAACAGCTCTCATTGAAATTTGGCCTTCCAAAAAGTCACTTTTTTCGCTATTTACAAATCCGGAGTTTTGTTAAGGAGAAATCCTCTCAGTTTCCATCTAGACCTTCTTATCATGACTTTGATAACCTTCTATCGCCTCCCCCTTCATTACAGGGCCTGATCTCCTGTTTGTATGGGAGAATATGCTCCTTTGGCAATTCTTCAATCTCGGCTATTAAATTGGCATGGGAGCAGGATCTGGGGTGTGTGATTCAGGATGACTCTTGGGATAAAATTCTTTACCGGGTCCATGGCTCCTCATTCTGTGCCAAACACGGGCTGATTCAATGTAAGATTCTGCACCGTATACATTGGACTAAGGCCAGACTAGCTCAAATATACCCCAATCTTAGCCCTGATTGCGACCGTTGTCATCAAACACCTGCCTCTTTAATGCATATGTTTTGGTCATGTTCATCCCTCAAACAATACTGGATTAATATTTTCTTGATTTTATCTAAGATCACCCAGCTAACCCTCCAACCTGTGCCCTTAACTGCTTTGTTTGGGGTTCTTCCTGATTCAGTTGCCTTGCCGACGCCTCAAGCGGATCTGGTAGCATTTTTCACCTTATTGGCAAGACGCAGAATATTGTTATGTTGGAAGTCCCCTTCCGTCCCATCCTGGGAAATCTGGATCAGAGACGTTTTGCACTTTAGCAAACTCGAAAAGATTAAATTCACCCTACGCGGGTCTACGGCCAAATTTTTTAAGACCTGGCAACCCTTTTTTGACCATGTTCAGACTTTGCGGTCTCGCAATGCTCCCAATTAGCCAGCTCAGACTCTATCATATTTTATTTTTTTCTTATCTTATGTTTAAGTAAGAGGCCTAAGTTTAAGTATATGGATTCTATTGTGCCTGCGCCCTAGTATTTATTTAACTACTTTATACATATTTTGTTTTCTCTAACAGAATTGACTTATCCCTATCACTAAGCTGACCACTTATCATCTGTGGTTTTTTTTTTTTTTTTTTTTTTTTTTTTTTTTGTGTGTTTTGGTTTTTATGTGTCTGTGTGGGGGTGTGGGTTCTGGATACTCTCCACATCTCCTTTGTACACTCAGGAACTGTTGTCTTGTACCCTTGGGTTTGTTACTAGTATTATTAGATTGGACTTTTTCCTTTTTCTGTTTGTACACCCACTGGTACTGCTATAATCATGAGGTGGGAATGTATGTTTTATATTGCTTTATGTTCTTTAAAAAGAAAACGGCATATTGTTCAATTTATCTTTTGTAAAAGTCGATGCAAAAACTTTAATAAAAAAAAAAAAAAAGAAATGCAAGAACAAGAAAAAAATTATAAACCAGTTTCATGTTGGTATTGATTGTTTTAGAAACAAATCAAACTGCAAGGAATGAACTTTAGCCCCCTATTTGTGAGTAAAAGCATTTTGTAATAGTGCACCACTATAAGTGCCTGTGCTGATTTGTTAGCAAATAGTTTTTGGACCGTCCAAGTCCTCAGAACTCACTGCTGGTATTATACATACACGAGCACGATCATTAGATTTACTGCAGCTTTCTACTCCTCCTCATGACCTCACTAAAATGGACTGCAGCTAACTCACCTCTTCCTCAAACACATCTTTTCTGAATTGTCTTTGAATTTATCTGGTGGAGGTTTCCCATCATGTTCCATCCTCTTCGAATAAGCTGAGTTCTTCTTCTTCTTCTGGCTCCTCCCTTTAGGGGTCACTACAGTGGATCATCTGCCTCCATCTTATTCTATCCATAGCCGCCTCCTCGTTCATACCAACCCTATCTATATCCTCCATCACTATATCCTTGAACTCCCTCTAAGGGCTTGCTCTTTCCCTCCTGCCTGGCAACTCCATATGGAACAATATATTCACTATGCCTCTTCTACATATGTCCAAATCATGTCAGCTTTGCCTCTCTAACTTTGTCTCCAAACCGCTCAACATGAGCTGTCTCTCTGATGCACTCATTTCTAATCTTCTCCATTCTGGTCACTCCCAAACAAAATCTTAGCATCTTGAGCCCTGCCATCCCCTGCCTGGCCTTTTGCACTGCTTGTTGCTTTGGATGCTTGACTCCAGGTATTTAAACTCATGTACCTTCAATACCTTTACTCCTTGCATATTTCATATGAGCTGACCATCTGACGCAGAAGAATACAAAGACATATTTTGTTGAATGCACTGAAACAGAGGACAAATTTTACCTTTTCCATGGCCACTTTGTGAATCATTTGTCCCAAATGTTCTGCTTCATCCTTTGAATCATCTTTAGATTCATCTTGTGTGGGTCTGCTATCATGTGTCCCATCCTCTTCAGATGCTGCCACCATCTGTTTTCAGAGAAGACAACAATATGTTTGGTCATTTTTGATGGATTGATTGTGGAAGCACTGAAACTGAGGATGAATTTCACATCTCTTTGTGGCACAGGACACCCAGTTTTGTTTTTCATGGCTACCTTAGGAATCCTTTTACGTTCTTGTTCTTCCTCCTCTTCTGAATAGCCTTCAGATTCATCCTGTGTGGGTTTCCAGTCATCTGTCCCATCATCTTCAGATGAGCTCACAGACTGTTATTAGAACAGAAAAATATATATTTTACTCATTTTTCATGGATGTGTGGAAACAAAACACTTACATCTTTAACTGCAGGAGAAGAAACTCTGCTGGATTTTTCCTGCCCACCTTAGGAACCCATTCCCTCGCTTCATCCTCCTCCTCCTCTTCTGGATTGTCTTCTTGTGTGAGTTTCCCCACATCTGTCCTATCATTTTTGTAAAAGACCACCATCTGATTTTAGAAAAGTAAAAGTAAAAAGGTAAAAGATTAGTAATCAGTGAAAACACTAAAAACAAGCACAAGAACATACATTACATACTTTTCTCTTGCGCAACTGGTATGTCACTTTTTGTAGATGCTCCACCCCCTTTTTCAAATCCTGTTTAGTTTCTCTTATTGTGGCTCCGGCACTACAGGCAACCTCACCCTGACCTGGGCTCACCATCTGTTTATGGTACAAATTAAATATGTTTTGTTCATGATGGAGTAAATGATTATATATGAAAGAAGTGCAACCAATCAAAACTCTTACCAAGGGAATCAGGGCACACATACCTTGTTACTGCTACACTGGAAGAGCGTTCTGTCTAAAAGCTCCTCTGTTCCTGATGACTGCTGCTCTTCCTTGTCAGATCCTTCACTGTCCTCGTCCTGCACAGATCCTCTGTCCTCTCTCCTTTTCCTTTTATTTGCTGCATATGTTGCAATTGCATTGGTGGTCAGTGCTCGGCTCTGGAGTGTGTCCTCTGCAGGGTCCTCAGCTGTGCAAAGCAATATTACTAAATATGAATAAATGTAAGTGTATAGATAAATATATGACTTCACTTTAGCTTATTTAAATAACCTTGATAAAATCTTTTGGCTGTGATGGCATCATGGCACATAAATGTTGCCACTCTGTCGTAAGATTTACGTCCCAACTGTCGCTTGGCCTGAAAGAATAATGTTTTAAAAAGAAACCACATGAATAAAACCCATGACACTTTAACCTACTTCATTGTGTGTCAAAAAATAAAAATGAAAAGTTTTCTCACATAAGTGCTACAGGAGGAACGTAGCATGTTGAAGGTGGGGGCAATCCCCAGATTCATCATCTCCCAGGCTGCCTTGAAAAATACCGGTAGTCTATGAAGAACACCTCCACTAGAACTGTGGAAAAAAGTCGGTGCCTCCGAACCGCCTTCAACATACTCTCTGATATGATTGTAACGCTGCAACCAGGTATACTCATTCTTGTACAGGGGGACAGCTGCTTGCCCATGGTATCTTTGAGTTTTGTGCTGTTTAACCTAATACATGAAAATACATTTTTATTCAGCTGAATAAAAAAATGTCTATGTATACTTAGATTTATATCGTTTTAGTACATACACGGATGATGCGGGCACCCTGCTTAGCTTTTTCTGCCATTTCAACCTCCTCAGTAGTCATGTTGATGATCACTCCCTTTCGGTGACCAGTTATGGCAATAATATATCCGCCCAACAGTCCAAAAAACAATTTCAATATTGTTCTGCTCTGGGGTTGCTTCTCGAGGTCATCTGTAAAAACACAAAGAGAACACTACATGTATTAATATGCTATGCTAACACATACACTGCATTTACATGTCCAGTCCCTTGTGCAGATTATAGAGGGATTTTACAAGCACCATGTCTCAAGGACCATGCAAGTACCACAAAGTATCAAACAAATTTTCCAGACCAACCATACAAAAAACCCAGTTTCCAATTACAAAACCCTGTAATGTGTCTTAAGATAGAAGATAGAAAGAGATAAAAGTCTCACGCCCCTTGCCGCCTCTACATATAGATAACAAATGCAAATGTGTTTGAGTAGTAGAAATGGCTGTTATAATGGCTGAGTGTGTGTGTGTGTGTGTGTGTGTGTGTGTGTGTGTGTGTGTGTGTGTGTGTGTGTGTGTGTGTGTGTGTGTGTGTCCAAAATATAACTCTAAATATTGAATGTAAATCTGTTCCAGATACCATAACTTGTAACTTGTTTTACTGAGGGTTAGTTATGCTCAGTTTCTGGCATGTTGAAAATAAATGAAACAAAGGAAAGAAAATGTGTAAGTTAACCAGTGTAATGAATCTGAGAATACAGGGAGTGCAGAATTATTAGGCAAGTTGTATTTTTGAGGACTAATTTTATTATTGAACAACAAACATGTTCTCAATGAACCCAAAAAACTCATTAATATCAAAGCTGAATGTTTTTGGAAGTAGTTTTTAGTTTTAGCTATTTTAGGGGGATATCTGTGTGTGCAGGTGACTATTACTGTGCATAATTATTAGGCAACTTAACAAAAAACAAATATATACCCATTTCAATTATTTATTTTTACCAGTGACACCAATATAACATCTCCACATTCACAAATATACATTTCTGACATTCAAAAACAAAACAAAAACAAATCAGCGACCAACATAGCCACCTTTCTTTGCAAGGACACTCAAAAGCCTGCCATCCATGGATTCTGTCAGTGTTTTGATCTGTTCACCATCAACATTGCGTGCAGCAGCAACCACAGCCTCCCAGACACTGTTCAGAGAGGTGTACTGTTTTCCCTCCTTGTAAATCTCACATTTGATGATGGACCACAGGTTCTCAATGGGGTTCAGATCAGGTGAACAAGGTGGCCATGTCATTAGTTTTTCTTCTTTTATACCCTTTCTTGCCAGCCACGCTGTGGAGTACTTGGACGCGTGTGATGGAGCATTGTCCTGCATGAAAATCATGTTTTTCTTGAAGGATGCAGACTTCTTCCTGTACCACTGCTTGAAGAAGGTGTCTTCCAGAAACTGGCAGTAGGACTGGGAGTTGAGCTTGACTCCATCCTCAACCCGAAAAGGCCCCTCAAGCTCATCTTTGATGATACCAGCCCAAACCAGTACTCCACCTCCACCTTGCTGGCGTCTGAGTCGGACTGGAGCTCTCTGCCCTTTACCAATCTAGCCACGGGCCCATCCATCTGGCCCATCAAGACTCACTTTCATTTCATCAGTCCATAAAACCTTAGAAAAACCAGTCTTGAGATATTTCTTGGCCCAGCCTTGACGTTTCAGCTTGTGTGTCTTGTTCAGTGGTGGTCGTCTTTCAGCCTTTCTTACCTTGGCCATGTCTCTGAGTACTGCACACCTTGCGCTTTTGGGCACTCCAGTGATGTTGCAGCTCTGAAATATGGCCAAACTGGTGGCAAGTGGCATCTTGGCAGCTGCACGCTTGACTTTTCTCAGTTCATGGGCAGTTATTTTGTGCCTTGGTTTTTCCACACGCTTCTTGCAACCCTGTTGACTATTTTGAATGAAACGCTTGATTGTTCGATGATCACGCTTCAGAAGCTTTGCAATTTTGAGACTGCTGCATCCCTCTGCAAGATATCTCACTATTCTTGACTTTTCTGAGCCTGTCAAGTCCTTCTTTTGATCCATTTTGCCAAAGGAAAGGACGTTGCCTAATAATTATGTACACCTGATATAGGGTGTTGATGTCATTAGACCACACCCCTTCTCATTACAGAGATGCACATCACCTAATATGCTTAATTGGTAGTAGGCTTTCGAGCCTATACAGCTTGGAGTAAGACAACATGCATGAAGAGGATGATGTAGACAAAATACTCATTTGCCTAATGATTCTGCACTCCCTGTAGAATAACAGTGATTCTAATAACAGGCCTCACAGAGTGTCTGACCTTGGTGTGTGTGTTTCTGTGTGTTGTGTATAATGTGACACAGTGGAGCTAATAATCTCAAAGAATATCTGACAAACAAAATGTATGTTTTCATTAAATCATAAAATAACTAGAGAAATAAATGGTAATTAACTGAGTTTTAAAGCATTCGAATTGGAAAGGGATTAAGTTACAATGGATGTTCTTGTGAAAATGTCCTAAAGACAAATCTAACTGAAGTAGAATCACATAAACTGAATGAAACATGAAGTGATTGAATATGAATGCTCTATGTTAAGAATAACAATGAAAATGTAATGAAGCATTCACAATTTTAAAAGCTACACATTGATAGATAAGGTGTGGGAAGATATGACGTCCAGTAGGAGAAGGGGGGGGGGGGGGGGTGAACAGGTGAGGTGAAGAAGAGATTTTGTGTTTTTCTTTTTTGTCTTCTGCAAGATGAGCAGCCCAAAAGATTGGATCGAAGAGGTTCACAGTTGAAAACCTGTCCAACCTGTGAATTCATTCCTTTTTGTCTGCTCATTGTTGCTGTGTTAGGCGGTTAATTTAGAAGGATTTTGATTTACATCCTTCCTCCAACCTCTCCTCACCAAAGAAAAGAACACACTCAGCATTAGCTTAGAGCATCTTAGTTAGATAAGTAGAGTTTAAGTAATCTGATTATTGTTTTGTGATTATTTTATTTTCCTTATTCTTATTTAATTAAATTTCCTGCAATTAAAGTTTAAATTGTGGACACCTTTTATGAAACAATAAAAGTAAAAGTCTTATTCTTTGTAAGTGCAAATACCTCTTACACTTTATTCTAGCCATAATAATGAAAATTATCTTTACAATCATCCCAGAAATAACAAGATCAAAATGTACAGGGCTCCATCTTAAGGCAGAGCTGCACATATTTCACTGCAATGGTGATGTGTTTTAGCTCTGGCTTCATGTGCATTACATTGACCAAGCTGCACATTATTCTTAAATTTAAACTGGACATTAGACAGAAAAGACATAAGCTCAGTTTCAGTGTGTGGGTCACTGTGATGTAAAGATCTGTAGGGGCTTTGTCTTAACCCAGATCTGAAGTCTGTATAATCACTCTTAAGTAAAATGAACATTCAGTGTCATTGTGATCATTGCAGTGATCCATACCCAGTGCGGCAGCGTAGTAATCTTCTGGGGAGTCCTTATCAATGAACAAAGCATGTTTTTTGGCTTTGACAAGTCTTTCAAAAATGTAAGCACAATACCTTAGAGACTTCATTATTATCATGTCATTAAAGTAGGTAGAGGTATAGATGTGTATTATATACGTAGGTAGTCTTAGATCTCCGCACATTCAGCTGGTGCACGACTACTTCACGGCCAACATCTCTGTTACGTGCCCTCAGTTCGACCAAAAGGGCGTTGAACCTTTTTTTTCCAAGTCTGACTTGTGGTGGTGACATGTTTAATATATATTTCATGAAAGCAATAGCATCCATGAGATAAGCTCTCTGAGTTGTTGGTTTAAACCCTTTTGCTTGCAGGTGTGCTAGAAACTCCAAAGTCAAAAATACAAATTAGTTCATGTGTTAAACTGATATGCATGCAGTAAGAAACTAATAATCCTTCAAATTAAACACTTACTCACGGACTTTTCCATGGTTCCTCAGAAACAGAAGGTCAACGTTTGGAATCGCTGGGTCTGCCATGATTTTATAAATGGATGACATGAGTGGCTCGCTGCTTTGCATTGTCACGTATTTTTCTGCTAGGGTTCACACCTTCTGCATGGGCCCTAAATTCTTCCACCAGTCTTACTGATGAGGCAAGAACAGACGTCATATCAAAGTACATTTGTATTGGTTAACTGGAATCCATAGCTGTGCGTGGTCATGGAGCTGCATTTTCACCTGCTGGACATCACAACCTGAAGAGTTTACTGGTTTCTAAAACATTGCAGAGGCCTTATTGACAGTATTTGTCTACATATCTGTGTGAGCATGTGTATCTCTTTATTAACATGCTATATTGGCCCAGTTTATTTTTCTTATCATTGTTGTGAAGGACACCATAAATAGCATTTGTATTTTCTGTTGTACAGTTCATTTGCTGTTATGGATAAAAAGTGTCTTTTTTTGTTTCAAAATAGCTGATAACTATTCACTGATAGCTGCCAACATCTGAGAATAAATATAATAAATATGGCCTGTATTTATATAGCGCTTTACTAGTCCCTAAGGACCCCAAAGCGCTTTACATATCCAGTCATCCACCCATTCACGCACACATTTACACACTATACATAGTTTAAAGTTGCTGAATATAGTGTGTAACTAGTTACATAGAGCATTATTATATTTTGTGATGAAATCATATGGCACATTGACTTCTGAGGAAAATTCTAGACGGCAACCGCCATCAGTAAAGGTTGCCTACCCCTAGCCTAGAGGAACTGACTCTCTGAAGACCAATCGAGTAGGGATCGCTATCCCAGGATGGTCAGTCATACGATGCACTTTAGTATAGCGCATCACAGGACTGAACTGCCAGCCATGCAGGAGGTAAGATGCAGCAGATCCTCTCTGATGCAGCCACCCCAGCCACAGACCGGCAGGTGGTTCAGGAACATTCAGGGATAGTTTCTCACCAGAAAAAGCTATCAGACTTCTGAACTGCAGACATTCGGCACACACCATTACACACTGACTACAACTACTGGACTCTACAAACTGTCACTATAAACCAATTTAAATCCTTACTGCACAAGTTTTTTCTTGGATAACTGTAAATTCCAAACAAATTCTCTTAATATTAATACTTTAGTATTTTGTTATTTATTATTATTATTAATAAATACATTTTCTTCTTTAATATAACTGCTCACTTCTATATGTTCATGTAAAGCTGTGGCTACAATGTTTACTGGTACATGACAATAAAACATGAAACTTGAAATTTTACAGTAGTAAGTTTGATAAGATATATTATTTACCGTAGTGAGGGGCTTTGCTGGGTGAAAACCGTTTACGTCTGTGATCTCAAGAACTGGAATAAAATTATTAAGGATTTGTTTATCAAAAGCAAATGAAAAAATGTTTCACAATGAGGTGTACTCAATAACAGAAACAATACTCACATTTGCACGTGGTTGAACAGGGACTGGGTTTGAGCTCATGATTCCTTTCAAGTTCACACTCTAGCAACTGCTTCACCACCTGTAGCTCAGTGAACAGTATCTGCATAGTGTTTGAAGTTGAGGAGCAGGAGTTTCTGGAGTGAATGTCTTTTTTTTGGTTTTGCTTGGAGAGTTAGGTGCATGCTTGGGATGAGTAAATCAGGGATATGCTGCTGAATGAGAACCTTGGCTGCTGGAGACAGAGGAGGCTGCAGATTGGATGGGTGGTGATGAGTAGTGTCACTGGCAGAGAGAGGAGGCTGTAGGTTTGGTTTGGTAGAGTCACCCAGAGCCGTGTGAGGAGGAGCAGGCCGAGCTGTTCAGGATCATGGTCACTGTGAGCCTTGCTGTCAGAGGGAGGAGCAGGCAGGTGGATCAGTGTATCATGGTCACTGTGAGCCTTGCTGTCAGAGGGAGGAGCAGGCAGGTGGATCAGTGTATCATGGTCACTGTGAGCCTTGCTGTCAGAGGGAAGGAGCAGGCGGTGGATCAGTGTATCATGGTCACTGTGAGCCTTGCTGTCAGAGGGAGGAGCAGGCCGATGGTTCAGTGTATCATGGTCACTGTGAGCCTCGCTTGTCAGAGGGAGGAGCAGGCAGGGTGGACTCAGTGTATCATGGTCACTGTGAGCCTTGCTGTCAGAGGGAGGAGCAGGCCGGTGGATCAGTGTATCATGGTCACTGGGAGCCCTCGCCTGTCAGAGGGAGGAGGAGGAGGGTGGATGAGGTGATGATGGCTACTGGTGAGTCTTGCTGTCAGAGGGAGGAGGCAGGCCGGGTGGAGTCCAGTGGTGATCATGGCTACTGTGAGCCTCGCTGTCAGAGGGAGGAGCAGGCAGGTGGATCAGTGTAGCATGGTCACTGGGAGCCTCGCTGGAAGAGGCTATAGCAGAAGCAACCTTTGACCCTTCCTCCAGTGCCTGGTAGATGCCCCTCCTCAATTACAGCATCATCCACTTCATCCATGTGTGAGACCATTTGTGGTGTGGGATTTGATGCCCTCAGAAGTGCCAAGTTCTTTAGAATGGGTTTGTCCTTGGCCTTTTGCATGTAAAGTTTAACAATTATAGGTTTCTGAAAAGTTAGTATTAGTGATTAGGGTTAAATTGAAACAGTTTTCTGTGTAACCATTAGGGGTGCAACGATACTCATATCGATATTGAACCTTTGTAGAAGTGCTTCGGTTCGGGGCGCACTAGATCGAACAATATAAAATTTTTAATTTATTTTATCAACTTTCCTTCTGACGATGCTGTCTGTGTTAAGCGCTCAGTGGATCTGCGCTCTACAATGCAGCCTAGGCAGAGTAGTCGAATGCAGATTCACTGAGCGCAGGGCTAGCCAGATAGAAGTTAAGCTCTCCTTGCACCATGGCAAATTGAACCTCCCCCACCCTCATTCAGATCTGGTGTTTGGAACTATTTTGGTCTTCATGTGAAGTATGACCCTAAAGGTAAGCGTGTCATGGACTAAAGTAAAACAGTATGTTGGATGTGCCACACAATTCTGAATTACATGGGGTGGGAACTAGTGTGTTAGCGCAGTTAACTCGTTAACGTGTTGGCTGTCCAGCCCCAGGCACGGGCGATCCGCGGGGCTGCCTACGGAGATTTGCCGGGTTGTGGTGTTAAGGTCATTTCAACAAAGATTATAGTTGCTGACAGCACTAGTGGGAACACAACCAATATGACTGCACATTTACTCCAACATCATCCTAGCTGAATACAAGTGGAAGCAGACAAAAACAGCAAGCATGCATGCTAGAAACTTTACCGAGCCATTCACAGTTGTGAGTACACATGATTCTCCTTATGGGAACCTAAATATGTTTAATATGCTGCTGAGAATATAGCCCAGAAGAAGCATATTGTATTGTTTAGTTCTGCTGAGCCAAATAAGACAGGTCAGGGTGAGAAAGTGACAGCCAAAGAAAAGCTTACCACAAAACGGAAAAGTTATGACAAATCAGACTATAAGGCAAAAAGAAAGTGCAGCTTTATGGTTTCATGGACAAAAGAATTTCTGTGGCTGCAATATGATGAGCTAAATAACCAGGGCTGCACATAAGTGGTCCGCAGGCTGGATTTGCTGTTAAAATAAAATACTGCACAAGAAAAGAAGTTAATATTATATAATTATACAATATTATACTTTAATGTATAATATTGTAAAGGAAACAAAACAGGAAACAAAACATAAATCAAAAATTGCTCTCTTTTTATTCAGGCTACTTAAATTTTCTTTTGGGCTACCAAAAACTGAGAACTCCTTGCCCAAAGGATACCAGGGAATTCAAATTTTGCGAGCCCTGAGATATGTTTTTTTATTACTTTTTTGTTTCAGCAACATAAAATCTAAAAACTGTAAAACTTTAGTAATTTTAATAAATGACAAATTAAAAAGGCATGAACATTTTTTTTGTATCGAAAAAATATCGAACCCTATACTATATTTAAGTTTAAACCGTGAATTTTGTGTAACTATCACCTGAAGTAACCATATATCAAAACTGTCAGTATTTTACTTATTTGGGCATCCTTCATGTTTTTATCTATGCACACAACATGCTTTCTAGAGCTCTGATGTATTAAAATGGAGCACGGAATAAGAGAATTATCCTGTATTCTTCTATAGAAACTGGAAGACTTTCATTTCACCAGAGTAACAAATATGTAAAATGCAAAGGCCAAAATGTAAGTCCCTTTAACATAAACATCTGATTCCAGATGAGGTTGTCTTACTAAACACAAAAACCACACAGAAACACCACAAAACTAATAACATACCTGTAATTTGTGGACCTTTTCCAGGTGCTTGTCAAGCCGATTAAGATGTTTTGACTGACATAAGCGGGACTGGCAAGTCCAGATTTGTAGAAAAGCTGTAAAAATAGTAAAAAAAATTCTGAGTAGGAGGAAATAGAAATTGGATGTGTAAGATAATTGAATCAAATCAGTGGTTCTTAACCTTGTTGGAGGTACATCAATCTACGACTTCAGTATGCCTATCCACCTACTCCTCTTAGTGAAAAATAAAATGCTGTTCCACTGGTGCACAAAATGAGCCATGCATGTCAGACCCTTGCCTTCCCCCAACCCCTGAGATTTACTCTGTCTCAAATCCTAGCAAGTTTGTATTTATCTATGAAAAACCACTGTATCAAATAAATGCAGTGCTTAGAACAAATGTGTAGGGACAGTAAATATAAATTTATCTTTCAGAATTTATTAAGACACTTACTGCCGATGAGAAAATTGGCTCAAAAGAGTCAGCTCAGTTTTATTTACAAACTGTCTTGTGACTCTTAGGTGCTGAACAATATCAGGTATAGAAATGTCCACATATGGGACACTTGTGTCCATTTCTGACATAGTGATGCCTTTGAGTCTTTGAGGCTGAGAACCCTATCTGTTTCTCTGTCCTCTGTGGCAACTGACTGCTGACGAACGCCCCCTGTACACAAAAAGAAGACGCATACAACTACTAAAAAAGTTTTATTTTTTGTCTTACTCTTACTTAATATTTACAAATGCCAATGAAAATAAATTATCTGCAGTACTGTTAGTAATTCTGACTACTTTTGATTTGACCTTTATATTCTGAACATATATATATGGTTTTTAAATGTCTTGTGTAAATCAAAAACCTCATGACTACTCCTCATGACCTCACTAAAATGGACTGGAGCTAACTCACCTCTTCCTTAAACTCATCTTTTCTCAATTGTCTTTGAATTTATCTGGTGGAGGTTTCCCATCATCTGTTGATCTCTTCAATGAGCTAAGTTCTTTCCTTCTTCTGGCTCCTCCCTTTAGGGGTCACTACAGTGGATCATCTGCCTCCATCTTATTCTATCCATAGCCGCCTCCCTCCTCACACCCAACCCTATCTATATCCTCCATCACTATATCCTTGAGCTCCCTCGAGGGCTCGCTCTTTCCTCCTGCCTGCATACTGCATATGGAACAATATATTCACTATGCCTCTTCTACATATGTCCAAATCATGTCAGCTTTGCCTCTCTAACTTTGTCTCCAAACCACCCAGATGAGCTGTCTCTCTGATGCACTCATTTCTAATCTTCTCCATTCTGGTCACTCCCAAACAAAATCTTAGCATCTTGAGCCCTGCCATCCCCTGCCTGGCCTTTTGCACTGCTTGTTGCTTTGGATGCTTATTAGGCATTAAGTCACATGTAATCTTCAACAGTTTTACTCTGTATATTCACATGAGCTGACCATCTGACGCAGAAGAATACAAAGACATATTTTGTTGAATGCATTGAAACTGAGAACAAATTTTACCTTTTCCATGGCCACTTTGTGAGTCATTTGTCCCAAGGATTCTGCTTCATCCTTTGAATCATCTTTAGATTCATCCTGTGTGGGTCTGCTGTCATCTGTCCCATCCTCTTTCAAGCCTTTGCCACCATCTGTTTTAAGAGAAGACAACAATATGTTTGGCTCATTTTTGATGGATAGATTGTGGAAGCAGTGAAACTGAGGATGAATTTCACATCTCTTTGTGGCATAGGACACCCAGTTTTGTTTTTCATGGCTACCTTAGGAATCCTTTTACGCTCTTGTTCTTCCTCCTCTTCTGAATAGCCTTCAGATTCATCCTGTGTGGGTTTCCAGCTACTGTCCCATTGACCAACTCACAGACTGTTATTAGAGCAGAAGAATATATATTTTGCTCATTTTCCATGGATGTGTGGAAACAGAATATTGACATCATTAACTACAGGAGAAGAAACTTTGCTGGATTTTTCTTGCCCACCTTAGGAACCCATTCTTCTTTGCTTCACTCTCCTCACACCTGTCCTATCGCTTTTAGAAAAGATCACCATCTGTTTTAAGAAACGTAGAAAGCAAAACATAGAAAATAAAATAATTTCCAACAGTGCATTTTGAGATCCAAGCATCCCAGAAACTGCACAGACATATGTCAAACATAACTAAAACCACCAGTATAGGTTCATCAATCCCAACGGAGAGTGTTTGGTAGCGCTGTCCAAACACTGTTTGTACTGTTTCTAATCATAACTCTGGTTTTACGTGACCTATTAACAATTAAGAGAATATCATTTGAAGTCCGCACTTTCAACACAAGTTGAAATGGAGACTGGGCTGTGTCCCAATTCAGAGCACGCACGCTTGAAGTACGCATTCTGAGTGCGATTACATCACCGCCACGTGACGAACTGTCCCAATTCTGAAGTGTACTCCAAATGCGCCTCTTTTACTTCCCAAATATCAAGCGTGGTCCGGTGCACGCTTCGTTGTCCCATATATCCCGCAATTCATAGCGCGGCCATGGGTGTGGATAATTTTGCCGCATAATACGGCAGAAGGCAGCAGCTGAAGAGTAAACTGTCAAAAGTAAGTACTGAATATTATGTCACTTATTTATGTGCGAATGTTTAGAAACCTAAAATATTTGCATGAAGTGTTGTGGCCGCATGTCGGCAAAGTTGTGTGACATTAGTGATGTTTGTACTTCAGCGTTAACTTGGTTTTAAAGCTTCTACTTCTAAATATATATATAGTTGACCTTAATCTTACAGAGAATGTGATGATTTGATAGATAATTAAAATCAGTCGTATATCCACAAACACAACAAGCTGAAAGTCAGTGATGCTGCTCGGTTTGCAGTCCTGAGATCACGGCAGAGCAAAGCAGGATTCACTGCACTGTTAATGTTAGCTATGTTATATATTGCTGCCTCTGTTCGGTGGTGTCAAGCCAAAACGGACTTTAACGTGTGTTCTAATTAGTTAACTGTTTTAGTCCTTAAGCTGAAAGAAAGATGCTTTAATCACAGGAGTCACACATGTGTCCACTGTACCATCTGGGAACTCTTCTTGTTTAGCACTCGGAATAACACAAACACTAAATCCCTCCTTCTCTGGTGCTGTTTTGTAGCAGTGTATACACCTGAGACTGTCACCTGTCTGTCTGTCCTGCACTCTCTCTCTGATTGTGTAGAGAAGAAAAAAGTCTGAACATGTATTTATAAGTTACACTTGTAGAGGAGGAGGAGGAAGAGCCAGCAGCAGCTGACAGATGGAGAAGTATACAGCCTGTTCCCTGTTTGTGGTTGACTGCTAGAAAAGTTTACAATATGTAGTTGTCCTAAGTCAGTCTTATTAAGGTAATGTTAAAAATAATTTTATAATAATTTGTGGGAGAAAGTACTCAGGGTCTTCAAGTTAAAAACTGTGAAAGGCAGCAACAAGTTTAATATTCAGAAACCTAAAGTATGTATCAGCAGCAGAATGGACCTAAAAATAAATGTTTGTTTCAGTTCTATGAAGCTTTGAGTATTGAGTATGAGGATTAGATTTTTTTTTATTTTTTTTTTTAGATTTAAGTATTTATTGTCATTGTCAGGAACAATGAAATTGTGTTTGGGAGACTTTCATACAACCCATAAATACAATAATGAAAAAGACAAGTAATATCCTCTTAAAACCCAAGTGTAAAAATTTAACCCAGTGTGACTCCAGTGCAATAAGACAATCCTTAGCATACATAAAACATGGCAAGTAATGTTCATAAGAAATTCAGACAAAGACCTGAGAAACATGACAAGGTACAACAATGCAACCCATTCAATATTATTGTACTGTGAGATATGATGTCAGATATGATAGTTATCTATTTAAAGAAGAGGGGGGGGGGCGCTCAACTCTTTCTCTATCTTCTTAAAAAAACTTTAGAGCACTTATGGAAATATGTGATGTCTTGATGAATCAAGCAGATATTTGAAGTTTACACAGCACAATTCTCGCATGAAAAATATCTTAAAAGTTTATTTTGTGACCCAGAAAGAGTAATATTTCAAACTCTGCCACTCTTGGTGGCTTCCTCACCTTGCCGGTTTTACCTAAATGGATTCTGGAGATTGCATTTCGTCATTCCGAGCTGATTGGAGACCAGAACAGCCAATCAGATTTTTTTTGTATCCAAAAGTCTGTGATTGGCTGTTTTTTGTGGCACAAATATAACGGTGTAGAGAAAGAGTTGAGCGGCGCAGGCAAAATGTTTGAGACGCCAGCAACACATTGCGAGCGAGCGCAAATGGAAACCGAGGGAGAGGGGCTGCTGTTGTGTGTATGATAGAGAAGTATCTAAGGATATTTTTTGTAAATTACATGAATGAATTTGTTCACTCAAATTCAGCTTTTCTTCATTCAAAATAAATTTCCCCTCAAAATGAACATTTTAATTGGCAGTTTTTTGGTTGGAAAAGTGGCACAAAAAGAGCCGCCATAAGCCTGGGTCGCTCCATCTTTTGTCTTGACGCCTTAAATTGGTCATGTGATTTCGGGCACGTCTGTCAACCGCAGAGGTTATTGTGTTAATTCAAATTCACTAAGAACACAATGACTATGCATTCAGATCACAAGTCTGATTGCAATACCTGCAAAACAGGAAGGCTGAAAAAACAACAAAAAAAAGCAAAAAGAAACAACAACCAAAAACACAAAACAAACAAACGAAAAAATACAAGGTTTTCTACAAGGTACCTGTTTGTATTCATGTAACTTTTGAAGGTTAGCTTCATACCTGAGAGCTGTAGACTTTTAAATTCGTCATCCATGGTGCTTCGAAAAACTCTCATGAGAAATATCCGCTGCCGTACTCATGATCACATGACATAGATGATTCTGATTGGCTGCTCAAATGCTCATTAGAGGCGGAGCATTTTTATAACATTAGTTACCATAGGGCTTTGGAGCGTGACTAACAATGGGGTGGGCGTGGAAAGGATTTTGCTGATGCGCCATTTTCGTGGTCAAAATAAAGCGCAAGCGAAAGCTAGCCCCCCCCCCCACAAGAGCGGAGCGAAGGCACACAACAGCCATGGTTCCTATTTGCTCTGTGTGGTCGGGCGCCATGTTTGATCGCATCAACCGGCAAGAGAATAAGCTTGAAAGTGGTTTATCTTTTCATTCTTTCCCAACCTGGAAGCAACATGAGGCAGCTTGTGTATCGGATATGACCTAAGCCAGATCTATCCTGGATAGTAGCTAGGGTTGCCAACCGTCCCTTAAAAAACGGAATCGTCCGTATTTAGAAACAAAGAAACACCCTCCGTCCCGTATTGAGCTAATAAGGGACGCACTTTGTCCCGTAATACAGTGATAATCAAAAGTAGTCTATAACTTTTAATGGAATGTGCTTTGTTTGAAAACATAATTCCCAGCCCCTCCTGCTTTGTGACCAATGAGCTGACAGCACACTTATGACAATTCGAGTATGACAATTCAGATTACCTCTTGACCCCATTGGTCTGGAACGCTTACGGAGAAAATACCGGAAGACAACAGATGACCACAACAAGAAGCATGGCCAACAGGGAAACAATGTCAGACTGCCGGTGCAGTTTCTGACGACAGGCATGAAGTGGTATACACTGTGCGATTTCTTCAGTCACGCTATTCAGCTCCTGCTCAAACTGCACGATTGACTCGCAGGGGTTAGAAGTTGGTAGGTCACGATGCAGAGTCTACACGTACCCCGACTGATGCCAACCTGAGTGTCACTGTGCTTGAGTACATGGGGCCACAACAGAAAATCTGTCGCTCGCTCTCCCTCTCTGTCTTTCACTCACACAGACACACCACCACCATCAACTTTGCTAAATTGCTAATGAAAAACATGATCAGGCAGCTGTGATTGAGCAGCAATGTAAATCCAGCTATTTTCACGGTTGTTGTGGTCATGATAATTTTGTGATGCCACATCAAAAAGGCTCGGATGAGGTTTCCAAGTTTAGACGTGCCTCCATCGCTTGTGTCCAGATCACACGCTGCACAGCCGTGCTGCTCCATTTTTTTCACCGACGTTTACGTGTTTGCGCGTGAGCAGTGTGAATAGCTACGGTGACACCCTCCATCCGACTAATTGATGGTCGGGAGCTGGTCGTGAGGTGTTAATCACTTCTCGTTACCCCACGTATACTACATGATGCACGATGAAGGCCAGAATCGGTTCATTATTAGAGATGGTCTAAAATGGCAAGCTGAAAACTGCACAGTGTAAGCCCAGCATTAATAGTAATGTTTGTTCCCTCAGAGAAAGGGAAGAATGGAAAAAGGAAAACACCTGGCTGGAAAAAGTTAATATGGGCATGTGCAGTGAATATCAGTGCTATGTGGCCAGAAGTGATAATATAACTTATTTTGTGTAGTAAACAACTGCAAGGATAGATGATTACAACAAATAGATCACTAATACATAAAAGATATATATTTTAATAATGATGATGAGTTAAGATGCGTAATCATGGGAACAAGCGGGTTTACAAACGGGAGCAGCTGATTAGCATTAGAAAAGCTGAAATAATACCTCAAATTAAGCCAATTGTACCAAATGCACTAAATGTGCACTGTTACAAGAATATTTTTCTTTCTATTGTTTTCTATTATTTTAAGTTTTCTGGATTTTCATTGTAATGGACGAGACTCAGCAGCAGATTAGAATAACAGTTACACATTTAATAAATCATGAAGTTACAGACTGGCAAGACAAATTAGAAAACCTGTTCAATCCAGAATTTGAGTTTGTGTTCCCTCAGCTAGACTCGCTGCTGTTTAAATGTTTGAGAGGAAGATTAGATATAAAGAAAACGTCAAACATAGACTCAGTCTGCGTTCACATTTGATATGAGGCCAGGACGGATAATGGCTGTGTCCTGTTTGAAGATCATATATGTAAAATTGTTGTCTACCTCCTGTTGATCCAGCCGCTCAGAGTCCGTGGTTACCATGGTTACTGCATAAGCACCTATAATGTAAACAGCTGACACAGCGGAAACCTACTGGGAGCATGGGTGTTTATGTTTTTCATTGCAAAAGAACTGTCTGTCTATGTTTCAGTGCCCTGGTCTGCCGCAGTTTCCACCAGCCCCACTCCAGTCTCAGCAGTTTAGTGACCTGACTGTTCACATTTTTAACTTTTGGTGTTTCTGCCTATCACAAGATTGATAACTTCAGTCAGCACTGTAGTGCATCATTCTCAGATCACAAGGGACATTTGAATACTGTTTACACACATGATGCAGATTATATTGAGCAGGCATAAGTGTGATGTTTTATTCAACTGATATTTCACTGTATTTCTGTTGCTGGAGATGTCCACTCTAATTTAATTTAATTTAATTTAATTTAATTTAATTAGTTTGCTCAGCTTTGAATTATATGCAAACATGTCCATGTGGATTATATAAGTTGCTTGAGGAAGAGAAAATATGTTCATCAAAAGAAGACAGTCTCAGGTACTCGGGGCATCTAACTAGGATTCCTCCTGGACTCCTAGGTAGGTGAGGTGTTTTGGCCATGTCCTACTGGGAGGAGGTCTCAGCGGGCTTGGGGAATACTGTGTCCTCCAGGTATGAGCCTGGAAGGCATGGCTGGGTTGAAGGAAGTCTGTCAAATTGATAAGCAGAGGAAGTGGTGCAGCACCTGGTTCTGTTTGTAGAAGCTCAGATGTAGGGGCAGCCAATCAGATGAAGCTGGGCGTAAATAGAGGAGGGGTTGGGGTGGGGGCTCCCAAAAGACTGTAGCATGCAAAACCACTACTTTGTACAATTTCTGTCGTCTACAGACAAAATCATCTTAACTTGTGATCTTGTAAGCTGCTGGGCAATCTGAGTTGTTTTATGCCTTTGAAGATAGCCTGGTGGGTATTTGGTCCTGCTTCTGGACGAGGCCAAGTTACACTAATCCAGCTGCTGGGTGTAATTGGTGATTATGGATGAACAGTTTATCAATCTATCTTGAGTATGCATTGAAGAACTCATAATCTTCTGTGTCTCCCCAGCTGCCCCTGCTTATCTGTGGCCTTCATCTTAAAATTCAGAGACAACATGTTCCATGTGCTGACTGGCCAGTTCACTACTGTTCTGGTCACAGGCCTCTCCCTCCTTTTTACTTCCACCCTTCGCTGGGATCTTCTCCTCCAGGCACCCAACGGTCCTGCTGGCCATCTTTATGCCAGCTGGCCCAAGGACCTGGAATATAGCCTGCAGCGGGAGAAATGACTGGGTATGATTAGAATGGGGAGGTGTTTGAGAGGTCAAGAGGGGTAGGAGACAAAACTACAAATCCTCAGTAGTCACGCACACAAGCCCACACACTCCTTTTCCTTACATACTTTGCTGACATGGACTGATGTATATCCACTTCCTTCATTCTGCCCAGATCAGTGTCTTGCAGGAACTTGGCTCTTGTTTCTGTAATGTCATTTCTTGAGTGCAGAGGAAACCTGGTTCCCAGCTATGAAAATAGCATCCAGGCTCATGCTGGAGCCTTACTTTAGTAGAATTCCTTTAGTAGTCAAGTGTTTTTTGATGGAAGAAGGTATTGACAAATACAATAACTTGTGGGGATACTATCCTGGAATCTTCTCATCCCCAGTGTCCTGTTCTGTATTGAAATGGAATCAGGTGAAATGCCAGGTTTCAGGTGTTTGTTTCTTTGCTAGAGCACTAACAAAAATACCCTCTCCATTGGCAGCCGTGGCTTTAAAATGCACGGTACTTCCCCGGTGTTTTTGGGGGAGACTGCCCTCCACTTTCTGAAGACAGAAAAAAGATGTGCACAGTGCCTCAATGTCTGCAGATTTGTCCACTGGATTTGATCACTTGTTCATTCATTCTGATGCCTTGTCTCTTTTTTGTGTTGCAGGACAGTGAGGAAGCCGAGCTCCTGACAAAGGCAAATGCAGCAGGGTGTTTCTGATGAAGAGTCCTTGTAGTAATGATAGAGCTCACTCCCAAGTATCCAGAGGATACTCTGCATCTTTCCTGCTGCTGATATCGAAATCCTGGACAATTGACTGGATGGAACATGGTCACAGATTGTTGTGGAAAGTATTTATTTAAAAAATAAGTGTAGAGCAGGTAAACGGTGAAGACTGTTGATAGATTATATGTATACACTTTAAGAGTTAAACAAAGTGTTTAATAACAGAATTAGCGAAATGTGTATATTTTGGGGAAATGGTGCTGGGTCTGTGGATGACTGCTGCTATTCATATGGGGGAAAGTACCAGCAACGTGGTTTGTTGGAAAATAAGTGATACTTTTGGATTCATTATGGGATCCCTTTTATGGACAGTGTATTTCTTTGCAGCCATCCTGTTGTACATGCTGCTATTTGACTGCTTGCTGTGTTGGATGTGATGCTCAGAAACTGCAGTTTCAGGATTGTTTTGATAATAGATTTGTTTGAAATTGTGGTGATTTTGAATCTTTATCCACACTATGATGAATTCAGTTTGTATTGTACTGTGGAAGAGGCAGTTTATTTTTTTATTTGTTTATTTTCTGAGCCAGAATAAGTGGCATTGACAGAATTGCCTACTAATGCTGGACTTTCTGTTAGCACCAGAATTCTCGCTGCTTCTTACTTGGGCTTGAACATTCTTGTTAAACTGTAAAAGTAACATTTGTCTAAGATTGTTGTTTGTGCTATTTAAAATCTTATGTGTGAATGCATTTTCTTGTAAGATATGGAGTTGTTTTATTTTCTGTGTATATATATTAATTTAGACAATTGCTATGTCTGTCAGAAATTTGGTGCATTTATTAAATTAAGGTTCTTGAAGGAAGACCTAAGGTACTAGCTGCTTAACTCCATGTTTTTTCTTCTATTACTTTGCACATGCTTGATAGCTGTTTTTTTTAGCTCCCTATCAGTTCCTTTAAGCCACTCTTAAATATTTACTGACTGTGAAGTGAGTGAGATATTTAGGGCTTCTTTGGAATGGTTTGTAATGATGCTTGTCTTGTTCAGTTGGCTTTATTGCAGGCAGAGAAGTGATAGGATTACATGAAGTCTTGTTTCTTTATTTCAGCAATTTTAAATGACTAAATCGTGGTATTCCTGGTTTTATCTTGAAACTCTGTCATCCTTGTTCCTACTTGTACTTAGCTAATTAGGTAGCTTTGTAGCTAATCCTCTATTTTCCAGAAATAGTCACTAAAACTGTAAACCTTGAACATAAAGGTATGGCTGAACTACTGCTTAGAAATCTTGTAGCAAAACTCACGTAGATCTTTAGTGTCTTTGTTGTTAATTTTTTGGCCATCACTGAACTGTTATGATATGATTTGCCTATCACAAAGGGATCTCCAAACTGTTCCTTGAAAGTATCTCCCAGGCAGCATGATAAAAATGTGTTTGTTCCAACCAGAAAATGTCCTCTAATAGCCTTCTTCTTTGCCTAACCTCCAACATACTTCTGAGGAAGAATAGCTTTTCTTGAATTGGCAAATTCTGCGGTCGACTAATGTTTGAAAAGACAACTTCCAGTCATTATACTGCAGCGGATCACCTGTGAAGACTGGAGGCTCTGGCATTGGGATTCTGTTTGCAGTGATAGCTTCAGCGAGCATCCTTACAAGATCAGTGGAGGGCGTTTACACGGCACTACGAGTCGCCCTTCCAAGGGACAGAGGCTTGGAGAGGGGCAGTTTTTTGCGGAGCCTCGACTGAGATGGGATGAATGGTTTTGAGTTCACATTTGGAAAGCTTGGTTGCGGGGAGTTACTATCTTGTCTTACTTGAGAATGAACAGGAGATTTGTCTTCATCCTCACTGTACACACTTTCAGCATACACCTTCAGTCTTGTCTTGTGCTGCATTACGCTTTTGCAATTCTCTCAAAAGTTCCACTTCCTTTCTTTTTTCATCTAACCTTGTCTTTATTGAGGTGCTCTCATTAGAAATTGAGCTCTTTTCCTTGCATCCTCAACTTCGAGTTCTCTGATTTCTTCCTCACACTGATGCTGTGTTTTAATTATTTTAATGACTTCTTCTGTAGCTGCTACTTCAGCTGCAGCTCTTGTCTTTGTTGTAGGTGATTAAGATGTTTGCTTGATTGACCTTGACTTATATGTGATCCTTGAAGAAGCACTGGATGAACTGCTGTCATACACGGACTCTGAATCAGGCCAGGGTATACTATTTGGATCACCATCTTCTTCTAAAAGGCGACCTTTGCTCTGGCAGTTTCACTGATAGCCATGCACACATCACATCTTCTGCGGATTTCAATATCAGGACTTTGTATCTTTCTGATCTCATCATGAATGTTACAGATCTCAGTTATATGAGTGTCTATAAGACTTACAGCTTCAGGTATTAACTCAATGTCTTTACTCTTCACCATTCTTTTAAATAAGTTTATGTGGTATTTCCACTTCTGTAAACTCGCTCAAAATTGTTTGTCAAGTCATTTAACTTGGCTTCTTGTAAGGATTGTCCCTTTTCAGTGAGAGTGCGTGTGCGCTGGCTCCTGCGTAAGCTTCTGACTGTGTGCCTTCAGTAAACATGGAGCACTGTGGGGTTTGTTGAAAACACGCAGTTCTTTGAATCTTTGGGCTGAAGGAAGGACAATACTCGGTGTATATATGCTCAATCAACAATCATTTATTTCGGTACAATTCACAATAAGAGCATTACAAAATGTCTGGACCGGGAGAGATGCCTGGCAGAGGTTTGACAGCATGTCTCAAAATGGTGGCAACTTTCACAGACTTTTATAGCTAATCCCAGCCCCCCTCTTTGTTATATAAAAGCTGCATCTTCACATGTTTTTCTAATTCTTAGTGAGCCTGGCTCCTGACCTTGCCTCCCTGTCTTTCTGTGTGAAAGTGGAAGGGGGTAATGTGGTTTTATCTCTTGCTGATACACTGAGTCTCCCTCTTATGGCCTTCTTCAAACTATCCAGCAGTAAAATATTCTAAGAAAACAGTGTTAAATATTCAGAGCTGAATGAAGGATAGATAAGAGAATGTAGCATCTTTTGTTGAAATGAAATGAATGATTATGTTCTTCAGTTTGAGTTAAATGACAGACATAGTAAGAATGATGAAGAAAGTTAAGAAAGGATAATATATGGCCTGCAGCTGTTAAGCTAATTTACTACCTTGACTACTGGTCATAAAATGGCAGATGTTTAACTACGACTCTTAACATTCCCTCTTTGATCTCTTATCTTAAGAGATCACTTACAACACGCACTCCAGGTCACAAGGTCCACGCTCCTCCATTCCTCAGGATCATCCTTTAACAGGTGCAAATTATCACCCCCGGCTCTCGGCTGAGGTTACGGCCCTGTCAATAAGACGAACTATGAGTGCTCTGAGGCATGGGATCAAACAACAACCACATGTGGTTAAGACAGCAGTGAAAACAGACAGTGAGACCAAGATTGCATAACAAATCCCTTCCATTGCCCAAAACAGAAGTCATCCATTCCTCCAGCGGTATGTCGATACCTGAATGTTCATGCAAATCACTGGGCCACAGTCCGGAGCCCCTCCAGTGCTCAAGTTACAGAGCCATCCGGAGCTGGATCATTGGGTAATAAAAGTACAACACATTTCTTGTCTAAACACTTCCACACACCTTCTCCAGCCAGAACCATATCCAGCGCCATCCGGTTCTGCACTGCCATCAGAGAGGTTGGACCTACTTGTTCTGCTAGTCTACTGCATTACGGGGGTTAAATTTGGAAGTCGGAGAACGTTATAGTGCACATAGTTAATTCTATCTACGTTTTTGTTGGGGGTGACGGGAAACAAGGCAGAAAGTACTGGAATGTTTTCAAAACCGGCTGCTATCTGATCTACTAATTTAAACTCATTTGAACGCCACGCGGAACACCGATAGAATCTATATATGTGGGTGAATTAACAGTTAAATCAAACGACCAAGATGATCCTTTAGGCCACCCTTGACGTCTGCGCCTAGGTGGTCGTCGGCATGTCCCTGAACCCTCTTCTCAGAATTATCCTTACCCCCTATTATCAGCAGAGGCGCTCCTAGTCTGACCATGGCACAAACACCAACCGCTTCATTTGGTATTCGCACATGCAGACTCCCACCTCCACAATAATAGTACAAACCGGCTCGAGCCCAAGTACCCACGACCGTGGCGCCCCAACCCTGCGTTTCTCCCTCTTCCTGGAAATGTGGCCTCGCACCAATCAGCCGGGATCTCTCCAGTGTCATACTCCTGCTCTCCGGGATCATCTGCAGTAAAATTGAAACAAGTATAATTAGCTTTCCTAGGCGTGAATGGTCCGGGAATGGTGTTATTATTTATTGGGGGAAATAAAGCAGATAATGAGGCACTCCCTAATTTACTGCTTCCTAAGAAGTTGGAGCAGTGGCAACTAAGCCCAGGGGTCCTCTGGATACAGAGGTGCCTGTTTTAATAAATAAAAATGTGGGCGTGCTGTAGCGCATGCCACACAATCAGACACCTTTTGCTCTTTTGTAGTTTCAATCAGCCAGTCCAACCACAGGTTGCTGTCCCACATAGCCTGTGGCACGAGACATCAGCTGTCGGGGTTTCCACTTTGTGTAGTCCATTTTTGTTACCCTTAAGACACGCAAAGGTGGGGCTTTGGTTGATGCGTGTTGCTGCTAGATAAATTACAGCTTAATGTGGCGTTGTGTGCTGGTAAATCACAGGGTGGATCTTTAAAAATTATCTTGATCACGCCCCTCTGGTCTTTCCCAAATACATCTACCCCTAACACTAAATAAAACACTTTATCTTCTTTCCTGTACCGTGTAACCTGCCACCCACCAATAGACATTGTAAGTGGATTTTGTGTGTTACTGAAATCACGCTGATTGCAAACCCCTCCCAACGGCCCCGTGTATCCCATCCTGGAGGGTGTAACCGGTCACCATGTCCCACTCCACACGGGCTGGACCCCGTGGCGGTGGGTTTACCGATACAAGCATTTGTGAATCTTATGTCATGACATGTCCACACTTCGTACCCGCGCCAACTGGTCTGATCCTTTCCACAGTCTATCACGGAACACAGATCAAAAGTGAAGGCTGTGGTGGATCCTTGAGCGAATCCACCTCTATGCCTCCATAATACTCCAAACAAGGATCTGGTTTCTCACCTACATCACGTTCAGAGCTGGTCGCCTCTAGGGTCCGCGAGAGGAAGAGGAGGTGGATGAGTTCTGTAACTGGGCAACTCACACACAAAATAGTAGTTAGCACACCAGTGTACTATAGCTAATACTTCTATTAGTTTCCAATTCTCCAGAAGCTTCATTTTTGCATTAGACTTTTCCTCCCCCATTTTAATACTTGCTAATAACTTCTAACTAGAGCTTTAGGCCTACGGCACTTTTTAAATTTTAATTTTGCTGTAGCTAATACTATCTTCTCGTCTGCTACTCTCAGTCTCTCTTTCTTCAACCTCAGGGGTGGACTACCCTTTGGTCGTTACACAGATCAGGGTATTATTCTGCCCCTTCTATACTAGACTTGTGTTTTTGGGGTCACAGCCGTGTCCCCCTTTTTTCGCCAAGAGCCTCTCCATGACCTAGGCCCCTCCGCTCGCTGCACACTGGCTCCAGTGGTACCAGGTGTCGCCTTTGCCCTTGAGCTGGACCGCGTGAGAGGTTCGATGGTCACCTCAAGGTTGGTTTTCTCACTGGGCTCCTCCCACTTTCGCTTAGCACCCTTGAGCTAGCACCCACTTCGCCTTGCTGGTCACCTCCTTTCCTGTTGGATCTCCCACCTGCGTAGTGAAACTAGAGACAAGAGCTTTTAGTGGCTTTAAACTGTTTCACATGTTCAGACACTTTTACTTCCTCTTAATTCTCTTACACCTGCTGCAGGGCCTGGAAATTGTCTTCCTGTCAGCAGCTCAGATACCTAGCCAACCCAGTGCTGATTACGGTTAATCCTTACACTCCATTAAGGCTATGGAAAGCATTAACTGAATTATGTTAGTCTGTGCAACAAGTTTTGCTGAATTTGTTTTTTAAGATTTGGTTTATTCTTTCTACTTTTCCTGAGACTGTGGATGGAACTGTACCATATCTATGTTGCAACCCCAACATACATTCCACCTCAGCGAGATTTTGCTTCAAGTGAGTGCCATTATCTGATCTTACCTTCTCTGGGAGTTGATGCCAAGGAAACATAATAATTTCTACTAGACATTTGATTACTGTTTTGTGATCCTCTGCGGGGGTGACTTGCCTTTGGCCACTAGTCAGTCTAATCCAACAACAGCATGAGGATCTATACCGACAGCGGTTATTATGTCAGTGTAAACTCAATCACAATTTCCTGGGCCTGGTCTTTCTGGCAAGGGAAACTTGACCCATTTCTGGTTTCACGGAACACTTTGGATTGTGTTGTCCACAAATCAGGCAGGCTCTCACATGTTCCCTGACTAGGTCTTTCATGGAGGGATGCCTCACTTAAATGCACATAAATCCCTTTCCATCTGGGCCAACAAGAAAATATTCAAGCCCAAGTAAAGAGAAGGCAGGGGAGTTTGTGGTGCTGAGAGTCAGGCATTAGTGGGGATTATGTCAATGCCAACTGAATCTGGTCTAAAAAACAACAAAATAAAAAAAGAAACTGCCTCTTCCATAGGTAACACAAACCCAATTTCATCATAGTGTGGATAAAGATTGAAAATCACCACAATTTTGAACAAATCGATTATCAAAACAATCCTGAAACTGCAGTTTCTGGTCCTTAGACGTCCAGCACCAGGAAGCAGTTAAATAGCAGCATGTACAACAGGAATCATGTAAAGAAATACACTGTCCATAAAAGGAATCCATAATGAATCCAGAGTAATCACTCTATTTTCCAAAAAACAGCGTTGCTGCAGTCTTCTCCATAAATGATGACAGCAGTCATCCACAGACAGGACGGTGCTTTTAAATATACACATTTCGCTAATTCTGTTATTAAACACTTTGTTTTTAATTCTAGGAGTCTATCATATAATCTATCAACAGTATCTTTCACCGTTTACCTGCTTATCACTGTTCAAATAAATGCTTTCACAGACAATCTGTGACCATGTTCCATCCAGTCAATTGTCCAGTTCGATATCAGCAGCAGGAAATATGTATATTCTTCTGGGACTTGGGAGTGAGCTCTTATCATTACTACAAGGACTCTTCAAGAGCACTGTCTGCATTTGCCTTTGTCAGGAGCTCGAGCTCCTCACTGTCCTGCAGACACAAAAAGAGACAAGGCATCAGAATGGTTTAAGAAAGGAATTTAAATTCAGTGACAAATCTGCAGACATTGAGGCACTGTGCACATCTTTTTTCTGTCTTCAGAAAGTGGAGGCAGTATTGACTCCCACACTGTAAATAACTGTGCATTTTAAAGCCACGGCTGCCAATGGAGAGGGTATTTTTGTTAGTGCTCTAGCAAAGAAACAAACACCTGAAACCTGGCATTTCACCTGATTTACAGGGTTTCTTCAATACAGGACGCTGGGGATGAAAAGAATTCCAGGATAGTATCCCCACAGACTACTGTATTGTTAAATAGCTTCTTCCATCAAAAAACACTTGACTACTAAAGGAATTCTATGAAGTAAGGCTCCAGCATGAGCCTGGATGCTATTTTCACAGCCCGGAATCAGGTTTCCTCTTGCACTCAAGAAATGACATTACAGAGAACAAGAGCCAAGTTTCCTGCAGAGCACTTGGTATGTGGCGGGAGAGAGGAAGTGGATAGTACATCTGGGTTAATGAGGAAGTTGTGTGAAGGAAAGGAGTGTGTGGGCTTGTGTGCGTGACTACTGAGGATTTGTGGTTTGTCTCCTACCCCTGATTCTCAAACACTCCCCCTTTGATGACCCTGTAGTTTCTCCCTGCAGGCCATATTCCAGGTCCTTGGGCCAGCTGCATTGTAGATAAAGATGGCCAGCAGGACCGGGGGTGCTGGAGGAAGAAGTCCAGCGAAGGGTGGAAGTCAAAGAGGAAGAGGGAGAGGCCGTGTGCACTCAGAACAGTAGTGAACTGGCCAGTCAGCACATGGAACATGTTGTCTCTGAATTTTAAGATGAAGGCCAACGGATAAGCCCAGGGCAGCTAGGGAGAACACAGAAGATTATGAGTTCTTCAAATGCATACTAACAGACAATGATGAGTCCAGTTAATAACAAATTACACCCAGCAGCTGGATTAGTGTAACTTAGCACTGATGCCAGAAGCAGGACCAAATACCCACCAGGCTCTGTTCAAAGGCATAAAACAACTCAAGTACCAGCAGCTTACAAAGATCACAAGTTAAGATGATTTTGTCTGTAGACGACAATAATTGTACAAAGTAGTGGTTTTGCATGCTAAAGTCTTTTGGAGCCCCAGCCCCAACCTCTTGATTTACGTGCTTTCATCTGATTGGTGACCCTGACATCTGAGCTTCTACAAACAGAACCAGGTGCTGCACCACTTCCTCTGCTTATCAATTTGACAGACTTCCTTCAACCCAGCCATGCCTTCCAGCTCATCCTGGAGAGAGTATTCCCCAAGCCCTAGACCTCCTCCCAGTAGGACATGGCCAAAAACACCTCACCTACCTAGGAGTCCAGGAGGATCTGTGAGATGCCCAGATCTTGAACTGTCTTCTTTTGATGCAAATATTTTCTCTTCCTCAAGCAACTTATATAATCCACATGGACATGTTTGCATAGAATCCAAAGCAGCAAACTAATTAAATTAAATTAAATTAAATTAAATTAAATTAAATTAAATTAAATTAAATGAAATGAAATGAAAGATGAGAGTGACATTCCAGTAATAGATGACAGTAGCAGATTCTCTATCAATAAACATCACACTTATGCCTGCTTGATATTCATCTTTCAGTCATATGCTGTATAAAACAGTATTCAAATGTCCCTCTGATGTGAGAATGATGCACTACAGTGCTGACTGAAGTTATCAATCTTGTGATAGGCAGAAACACCAAAAGTTAAAAATGGAACAGTCAGGTCACTAAACTGCTGAGACTGGAGTGGGGCTGGTGGAAACTGCTGCAGACCAGGGCACTGAAACATAGACAGACAGTTCTTTTGCAATGAAAAACATAAACACCCATGTTCCCGTAGGTTTCCTGTGTCAGCTGTTTACATTAGCTGCTTATGCAGTAGCAGTTAACCACTGACTCTGAGCGGCTGGATCGACGGAAGTCAGACAACAATTTTACATATATGATCTTCAAACAGGACACAGCCATTATCCGTCCTGGCCCTATATCAAATGTGAACGCAGACTGAATGTGTTTTATGTTTTCTTTATATCTAATCTTCCTCTCAAACATTTACAGAGTGAAGTTCCTGCAGCTGAGGGAACACAAAACTGACTTTCATCAACCCAACAAATGCCTTTCTTGTGTGTATTCATTTGGTGATTTATTAAATGTGTAACTGTTATTCTGATGACTGGTCTAGTCTTGTATGTGATGAATGTATAATATATATGATGATACCTGTTTTAATGATCATTTTTCATTCCACTTTGATTCTGCGACAAACTGACGGTTCATCGTGAGTGTTGCGTGAGACTGCTATTTTTTTTGTTCTTTATGCTGTACATTTTTACTTGTAATAGTTGGCAGTAATAAGGATGATCTTCTGTAAAATCATATTGATATGACCCGTGCACATATTCGTACATGTCAGTTAGACTAGTCAGCTGGGAAACTGTTAACTCATAGAGCTGACGATATCGTGGATATGCTGACCTCGCTCCGTGGTGTACAGGGCCGTTTACCCCAGTCACCACTATTCACAATAAAAATATTAGCCAAACATCATGAAGTCTGTATGTGTTTCATAGTGTCGAACAACCTTTGTACAGTTAAAGCCAGCAGTTACTACATGACGGAAACACCAACGTTATCTCTTTTATACGTTTATACGCAGGTCACGCTGATTACTGAACAAAAGCCCAAAGATCAGCTGTTAATCGAATTTATTTGCTCTCTCTAAACATGTTTTTAATGTTAGTTATAATTGAGAATTGGTCTAAAATATGTATACATAAGAACATCAGGCAGTCCCTGAAATATAACCTCAGTAAAGAAGTCAGTGTCAGCGGGGGTTATTACAGCTGTGTACCAGGGCCTGCGCTTTGTCAGTGGTAATAACAACTTGATTGCTCTGCGAGGCGAACGGGTCTATCCTGTAGACATCTCCAAAATCATCGAAGCACTTTTGCAAAGAGGCTGTATCTTGAAACCTCAAATGAGACATATGAAGATTAAATCACTACACTCCTGAAAAAAATATTAAAACAGTATTTGGTGACACAAACAGGGTTTTTCAAAGTTCAGTCTGGGCCAGTTTCCACATGCCGGTTGTTGTGTGCTAAGTAATGGCCACTAGGTGGAAGACCTTTGGTGTTCAGCCAGGTCAACCTCTGAGTTTGATGGGTGAGGTTACAGAAGAGTTTATTTCATGGTGAGACCTAAGGAGTCAACTGTGCCAAAATGAATTAATTAATAATTAGTAATTATTTAAATGTGGCAATAATTAATTAAAATGTGAAATAAATAAATAAATAAATAATTAAATGTGTCAATAATTATATGAAATGTGTCATTAATTAATTAAATGTGTCAATAATTAATTAATTAATTACATTTGTCTAAAAATTGAGGAGAGTTAAATTATTTCCAATAATTAATTAATTTGTGCATGTAAATGGAGAGTCCTCTTCACACACTGAGGTTAATTATATAGTTCCACAGGGTTCAGGGGTCAGGACCAATTTTGTTTGTATTATATGTTTCCCTTAGGTATATCATCAGACATAGCATTCATTTTCATCTGTCATGCTGATGACACCCAGTCTTATTTGTCCATGAGCTAGATAACACACACCAATCAGTTAAATGGCAGGAATGTTTCTTAACACAAGATCTGCATGGCTGTGTTTTTGTTTTTTAATCAACACAAAACCTGAGGTTATTGTACTCGGCCCTGAAAATCTTAGAAATATGGTATCTAACCAGATTCTTACTCTGGATGGCATTACCTTGGAGCTTCAGTAACGCTGTGAAGGAACCTTGGAGTCATTTTTGACCAGGATATGTCCTTCAATGCAACATATTAAACAAATATGTAAGACTGCGTTCTTCCATTTGCGCAACATCTCTAAAATTAGAAATATCCTGTCTCAGAGTGACGCTGAAAAACTAGTTCATGCATTTATTACTTCCAGGCTGGACTGACCGTAATTTATTATTATCAGGATGTCCAAAACTCTACTGAAAAGCCTTCAGCTAATCCAAAATGCTGCAGCAAGAGTCCTGACAGGGACTAAAAGAGAGAGCATATTTCTCCTGTTTTGGCTTCCTTTCATTGGCTTCCTGTTAAATCAACAAATTGAATTCAAAATCCTGCTCCTCACATACAAGGTCTTAAATAATCAGGCCCCATCTTATCTTAATGACCTTGTATAACTATATCACCCTATTAGAGCACTTCGCTCTCGCTCTGCAGGAGGTTTTCTACTTGTTGTTCCTAGAGTATTTAAAAGTAGAATGGGAGGCAGAGCCTTCAGTTTTCAGGCCCCTCTTCTGTGGAACCAGCTTCCAGTTTGGATTCTGGTAGACAGACACTATCTCTACTTTATGGTTAAAACTTTCCTTTTTGCTAAAGCATAGAGCTGCAGGGCTGAGCCAGGTGACCCTGAATCCTCCCTTAGTTAATGTCCTGCAACAGATGTAGGCTGCCGGGGGATTCCCATGTGACATTGAGTTTTTCCTTTCCAGTCACCTTTCTCACTCACTATGTATTAAAGACACCTTTTCTGGCATTCAATCATATCTGTTATTAACCTCTGTCTCTCTTCTACAGCATGTCTTTTATCCTGTCTTCCTTCTTTCTCCCCAACCGGCGTGGGGGCACAAGTACTTGCTTTTCTGGAGCCTGGTTCTGCCGGAGGTTTCTTCCTGTTAAAGGGAAGTTTCTGGCTTCCCACGGTTGCCAGGCTGCTCATAGGGGGTCATGATTGTTGGGCTTTTCTCTGTATCTAATGAAGCGCCTTGAGGTGACTTTTGTTGTGATTTGGCGCTATATAAATAAAATTGAATTGAATTGAAAATTGAATTGAATGAAGACGTGAGTGTGTGTGGTTCATTGAGGGGACATCTTTACATTTTAGAGTGAAAAAACAGTCTCATGAGAAGTGCTTTCCAAATTCACACCGCATTAATTTAAGTATTCAACAAGTTAATTGATCTACACAGCACGGCCATTCTGTTATGGGGCTGCCCATCACAGAACACTAGCTAACTTTGGCTGCCCCTTTATTATCAATTTTACATGCCTTGATGTGACTGTGGTCTGGCCCTATTTACCTAAACCTGAATTAAATTATTCACAGTCACTACAAACAGGTATACTTGTTTTAATTTGGTGTATTTGATGCTCTTCCGAGATAGCCGTCAGGGATTTTTTTTCCTCCTCCTGGTACTTGGAATAGGGATCTTTCACTGTTAAGGTAAATGTGCAAACCACTACACTATAGAGCCACAGCCTTCACATAATCCTCCTATATTGCTTAGAAAGAGTAAGTCTCTACCTTGACTCTCATGTCAGTGTCTGTGAGGACCATGTAAGAATTCCTCTGTAGGTCATGCCAAACTCTTTCCTCAGCTCTGTGATCAGATCCTGGTTTACCAGGTCTTCCTGTCAAAGCTCTTTCATAGGCTTGTCATTCCCTGGAAAGAAAGGACATTAGAAGGATTCATATTTACTTTCCTACTTTAAAGGGGGTACTAATTTCCCCTTTTATACTATTTACTGTTAAAATCAAAGGAACATAACATTTATTGTATTTGGAATCTTAGTGAGATGGTTCAAAAGTCAAATGTAAATCTATATATTGCCCGAATAATCAGATTGGAAAAATTGGGGGAAAGAAGGGAAAACTGCACACTATTGGTTAATCTGTCTTCTGGTCATGTCTCCCTCCCTCACTGCCAGTCGGTTGTGGCAGATGGCTGCCTCTCACTGAACCTGAGGTTTCTTCCTGTTTGAAGGAGTTTTTTCTTTTCTTTCCTCCACTGTCACCAAGTGATTGCTTGGTGACAGTGGCTTCCTAATGTTTTTTGTTTTTTTGTTTTTTTCCTGCAGATTATTCAAATGGTTATGGCTTCAAAGGCTAGAAAAGTACAGGCAGATACAAAAACAGCTTAAGGCATGTTACAGTCATATTTCTTAAATTGGAAAATGAAGAGCAATTGTTTCCCAGTTAATATGCTTACTCCTCTTTTAGTTTAGTTATCTATGCTGATTTCAAAAAACTGCTCCTTTAACAAATTTGTCTGAGAAGTTTAAAATTTAGACTTTAGTGAAGAGCAGAACTGAAGCATGCAGGACAAACTGGACAGACAGCAGCTGAGATCTAAAAGGGTTGGATGTCTCAAAGTCTAATGGGAGCTGGGAATTAATGGGGAGACCAAAGCCTTTAATCATAGCTCCTTCCGTGTGTGTGTGGATGACATACGGACCACAGAACAGTGTGTTCTTGGTGGCTGGTTTGCCACTCTCTGCTGTGTAATGTGTATGAGACAATTAGTCAGGAAACCCCCAGTACATGTAGGTGGCAGAAGACAGACTGCACACACAGATATGTACAGCAAACATTCTTTAATATGGTCTATATGCAAAACATACACTTGGCCAGCTAGGCTACAACCCAAAGATGAAGTCACTGTAACCAGAGGAGGGGCAATGCTGAAAGGACCAGCTGTTTGTACATGACCACCCACAGTGCGTTCTCTCACTTCCAAGGACTCTTATGTTGACTTCCATTTACTTTCTTGAGATTCATTTACATACTGTTGATCTTAACCTAAACTTAAATCAAGCCTTCATAATTAATATGAATGAAGACTTACCAAACAGAGGCGGGTCACAACAAATGCTACTATAAAAACATGATGTCTGGATAAAACCTCATCTGCACATTGAGTGAACAGACTTAAAAAGCTTACAAAGAGCAGTTAACACACCACCTAGCTGCCCGTTTGACAGCTATAAATGCTCCCCAAACAAAGCCAAGCACAAATGACGCAGTGCGTCTCACAAAAACAGCAGCAGTTTTGTTGCATTTGAACAAGTAGGTTTTCAAGCACTGTTATAACTGCTCTCTGTGTGCATGTGGGTGTGATGAATTAAATGTCTCCAGCTTACACATCAACTCCGCAGGAGATGATGCACAGGAAAGGTATGCACTCTGGTTTGCTCTCCTGGTACATGTTATACAGACTCCTGTACTTCATAGCTGTCAGTCATGACATTTTGGATTGGGAAGCTGGAGGCATTCCTACCTCTAGCTACAAATAAAGTGTAATTACTAAAATAAGCAACGGTATTATGGTAAATGAAGCCTAATTACTGAATTCAGAGGTCAACACTGTTTCTTAGTATCACCTGCACAGAGAAGCACAAAACACTGTGGCTTTGGCAGAGTCGGTGCGCATTCTGGATGTGACTGTGGGAGCAGAGATCTCTGTTGAACACATCTAGTTTGACATAATGTGAGGAAGGTACAAGGACAGGACAGCAGACATGGCAGGAGACACTTTTCCTTGCCAGAGTCTCAGTATGGACAGCACTCACACAACAACATTTCCCTGAAAAATGGTATTTTAAGGCAAATCACATCTACTGTATTCCTAAAAACATTCAAACTTACTTACATTTATGACAGAATGCCTGAGTCTGTTTATTTCAGTACTAAGTAGAGAGCAAGCTTGAGTAGACAACGTGTTAAAGTCAAACTCTCTTGTATTGCAGGGTCTTTAGTATATAAAACAACTTGGGATGGCTGTTGTTGTAAATCGGGGCAATAAAAATAAACCTGGACTAACTGCTTTGTTGTTCTGTGTTTCTAGTTAACTTGTTTGGGTTTTTTTGTTTGTTTTTGTGTGGTGCACAGAAGTTCCCACTGTTGTGTTACTGGTTTAATATTGTTTTCCTCATAGTACATGTGAGTATTCTGTGTTTTCACAAAGTTGAACAGAAAAGCAGCAGCTCTTAAAATGACAGGAAAAGCATTTAGCTGGATCTACGATGACTCTGTCATCCTAAGGAAGATTTACTGACAGCGGAAACATGATTTTGATTTAGAATTACAACCTTTTGCTGGTTAACTGCAGTGTTTTGCTGCATGTAAGGGCTGTTTGGGAAATCCATCTTCAGTGCTGAAAACTTCAAAAATGTTTCAAAATGTTGCAGTTGAGAAATGCTGCACGTCCGGAAAACATCTGCTCCAAATTGAGAGCCACATGAGCTATTCAAAAAAAGTTCCTGGCTGAGCAACTGAAAGACTTGCTACAGTTAATAGCGATTAAGTGGCGCATACCATGTCAAAACAAGGAGCAAAAAAACAAAAATGGATTGAACCCTCTCACACTGCATATGGAACTACTTACCTATCTGATAGTGGTCGATTTTCATGGTGGAGTTGGTCAAAGAGCCAAAAATAGTTATGATAGAGACTTTCCTGATGGCCATCTCACACACAGACTCCAGGTACTCATCCCTCTGCTGAACATACATACTGTTCTCCTCACTGGGGGATGTAATCAGCTGGAGGAAGGGAGGGAGTGGAAACAGGGAGGTTAGAGTATCCTGTGTATGCTGTGACACGTGCGCGCAAATACAGTGTGCTGCAGAGGTGATGTTTACATTAACCTGCAGGCGGACGATGGGGCATATTTTCCCAGCCTGTTCACAGCACCACTGTGATAAGAATCTATACTGGCTGCAAAACAGAGCCGCACAGTCTGTTAGCTCACAGCTGTGCAGTCGGTCAAATACCTGGATGATGGTTGTGCTACCTACCCTACCACTTCACTATAAAGAAGTGACACTGTACAATAAATTGTACAGAGGTGCTTACCTGTTTGTTGACTAGTTTAAAATTAATCAACAATAAATTATTTGTCCTGATGTGAGTCTTTAGAACATTTCAGTACTCTGTCTTGGAAAACAAAGTCTTTCCTTATTGGAGCCGCACCAACTGTAGGTCACTTCCTTCTGCTCCACACTGCCAGCTGCTCAGTGATTCAGAATGGTGTAATGCTCAACTTCCCAACTCAAAACCTATCCAGTTGATCAAAATTTGAAGTCCAGAAAAAAAAAGCACTAATTTCATGTTTGACTAATGAGTTTGGCAGGCACGTCTGTTGGATCACTGATGGCTGTGTCTTTTAATTTCTCTTATAGCTGCATTCATTACTGTAGTGCTGATGTCTTTCTTTAAAGAAACTGTTTGAGATATTAGGGAATTTTGCTTATTTGCTTCCTTGCTGCAAGTTGGATGAAGAGATTGATCCCATTCTCGAGTTTGTTTGGGAAATATATTAAGTTACAGCTATTGGCCAGTTAGCTTAGCATAAAGCTGGCTGATAGTTGTATTTGACAGAAAACTCAGTTAATTACTGAGGAGATATTTAGATTATTACAGAAAGGAGGCAACATCAATTAATTACTGAGGTAATGCTAAATCAGAAATTAAATCACATATCATGCTTCATCTGTTGGAGCCATTTTTTGGCTGGGTGCAGAGAAGTCCATGCTATCTGCTTATCAGGAAGTGGCTGTGTTTGAAATATAATAGGCTAATAATCAACTGTTCCAGATGCCCATAGTCTGACATTTGAATTCATCTGTATTTTGGCAAGAAATCAAATAAGCACTTTGGCCAAAATGTTAAACCTGTCCTCACACTTAGCGATGGTGCTCTGAGTACTGACATTTCCCTCTGGCCAAAGCTCGAAGCCTGGAGTTTTGCCAGGTGAAAGAGCCTCTTATGAACTGTCAATATTATGTCATGCTATTACGTCTCACCAGCAGCCGCCTCCTGTTTTCAAAGTAATCCAGAAAGGAGGCAAGGGCACCCTTTGGTGGTGGCGTTGGCTTTTTAGTGGGCTTTGGATAGTCCACTTTGACGCCTTCTTTCCATTTTTCTTCCCCCAATCTTTCCCTCCTTTCCTGGCTTTCCTCTTCTGTCGGCTTTCTTGGCACCCTTGTCATTCTGTTTCTTCTTCTTGTCATGCTTATCGTGCTTTCCCTTCCTGGTAGGAGTGATAACAGTGATGACTTCTGACTCCTCTGGATTGCTTGCTGTTGGCTTGCTAGGCTCATACTTGTCTTCATACTCGTTAGTCAACACCAGTGCACAAAAGCAGATATTATTTTTCATTTTCTTCACTGATTCAAACATTGTGAGAATGATTTGGTCTTGAGCTGGTGTCGTGGTAAACTTTTCTTTGTACACACAAAAAATGATGGTGAAATGAGTTATGTTGGCTGCTAAACAGCTATTTCATTTGAAAAGCTCCAATGAAAAGCAATTAAAGTAATCAGCAAGAAGTGTGCTGCATATGTACTCATGGATATTATTTATAAATTTATGTAATGTATGGTTTTAGCACTAATATATACCCAGGTGTTTTGTATTCTATAAATAGCAGGAATCTGAAACCCATTAAAATACAAAGTCAATCTATTAAATCTATCTTTAAAATGAATGTTACAGATTACGTTGTCTCCACCGTTCTTCTTCTTGGTGGGTTTGGTCTTTGGGAGTCTGTGTGTGATGGGTAGCTTGCGGCTGTGTGGATCTCTGTTGAGTTTGTCAGTGCGGTTATCTCCAGCTGGGGTGGTTTTCAGTGGGTACCGTTCCCTCTCTGCGGTTGTAGTAGTATGGATCAGCGGCCTTTTTGTGGTGGGTTTTCTGGTTGTCGTTGTAGTTGCCCTGGTTGTTGTAGTAGTCGCAGTGGTGGTCGTGGGCTGGGTTGAAACCCAAGTTAGTAAAAATAAAACAAGTCATTAGTAGGATCAAGAAATTGAAAGCCAAAATTGTGTTTCTACAAGAAACTCATATGCTAGGCAGTGAGACAAATAGAATCAAACGTAGATGGCCAGGTCAAATTTTATCACCTCCTTACTCCTCCAGTTCTAGGGGCGTTATGATAATGATACACAAATCCATACCTTTTCATGTTGAGCATGTGCGTCAAGATTCTAATGGACGTTTTGTTTTTAATACTACAAGGTAACCTACTATCTACTAGACTCAATTTAATTAATACTTATGGCCCAAATGAAGATAATCCACATTTTTATAGAAATTTATTTCTTAAAATTTCAGATTTACAAGGTAAATGTATAATTGCTGGGGATTGCAATTTTCTTTGAACCCACAGAAGGATAAATCGTCAGGCATGGATAACACTTACAATAGAACACTAAAGGTGATCAAACAATTTATGAAGGAGTTCAATATAACCGACATATGGCGCGATCAAAATCCAACCAAATTACAATATTCTTGCTGGTCAGGTACACACAAAGTGTATTCCAGAATAGACTACTTTTTGGCATCAACTGAGCTGGCTCCTTATACAAAAGATATAGTATACAGTATAAGGAAATAATAATATCTGACCATGCAGCCGTTACTTTGACTTTCATAGAGTCAAAACTGATTAAAACTCGAATTGAATGGAGGTTTCAATTGAAGTGGATGCAAGACAAACAGTTTCTTGAGTTTTAGGCAAGCAAATTAATGAATACTTTGAGCACAATTCAAATCAAACATCGGCAAGTGTGAGATGGGACGCTTTCAAGGCATACTTAAGAGGGCAAATTATAAGCTATACTAGTAAGAAAACAAGAGAACGAAACCAAAAGATAAAATATCTGGAATAAAAAAATAAAAATGTTAGAAGAGACCAGCTTTCAATCAGGCCAGAATAAGGAGGACAATGTCAAAGAATTATTACTATTGAGAACGCAATATAACGAAATGACAAGCGAAAAAGCAGCTGTACATTTATTGAGATTAAAGTAACAATCCTATGACCAAGGTGAAAAACCCAGCAAACTCCTGGCTTAGCGTATAAAACAGCAGCAATCTGAAAGGGCAATTACCAAACTTGAAACTTCAAATGGAAATATCATAATAGACCCAATCAAGATAAGCAATGCATTTAAAGTTTTTTATGAAACGCTATATAATTCAGAATGCAACAATGAGGGTGCCCGCAGGATTCACCATTTGTTAGAGTATTTTAAGCTTTTATTGTCATGAAATGCAACTGAGTGATATACTGATAAGTGTTTAATATTTCTGCTTATGCCAAAACGTCTTTTTATCATGAACTCTCTGAACAATGGGCCACCACTGTTCGAGGAGATCACAAGAGATGTGTGCAAATATAACCATCCTTGCAAGAGCTCATTTCTTTAAGTATATTTTAGTTGTCAGCACATAGCAACAGAAGGTTTGCCATAGATAGCGTACAAAGCATTAACCACAATAAGTTGTGAAAACCAGCTGTTATTGTTAGATTAAGTTCCAGGAACTGCATGTTCTCCACCCACGAGTGAAGAGCGTGCAGCTAAGTTCCTGTTTTATCTGTGTGTTTCACTATGTACCATGAGTATAAATAAAGATGTAAGATCTGTGCGGGACGTGAGTCTCTCTGCTGAGCCCTCACCCGTGCACGTTAAAAACTGTTGAAGTGTCTGAGTGTCATTTCTTCACCTGAGTGTTTGATAATTGTTTAATCCCTCACACCATTATCTCCACTTTTATTCCCTTTAGCTATTGAACCTCTGGCAATAGCGGTTAGAACCAGTGGACAAATACAAGGTGTTAAGATTGGTAGAAAGGAGCATAGAATTGCGTTATTTGCTGATGATGTCATATTATTTTTAAAGCAACTAAAAACTTCTGTGTCTGCTGTAAAGGATTTAATAGACCAGTTTGGGGCCTTCTCAGGGTATAAAGTAAATGTAACAAAATCATCATTAATGTTACTTAAACAAGGGCTTTACTGTTAATTCTGAATTCACTCATCTAGGCATTAAAATAAAAGATGTGGTGGTACTTAAATATAATACAATTCTACAGAAAATTTCCAAAGATCTGGAGCGTTGGATAAGTTTACCACTATCTATAAGTGTTCTTAAAATAAATGTATTACCTAAACTCTTGTATATGTTTCAGAATGTCCCACTGGCTCCTCCTGCTGGATTGTTTACCAAACTAGCGTCATTAATCGGAGAGTTTATTTGGAACAAGAAGCATCCCCGCATTTGTTTGTCTTTGTTGTATCTTGCCTTTGATACAGGGGGGTTGAAATGCCCCAACTTTTACTGGTACTATCTGGCTATTCATCTAAGGACAATAATGTTTTATTTTTCATCCCCAAAACACCCCGTCTTGGGTGGGGATGGAAGAAAATTCTCTTAAAATGCCATTAAACTTGTACTTATACTCTGCACAGCCAAAACAATTAAAGAAAGAAACAAATAATCCTATAGTCCGAAATATGATTGAAGTTTGGTTTACAATAAAAGAAATTTTGAATATTAAGAATAATCTCTCTCATTTTAGTCCTATTTGGGGAAAATGCCTTATTTGCACCAGGAAATGTGGCAGATAAAGGTGTTAGGAAAGTGGGTGATCTTTTTTGTGATGGAATAATGGTTCCATTTGAGGATTTAGCCTGAAAATTTCAAATCCTCCAAAAACACTTCTTTAAGCATTTACAGATTAGAAGCTTCATTTCTTTCATGCAAAATCAGTCTCCCAACCTTCCCCAGTTAACTAATTTAGAGGAGTTAATGGTGGAGGGGAAAATGGTAACAAAGGCTTAATTTCAACATTCTATAACTGGATTGTCTCTGCCTCCCCAGAAACATCAGTTTCTAAGTTATAATCTTGGAGAAATGACCTAAATATTAATATTTCTGAGGAGACATGGAAGTCAATTTGCTTAAAATGACCCCAGGTATTTAAACTCATTTACCTTTAATACCTTTACTCCTTGCATATTTCAGATGAGCTGACCATCTGATGTAAAAGAATACATATTTTGGTCAAGGCATTGAAACCGAGGACAATTTTGACCTTTTCCGTGGCCACCTGGTGAATCATTTGTCCTAAATGTTCTGCTTCATCTTTTGAATCGTCTTTTGATCCATCCTGTGTGGGTTTGCTATCATTTGTCCCAGTTTGTCCCTGATGCTGTCAGATGTGTTTGATGGATAGATTGTGGAAGCAGTGAAACTGAGGATGAATTTCACCTCTCTTTGTGGCACAGGACACCCAGTTTTGTTTTTCATGGCTACCTTAGGAATCCTTTTACGTTCTTGTTCTTCCTCCTCTTCTGAATAGCCTTCAGATTCATCCTGTGTGGGTTTCCAGTCATATATATATATATATATATATATATATATATATATATATATATATACATACATATACAGTTGTGGTCAAAAGTTTACATACACTTGTAAACAATATAATATAATGGCTCTACCGAGTGTCCCGTTATTTCTAAAACTCTGATTTTTCTCTGATAGAGTGATTGGAACAGATACTTCTTTGTCACAAAAAACATTCATGAAGTTTGGTTCTTTAATGACTCTATTATGGGTTAACAGAAAAAAGTGATCACATCTGCTGGGTCAAAAATATACATACAGCAACATGAATTAGCAATTTTGGTGACTTAGAAAGTTGTCAGTGAACTGAGCTTCATAGCATGGCCTCTTAACTTCTTGTGAGTGATTATGAGTGACGACAGCTGGTGACTTCTCTTAGACCAGTTAAATAGGGCTCATTGGATACAAACGCCCACAAATGCTACAATGGGAAAGTCAAAGGAGCTCAGCATGGATCTGAAAAAGTGAATTATTGACTTGAACAAGTCAGGAAAGTCACTTGGGGCCATTTCAAAGCAGCTGCATGTCCCAAGAGCAACAGTGCAAACAATTGTTTGTAAGTATAAAGTGCATGGCACTGTTTCGTCACTGCCAAGATCAGGAAGAGAACGCAAGCTATCACCTGCTGCTGAGAGAAAATTGGTCAGGAGGGTAAAGAGTCAACCAAGAATCACCAAAAGGCAGATCTGCCAAGAATTAGAAGCTGCTGGAACACAGGTGTCATTGTCCACAGTTAAACGTGTTTTGCGTCTCCATGGACTGAGAGGCTGCCGTGCAAGAAGGAAGCCCTTGCTCCAAAAGCGGCACCTTAAGGCTCGACTGAAGTTTGCTGCTGATCACATGGACAAAGATAAGACCTTCTGGAGGAAAGTTCTGTGGTCAGACTAAACAAAAATCGAGCTTTTTGGCCACAATGCCCAGCGATATGTTTGGAGGAGAAAAGGTGAGGCCTTTGACCCCAAGAACACCATGCCTACAATAAAGCATGGTGGTGGGAGTATTATGCTGTGGGGCTGTTTTGCTGCCAATGGAACTGGTGCTTTACAGAGAGTAAATGGGACAATGAAGAAGGAGGATTACCTTCACATTCTTCAACATAGCCTAAAATCATCAGCATGAAGGTTGGGTCTTGGGCGCAGTTGGGTGTTCCAACAGGACAATGACCCCAAACACACATCAAAAGTGGTAAAGAAATGGCTAAATCAGGCTAGAATAAGGGTTTTAGAATGGCCTTCCCAAAGTCCTGACTTAAACCCCATTGAAAACACGTGGACAATGCTGAAGAAACAAGTCCATGTCAGAAAGCCATCAAATTTAACTGAACTGCACCAATTCTGTCAAGAGGAGTGGTCAAAGATTCAACCAGAAGCTTGTGGATGGCTACCAAAAGCGCCTAATTGAAGTGAAAATGGCTAAGGGACATGTAACCAAATATTAGCACTGCTGTATGTATATTTTTGACCCAGCAGATGTGATCACTTTTTTCTGTTAACCCATAATAAAGTCATTAAAGAACCAAACTTCATGAATGTTTTTTGTGACAAAGAAGTATCTGTTCCAATCACTCTATCAGAGAAAAATCAGAGTTTTAGAAATAACGGGACACTCGGTAGAGCCATTATATTATATTGTTTACAAGTGTATGTAAACTTTTGACCACAACTGTATATATATGTATGTATATATATGTATATATATATATATATATATATATATATATATATATATATATATATATATATATATATATATATGACTGGAAACCCACACAGGATGAATCTGAAGGCTATTCAGAAGAGGAGGAAGAACAAGAACGTAAAAGGATTCCTAAGGTAGCCATGAAAAACAAAACTGGGTGTCCTGTGCCACAAAGAGAGGTGAAATTCATCCTCAGTTTCACTGCTTCCACAATCTATCCATCAAACACATCTGACAGCATCAGGGACAAACTGGGACAAATGATAGCAAACCCACACAGGATGGATCAAAAGACGATTCAAAAGATGAAGCAGAACATTTAGGACAAATGATTCACCAGGTGGCCACGGAAAAGGTCAAAATTGTCCTCGGTTTCAATGCCTTGACCAAAATATGTATTCTTTTACATCAGATGGTCAGCTCATCTGAAATATGCAAGGAGTAAAGGTATTAAAGGTAAATGAGTTTAAATACCTGGGGTCATTTTAAGCAAATTGACTTCCATGTCTCCTCAGAAATATTAATATTTAGGTCATTTCTCCAAGATTATAACTTAGAAACTGATGTTTCTGGGGAGGCAGAGACAATCCAGTTATAGAATGTTGAAATTAAGCCTTTGTTACCATTTTCCCCTCCACCATTAACTCCTCTAAATTAGTTAACTGGGGAAGGTTGGGAGACTGATTTTGCATGAAAGAAATGAAGCTTCTAATCTGTAAATGCTTAAAGAAGTGTTTTTGGAGGATTTGAAATTTTCAGGCTAAATCCTCAAATGGAACCATTATTCCATCACAAAAAAGATCACCCACTTTCCTAACACCTTTATCTGCCACATTTCCTGGTGCAAATAAGGCATTTTCCCCAAATAGGACTAAAATGAGAGAGATTATTCTTAATATTCAAAATTTCTTTTATTGTAAACCAAACTTCAATCATATTTCGGACTATAGGATTATTTGTTTCTTTCTTTAATTGTTTTGGCTGTGCAGAGTATAAGTACAAGTTTAATGGCATTTTAAGAGAATTTTCTTCCATCCCCACCCAAGACGGGGTGTTTTGGGGATGAAAAATAAAACATTATTGTCCTTAGATGAATAGCCAGATAGTACCAGTAAAAGTTGGGGCATTTCAACCCCCCTGTATCAAAGGCAAGATACAACAAAGACAAACAAATGCGGGGATGCTTCTTGTTCCAAATAAACTCTCCGATTAATGACGCTAGTTTGGTAAACAATCCAGCAGGAGGAGCCAGTGGGACATTCTGAAACATATACAAGAGTTTAGGTAATACATTTATTTTAAGAACACTTATAGATAGTGGTAAACTTATCCAACGCTCCAGATCTTTGGAAATTTTCTGTAGAATTGTATTATATTTAAGTACCACCACATCTTTTATTTTAATGCCTAGATGAGTGAATTCAGAATTAACAGTAAAGCCCTTGTTTAAGTAACATTAATGATGATTTTGTTACATTTACTTTATACCCTGAGAAGGCCCCAAACTGGTCTATTAAATCCTTTACAGCAGACACAGAAGTTTTTAGTTGCTTTAAAAATAATATGACATCATCAGCAAATAACGCAATTCTATGCTCCTTTCTACCAATCTTAACACCTTGTATTTGTCCACTGGTTCTAACCGCTATTGCCAGAGGTTCAATAGCTAAAGGGAATAAAAGTGGAGATAATGGTGTGAGGGATTAAACAATTATCAAACACTCAGGTGAAGAAATGACACTCAGACACTTCAACAGTTTTTAACGTGCACGGGTGAGGGCTCAGCAGAGAGACTCACGTCCCGCACAGATCTTACATCTTTATTTATACTCATGGTACATAGTGAAACACACAGATAAAACAGGAACTTAGCTGCACGCTCTTCACTCGTGGGTGGAGAACATGCAGTTCCTGGAACTTAATCTAACAATAACAGCTGGTTTTCACAACTTATTGTGGTTAATGCTTTGTACGCTATCTATGGCAAACCTTCTGTTGCTATGTGCTGACAACTAAAATATACTTAAAGAAATGAGCTCTTGCAAGGATGGTTATATTTGCACACATCTCTTGTGATCTCCTCGAACAGTGGTGGCCCATTGTTCAGAGAGTTCATGATAAAAAGACGTTTTGGCATAAGCAGAAATATTAAACACTTATCAGTATATCACTCAGTTGCATTTCATGACAATAAAAGCTTAAAATACTCTAACAAATGGTGAATCCTGCGGGCACCCTCATTGTTGCATTCTGAATTATATAGCGTTTCATAAAAAACTTTAAATGCATTGCTTATCTTGATTGGGTCTATTATGATATTTCCATTTGAAGTTTCAAGTTTGGTAATTGCCCTTTCAGATTGCTGCTGTTTTATACGCTAAGCCAGGAGTTTGCTGGGTTTTTCACCTTGGTCATAGGATTGTTACTTTAATCTCAATAAATGTACAGCTGCTTTTTCGCTTGTCATTTCGTTATATTGCGTTCTCAATAGTAATAATTCTTTGACATTGTCCTCCTTATTCTGGCCTGATTGAAAGCTGGTCTCTTCTAACATTTTTATTTTTTTATTCCAGATATTTTATCTTTTGGTTTCGTTCTCTTGTTTTCTTACTAGTATAGCTTATAATTTGCCCTCTTAAGTATGCCTTGAAAGCGTCCCATCTCACACTTGCCGATGTTTGATTTGAATTGTGCTCAAAGTATTCATTAATTTGCTTGCCTAAAACTCAAGAAACTGTTTGTCTTGCATCCACTTCAATTGAAACCTCCATTCAATTCGAGTTTTAATCAGTTTTGACTCTATGAAAGTCAAAGTAACGGCTGCATGGTCAGATATTATTATTTCCTTATACTGTATACTATATCTTTTGTATAAGGAGCCAGCTCAGTTGATGCCAAAAAGTAGTCTATTCTGGAATACACTTTGTGTGTACCTGACCAGCAAGAATATTGTAATTTGGTTGGATTTTGATCGCGCCATATGTCGGTTATATTGAACTCCTTCATAAATTGTTTGATCACCTTTAGTGTTCTATTGTAAGTGTTATCCATGCCTGACGATTTATCCTTCTGTGGGTTCAAAGAAAATTGCAATCCCCAGCAATTATACATTTACCTTGTAAATCTGAAATTTTAAGAAATAAATTTCTATAAAAATGTGGATTATCTTCATTTGGGCCATAAGTATTAATTAAATTGAGTCTAGTAGATAGTAGGTTACCTTGTAGTATTAAAAACAAAACGTCCATTAGAATCTTGACGCACATGCTCAACATGAAAAGGTATGGATTTGTGTATCATTATCATAACGCCCCTAGAACTGGAGGAGTAAGGAGGTGATAAAATTTGACCTGGCCATCTACGTTTGATTCTATTTGTCTCACTGCCTAGCATATGAGTTTCTTGTAGAAACACAATTTTGGCTTTCAATTTCTTGATCCTACTAATGACTTGTTTTATTTTTACTAACTTGGGTTTCAACCCAGCCCACGACCACCACTGCGACTACTACAACAACCAGGGCAACTACAACGACAACCAGAAAACCCACCACAAAAAGGCCGCTGATCCATACTACTACAACCGCAGAGAGGGAACGGTACCCACCGAAAACCACCCCAGCTGGAGATAACCGCACTGACAAACTCAACAGAGATCCACACAGCCGCAAGCTACCCATCACACACAGACTCCCAAAGACCAAACCCACCAAGAAGAAGAACGGTGGAGACAACGTAATCTGTAACATTCATTTTAAAGATAGATTTAATAGATTGACTTTGTATTTTAATGGGTTTCAGATTCCTGCTATTTATAGAATACAAAACACCTGGGTATATATTAGTGCTAAAACCATACATTACATAAATTTATAAATAATATCCATGAGTACATATGCAGCACACTTCTTGCTGATTACTTTAATTGCTTTTCATTGGAGCTTTTCAAATGAAATAGCTGTTTAGCAGCCAACATAACTCATTTCACCATCATTTTTTGTGTGTACAAAGAAAAGTTTACCACGACACCAGCTCAAGACCAAATCATTCTCACAATGTTTGAATCAGTGAAGAAAATGAAAAATAATATCTGCTTTTGTGCACTGGTGTTGACTAACGAGTATGAAGACAAGTATGAGCCTAGCAAGCCAACAGCAAGCAATCCAGAGGAGTCAGAAGTCATCACTGTTATCACTCCTACCAGGAAGGGAAAGCACGATAAGCATGACAAGAAGAAGAAACAGAATGACAAGGGTGCCAAGAAAGCCGACAGAAGAGGAAAGCCAGGAAAGGAGGGAAAGATTGGGGGAAGAAAAATGGAAAGAAGGCGTCAAAGTGGACTATCCAAAGCCCACTAAAAAGCCAACGCCACCACCAAAGGGTGCCCTTGCCTCCTTTCTGGATTACTTTGAAAACAGGAGGCGGCTGCTGGTGAGACGTAATAGCATGACATAATATTGACAGTTCATAAGAGGCTCTTTCACCTGGCAAAACTCCAGGCTTCGAGCTTTGGCCAGAGGGAAATGTCAGTACTCAGAGCACCATCGCTAAGTGTGAGGACAGGTTTAACATTTTGGCCAAAGTGCTTATTTGATTTCTTGCCAAAATACAGATGAATTCAAATGTCAGACTATGGGCATCTGGAACAGTTGATTATTAGCCTATTATATTTCAAACACAGCCACTTCCTGATAAGCAGATAGCATGGACTTCTCTGCACCCAGCCAAAAAATGGCTCCAACAGATGAAGCATGATATGTGATTTAATTTCTGATTTAGCATTACCTCAGTAATTAATTGATGTTGCCTCCTTTCTGTAATAATCTAAATATCTCCTCAGTAATTAACTGAGTTTTCTGTCAAATACAACTATCAGCCAGCTTTATGCTAAGCTAACTGGCCAATAGCTGTAACTTAATATATTTCCCAAACAAACTCGAGAATGGGATCAATCTCTTCATCCAACTTGCAGCAAGGAAGCAAATAAGCAAAATTCCCTAATATCTCAAACAGTTTCTTTAAAGAAAGACATCAGCACTACAGTAATGAATGCAGCTATAAGAGAAATTAAAAGACACAGCCATCAGTGATCCAACAGACGTGCCTGCCAAACTCATTAGTCAAACATGAAATTAGTGCTTTTTTTTTCTGGACTTCAAATTTTGATCAACTGGATAGGTTTTGAGTTGGGAAGTTGAGCATTACACCATTCTGAATCACTGAGCAGCTGGCAGTGTGGAGCAGAAGGAAGTGACCTACAGTTGGTGCGGCTCCAATAAGGAAAGACTTTGTTTTCCAAGACAGAGTACTGAAATGTTCTAAAGACTCACATCAGGACAAATAATTTATTGTTGATTAATTTTAAACTAGTCAACAAACAGGTAAGCACCTCTGTACAATTTATTGTACAGTGTCACTTCTTTATAGTGAAGTGGTAGGGTAGGTAGCACAACCATCATCCAGGTATTTGACCGACTGCACAGCTGTGAGCTAACAGACTGTGCGGCTCTGTTTTGCAGCCAGTATAGATTCTTATCACAGTGGTGCTGTGAACAGGCTGGGAAAATATGCCCCATCGTCCGCCTGCAGGTTAATGTAAACATCACCTCTGCAGCACACTGTATTTGCGCGCACGTGTCACAGCATACACAGGATACTCTAACCTCCCTGTTTCCACTCCCTCCCTTCCTCCAGCTGATTACATCCCCCAGTGAGGAGAACAGTATGTATGTTCAGCAGAGGGATGAGTACCTGGAGTCTGTGTGTGAGATGGCCATCAGGAAAGTCTCTATCATAACTATTTTTGGCTCTTTGACCAACTCCACCATGAAAATCGACCACTATCAGATAGGTAAGTAGTTCCATATGCAGTGTGAGAGGGTTCAATCCATTTTTGTTTTTTTGCTCCTTGTTTTGACATGGTATGCGCCACTTAATCGCTATTAACTGTAGCAAGTCTTTCAGTTGCTCAGCCAGGAACTTTTTTTGAATAGCTCATGTGGCTCTCAATTTGGAGCAGATGTTTTCCGGACGTGCAGCATTTCTCAACTGCAACATTTTGAAACATTTTTGAAGTTTTCAGCACTGAAGATGGATTTCCCAAACAGCCCTTACATGCAGCAAAACACTGCAGTTAACCAGCAAAAGGTTGTAATTCTAAATCAAAATCATGTTTCCGCTGTCAGTAAATCTTCCTTAGGATGACAGAGTCATCGTAGATCCAGCTAAATGCTTTTCCTGTCATTTTAAGAGCTGCTGCTTTTCTGTTCAACTTTGTGAAAACACAGAATACTCACATGTACTATGAGGAAAACAATATTAAACCAGTAACACAACAGTGGGAACTTCTGTGCACCACACAAAAACAAACAAAAAAACCCAAACAAGTTAACTAGAAACACAGAACAACAAAGCAGTTAGTCCAGGTTTATTTTTATTGCCCCGATTTACAACAACAGCCATCCCAAGTTGTTTTATATACTAAAGACCCTGCAATACAAGAGAGTTTGACTTTAACACGTTGTCTACTCAAGCTTGCTCTCTACTTAGTACTGAAATAAACAGACTCAGGCATTCTGTCATAAATGTAAGTAAGTTTGAATGTTTTTAGGAATACAGTAGATGTGATTTGCCTTAAAATACCATTTTTCAGGGAAATGTTGTTGTGTGAGTGCTGTCCATACTGAGACTCTGGCAAGGAAAAGTGTCTCCTGCCATGTCTGCTGTCCTGTCCTTGTACCTTCCTCACATTATGTCAAACTAGATGTGTTCAACAGAGATCTCTGCTCCCACAGTCACATCCAGAATGCGCACCGACTCTGCCAAAGCCACAGTGTTTTGTGCTTCTCTGTGCAGGTGATACTAAACAGTGTTGACCTCTGAATTCAGTGATTCGGCTCATTTACCATAATACCGTTGCTTATTTTAGTAATTACACTTTATTTGTAGCTAGAGGTAGGAATGCCTCCAGCTTCCAATCCAAAATGTGATGAGTTCAGCAGCTATGAAGTACAGGAGTCTGTATAACATGTACCAGGAGAGCAAACCAGAGTGCATACCTTTCCTGTGCATCATCTCCTGCGGAGTTGATGTGTAAGCTGGAGACATTTAATTCATCACACCCACATGCACACAGAGAGCAGTTATAACAGTGCTTGAAAACCTACTTGTTCAAATGCAACAAAACTGCTGCTGTTTTTGTGAGACGCACTGCGTCATTTGTGCTTGGCTTCTATTTTGAGACATTTTATAGCTGTCTCAAACCAGAGGCTGCGGTTGATGTGTGTTAACTGCTCTTTGTTAAGCTTTTTAAGTCTGTCACTCAATGTGCAGATGAGGTTTTATCCAGACATCATGTTTTTATGTAGTCACATTGTTGTGACCCACCTCTGTTGGTAAGTCTTCATTCATATTAATTATGAAGGCTTGATTTAAGTTTAGGTTAAGGTAAGCAACAGTATGTAAATGAATCTCAAGAAAGTAAATGGAAGTCAACATAAGAGTCCTTGGAAGTGAGAGAAACGCACTGTGGGTGGTCATGTACAAACAGCTGGTCCTTTCAGCATTGCCCCTCCTCTGGTTACAGTGACTTCATCTTTGGGTTGTAGCCTAGCTGGCCAAGTGTATGTTTTGCATATAGACCATATTAAAGAATGTTTGCTGTACATATCTGTGTGTGCAGTCTGTCTTCTGCCACCTACATGTACTGGGGGTTTCCTGACTTGATTGCTCATACACATTACACAGCAGAGAGTGGGCAAACCAGCCACCAAGAACACACTGTTCTGTGGTCCGTATGTCATACACACACACACGGAAGGAGCTATGATTAAAGGCTTTGGTCTGCATAAACACCAGCTCCATTAGACTTCTGAGACATCCAACCCTTTTAGATCTCAGCTGCTGTCTGTCCAGTTTGTCCTGCATGCTTCAGTTCTGCTCTTCACTCAAGAGTCTAATTCTTAAACTTCTCAGACAAATTTGTTAAAGGAGCAGTTTTTTGAAATCAGCATAGATAACTAAACTAAAAGAGGAGTAAGCATATTAACTGGGAAACAATTGCTCTTCATTTTACGTTAAGAAATATGACTGTAACATGCCTTAAGCTGTTTTTGTATCTGCCCTGTACTTTTCTAGCCTTTTGAAGCCATAACCATTTGAATAATTGTCAGGAAAAAAACAAAAAAACAAAACAACATTCAGAAGACTCACTGTCACCAAGCAATCACTTGGTGACAGTGAGAAGAAGAAAAAGAAAAAACTCCTTTTGAACAGGAAGAAACCTCAGGTTCAGTGAGAGGCAGCCATCTGCCGCAACCGACTGGCAGTGAGGGGAGGGAGACATGACAGAAGACAGATTAACCAATAGTGTGCAGTTTTCCTTCTTTCCCCAATTTTCCCAATCTGATATTCCGGGCAATATATTAGATTTACATTTGACTTTTGGACCATTTCACTAAGATTCCAAATACAATAAATGTTATGTTCCTTTGATTTTAACAGTTAATTGATATTCTTTAAAGGGGAAATTAGTACCCCCTTTAAAGTAGGAAAGTAGATATTGAATCCTTCTAATGTGCCTTTATTTCTCCAGGGAATGACAAGCCTATGAAGGGCTTTCGTCAGGAAGACCTGGTAAACCAGGATCTGATCACAGAGCTGAGGAAAGAGTTTGGCATGACCTACGAGGAGTTCTACATGGTCCTCACAGACACTGACATGAGAGTCAAGGTAGAGACTTACTCTTTCTAAGCAATATAGGAGGATTATGTGAAGGCTGTGGCTCTATAGTGTAGTGGTTTGCACATTTGCCTAACAGTGAAAGATCCCTATTTAAGTACCAGGAGGAGGAAAAAAAATCCCTTGACAGCTGTGTCGGGAAGAGCATCAAATACACCAAATTAAACACAAGTATACCTGTTGTAGTGACTTGTGAATAATTTAATTCAGGTTTAGGTAAATAGGGCCAGACCACAGTCACATCAAGGCATGTAAAATTGATAATAAAGGGGCAGCCAAAAGTAGCTAGTATGTGATGGGCAGCCCCATAACAGAATGGCCGTGCTGTGTAGATCAATTAACTTGTTGAATACTTAAATTAATGCGGTGTGAATTTGGAAAGCATGTAAGTCAAGCTGTTTTTTCACTCTAAAATGTAAAGATGTCCCCTAAATGAACCACACACACTCACGTCTTGATTCAATTCAATTTTCAATTCAATTCAATTTTATTTATATAGCGCCAAATCACAACAAAAGTCACCTCAAGGCGCTTCATAGATACAGAGAAAAGCCCAACAATCATATGACCCCCTATGAGCAAGCACTTTGGCAACAGTGGGAAGGAAAAACTCCCTTTTAACAGGAAGAAACCTCCGGCAGAACCAGGCTCAGGGAGGGGCGGCCTTCTGCCACGACCGGTTGGGGAGAAAGAAGGAAGACAGGATAAAAGACATGCTGTAGAAGAGAGACAGAGGTTAATAACAGATATGATTGAATGCAGAGAGGTCTATTAATACATAGTGAGTGAGAAAGGTGACTGGAAAGGAAAAACTCAATGCATCATGGGAATCCCCCGGCAGCCTACATCTATTGCAGCATAACTAAGGGAGGATTCAGGGTCACCTGGTCCAGCCCTAACTATATGCTTTAGCAAAAAGGAAAGTTTTAAGCCTAATCTTAAAAGTAGAGATAGTGTCTGTCTCCCGAATCCAAACTGGAAGCTGGTTCCACAGAAGAGGGGCCTGAAAACTGAAGGCTCTGCCTCCCATTCTACTTTTAAATACTCTAGGAACAACAAGTAGGCCTGCAGAGCGAGAGCGAAGTGCTCTAATAGGGTGATATGGTACTACAAGGTCATTAAGATAAGATGGGGCCTGATTATTTAAGACCTTGTATGTGAGGAGCAGGATTTTGAATTCAATTCTGGATTTAACAGGAAGCCAATGAAGGGAAGCCAAAACAGGAGAAATATGCTCTCTCTTTCTAGTCCCTGTCAGGACTCTTGCTGCAGCATTTTGGATTAGCTGAAGGCTTTTCAGTGAGTTTTTTGGACATCCTGATAATAATGAATTACAGTAGTCCAGCCTGGAAGTAATAAATGCATGAACTAGTTTTTCAGCGTCACTCTGAGACAGGATATTTCTAATTTTAGAGATGTTGCGCAAATGGAAGAACGCAGTCTTACATATTTGTTTAATATGTGCATTGAAGGACATATCCTGGTCAAAAATGACTCCAAGGTTCCTCACAGCGTTACTGGAGGCCAAGGTAATGCCATCCAGAGTAAGAATCTGGTTAGATACCATATTTCTAAGATTTTCAGGGCCGAGTACAATAACCTCAGTTTTATCTGAATTAAGAAGCAGAAAGTTAGCGGCCATCCAGGTCTTTATGTCTTTAAGACATTCCTGCAGTTTAACTAATTGGTGTGTGTTATCTGGCTTCATGGACAGATAGAGCTGGGTGTCATCAGCATAGCAGTGAAAATGAATGCTATGTCTTCTAATGATACTGCCTAAGGGAAGCATGTATAATGTAAACAGAATTGGTCCTAGCACTGAACCCTGTGGAACTCTATAATTAACCTCAGTGTGTGAAGAGGACTCTCCATTTACATGCACAAATTAATTAATTATCGGAAATAATTAATTACATAAATATTTACAACAAATGTAATTAATTAATTAATTATTGACACATTTAATTAATTAATGACACATTTAATTAATTATTGACACATTTAATTATTTATTTATTTATTTATTTCACATTTTAATTAATTATTGCCACATTTAAATAATTATTTAATTGTGTATTTAATTAATTCATTTTGGCACAGTTGACTCCTTCAGGTCTCACCATGAAATAATTTTATCTGTCAACCTCACCCATCAAACTCAGGAGGCGGGGTTAACACTGATCGAGTCAAAACCATTGCTTTGGCCTGGTGGCCATTGTTTTTAGCACACAACAACCGGCATGTGGAAACTAACAGAACTGAACTTTGAAAAACCCTGTTTGTGTGTCACCAAATACTGTTTTAATATTTTTTTTAGCGAGAATGTAGTGATTTAATCTTCATATGTCTGGTCGGTTTGTCAAGATACAGCCTCTTTGCAAAAGTGCTTCGATGATTTTGGAGATGTCTGCCCAGGATAGACCCGTTCGCCTCGCAAGCAATCAAGTTATTACCACTGACAAAGCGCAGGCCCTGGTACACAGCTGTAATAACCCCCGCTGACACTGACTTCTTTTACTGAGGTTATATTTATCGGGGTTTTATTTCCTGATGTTCTTATGTGTCCTACGTGTTTCAGTCGCCAATTCTGAATTATAACTAACATTAAAAACATGTTTAAGGAGGAGAGAGAGCAAATAAATTCGATTAACAGCTGATCTTTGGGTTTTTGTTCAGTAATCAGCGTGACCTGCGTATAAACGTATAAAAGAGATAACGTTGGTGTTTCCGTCATGTAGTAACTGCTGGCTTTAACTGTACAAAGGTTGTTCGACACTATGAAACACATACAGACTTCATGATGTTCGGCTAATATTTTTATTGTGAATAGTAATCATGAGGGTAAACGGCCCTGTACACCACGGAGCGAGGTCAGCATATCCACGATATCGTCAGCTCTATGAGTTAACAGTTTCCCAGCTGACTAGTCTAACTGACATGTACGAATATGTCACGGGTCATATCAATATGATTTTACAGAAGATCATCCTTATTACTGCCAACTATTCCAGAGACATGAAAATCTACAGCATAAAGAACAAAAAAATATAGCAGTCTAACGCAACACTGTAACAGAGATGAACCGTCAGTTTGTCGCAGATCAAAGTGGAATGAAAGTGATTGGTTGAACAGGTGTTCGTGATCTGTGTTTTCTGCATTTTCATCAGCGTACGAGACTCAGCAGCAGATTAGAATAACAGTTACACATTTAATAAATCACCAAATGAATACACGCAAGAAACGAGCAAACCTGTTCAATCCGAGAATTTGAGTTTGTGTTCCCTCAGCTGCAGACTCGCTGCTGTTTAAATGTTTGAGAGGAAGATTAGATATAAAGCAAACGTCAAACATAGACTCAGTCTGCGTTCACATTTGATATGAGGCCAGGACGGATAATGGCTGTGTCCTGTTTGAAGATCATATATGTAAAATTGTTGTCTGACCTCCGTCGATCCAGCCGCTCAGAGTCCGTGGTTACCATGGTTACTGCATAAGCACCTATAATGTAAACAGCTGACACAGCGGAAACCTACCGGGAGCATGGGTGTTTATGTTTTTCATTGCAAAAGAACTGTCTGTCTATGTTTCAGTGCCCTGGTCTGCCACAGTTTCCACCAGCCCCACTCCAGTCTCAGCAGTTTAGTGACCTGACTGTTCCATTTTTAACTTTTGGTGTTTCTGCCTATCACAAGATTGATAACTTCAGTCAGCACTGTAGTGCATCATTCTCACATCAGAGGGACATTTGAATACTGTTTTATACAGCATATGACTGAAAGATGAATATCAAGCAGGCATAAGTGTGATGTTTATTGAACTGAGATCTCCTACTGTCATTTCTGTTGCTGGAGATGTCCACTCTAATTTAATTTAATTTAATTTAATTTAATTTAATTTAATTTAATTTAATTTAATTTAATTTAATTTAATTTAATTAGTTTGCTGCTTTGAATTATATGCAAACATGTCCATGTGGATTATATAAGTTGCTTGAGGAAGAGAAAATATGTTCATCAAAAGAAGACAGTTGAGGTACTCGGGGCATCTAACCAGGATTCCTCCTGGACTCCTAGGTAGGTGAGGTGTTTTTGGCCATGTCCTACTGGGAGGAGGTCTCAGCGGGCTTGGGGAATACTGTGTCCTCCAGGATGAGCTGGAAGGCATGGCTGGGTTGAAGGAAGTCTGTCAAATTGATAAGCAGAGGAAGTGGTGCAGCACCTGGTTCTGTTTGTAGAAGCTCAGATGTAGGGGCAGCCAATCAGATGAAAGCTGGCGTAAATAGAGGAGGGGTTGGGGTGGGGGCTCCAAAAGACTGTAGCATGCAAAACCACTACTTTGTACAATTTCTGTCGTCTACAGACAAAATCATCTTAACTTGTGATCTTGTAAGCTGCTGGTACTTGAGTTGTTTTATGCCTTTGAACAGAGCCTGGTGGGTATTTGGTCCTGCTTCTGGCATCAGTGCTAAGTTACACTAATCCAGCTGCTGGGTGTAATTTGTTATTAACTGGACTAGTTCATTTATCTATCTCTAGTATGCATTTGAAGAACTCATAATCTTCTGTGTTCTCCCTAGCTGCCCTGGGCTTATCCGTGGCCTTCATCTTAAAATTCAGAGACAACATGTTCCATGTGCTGACTGGCCAGTTCACTACTGTTCTGGTCACAGGCCTCTCCCTCTTCCTCTTTGACTTCCACCCTTCGCTGGACTTCTTCCTCCAGGCACCCACGGTCCTGCTGGCCATCTTTATCTACAATGCCAGCTGGCCCAAGGACCTGGAATATAGCCTGCAGCGGGAGAAACTACGGGTCATCAACGGGGAGGTGTTTGAGAGGTCAAGAGGGGTAGGAGACAAACCACAAATCCTCAGTAGTCACGCACACAAGCCCACACACTCCTTTTCCTCACACAACTTCGCTCACCTAACCCCGATGTATATCCACTTCCTCTACTCCCGCCCACATACCAAGTGCTCTGCAGGAAACTTGGCTCTTGTTTCTCTGTAATGTCATTTCTTGAGTGCAAGAGGAAACCTGATTCCCAGCTATGAAAATAGCATCCAGGCTCATGCTGGAGCCTTACTTCATAGAATTCCTTTAGTAGTCAAGTGTTTTTTGATGGAAGAAGCTATTTAACAATACAGTAGTCTGTGGGGATACTATCCTGGAATTCTTTTCATCCCCAGCGTCCTGTTCTGTATTGAAGAAACCCTGTAAATCAGGTGAAATGCCAGGTTTCAGGTGTTTGTTTCTTTGCTAGAGCACTAACAAAAATACCCTCTCCATTGGCAGCCGTGGCTTTAAAATGCACGGTACTTCCCCGGTGTTTTTCGGGGAGTAAATACTGCCCTCCACTTTCTGAAAACAGAAAAAAGATGTGCACAGTGCCTCAATGTCTGCAGATTTGTCCACTGGATTTGATCACTTGTTCATTCATTCTGATGCCTTGTCTCTTTTTTGTGTTGCAGGACAGTGAGGAGCTCGAGCTCCTGACAAAGGCAAATGCAGACAGTGTTTCTGATGAAGAGTCCTTGTAGTAATGATAGAGCTCACTCCCAAGTATCCAGAGGATACTCTGCATCTTTCCTGCTGCTGATATCGAACTGGACAATTGACTGGATGGAACATGGTCACAGATTGTCTGTGAAAGCATTTATTTGAACAGTGATAAGCAGGTAAACGGTGAAAGATACTGTTGATAGATTATATGATAGACTCCTAGAATTAAAAACAAAGTGTTTAATAACAGAATTAGCGAAATGTGTATATTTTGGAAACGTGCCTGTCTGTGGATGACTGCTGTCATTCATATGGGGGAAAGTACCAGCAACGCTGTTTGTTGGAAAATAAGTGATACTTTTGGATTCATTATGGATTCCTTTTATGGACAGTGTATTTCTTTACATGATTCCTGTTGTACATGCTGCTATTTGACTGCTTGCTGGTGCTGGACGTCTAAGGACCAGAAACTGCAGTTTCAGGATTGTTTTGATAATAGATTTGTTTGAAATTGTGGTGATTTTGAATCTTTATCCACACTATGATGAATTCAGTTTGTATTGTACTGTGGAAGAGGCAGTTTATTTTTTTATTTGTTTATTTTCTGAGCCAGAATAAGTGGCATTGACATAATTGCCACTAATGCCTGACTTTCTGTCAGCACCACAAACTCCCTGCCTCTCTTACTTGGGGCTTGAATATTTTCTTGTTAAACTGTAAAATAACATTGTCTAAAGATTGTTGTTTGTGCCATTAAAATCCTCACGTGTGAATGCATTTTCTTGTAAAATAAATGGCAAGTTGTTTTACTTCTGTGCAAGTAATGCAATTTAATACAATCGCTGATGTCTTGTCATAAATTTGTGCATTTATTTAAATACTGAGGTTTTCTGGAGGAAGACCTAAAGGGTACTAGCTGCTCTAACTCCATGTTTTTCTTCTATTACTTTGCACATGCTTGATAGCTGTTTTAGCTCCCTATCAGTTCCTTTAAGCCAACTCTTAGATAGTTTACCCACCTGCTGAATAACAGTGTTCCACACCCACTAACATTATACAGATCCAAGAGAAAAGAGACTGTAACGCAGTCTGATGTCTAAGCTTTAAATGAACAAGACTCACTTGTACATACACTTTGGCCATGTTTAATACAAACTCTGTCTCTTGCTCTATGGCAGCTGAGAGATGCTCCAGCCTCCCCATGCCCTTAATTGGATAAGTGGAAGAAAATGGGTAGGTGGATTCAAGCCCTTCTTACTCGCAAAGTGTTTTTGCAAATGTGATTGCATTGAGGGGACAGTAAGTTGAGAAGGTCTAAAACTACTGTAGATATTACAAGTACGGCAGGTTGTTTCAATCATTACATGACCACTAAAATATACTTGGAAATATTTTTCCACTTTTGCCACTAGGGGGAGGTGTTGCTCAAAAGATTATTGCAGCGCATTGGCACTGAAAGTGAGACAAATAATTTAAAGGACCTGGTAGTAAACAAATGTTTATTTTCATATAGCCATATAGAAACAAAGAATAAATAGAAACAATGTATAGCAACAGAAACTTTACAAAAGAGAAATAATGTGATGCTTTTAATAATATTATTGGTAACTGCACTTCAAATGCAACAGATGTCCAATAAAAATGTTCTATTATCTACAAAATCAACGTGTGTGCTGAAACTATGTAAGTCTGATCTAAAAAAGCCTGTTAGAGATGACACACGATGCAATAATGTTTTAAGTTGAAATAAACAAAAAAAAACAAACCCGGCAAAAACTAAAGTACGCAATCCATTTCTGAACCTTCAGGTTCATCCATAAATTTACTGACTAACCAGATCTGACGCTGCTAAGTATAAAGCAGCGTACTATGCTATATAGGGAATGTTAAAGAACTGGATATGTGAAAGCATTTTTCTTCCCTTCACTAAGTGCTACAAAATAGTCGTCTGTGCCAACTGCCCGGTGGGAGATGGGAAAGACACACAAAGGTTTTGGGCCAAAGGAAGGTAGCACCAAGGACCAGCTGCAGGCCAGTGTGCATCATTGGAATGCACGCACCTTTTATCACCATACCCCTGGTGATAGCCATCCTGATAACCGTGTTCGTTGATGGTAACCATAGCCACCATATTAGTCTTCAGGGCAGCGCATGCGAAGCCACTGCTGGATGGCCATCTCCTGTCTGCGGAGCTGCATAGCAGGCACGTGCAGAGGGGGGGGCTAGAGGGGCTTGAGCACCCGCCCCTTTCCTGATGGGTGCCCAAAGTGCCCTTTTGTTGAGGCAACTTTTTAAAAAAATATATATATATTTTTTTTTTTAATGTGTGTGTGCGGAGTCCTGTCTGTGCCCCTCAACAATAATATTTAACTATTAATCACAGTTTTGCTAAATAAAAGGATCTGGCTTGCATCAGTCACATGATCACATTTAACCAATGATCGCCCTTGACGGCAGAACGCGCTGGTTACGAGCCGGGAACGAGCTCACAAAGAGCACGCGCATTTTTAGCGGTCCGGAGCTGTAGGAGAAACACAAGTTAACTCAGAGACACAGACTGATGCGACACAACCAGTAAGTAGGTGTACAGCGTGCACTGTAGTGTGTAGCACACAGGAGTATTAGCTTATTAGCTTAAATGCATATACTATTATACGAAATGCATATACTATTATATATTGTACATATATTTATTAGTTTCAGATGTAGCCATTCTTGTATTTTGCTTGTTTACATTATTGTATTTTGCACAACTCTGTTGCTTGTGAAGCTCGCACACAAGAATTTCACTCACATGTGCTTTACCAGTGTACCTGCACATGTGATGTGACAATAAAAGTGATTTGATTTGATTTGATTTTTGATTTATTACGTACACGTTGGTAAGCTGTCTTGTTGCAACTGACGAACTGAAACAAACGAGCGTGCTGTGTGTGCAACAGCGCGACAAACATTACCTGTCCTTTTATTAACTGCACATGTAGTGCTGGTCACAGCTGCTGGCTACCTGTGTAAGGCTGTCATGGGTCTGTAGCTCTGTCACCGTTTTAGGGAACATATTTAGTTTTAAAGTAAGTTTCCGGGCTTTTCCTGCCTTTCTGGAGGGATTATATTTCACTAAAAAACAATTTAATATGCATGTCCACATAATTATGCATTATTATAATTATAATATATTAAAAACACACGCTGTATTTTAAAGAACATACATTAAGAAGCAGATTATATTAGATTTATATTTTAAATAAGACAAAAGTTGGATTTTACAGCAGTAAAATTATTGTATCTCTACAGTTTAAACATGTAATAAGCTTTGCCCTGCACAGAGTGGATAGTGAAACAAATGGAATCATCATAATGACATTATTTCATATTTATTACTTCCCCCTCCTCATTGCTTTATTATTGTAACTCTAGTTGGTTTTTGCTCTTGGTGGCGCTGTCACTTGGTGTTCGCTCGCTCTGTGGTAGAGTATCACTTCCTGTTCCTGCTCAAACACAGTGGTGTTTCTGAGTAGCTTATTTGCTTAGCGATTTAATTAACAACTTTTAAATACATTCTTCTTTCATAGTATAATCTTCACGTGCTTCCTCCGAAGCACACTTTCTGTGTACTCACTACCTAATTTATAGCCAAAGTATTCACTCACTGTCTCTGTACTGTCTCGCTAGCCTAGCTTAGCTCGTAGCCGACTCATTAGCACCATGGCTACTTCACCTGTCCCTCCTGCACTTTCTTGCTCATTGTGTCAGATGTTTAGTTACTCCTCGGCCTCCTTTAGCAGTAATGATATCTGTAACAAATGTAGCATATTTGCAGCGCTGGAGGCCAGGATTACTGAATTGGAGACTCGGCTTCGCACCCTTCATTCACCCGCAGCTAGCCAGGCCCCTGTAGCTGGTGCAGCCGAAAATAGCGTAGGCCCCGCTAGCTGTTCCCCGGCAGGTCCCAAGCAGCTGGGGAATCAGGGCGGCTGGGTCACGGTGAGGAGGAAGCATAGTCCTAAACAGAAGCCCCAGGTACACCACCAACCCGTTCATGTGTCTAACCGTTTTTCCCCACTCGGCGACACACCCGCCGGGGGTCAAACTCTGGTAATTGGCGATTCTGTTCTCAGACATGTGAAGTTAGAGACACCGGCAACCATAGTCAATTGTCTTCCAGGGGCCAGAGCAGGCGACATTGAAGGAAATTTAAAACTGCTGGCTAAGGGTAAACGTAAATTCAGTAAAATCATAATTCACGTCGGCAGTAATGACACCCGGTTACGCCAATCGGAGGTCACTAAAATCAATATTGAATCGGTGTGCAACTTTGCCAAAACAATGTCGGACTCTGTAGTTTTCTCTGGTCCCCTCCCCAATCAGACCAGGAGTGACATGTTTAGCCGCATGTTCTCCTTAAATTGCTGGCTGTCTGAGTGGTGTCCCAGAAACGATGTGGGCTTCATAGATAATTGGCAAACCTTCTGGAGGAAACCTGGTCTTGTTAGGAGAGACGGCATCCATCCCACTTTGGATGGAGCAGCTCTCATTTCTAGAAATATGGACAAATTTATTAAACCCCCCAAAATATGACTATCCAGAGTTGGGACCAGGAAGCAGAGTTGCAGTCTTACACGCTTCTCTGCAGCTTCTCTCCTCCTGCTACCCCCCCAAAAACCCATCTCCATAGAGACTGTGTCAGCTTCCAAAAAGACAAAAAACAAACTAAAAACCAGCAACAAACAACTTAAACATAAACAATCACAAAGAAAGAACAATACAGTATCCACATCTGAACCAAAGAGTAAAACAGTGAAATGTGGATTATTAAATATTAGGTCTCTCTCCTCCAAGTCTCTGTTAGTACATGACTTAATAATTGATCAACAAATTGATTTACTCTGCCTTACAGAAACCTGGTTGCAGCAGGATGATTATGTTAGTTTAAATGAATCAACACCCCCGAGCCATTCTAACTACCAGAAATCTCGAAGCACAGGCCGAGGGGGCGGTGTGGCAGCAATTTTTCACACCAGCCTATTAATTAATGAAAGACCAAGACAGACTTTTAATTCATTTGAAAGCCTGATGCTTAACATTGTCCACCCCAGCTGTGAAACTCAGAAACCAGTCTTACTTGTTATCATCTATCGTCCACCTGGGCCTTACACAGAGTTTCTGTCTGATTTCTCAGACTTTATATCTAATTTAGTTCTGAGCTCAGATAAAATAATTATTGTGGGTGATTTTAACATCCATGTAGATGCTAAAAATGACAGCCTCAACATGGCATTTAATCTGTTATTAGACTCAATTGGTTTCTCTCAAAATGTAAAAGAACCCACCCACCACTTTAATCACACTCTAGATCTTGTTTTAACATATGGCATCGAACCTGAACATTTAACAGTGTTTCCTGAAAACCCTCTCCTGTCTGATCATTTCCTGATAACATTTACTTTTACAATAATTGATTACACAGCGGTGAAGAGTAGACTTTATCAAAGTAGATGTCTTTCTGAAAGCACTGTAACTAAGTTTAAGAATATAATCCACCCACTGTTATCATCTCCAATGCCCTGTACCAACACAGAGCAAAGCAGCTATCTGAACGCTACCCCAACAGAGGTCGATTATCTTGTTAATAATTTCACCTCCTCACTACGTACGACTCTGGATACTGTAGCTCCTGTGAAAACTAAGGCCTCAAATCAGAAGTACCTGACTCCGTGGTATAATTCTGAAACACGTACCCTAAAGCAGATGACTCGTAATCTGGAGAGGAAATGGCGTGTCACAAATTTAGAGGATCATCATTTAGCCTGGAGAAATAGTTTGCTGCTTTATAAGAAAGCCCTCCGCAAAGCCAGAACATCTTACTATTCATCACTGATTGAAGAAAATAAGAACAACCCTAGGTTTCTCTTCAGCACTGTAGCCAGGCTGACAAAAAGTCAGAGCTCTTTTGAGCCAACCATCCCTTTAACGTTAACTAGTAATGACTTCATGAACTTCTTCACAAATAAAATTTTTATCATTAGAGAAAAAATTACCAATAATCATCCCACAGATGTAATATTATCTACAGCTACTCTTAGTACCATTGATATTAAGTTAGACTCTTTTTCTCCAATTGATCTTTCTGAGTTAACTTCAATAATTACTTCCTCCAAACCATCAACGTGTCTTTTAGACCCCATTCCTACAAAACTGCTCAAAGAAGTCCTGCCATTAATTAATTCTTCGATCTTAAATATGATCAACCTATCTCTAATAATCGGCTATGTACCACAGGCCTTCAAGCTGGCTGTAGTTAAACCTTTACTCAAAAAGCCATCTCTAGACCCAGCAGTCTTAGCTAATTATAGGCCAATCTCCAACCTTCCTTTCATATCAAAAATCCTTGAAAGAGTAGTTGTCAAACAGCTAACAGATCATCTGCAGAGGAATGGTTTATTTGAAGAGTTTCAGTCAGGTTTCAGAGCTCAGCACAGCACAGAAACAGCTTTAGTGAAGGTTACAAATGATCTTCTTATGGCCTCTGACAGTGGACTCATCTCTGTGCTTGTCCTGCTAGACCTCAGTGCAGCGTTCGATACTGTTGATCATAATATCCTATTAGAGCGATTAGAACATGCTGTAGGTATTACAAGTACTGCGCTGCAGTGGTTTGTATCATATCTATCTAATAGACTCCAATTCGTGCATGTAAATGGAGAGTCCTCTTCACACACTGAGGTTAATTATGGAGTTCCACAGGGTTCAGTGCTAGGACCAATTCTGTTTACATTATACATGCTTCCCTTAGGCAGTATCATTAGAAGACATAGCATACATTTTCACTGCTATGCAGATGACACCCAGCTCTATCTGTCCATGAAGCCAGATAACACACACCAATTAGTTAAACTGCAGGAATGTCTTAAAGACATAAAGACCTGGATGGCCGCTAACTTTCTGCTTCTTAATTCAGATAAAACTGAGGTTATTGTACTCGGCCCTGAAAATCTTAGAAATATGGTATCTAATCAGATTCTTACTCTGGATGGCATTACCTTGGCCTCCAGTAACGCGGTGAGGAACCTTGGAGTCATTTTTGACCAGGACATGTCCTTCAACGCACATATTAAACAAATATGTAAGACTGCTTTCTTCCATTTGCGCAACATCTCTAAAATTAGAAATATCCTGTCTCAGAGTGACGCTGAAAAACTAGTTCATGCATTTATTACTTCCAGGCTGGACTACTGTAATTCATTATTATCAGGATGTCCAAAAAACTCACTGAAAAGCCTTCAGCTAATCCAAAATGCTGCAGCAAGAGTCCTGACAGGGACTAGAAAGAGAGAGCATATTTCTCCTGTTTTGGCTTCCCTTCATTGGCTTCCTGTTAAATCCAGAATTGAATTCAAAATCCTGCTCCTCACATACAAGGTCTTAAATAATCAGGCCCCATCTTATCTTAATGACCTTGTAGTACCATATCACCCTATTAGAGCGCTCCGCTCTCGCTCTGCAGGCCTACTTGTTGTTCCTAGAGTATTTAAAAGTAGAATGGGAGGGAGAGCCTTCAGTTTTCAGGCCCCTCTTCTGTGGAACCAGCTTCCAGTTTGGATTCGGGAGACAGACACTATCTCTACTTTTAAGATTAGGCTTAAAACTTTCCTTTTTTCTAAAGCATATAGTTAGGGCTGGACCAGGTGACCCTGAATCCTCCCTTTGTTATGCTGCAATAGATGTAGGCTGCCGGGGGATTCCCATGATGCATTGAGTTTTTCCAGTCACCTTTCTCACTCACTATGTATTAATAGACCTCTCTGCATTGAATCATATCTGTTATTAACCTCTGTCTCTCTTCCACAGCATGTCTTTATCCTGTCTTCCTTCTCTCACCCCAACCGGTCGCAGCAGATGGCCGCCCCTCCCTGAGCCTGGTTCTGCCGGAGGTTTCTTCCTGTTAAAAGGGAGTTTTTCCTTCCCACTGTCGCCAAAGTGCTTGCTCATAGGGGGTCATATGATTGTTGGGTTTTTCTCTGTATCTATGAAGCGCCTTGAGGCGACTTTTGTTGTGATTTGGCGCTATATAAATAAAATTGAATTGAATTGAATTGAATTGAATAGTAATAAATAATAATGTAAGGATTCTGGATCAGCACCATGATGCCCATAGTATATACAGTATTCTGAAGAAGGACATGAGGAGGAAACAGCAGGAGCTGTGTGAAGCTACTAAAGGCAGTGCTATAACATTTTTCTGTCATCATTTTATTATAGATTAAGTGCAAGAGTTGTTAGGTGTGGATGATTAGATTATAGTTTATTGCAATAGCAAGTTGTGCCTTGTTCTCACATAGCAAGTGGAGAGTGATATATGAAATGATGGAAGGAAGAAGAAGGAAGAGTGATTCACAGGCAGAGCCTAAATGATTTCTCACAGTTTTTTGTTGCCTTATGGTTCCAAGCGCTGTCACCAATCTTTGCATTTTGTTATTATCTCATGACACTTGTTTAATCAGCTACCATCTCTCCTCTGGACTTTTTAATGTCTACAGTCTCAGATCAACACAGCCCTGCCCTTCCCATATTAGATTCTTGATGAATGTGTGTTGTTGTTATTCAGCCTGGTTCAATGTGCCCCTTTTTAACTTTGAGCACCCGCCCCTTTAAACCTCTCTGCACGGCCCTGCTGCATAGAGTCTACCAGGTCATAGATAATGGCCATGGACCACATGGGTGAGGGGTACCAGCACTTAACATTGCCGTCCTTCCCCACCAGCAGCATGGAGAAGTATTCTGGGCTGATTTGGAAGTAGTTTCTCATGTCCTTCACGAGGGTAGCTGAGAGCCCTTCACGCTCCACGGTAGCACTCCCTGGATGGACCAGAGGATCAGGTTAGGAACAACCTATTAAAGAGTGAATTTCACAATAGATGTAGCACATCGACATTTTCCTCTTCCTCTAAACTTATCACACTGAACTCAGATACCAAAAAAGTAGAGACCTTAGCTTTCAGAAAATATATCTGTTCACTATTTTGTATTAAAAATTCTTACCATTGATAGGATAGAGCTCCAAGACTCCGCCCATATCTGGCAACTGTGTGCCAACCAGCTTCAGAATGGCGATGTGCCTCATGCCTGTGTAACCATGGCAACCTTTTTTTGAAAAGACATCAGAATGAGGCAAACAATTTTTAGACAACAGCATGACTTCAAATGAGAACAGCAGTATGCTATCAAAGTTTACCTTGGACTATGACCCTGACTGACATGACCAGAAGAGCCTCGGCAAGCAGATTTACAGATGCTGGGAGGAAGTCATACTTGTTTTCTGCAAACAGAACAAAATGTGAAGACACGTACTGAGCAAGCTGCCAACACATCACTGTAATGCACGCCAGAAAAATTAACACTGTTTTTTAAATCTATTTATCCAGATGTGAAAAATAAAAGTTGTGTGCATGTGTTTACTGTCAGGTAATCACCGGCACTGGCAGACATTTTCAGAAGTAGGATGCGGCTGGTCCCCAATGTTACAAAGCCTAGCCTGAGAGCAAGAATGTAGGCTGATGAGCCGGAGCACAGCCTGGGGCACAAGGGCACATGGCTGCGACTGGAAATGGATCCAGCCAAACCTGCTGGAATACATACAAACATGCACGCACACATGTTTATCAGACTTCCCCTTTACATTATGATTATTATACTGCCAAAGAATTTTTTAAAACTGTTGTGTGTGTCTCAGAAAGGTTTTAAAAAGACAACATTGACAGGATGTAAGTGTGAACTAAAACTTGCAGAAATAATGATCAAATACAAGACACTAAAAATAACACTGCGGGTTAATTTGGTTAAAAGAATATCACTCTGATTATGTTGTGTGAGCCGTTTAGAGATATGTGGTGGCTTTTCCTTTAATGGCTCATCTGTGAAACAGCTTATGAGGAGAAACAACTCAGTATAATGCAATACAAAGATGACCGTGTCATTGAGACTATATACCCCTTATCTTGTATATCAATATTCAGTAAGATGACCTTTATATTCCAAGAAATCTATGTATCAGGCAAGCTTTCAGGTCAATTCTTTAAGTAATCCAAGAGTTTTATGTGGATGTTGGCTGTTTTTGTTTATTCTCTGTCAAACTATGACTCAATAAGCACTGTTGCAACAGGGCTCACAGGGATTTTCAGTCTGGTTATTGTGTCATTTGGCATACCATAACATTTTCTTCCAATTTCTCTTCCTTAACAGTAATTTTTTGACAGCCACCCTCACAATGACACCATTTCTGATGTGGCTTCAGTAAGCAGTATATGGATCAACTGCAAGCCCAGATGCATCTCTCAGGTCCTGTGTCAGGTCTTTGCTGCATTTTTTCACCCTGATTTTTCACACTTCAAAAGCTTCAGGAGGTTTTTGCTCAGCGCAGCATCAGCACCACGGAAATACACGGATAAACTGAGCAGATATTTGAAGTTTACACAGCTACATTCTCGCCTGAAAATATGTTAAACGTTTATTTTGTGACCCAGAAAGAATAATAAGGGTAACATTAAAATTAACTAGCTGCCGCCATTGTTGGAAACTGAGCAGGGCTGCGCTACGAATTCTGGGACAAGGCTTCCTCTTCTTCAAGGTTTAACGGCAGCTGGCATCCTTGTACATGCACTGCTGCCATCTTCTGCTTCAGTCCGTTATTACACCCTTAAATACTACTACTTATTCCTGCGTCTTTTGGGATCTTACAAAGCTTCAAACGACACATCAACTATTAAATTAGTCGTCGACGATTTTGATAGTCGACTAATCGTGGCAGCCCTAGTCCAAATCAGTCTTCCAGCATGATGATGACCTAAAACATACCGGCCAAAGAAGTAGTACATTAAGGTCATTGAGTGGTCTAGTCAGTTTCCAGACCTCAATTGTATAGAAAACCTGTGGAGGGAGCTTAAGCTTTGAGTTCCCAAGTGGCAACTGAGAAACCTAAAGGACTTAGTTTCTGTAAAAAGGACCGGGCCAAAATCACTCCAGAGATGTGTGCAAACCTGGTGACAGACTATACGGCTGTACTGGCCAAGAGTTCCTTCACAAAGTACCCACTTGTGTTTTACTTGTGTATCAAATACTTTTTTCACTCAGTGACATGTGAATCCATTCATAACTCTGATATAATGTTTTTTTTTCTATATTTGTTAAAATAAAACTGCCATTAAAAATTAGACTTCATTTCTGTGTAAGTGAGCAAACGTATAAATTCAGCAGGATCAAATAATTTTCCCCGACTGTGTAAATGTCACTGACTTTGGCATTGTGTTGGTCATGCCTGATTGTTTTTCTTTGTGCTTTAGGGGATCATCAGAGTGCCTGCTCCCTGCCAGTACGCCCACAAGTTGGCTTTCCTTGTGGGTCAGAGCATCCACAAAGAGCCCAATATGAAACTGGATGACCAGCTTTTCTACCTTTAAAGATAAAAAGGCCCAGTTTGCATAGGAAATCTTATTTACTCATTTTTGTTGTTTGAGCTTAGTTGTTGTTGTTGTTTTGGAGGCAAATTGAATGCAATCAGTTATACTTTGAGGATCTGTTTGGGTTTAAGTGATGGGAAAAGTCTGTATTTGTTGAGTATCTATAATCTTTGGTTTTGTTATATTTGAGACTTTTATTGTCATCATTTGCAGCACAAGATTTAGACCTAGATGCTGTCTCTCACTTTCTGCATTCAATTAATCAATAAATCTGAGTTTGTAATTCCTGGCATTTCAAAGCAAGTCAGTCCAATATTACATTACAAAATATCAAATTTTGTTTGTTTTTTTTTATATAAAAGATTGCACATGCACACCCACACAATAATTTGTAACCATCAATATAGGCTGATAATTCTTATCATAAAGCTAGCACACAGTTGCAGACTTTTAAACAATATGGTCTTCAAGACACCATGGGGAAAGCTTAAACTGTTTGATTATAAATTGCCAGAGAGATACTCCCTACAGTATGTGACAAAATTTAATCGATTTGATTGATGGCCCTAATCATGACCTTTTGACCTCCCCCCTCCCCCCGGAAGTGTGTAATAAGCGTGACGAATTGCATCCGGAGAAGGGAGGGGTGGGAAACCCCCGGCATCCGGAGAAGGGAGGGGAAACCTGTTGTTGGAAAAAAAAGAAAAAAGTTTTTAGAGGGAGGGAGGGTCTGCAGCATGGGAGCGGAATAAAAGCAGAGCGGTGATGCAGCAGCTGATTCTGTGCTGTATAGAGAGACAGAGCGGCAGTTAGTTTTCCACAAACTCATAGTTTGAATTCTGTTTCAATATTTTGTCAATTTTCTCTGTATTTTTTATTTTTTTTTTTTTTTTTTACAATAGCGGATGTAATTTTACTTTCTTAAGCTGCACCGGCGCGTGTAATGGGAAAAAAGAGTGACTTCTTATTGCCTGTAGAGAACCGTTTCTTTCAATAGTATTTTATTTTCCTATAATACAGACGCAGTAAAAAACCTTTAAGATACACCATAGCTTGTGATGAAAAGAAGAACTTTCTATCCGTTTGTAACCTACAGGCTGCCTACCTCGTATGTGTAAAAATGAATAAATATCCCTTAGTGAATACTACTTTTCCTTTTGATAGTCCCTTTTACAAGTGACTGAAAAACAAACCATAATTGCCGTGACAGGCGATCTTGTTACACACACACACACACACACACACACACACACCCCGCGGGTCAAGGAGGAATGAGACAGCAGATATCAGTTTTTTCTCAATGCTTATAACCTATATTGCGCCCCCCAAAAAAAATATTATTATTATTATTAAAACATCTATATGAGGTAGGTTTTGCGCAGCCTGCTCCTTGGTAGAGTTTTTTTCTTCATTACTTTTAGCTACTTTTACAATGGGTTTTCTCAATAGACAGAAAATGATGACACTGAGGAGTCAACAGCCGATATTATCATTGCTTGTAACCCGGTAAATAATTTCGTACATCTCCTCCCCTAAAATAAGCCTTAGTGGAAAAAAGCTCATATTCGAATAAGTTTATTAAAGCACCCCCTCTGTGGGAAAGAGTTTTTTTTCTCAGAGTCAAGTTTAAACCATGAGGCGAGTTTTGTCAACAGGAGGCGAACAAGAACAACTGTTGCCCATAAGGTAAAACAAATATCCGCCTCTAAGTCGTATTTTACCGTTGCAGAATGCGGAAAACAGACAGCCCTCACAAGAAGGTATTCAAAAAAAGGAAATTGGATACCTCAACTCTCCCGACTGCACACACACACACACACACACACACACACACACACACACACAGAGAGAGAGAGAGAGACCCGAAGGATGAGGAAAAAAAAAAAAACCCTCTCTAACTGACAATATTGTCAAGAGAAAGATGCGAAAAAACAGATGCCTCGCTAGACGAGGATAAAATGAGAGAAGAAACGGGAGGGGAGTCAAAAGAGCCGATATCTGCTCGGCCCCTACTATGAAAGTTCTACCAATCGCGAGGAAGAATCCGTGAATATTATGTCAGCATCCCGTTCAAACAACGCCGCCGATCAGAGCGCCAAGGCCATCTCGCCAGATCTGTTCGTACCTCACCCCGGTAAGTTTTTTTTTTTTTTTTTCTTTACGACTTTAAATTATATATCAACAGAGATGTCAATAATTTGATTACTTTCTTTTAGATTTCTACATCAATGATTTCACGCAAGTGGACTACGGTACGATTAAATAAGTATATATCATTTTTTTAAATAAGTTTAGATAGACTTGTTTTATCAAAAAATCTGATACTTACAGAAGCTATCGATAGTGCGGAGAGTAGCAGCATAAATCCGGCCGTTTTCCGTGCCGAATTAGACGCCATACTACCCGCAGAACCTCCACTGCCGCCGCGGGGAAAAGAAGAACAAGAAGACGACGTTATTTTCGTCTCCGCATACCGGGAGAACTGCGGAGAAATAAGTTTTAAAACCGAAGGTAAACAATATGTTGCATTATCCGCCATTTTTTGAATAACAGGATGTGACGGAGTAATCCAAGTGTGTTATACCGCCCCTCCCGACCCGGAGCAGATTTTTAAAAGTTTGTTTTATTTCTCGACAGCGGTAATCGAGAATATACAGACCCCGCCGCCGGGCTGTTGATGCTGACATAGGTAGTTGCTTTATTTTGTCACAAAGCTCTTCTTTTTGTTTACCCTCAAGTAATGTTTCTGCTACTGCACTCATGCACTCTTTGACAACACCTGCATCTGCAAAGGGCTTTTTGTGTTGACCTAAAATCCAAGCAACTCTGAGGGAACATTCATGAGCATGTTGTTGGGCGGTGAAAGAACTGGTTAAGATCCTTGTGGATTGATCATATTGGGCTCTGAGACTGCTAATTTTCTGGGACCTGAGTTCAGACTGGGGTGGGTATAATTGTTCAAAAGCTTTGTGCTTTGTCTCATAGTGGCGTTTGACATTGCCACTTTTAATCAGTGCCACGGTTTCTGAACATATGAGACACACTGGTTTGCTGCTTGCGGCCGGAAGAATGAACATATTGTGGCGGACCACCAGGTGGCTCCACTCACACCCAAGTTGAAGGGAAGTGTTGGGGTGGAGATTTTGGCACTTACTATATGTGAAGTTCTGAGAGTCAGTTAATAAAGTTGGAGTGAGACACTGAGACCTCTCCTGTCGTTATTACATACCTCCACATTGGTGACCCCTGTAGCGAACATGCTAAGGCTCGACGACGAAGCCAGCTCCGGCCTGGAAGCATCGGACCGCCGGACTTTCACCTCCGCCGATGGCTGCGTTTGCTGTGGCGCTTAAATTGCCGGATTTTTGGCTTCACGATCCTCCTTCATGGTTCGTGCACGTAGAAGCTCAGTTTGCTCTTCGTGGAGTTTCAGCCGACGATACTAAATACCACCATGTGGTGGCCTCACTTGACCCGCTGTCAACCCGCCGCGTGATGACTCTCGTCCGGGACTCCCCAGCCCAAGGCAAGTATGCCGCCCTCAAGGCGCTGCTGCTGCGGCGTTACTCCCTCTCTGATGCTGAGCGGGCCGAGAAACTCCTTTCCCTCACGGGCCTGGGCGACGGCACCGCTCTCGAGCTCATGGAGAGCATGCTGTCCTTGCTGGGCGCGGATGACGGAGGATTTCTCTTCACCCACCTCTTTCTCCGACAGCTGCCGGCTCCAATGCGCGCTGGCCTTGCCAACTCCCCGCTATTGGCCACGAAGGATTACCGCTCCCTTGCGGAAGAGGCGGATCGCATCCTCCTGGCTACCAGGACTTTCGGCGTCCAGGCGATTGTTCAGAACTCACCAGCGTTTTCCCCCGCCCCCTCACCGATGCCCCAGGGGCCCTCCGAGTCGGAGGGAGCATTCCGGAGCATTCCGGGAGCATTCCGGCCACCGTGGACGAGTCGTCCACGGTGGCCGGAATCGCTGCACAGCGGCACCGCGGAAAAGGGCTTTGTTTTTATCACCAGCGTTTTGGAGCGAAGGCACGGCGCTGTCTCCCGCCTTGCAGTTTCCAGACCCAGGGAAACGGGCATGTCAGCGCTCTGTAGCAGCCGCGACCGCTGGCAAGGAAAGGCTGCTTTTCTTAGAGGGCTCATGCTCGGGGAGGCGTTTCCTGGTGGACTCCGGCTCACAGAAGAGCCTTCTTCCCCCGGCTGGCTCGGACAGGCTAGCTGAGGGCTGCGGGCCATTGCTAACAGCGGATAATGGCTCTCCCATCAAAACCTTTCGGTGAAAGGTTGGTGACTGTTTGCTTTCATGACCGTGACTTTCAGTGGAACTTTGTTGTTGCTGCTATAATAGGCGCTGATTTTCTTTGTGCTCACGGACTGCTGGTTGATGTTGCTAACAGATGTTTAATTGATGCTGTGTTATTTTCCTCATTACCTGTTTGACTCAGGGTGCTCAGCCCGTGGTACATGCTAACTCAGTAGATTTGGGTGACGTTTTTCAGTGTTTGCTTTCTGAGTTTCCCTCACTCACTGTCCCCACTTTCTCGAGCACGGTGACGAAGCATGGGTGGAGCATTACATAACTACAGTAGGGCCCCTGGTGTTCGCGCGCGCGCGCGCCGCCTCAACCCTGCCAAACTGGCTGTCGCTCGGGAAGAATTTGCCACCATGGAGCGCCTGGGCATCGTGCAGCATTCGAACAGTGCCTGGGCTTCTCCGTTACACATGGTGCCTAAATCTGATGGTCGGTGGCGACCTTGTGGGGATTTCCGCCGTCTTAATAATGTCACAGAGAACGATCGTTATCCCATTCCCCACATCCAAGATTTTTCCGCCCATCTTGCGGGGACCTCGGTTTTTTCGAAGATCGATTTGGTACGGGGATATCACCAGGTTCCCGGGCGCGGGGAGGATGTCCCCAAAACCGCCGTAATTACACCTTTCGGCCTTTTCGAGTTTCTGCGCATGCCGTTTGGCCTGAAAGGTGCCACCCAAACCTTCCAGCGGTTGATGGACTCGGTCTTGCGCGGGCTGCCCTTTGTTTTTGTATATCTTGATGATATACTGGTGGCCAGCAGCTCGAAGGAGCAGCACATGTTCCATCTGCGTCAGGTTTTTCAGCGTTTGGCGGAGCATGGACTGATTATTAATCCGTCTAAATGCCAGTTTGGGTTGCCCGTTCTCGATTTCCTTGGGCACCGTGTTTCCGCCGAGGGCGCGGTTCCGTTGCCTGACAACGTCCAAGCTGTTTCGGAATTTCCGCATCCCACGAATGTTAAGGCACTGCAGGAATTTTTGGGGATGGTGAATTTTTACAACCGTTTTCTCCCCAGAGCGGCACATCTGCTGAAGCCCCTTTATGGCGCGTTAAAAGGTAAGAAAGCTAATGACTCCGTTGACTGGTTTCCGGAAAGAATCCAAGCGTTTTCTGATGCTAAGTCAGCGTTAGCTGATGCTGCCCTTCTGGCCCACCCATCCCCCTCAGCGCCGATTGCGTTGACCACCGATGCGTCGGACATAGCGGTGGGTGCGGTGCTGGAACAGCGAATCTTGGGTGTCTGGCAACCGCTCGCCTTTTTCAGCCGTACGCTACGTGACAGCGAACGCAATTACAGCGTTTTTGACAGGGAGCTACTGGCGCTCCACCTGGCGACTCGTCATTTCCGTTTTTTTCTCGAGGATCGTCACTTTACCGCATACGTGGACCAGAAACCCTTGACGTTTGCCATGTCCAAGGTTTCTGATCCATGGAGTGCACGCCAGCAGCGCCAGTTGGCAGCCATTTCTGAGTTTACCACGGACATTCGGCACGTGGCTGGTAAACCCAATCATGTGGCTGACTGTTTGTCCCGTGCGCTGGTTTCTCCCGTCTTTCTCGGCATAGACTACTCCGCCATGGCTGCCGATCAGAGCGGTGACATCCTCGCGCTTAAATCCACCCAGACGGGCCTCATACTAGAGGACAGAACCATGCAGGACGGTGGTCCCCTCCTCGTCTGTGACGTTTCCACCGGCCGCCTTCGCCCAGTGGTTCCCGCTTCCTGGCGTCGTCAAGTTTTTGACTCGGTACATGCTCTCTCTCATCCAGGGGTCCGGGCCTCTGTTAAACTGGTCAGCTCTAAATTTGTTTGGCCAGGCCTTTGCAAATCTGTTAAGGAATGGGCGTCGGCGTGCATTCCCTGCCAGCGCGCGAAGGTTCATAAACACACCAAGGCACCCCTGGAGCCGTTCTTCATACCCGGCAAACGTTTCGATCATGTGTATGTTGATCTGGTGGGTCCTCTGCCGCAGTCACAAGGTTTTACGCACCTTTTGACTGTTGTTGACCGGACCACCAGGTGGCCGGAGGCGGTCCCCCTGGCGTCCACTACCGCAGAAGTGGTGGCCAAGGTGTTTTTGTCAACCTGGGTCTCGTGTTTTGGCCCACCCGCGGACATTGCGTCAGACAGAGGCCCCCAGTTCATTTCCGAGCTTTGGTTGGCCATGGCTGATGGACTGGGGGCTAAAGTCCACCGCACAACCGCATACAACCCGCAAGCTAATGGGATGTGTGAACGGTTACACCGGTCGCTTAAGGCTGCTTTTCACACCTCCTTAAAGGATGGCAATTGGGTTGACCGCCTCCCGTGGGTTTTGCTTGGGCTGCGCTCTGCGGTTAAGGAGCTTCCCCAGCTGAGCTAGTGTTTGGTCAGCCCCTCCGCATGCCTGGAGAATTCTTGCCCGAAAATCCTCCTCCCTGCTTCGATCCATCGGTGCTATCTCTCAACCCGCGTTTGCACTCGCTTCGGGTTCCTGGTCCGGTGCGCCATTGCGTGCCTGACACCTTTGTTCCAAAGACTTTAGAGACTGCTAAGTTTGTTTTTGTCAGGCACGATGCCCACAGGACAATGCTGCGGCCGCTGTATGACGGCCCATTCAGGGTTATTGAACCGGGCCAGAAACATTTTGTTTTGGATTTTGGGGGTCGAAGGGAGACTGTGTGTGTTGACAGACTTAAACCTGCACATGTTCTTCCGGACAGTAATGTAGTGCCGGCCCAGGCCCCTCGCCGTGGCCGTCCTCCTTCGATGGGGTTGACAGACTCTGGTTTTCCCCCCAGGACTACCCCCGGACCACCGGCGTTTGAGCCTCCTCCTGCCTTTCCTGCTCGCCTTCACCAGCCTCGTTCACAGGATGGACCTTCCTCTGCCTGTTCTCTCCCTCCCAGGTTCAGTCGTTTGGGTCGTTTGCTTAGACCCAGGGTCCTGGACTGAATAGAGACCTAACTGTGTGTTCAGGGGGGGGGGGGGGGGGGGGGGGGGTATGTGTGGCGGACCACCAGGTGGCTCCACTCACACCCAAGTTGAAGGGAAGTGTTGGGGTGGAGATTTTGGCGCTTACTATATGTGAAGTTCTGAGAGTCAGTTAATAAAGTTGGAGTGAGACACTGAGACCTCTCCTGTCGTTATTACATACCTGTCGGTCCATTCAGTCTTGAAAGTTCTATTTTCAATGTCTACTTTTCTCTTTTTTGAAAGCGCCATGGTTGTTTTACCTCTTGTGACTCCCACTCACATCTTGTCTCACTGTATCGTTAATCGTCTCGCTTGTCATTCGCCTCTCACCGTCTCTTTCCTCTGTCTGTCTGTGTCTGCACTCAGCGTTGCGATCGCCTTGAATGCGCAGATGTGATTGGCTAAGTAGTGTCACGTGGGTGGCTTAACTCGCACACCATTGGTTTGTATGTTCCCTGGTCTAATACAATGTAACGTTACCGCTTAAAATTGAATCGCCGGTCAAAATTAAATATAATTTAATATTTTGTTAACTATAGGTCCGGGTCCATATAGGATGGCGACTGGGTCCTGACCGCGTGAGGCATCCAGAAGACGTTTCAACAATCAGCTCATCTTTGGGTCTGCTGATGTCCAGAACATAGTTGAGCTAAAAAAACAGAGTTGTCATAGACTGTGGATGACAAAATCAGATAAGCACTAAAAGTTGCACTTTGCGACATCTGAAAACTTTAACATACAAGCTACAAGCTACAACATACACCATGATGAACGGCTGGCCAAAATGTTCTCAGGCTTTGTCAGAGCTTCGCACGGTGGTCCACACACGTCAGGAAAAGTTGCATCTGTTGACCTTCTATAGGGAGTGCAGAATTATTAGGCAAGTTGTATTTTTGAGGACTAATTTTATTATTGAACAACAACCATGTTCTCAATGAACCCAAAAAACTCATTAATATCAAAGCTGAATGTTTTTGGAAGTAGTTTTTAGTTTGTTTTTAGTTTTAGCTATTTTAGGGGGATATCTGTGTGTGCAGGTGACTATTACTGTGCATAATTATTAGGCAACTTAACAAAAAACAAATATATACCCATTTCAATTATTTATTTTTACCAGTGAAACCAATATAACATTTCCACATTCACAAATACACATTTCTGACATTCAAAAACAAAACATAAACAAATCAGCGACCAATATAGCCACCTTTCTTTGCAAGGACACTCAAAAGCCTGCCATCCATGGATTCTGTCAGTGTTTTGATCTGTTCACCATCAACATTGCGTGCAGCAGCAACCACAGCCTCCCAGACACTGTTCAGAGAGGTGTACTGTTTTCCCTCCTTGTAAATCTCACATTTGATGATGGACCACAGGTTCTCAATGGGGTTCAGATCAGGTGAACAAGGTGGCCATGTCATTAGTTTTTCTTCTTTTATACCCTTTCTTGCCAGCCACGCTGTGGAGTACTTGGACGCGTGTGATGGAGCATTGTCCTGCATGAAAATCATGTTTTTCTTGAAGGATGCAGACTTCTTCCTGTACCACTGCTTGAAGATGGTGTCTTCCAGAAACTGGCAGTAGGACTGGGAGTTGAGCTTGACTCCATCCTCAACCCGAAAAGGCCCCACAAGCTCATCTTTGATGATACCAGCCCAAACCAGTACTCCACCTCCACCTTGCTGGTGTGATACCCACTAATGTGTGATCACATTTATGTGAATTAATTTAAGTAATTTCACTTTCAATGTAAGTGATATTTCCATTTGGAAATGCCCTAAATAACTACAGTAATTGTAACAGGAAACTTGGTAACTACCCTGGGATGTTTGTAGCGGACGCTTCATTTTTATACCAATAGGTGGCAGTGTGAGACCATGGTTTGGCCTGTTGTTAGCAGCCTGAAGCGCATGGTCCGCGCTGTTTTCTCATAATGGCGGAGTATTCAGGAAACGGCAAGCCAAGTCTCTCTGTCTGATCATTTCTTTCCTGTTTACAGGACACATATATAGCTGTCTACAGGTGCTGCCACCCGGTACCTGTAACAGTTTTCTGGGGGCTCGTCCGGGATCAGTCCTGCCTTTGAGGCTGGGAGCTGATCCAGTAATACCGGTACTTTGGGCCAAGAGTGGCAAGAAAACACCAACAACTCCAGTCTGCTGGTTGTTACCGACACCTCCTGCTGCTGCCTGATGGAGAATAGATGCTACTAATTGTGCAGGAAATGCATTGGCCATGTGTCACAACTAGCACAATGGACAAGAAGTAAGGAAAAAGACAAATAAGGACTGCTTGGTGCTGCTTGGTGCTCGGACCATCGCCCATCAAGGCAAAAACTGTACGAAAGCTGACATTGTGTGACCCACTGCAAGGGATAGGGAAGCAACCATAGCGGAAGGTGAGAGGAGGAGCTTGGTGTGGGCCATCAAGAAAGACCTTCTCGCCCTCTCTGCTGATGAACTGTTCCAGATTGCCAAATCTCTGGGTCCAGTGCCAGGAGTGGATCAGTCTTGCCTTAAGTCAGGGGATGAAGACAGTTGCTTCGAGTACATCAGTGGTTTCATGTGCAGTAAGGCTTTATTAGAGTCAGAAGATCAGGGCATGTCACACTTATTGTCACTGAAAGATGTTGTTGATGCTGTTACCCAGGGTCATGTTTCTGATTTGCAGATACAGGCTGCCACTGGTAATGATTCATGTGATCTATGTCCAAATGCTCAGCCTCATGATGTCAGTGTTGAAGTGAGTCCAACTAATGCAATGTTTTTAGAAGATGGTCATAATAGTGGTACAGAAGTAACTGACAGTGTGACCCAGAATACCAGCTCTACTGCTGTTTCCCAACGTGATATAGAACTGCAAAAAATACTCTTCAGTTACGAAGAGCTCTCTAAGAAAATTAAGCAGTACATGCCCACATCAGGCTCAAAGAGGAAAACAGATTCGGACAGGTTCATGGCAGGTGAGACTGGACACTTAACCCAAATCACCTGACCCGCTGGAATGAGGGTGTCATACCTGCCAGTCCGCAGACGTCCACATTGTGCAGGGGCTTCATCAGCCTTGATGAGGTTTACCAGGAGCTCTGCCTTTTTTGTTGGTATTGACATGGCATTGCAAAGCAGGGTGACGAGAGTTGGCATGAACCGTCCTGGTTGTTCCTGCACAAGTTCCTCCATCACATTGAAACCCAGCAGCGGTCTCTCCAAAACAAAACTGCTTACAAGAAAAGGCACAGTTATTGACAAATTAGGGTCTTCATTCCCTCTCAAATTAACTGTGATTGGCACCCAGCCATCAAATGGGAGAGTGTCACCATTCACAGCACGGACTTTTAACTCTTCTTCAGTATCAATGACTTCATCAAGTGACCTTACAGGTGTATCTGGTAGATATTTATTTATCACTCTCTTTCAATCATGCTCACTTGAGCTCCCGTGTCCAACAAAGCACTAACTGCTAAACCATTTAGATGGCACTGGGTGAGAGCTTTTTTTCCAATTAGTTTGGCTAATTTTTCACTTTTACTGTTGGTTGAACTGCCAAGAAGTATAGCAGATTTATTTTCTTGGTTATTCTGTCTCTGGGTTGGCACTACATTATGTTTGGTGTCAGCGTCACATTTTGCCAAACTTACAGCAACAGTCTCACTAGTACTACATAGGTCAGATTGGGACGGAGCGTGGGACACGGTTTGTCCCGTGACAGGGACCGGCTCCCGTTTCCCTGACGTATTGTTTTCTTCATGCAGCCAACTGCGCGGTGGCCTTCCTGGGGAAAACCTACTCATCCATCCCTAAGCCACTTTTTAAAGAGGTTAAAGAGTACATACAAGAACTTTTGGTAAAAGGCTGGATAGTAAAGTCTCAGTCCCCGTACGCCGCCCCAGTCGTCTGTGTCAGAAAGAAAGATGGCAGTTTACGCTTATGCATAGACTATCGCCTTCTGAACAAAAAGACTGTTCCCGATCGACACCCACTGCCCAGGATACAGGATCTGATTGATACTCTGGGTGGGTACTCGTGGTTTAGCATCTTAGACCAAGGAAAAGCTTACCACCAGGGCTTTGTAGCTGAGGGCTCTCGCCACCTCACTGCCTTCGTAACACCATGGGGTCTTTATGAATGGGTTCGCATCCCATTTGGTCTCACAAATGCCCCAGCTGCTTTTCAGCGGCGCATGGAAGAGATGCTTGGCTCTCTTAGAGATGAATGTTGCGTCCCATACCTCGACGATGTACTTTGCTATGCAAAAACATTTGACGACCATGTTGAGACTAGAGATGGACCGATCCGATATTACGTATCCGTATCGGTCCGATACTGACCTAAATTACTGGATCGGATATCGGAGAAAAATAAAAAATGTAATCCGATCCATTAAATATCACGAAAGCACCTCACAAAACTTGCAACACGCCGTAACTCACCTCAGAACGTTAGCACGTCGGAGCAGTATGTCTCATGTGATAGAGCGGCTGTGGCATGCGGGACCTGTCGGTGGTCTGGATAGCATTTGGAGCTTAGCTAGCAACCTCCGACAAAGTTATCCCCGAGAGAAGTACAGCAAGTGTGTAAGTCCATCTCTGAATGTTTGTAAAGCATTCCCGCGTTAAGCTTAACAAGCGACTGCCTCTTCTTGCTGCTACTTTAATCATGAAACTGCTTAATGATCAGCTGATCGGCTTTTCTGTCGTGAGTCCGTCTCTCTGGTTTGTTTTTGGCCCACTTTGCACCAGAAAGAGGAAACCAGCGGCTGAACAACAGCAGCACGTTTAAGCTTGATAAGCTGTTGTTAGAATGTATTTAACATTACTTTCTACACCAGGATCTTTTTCTACGTAGCTGACGCTGGTAACTGTGCAGGGGCGGATCTAGCAAAGTTTAGCCAGGGGGGCCGATAGGGCATTAACAGGGAAAAGGGGCACAAAGACATACTTTTCTTTCTTATTCTCATTTAAAATGTCTAGCTTTTAATAAATAATTATCTGACACCCAAAGTTTTAATTTGATGTAAAAGGAATAGAAGTCAATTACTGTATATAGTGACTATTAAGTCTAATATATATACCCTAGTAAGCTATAGTACTTTTTCCTTTGGGAAGGTACCATCTGTGCAGTCTGCAATTTTGTTGAAGAAAGATGTTGAATCTATTTAATATTTCTTGAAAAATAATTGATTTCTGTGCATTTTATTTCACACTGCATCAAAGTAAGGTTGATTACGTCGATTAAGCATCATGAGGTGGAGCATGAGGGGTGGTTCCCTATTTTTTATTTATTTATTTTTGTTGTTGCTGGGAGTTGGAACCCTATTAGTTAGGTTGCTTAATATTTCTGCTAAGTACTCTTTAAAATACCAGAATAGGGAGGATGGTGTAGGTTTAAGTTTATTAGATTGATCAGTATTGCTGAACTATGAAATATTTTTTTTTGCATACAGGTATAACAGAATAGCTTTAGTGTAGTTGTTGTTTTAAACTTGAGTATGAACTTATACAAAATGCAGCAAGATATTTAAAAAAAACAGTTTTGTTGATTAAAAAACACTATATCGGATTCATATCGGTATCGGCAGATATCCAAATTTATGATATCGGTATCGGACATAAAAAAGTGGTATCGTGCCATCTCTAGTTGAGACCCTCCGCAAGGTTCTCCAGGCACTCCAAGAACATGGAGTAAAATTGAGGCCGGAGAAATGTGACCTCTTCAAACAAGAAGTCCGATATGTGGGTCGGCTTGTGTCTGCTGAAGGAGTCAAAATAGACCCGGCAGACCTGGAGGCTGTCAAAACCCTGACATCTAAGACACCTCAAACAGTTGGTGATGTGAGGAAGCTGGCAGGCTTTCTAAGCTACTACCGCTCGTATATCCAGGATTTTTCCCGAATAGCTAAACCAATCTATGAACTCCTTCAGACCAAGCCAGGCAAAACTCAGTGTCCGAAATCTGTGAGAAACAGCAAACACCCACAGCTGTCCTCTCGAGAGCACGTTGAGTGGACCCTGAAACACCAGAGAGCGTTAGAACAGTTGGCGACCCTCCTCACCAACCCCCCTGTTCTGACATATCCCGATTTTAGCCTGCCTTTCACATTGCATACAGATGCATCTGACCAGGGCTTAGGAGCTGTCCTGTATCAGCGTCAACATGGGAAATTGAGAGTAATTGGCTATGGATCTAGGACTCTGACACAAGCAGAACGCAACTACCACCTGCATAGTGGAAAATTAGAGTTCCTTGCGTTGAAATGGGCTGTATGTGAAAAATTCCGTGACTACCTGTACTATGCCCCACACTTCACAGTTTATACAGATAACAACCCCCTAACCTATGTAATGAGTACCGCAAAGTTAAACGCAGTGGGACATAGGTGGGTTGGAGAGCTCTCGGATTTCCGGTTCGACATCAGATACAGGCCAGGAAAGTCAAATGTAGACGCAGACACTCTTTCGCGTCTCCCCTTGGATATAGAGAAATATGAAACTGCTTGCACAGAGGGATTTCCAGATGAGGCAGTGCAGGCAGTCTGGGATGGAAGCCAGGTGGCCAGACAGAAAGATGTTGCTTGGGTAGCTGTTACAGGAAAAATGATTGTTTCTTTACCTTCTTTTAAATGTACAAAGCATTGTTTGGATGCCCTTCGTCTATGGTTAGATTAGTTTAGAATTATCCTTTTAGACTTTCTCAGCAAAGACATACTGTTTTGGGACATATTGTTTTAGATTGTTTTATCTCTCACAGCTTTCTCCCAGCTCTCTGCTGACGAGACTAGCGCCACATATGGAGTTGTTTATTTTATCTGTTTTGTATTTTCTTATCCTGTTCTCACTGTCTTTCCTATAAAAAGTGCCAAGCCTCTGTACACGGTGTGAGTTGTTCTGAACAGCTTACCCGTGTGCACGTTAAAGCATAAAAAGTGATCTTGTCTCATTGTGTCTTTATTTCTCCTGGGTCTTTTACAGAGTTTTCCCCCAACAGTAGCCATGCTCAATATCTCTTCTCTGGACCCCCATCAGCAGCCTCATATCAACTCGCTGAGCATCAGCCATGATGATCTGGTTAAAGCTCAAAGAGAGGATCCAGCCATTGGCCAAATCCTCAAGCTGAAACTAGATGGAGCAAAACTGACAGATGAAATACGCAAGATGGTAAGAGGAACTGCCCATAAACTCCTCCATGAGTGGGGTAAGTTACATCTTGAAAATGACCTCTTGTATAGATGTACCAGTGACAGAAGACAATTAGTGCTTCCTGCCAAGTACAGGACTTTAGCATTAAGACATTTACATGACACGATGGGTCATGTTGGGACAGACCGAGTGCTACATCTCGCAAGGGACAGATTCTATTGGCCCTTTATGGCTAAGGACATTGAAGCCTATGTGACCCAGAAGTGTCCCTGTATCATGTCCAAGAAACCAGTAACACACGTCAGGGCTCCCATGGGTAGTATAAGATCGGACTACCCTTTAGAACTGGTGTGTATTGACTTTTTGCATTTGGAAGCCAGCCGTGGAGGGTATGAGTATATTCTCGTGGTAATTGACCATTTCACTAGATTTGCTCAAGCATACCCCACAAGGAACAAGAGTGGGAAAACAGCTGCTGAACGGATTTTCCAGGATTTCATACCCAGATTTGGATACCCATCCAAACTACATCACGACCAGGGTCGTGAATTTGAGAATGAACTGTTCAGGACACTACAGAAATTATCTGGTGTCGGACATTCCAGAACATCACCTTACCATCCTCAAAGTAACCCTTCAGAACGTCTCAACAGGACAATACTCCAAATGTTGAGAACATTAACAGAAAAGGAAAAAGTACAGTGGAAAGACCACCTCCCACATCTTGTACATGCGTACAACTGTACTCGACATGAGTCCACCGGCTACTCACCATTCTATCTCCTCTATGGACGACACCCGCATCTACCAGTCGATCTGCTGTTTGGATTGAAGGGGGAAAATGAAACATACTCACCTACAGGATATGCCAAGAAATGGGCCGAACGAATGTCGGAAGCTTATCGGATTGCTAGTGAAAATAGCAAGAAGTCTAGTGCAAGAGGCAAAATAACATATGATAAAAAGGCAAAAGGAGTCATGCTTCAGCCAGGAGACAGAGTTCTGGTCAGAAACCTCAGTGAGCAGGGAGGACCTGGCAAGTTGAGATCATATTGGGAGAGGACTATTTATATAGTAAAAGAGCAGCTAGCAGATAGCCCAGTTTACGTAGTCCATCCTGAAGCTGGAGACCCAAAAAGAACCCGAACATTGCATCGCAATCTACTGTTACTTGTAAATGACTTACCTGTTCAAGTCACTCCCCCCCTGGCAAAGCCTGCAATTGGAAAGACAACACGCAACAGACGAAGGATGGAAAGATCGGCAGATGCACAAAGACAAACAGACATGTGGGATATCTCTGACAGCGGTTCTGAGAGTGATTGCTCGGGGTACTGGCTAAGAGCACCTGTTGAAAGGACTGTGAGAAAGAACCTGGACCATGAGCAACACCCTGCATCTCAGTCATACCAGACCAAAGAACCTATTAGAGTGACAACAAACACAAAAAATGGACATTCACCTGTGCAGACGATGGAAGACATACTGACTATGCCTGAGCATTCACCATCCGTCAGCATTGAACAATTCGAAGAGGAAACTGGGAGAGAATGCTCACACCTGCCATGTTCTCTGAGAGAGGAGATGGAAGAAATGGAAGTGGGTAGTGACAACCTATCTGAATCCAGAGGGTCTGGTGAGGAGTGTGAAACTCATTTGCAGTCTAACGTACAGGTTCAACCACCGGGACATACTTGTACGGACATTAGAAGAGCTACCCGTCACAGGAAGCCACGACAGTTTCTGACTTATGAATCACTGGGTAAACCCTCAGTGCAGTCACATGCGGCAGTTAATCTAGTTGGGGAACGCACAGCACCACAGTTACCTGCCACAACCATACCATCATACACTGTATTTCCATACCCACCATTGGCAATTGTGCCGCCCGTGTGTATGTCACAGTCACCAATGTACTGCACCCCAATACCATACTCACCATACCAGTATCACGCATCACTGAACCCATCTGCATACACACCACCCCCACTGCTTGTTTCATAACTAGTTCTTGGACTGATTAGAGTTAATAAGAATTTGAGAAGCAAAAGTTAAAAATGTCATGATTTTGTGAATGTTGGGAGCCATTTTGTTTTTGTCAGGGAGTGTGTGATACCCACTAATGTGTGATCACATTTATGTGAATTAATTTAAGTAATTTCACTTTCAATGTAAGTGATATTTCCATTTGGAAATGCCCTAAATAACTACAGTAATTGTAACAGGAAACTTGGTAACTACCCTGGGATGTTTGTAGCGGACACTTCATTTTTATACCAATAGGTGGCAGTGTGAGACCATGGTTTGGCCTGTTGTTAGCAGCCTGAAGCGCATGTTCCGCGCTGTTTTCTCATAATGGCGGAGTATTCAGGAAACGGCAAGCCACGTCTCTCTGTCTGATCATTTCTTTCCTGTTTACAGGACACATATATAGCTGTCTACAGGTGCTGCCACCCGGTACCTGTAACACTGGCGTCTGAGTCGGACTGGAGCTCTCTGCCCTTTACCAATCCAGCCACGGGCCCATCCATCTGGCCCATCAAGACTCACTCTCATTTCATCAGTCCATAAAACCTTAGAAAAATCAGTCTTGAGATATTTCTTGGCCCAGTCTTGACGTTTCAGCTTGTGTGTCTTGTTCAGTGGTGGTCGTCTTTCAGCCTTTCTTACCTTGGCCATGTCTCTGAGTATTGCACACCTTGCGCTTTTGGGCACTCCAGTGATGTTGCAGCTCTGAAATATGGCCAAACTGGTGGCAAGTGGCATCTTGGCAGCTGCACGCTTGACTTTTCTCAGTTCATGGGCAGTTATGTTGCGCCTTGGTTTTTCCACACGCTTCTTGCGACCCTGTTGACTATTTTGAATGAAACGCTTGATTGTTCGATGATCACGCTTCAGAAGCTTTGCAATTTTGAGACTGCTGCATCCCTCTGCAAGATATCTCACTATTTTTGACTTTTCTGAGCCTGTCAAGTCCTTCTTTTGACCCATTTTGCCAAAGGAAAGGACGTTGCCTAATAATTATGCACAGCTGATATAGGGTGTTGATGTCATTAGACCACACCCCTTCTCATTACAGAGATGCACATCACCTAATATGCTTAATTGGTAGTAGGCTTTCGAGCCTATACAGCTTGGAGTAAGACAACATGCATGAAGAGGATGATGTGGACAAAATACTCATTTGCCTAATAATTCTGCACTCCCTGTATTGGCTTTCTTGTTGTCAACTCTTTCCTGAGGTCCTATAGGGCTTTTAACAGGTTTCAGACAAAACACTACATAGAATGCATATTAAATGCATACAAATGCAAGAAAAATGAGCACTATTTATAGAAGGAAATTCATTTGAAACAGCATGTAACAAATTCGTTTATGAGCCCTCAACTACAACAAGATAATGAATGCAAGATTATTATTTCACCTATATATGACAATCACTATTCAAAATAAGAAATTTTACCAGTGTCACCAGACATTGAAGGTGCTGGGTTCAACACTGTTTCTGTGGTTTCTCTGGGTTTATTGCACACCTTTGGGGCTAGGTACACAAAGAAAAGAATATACACACACAGATAGGAACAAATCCAAGGGGTCAAAATGTGGTCATAAATATTTTGTACTTGTAAATCAGTTTTGTATGTGTAAAAAGAATTTGTGTGTGTGTAAAAAAGATTTGTATTTGTGTGGTAGCGTTCTGGTCATAAGACAATGCATATACTTACCTACAACAGCTTGACCCAGTGCTGACAATGAGATATTGATCTTTCCAAGTCGACCATGTCGTAGCTGCCTCTCCAGAAGTTTCTTGTTGGTGACAGTGTTATAATGATGAGTTATATTTCTCATCAAAAACACATGTGTGGATGGACTCATATTACTTAAAAAGTAATTGCTTTTCCTCATGTTTGCAAAGAACTGTTCAACAACTTGACTGTTCAGCCAGCCTTTCAGCTCTGGGACAAGTTGAATTCTGCGGCATTGTCCTCAAAGGAAGAACTCTCCTGAGTCATCTGTGATGGGGTGCCTGATGATAGTGGTACAGTTGATTTGAAGATGTCTCTCTGTGTCTGGAAGAGATGCCATTTAGCTATGTTTTTATGAGGACATGATATTCGAGGCTTTGCACAAGCACAATGCCAGGTGTTCCTCAGAGCATTATAAGTCACAAATATTCTGCCAAGACGGCAGAAACTGTGTATTTCCGGCTCAAATACAGACAAACAGATCTGTGTTGAGGATCCACCAAAATCCACCCTCACACAAAGTGGAGCATATGCCATCTGGGCAGCTTTCTGTCTCTTTATGCATGTAGCAGCTTTGGCCTCTCCAAAAAATTTAAGGTCCACCATTTCCATCACGATGTGCTCTTGAAGAAAAACCTCCTTTACAGTTTCTCGGCAGTAATCTAGTGAGCGAAGGTGCTCACATAAACTGAAGCCTAGTCCGCTCCGCTGGGCCAGCAACTGGTATTGCTGACATTCCTCCAGCTCACATCTGATATTGTGAGACATCCCCCATGTTTTCCTCTGAACGTGAACTGGCACAGAGAACCCATGGCCAGTTCTCTGCACAGCAAATAACCCTGTAGTTTCATCTACACAAACACACTGCTCCGGCTCACTGAGCTGCAGCGGCGCTGGCTCCTCAGCTGGTGGCTCGCTGAGCTGCTCCGGCTCGCTGAGCTGCGCAGCTGGCGGCGCGGGCTTCTCCCGCTCTCCGAGCTCCTGCCCGCTGAGCTCCAGCTCCGGCTCCTGCTCGCTGAGGTGCTCCTGCTCCTCTTGCTGCCTCGCGGGCTCCTCCGGCTCGCCGAGCTCCTGCTCACGCAGGGCAGGTCCAGGTGGCGACATAGCAGCCGGTGAAGAAGATGGCAGAAGGGTGACTGCAGGCGGATGAGGTGACAGTGGCGCTACAGCTACAGATGGTGAAGCAGCAAGTGATGTGGAGAAAAACCCAAGTGAAATAAATAAATAATTAATTAAATGTGTCAATAATTAATTAATTACATGTGTCGTAAATATTTATGTAATTAATTATTTCTGATTTTAATTAATTATTGCCACATTTAATTAATTATTTAATGGTGTATTTAATTAATTCATTATGGCAGTCCTGGCGTTCCATAGGATCTTTGTTCCCTACAAGTGAGGAAACACTACACAATGTGTTACTCTTCTATCACTCCCAGTTTCAACATTTTGCCCATTTTCTTCTGAACAATTTGCCTGTTGTGCTCGAGTCAGGCTATGAGTGCATTATCACCCCAGGCTGTGTTTCAAAATAGCGCTCTTTGAGCAAAGTAAGTTTCTGGGGTGGCTGTAGCTCAGGTGGCAGAGCAGGTCAGCCACTAATCAGAAGGTCGGTGGTTCGATCCCAGGCTGCCTCCTGGCTGCATGCCAAATATACTTGGGCAAGATACTAACCCCATGTTTGCCTACTGGTGGTGGTCAGAGGGCCCGGTGGCGCCTGTGGCCGGCAGCCTCGCCTCTGTCAGTGCCCCCCAGGGCAGCTGTGGCTGCAATGTAGCTTGCCATTGCCAGTGTGTGAATGACTGAATGTAGTGTAAAGTACTTTGGGGTCCTTAAGGACTAGAAAAGCGCTATACAAATGCAGGCCATTTACCATTTAAAGTCGGGCAGGTGGGAGAACAAATCTGCAAACCGCTGCAAAATTGAGGTCACTTTTTCTTTTGTTAGATTAACAAGTTCAATGCGGCTCCCTATGTGGATGAGAGCAAGTGGTTCAGAAAATGTGGTAGATTGTGGTGCTTGGTCTTTCCCCCAGTGGTAGGACATCTATGTACATTCTGATTAAGTTATGAAGTTTATGTGAACTTATTAGCCTTGTGATTTTACAACTGAAATTTGTGTAGATATAGGACCAAATGGCATCAAATGGTTTGACTGTATAGTACAACATACCCCAAAACTTCAACATTTACATACTGAAAATATGTCTTAAGCTTGGACTTTTACTTCTTCAAGAAGCATGTCTCCTTTCTTAATTTGACTGATCTCACATATGGTGGAAATATATAATGTCAAGTCTGAGAGCACTTGTGATTCCAGAAAATAAACGTGACAGTAACTCATTGGACACAGTATTAGATGATCACTTTTTATTAACAACTCTTTTATGTAATAAAAAAGTGGGATCTTCAAAAACAAATACAATGCAAAAGCCCTCAAATAAGGCATTTCTTGGGCTTACTGGGAGCAATGGAATAAATTGCACCTTATTTTCAGAGTCCTTTTTCCCCCTTCACTCTTCATCTTCTCCAGAGGCTCCTGCTGTACTTTTTCTTTTCTCTCTCTTACTTTGGCTTCACTCTTCATCTTCTCCAGAGGTTCCTGCTGCACTTTTTCTTTTCTCTTTCCTACTTTGGCTTCACTCTTCATCTTCTCCAGAGGCTCTGCCTGTATCTTTTCTTCCTTCCTTTGCCTTTTGCCGCTCATCTTCTCCAGAGGCTCTGCCTGTATCTTTTCTTCCTTCCTTTTCCTTTTGCCGCCCATCTTCTCCAGAGGCTCCTGCTGCACTTTTTCTTTTCTCTTTCCTACTTTGGCTTCACTCTTCATCTTCTCCAGAGGCTCTGCCTGTATCTTTTCTTCCTTCCTTTTCCTTTTGCCGCTCATCTTCTCCAGAGGCTCCTGCTGTACTTTTTCTTTTCTCTCTCTTACTTTGGCTTCACTCTTCATCTTCTCCAGAGGCTCTGCCTGTATCTTTTCTTCCTTCCTTTGCCTTTTGCCGCTCATCTTCTCCAGAGGCTCCTGCTGCACTTTTTCTTTTCTCTTTCCTACTTTGGCTTCACTCTTCATCTTCTCCAGAGGCTCTGCCTGTATCTTTTCTTCCTTCCTTTTCCTTTTGCCGCTCATCTTCTCCAGAGGCTCCTGCTGCACTTTTTCTTTTCTCTTTCCTACTTTGGCTTCACTCCTCATCTTCTCCAGAGGCTCCTGCTGCACTTTTTCTTTTCTCTCTCTTACTTTGGCTTCACTCTTCATCTTCTCCAGAGGTTCCTGCTGCACTTTTTCTTTTCTCTCTCTTACTTTGGCTTCACTCTTCATCTTCTTCAGAGGCTCCTGCTGTACTTTTTCTTTTCTCTCTCTTACTTTGGCTTCACTCTTCATCTTCTTAAGAGGCTCCTGCTGTACTTTTTCTTTTCTCTCTCCTACTTTGTCTTCACTCTTCATCTTCTCCAGAGACTCTTCTTGTATCTCTTTCTCCTCCAGTTGTTCTTTATTTTAAGAAAATAATCATTTACTTACTCATTAACTTAACATTGTTCATATTGTGCAATATAATGTTAATATTTACCTGAGGTTATTATTGCTGCAGATGACATTCCACTTTGGTCTTTCTTGTTGTTATCTAAGACCAAATGAGAAATAAATAAATACCACTTCACCTTAAAGTTCTTTGAACTTGTGTATTTTTACTACAGCTGCTGGTTTCCAGTTACCAGATCTGGGTATGGTGTCTTCAAAGAGAGTTGATTGATGAAAAGTGAGCCTCTTCAAGCATCTGGTTTGGTGAATCACCCTTTTTTCTGAACTCTTATTCACAGTCATTGCTTTGTCTTGGCTTACATAGGCCTGCTGCATCTGAAAAATGATGATTGACAAAGAAAAACAAGGTTACTTTAGCTCATCTAGATGTAATGTTCAGATTTGTTATGTAACAACTGGAATTTGGTGCTGTAATCGTAATGAGCTCATCGCCGTTTCTCTGTCCTGTACATATAACACACAGAAATGCAAGAAGACTATGGTGTGAAGACGTGTCTCCCGGGGCTCCGCAAAGCAATGACAAAAATATTGGTTTAAGACGCATCCGCATTTACTATATCAGCCCTGTAGGCTCTAAATAACCGTTCTTGCCGCCGAGCATCCGCTCGTTTATTTATTTTTTTTATTTTTTCACTCTCTGAGGTCGGGAAACCTACTTTTGACAACTTCTGGGAAAGGCCGTAGGAGCTTCTTTCCTGGTTGGCTGTGGTGACCGTAGCAGTTGCGTCCGGGCAATCAAGTTCTCCCACTAAAAGCCTCACCATTTGCTCTTCATTTTTCTTTTTGTACAATGGCAGATAAGAGGGAGCACCGTCGAAAACGGGGTCAAGCCGGCGCGGGTGGTTCTCAGAGCCCGGAGCTGGGCCGCGAATCCCAACGTGACGCGGCTATCACAGAGAGCAGCTACGAGCAGGGTGCGGGCGCACCGCTCGGTGAAGCCACATTTACCAGAGCATTGGAGGCTCTGAAACGGGACATCTGCGACAAGCTTGAATGCAAGATTGACACGGTTACCCATACACTGCGGTCAGAAATATCATCTGTGAAGGCTGAGTTTAAAGCTGCTATAACCACCCTACAGGCCACCGTTAATGCTCAAGGGACTACCATTAAAGATTTGGAGCTTTCAGCTACAACCTGCAGTGACGACCTGACTTCTCTTCAATCTGCTGTAAAGGTCCTAACGGAGGAGGTCAGACAACTCCAAGCTAAATGTGAGGATCTAGAAGGAAGATCAAGGCGTAACAATATTCGCCTTGTTGGCATCCCCGAGGGTTTGGAGTCTTCCAACCCTAGGGAGTTTATTTCCCATCTCCTGCAAGATCTTCTGAAACTGAATGAAGCACCCTTGTTAGATCGGGTTCACAGGTCCCTTGGGTCAAAGCCCAGAGAGGGAACGCCTCCTCGCCCACTTCTCATTAGAGTCCATTACTTCCATGTCAAGGAACAGCTGCTACGTCTTGCAGGGGCAAATTCTCCTCTACTTTACCAGGGCAGAAGGATTTCCATTTTTCCAGACTTTACACCTGCAGTGGCTAAAAAGCGTTCACAGTTTACTGGTGTCAAGCGCCTTCTGCATTCCTGTCCTGGGATCAAGTTCTGCCTGTTCTACCCTGCGGAACTGAGGGTGACACTTCCAGATGGAGTTATACGTAAGTTTACTGATCCTGCGTCTGCCACGGACTTTGCCAATAAGATCCTGGGGGGCCCAGCCTCTCAGGGTACATAAGTGTCTTAGTCCATGGGCTGATATGTCCATCTTGCTTAATTTCTTTGAAATAATTTTTTTTTTTTTTTTTTTTTTTTTAGGATGTGTCTCGTTCTAATATACTCTCATATAATCCTTGATTTGTCTTTGCCTTGTAATGCACGGAGCTTAAACTCAACTGGGACTTCGAATGGTTGGGAGGAAGTGCTCAGGGGTGTGTTTAGCGAGGGGTGCGCGCATCTTGTTAGGGAAGATGCTTCAGCATTTAGGGGGAAGTTTGGGTGTTTTTTGTTTTTATGTTGTACTGTTCTGTACACTGATTTTGTTTTTTGCGTGTTTTTCATTGGTCAGCTGTGGCTTTTCTCAACCTATGTTTTAATATGGCACCGCAATTAAATATTAATAATCAACAAGCAGGTTACTCATTTAAGTTCTGTAGCTGGAATTGTAAAGGCCTGAACCAACCTATTAAAAGGAGCAAGGTCCTTCATCATTTGCAATTTTTGGGCGCCCAGGTTGTGTTCTTACAAGAAACACACCTAAAAATTTCAGATCATTTTAGACTTCGCAAGGGGTGGGTGGGTCAACTCTATCACTCTACATTTAATTCCAAAGTTCGTGGTGCTGCTATTTTAATACACAAATCAGTGCCATTTGTTTCTTCTAAGGTTATAGTGGACCAGAATGGTAGATTCATTATTGTGAGTGGTAGTATTTGGAACACTAAATTTATTTTTGCCAATGTTTATGCTCCCAATTGGGACGATCCAAATTTTCTTAGTATTCTTTTCACTAAAATTTCTGATTTCTCTTCCCACTATTTGGTTCTTGGTGGCGATTTTAATTGCTGGCTCGGGCCGCTGGATCGATCCTCAAATAAGCCTGGTAGGCAATCCAACTCTTCCAAAATTATTAATACGTTCCTTAAAGAATTCTCTGTTATTGATGCCTGGCGTTTCCTCAACCCTACACGTAGAGAATACACCTTTTTCTCCCCTGTTCATCATACATACACTCGTATTGATTACTTCCTACTGGACAGTCGACTTACTTCACAGATTCGCTCTTGCTCTCATAGTGCTATTGTCATTTCAGATCATGCTCCGTTGACTCTAGATTTGGCAGTGGGCCAATGTTCTCCGCCAGCTCCATGGCGTTTGAATACACGCTCGCTGTCAGACGATAAGTTCACCACATTTCTGAATTCCAAGATAGACTTATTTATAGAGACAAATACTACACCCGGAATATCACCCTCTATTTTGTGGGAAACATTTAAGGCTTTTATCAGGGGACATATTATATCTTATGCTGGTTTTGAGGCAAACCAAAGGAAAGCAAAATTGTCCGAGCTCATAATACGCATATCGCAATTAGACGAGTTGTATGCCGTTTGCCCGGCACCAGAGGTCTATAATGATAGGCTGTCTTTGCAGACTGAGTTTGATCACCTGTCCTCTGCTCGGGCTGAAGAGATGTTGCTGAAATGTCAGTACTCCCAGTATGAATATGGGGATAAGGCCAGTAAACTGCTCTCTCATCAGCTCCGTAGTGCAGCAGCTGCACACTCCATTCCTCGGATTCAGACATTAAGTGGTGTCTCTATGGATCCTAGAATAATTAATGACCAATTTCGAGACTTTTATTCATCTCTCTATGCGTCTGAGTGTGCATTTAGTACGGAGGCTTTGGACTCATTTTTCAATCATCTTAAGCTCCCATCAATCGATCAGACACACAGCCTCCAGCTGGAGGGACCAGTAACTGTAGAAGAGATCATGCAAGCTATCAGCAAACTGCAGTGTTCTAAGTGTCCCGGACAGGACGGGTTTCCGGTTGAGTTCTATCGTAAATTCATGCCTAAACTGGCTCCGCTCATGATAAATATGTATAAGCACTCACTGGAAGTTGGATCCCTCCCACCCTCTCTACTGCAGGCATCTATATCCCTGATCCTAAAAAAGGATAAGGATCCACTACAATGTGGCTCATACCGTCCCATTTCTTTGTTAAATGTGGATTATAAAATCCTTGCTAAACTTCTAGCGAGGCGTGTAGAAGCAGTCTTACCATCTCTAATCAATCTGGACCAAACAGGCTTTATTAAAGGGAGATACGCCTTCTCTAACCTTAGACGTTTGTTTAATGTCCTTTACAATCCCTCAGACTCCAACAGCCCTGAGTTTGGGATCAGTTTAGATGCTGAGAAGGCTTTTGACAGGGTAGAGTGGGGATACCTCTTTTATGTTTTAGATAAATTTGGCTTTGGTAAAATATTCATCTCCTGGTTGAAACTTCTTTATACTTCCCCGCTTGCCGCTGTCAAAACAAATGGCACATGCTCTGACTTCTTTCCCCTGTTTAGGGGGACTAGGCAGGGCTGTCCTATGTCGCCATTGCTATTTGCAATCGTAATTGAGCCCCTAGCCATATCGCTAAGATCAAACCCAGGTATCACCGGGGTTTTTAGAAATGGTATAGAACAAAGAGTCTCCTTATATGCAGATGACTTGCTTCTTTATATCTCAGAGCCAGCATCCTCATTCCCTTTGGTACTTTCAATACTTGAACAGTTTAGCCTTATTTCTGGCTATAAACTGAATCTTGCTAATAGCGAACTGTTTCCCCTGAATGCTGCTGCACAGAAATATCAGTGCACAGCACTGCCTTTTCGAGTTGTATCAGACAACTTCACATATTTAGGGGTTAAAATTACAAGTCATTTTCATGCTCTTTTCAAGCTTAATTTCGACCCACTTGTGGAGAAAGTTAGGCAGGATTTGGACAGATGGTCTCTACTCCATCTGTCTGTAGCAGGGCGCATAAATACAATTAAAATGAATATCCTCCCCAGATTTTCTTTTCTTTTTCAGTGTGTCCCTGTATTTATTCCAATTTCCTTTTTTGTTAAATTAGACAAGATTCTATCTGGGTTCATCTGGAACAAAAAAAACCCCAGAATACGCAAGACATATCTTCAAAGACCGAAAAAGATGGGGGGGATGGCTTTACCAAACTTTATGTTCTATTATTGGGCATGTAATATTCGTATTCTCAGGTATTGGCTACAGGGGGAGGACACGAATAATGCCCCGGCCTGGCTCAGTTTGGAGACTTCTTCCTGTGTCTCAGCCTCTTTACCAGCCCTGATTTATGCCCAAAAGCAGCCTCCGAGTGCAGGTTCTTATAATAACTCTATTGTCAAAGTTACCTTGAAAATATGGTATCAATTTCGTCGTTACTTTAAGTTGACCTTTTTTCCCCTTCAATCACCCATTGTGAAAAATCCCTCTTTTCAGCCTTCGTTAGCTGATGGTGCTTTTTATTTGTGGGCCTCTTTGGGTATTAGGTCTTTTTCTGATCTGTACATTCAGAATACATTTGCCTCCTTTGAACAGCTCTCATTGAAATTTGGCCTTCCAAAAAGTCACTTTTTTCGCTATTTACAAATCCGGAGTTTTGTTAAGGAGAAATCCTCTCAGTTTCCATCTAGACCTTCTTATCATGACTTTGATAACCTTCTATCGCCTCCCCCTTCATTACAGGGCCTGATCTCCTGTTTGTATGGGAGAATATGCTCCTTTGGCAATTCTTCAATCTCGGCTATTAAATTGGCATGGGAGCAGGATCTGGGGTGTGTGATTCAGGATGACTCTTGGGATAAAATTCTTTACCGGGTCCATGGCTCCTCATTCTGTGCCAAACACGGGCTGATTCAATGTAAGATTCTGCACCGTATACATTGGACTAAGGCCAGACTAGCTCAAATATACCCCAATCTTAGCCCTGATTGCGACCGTTGTCATCAAACACCTGCCTCTTTAATGCATATGTTTTGGTCATGTTCATCCCTCAAACAATACTGGATTAATATTTTCTTGATTTTATCTAAGATCACCCAGCTAACCCTCCAACCTGTGCCCTTAACTGCTTTGTTTGGGGTTCTTCCTGATTCAGTTGCCTTGCCGACGCCTCAAGCGGATCTGGTAGCATTTTTCACCTTATTGGCAAGACGCAGAATATTGTTATGTTGGAAGTCCCCTTCCGTCCCATCCTGGGAAATCTGGATCAGAGACGTTTTGCACTTTAGCAAACTCGAAAAGATTAAATTCACCCTACGCGGGTCTACGGCCAAATTTTTTAAGACCTGGCAACCCTTTTTTGACCATGTTCAGACTTTGCGGTCTCGCAATGCTCCCAATTAGCCAGCTCAGACTCTATCATATTTTATTTTTTTCTTATCTTATGTTTAAGTAAGAGGCCTAAGTTTAAGTATATGGATTCTATTGTGCCTGCGCCCTAGTATTTATTTAACTACTTTATACATATTTTGTTTTCTCTAACAGAATTGACTTATCCCTATCACTAAGCTGACCACTTATCATCTGTGTTTTTTTTTTTTTTTTTTTTTTTTTTTTTTTTGTGTGTTTTGGTTTTTATGTGTCTGTGTGGGGGTGTGGGTTCTGGATACTCTCCACATCTCCTTTGTACACTCAGGAACTGTTGTCTTGTACCCTTGGGTTTGTTACTAGTATTATTAGATTGGACTTTTTCCTTTTTCTGTTTGTACACCCACTGGTACTGCTATAATCATGAGGTGGGAATGTATGTTTTATATTGCTTTATGTTCTTTAAAAAGAAAACGGCATATTGTTCAATTTATCTTTTGTAAAAGTCGATGCAAAAACTTTAATAAAAAAAAAAAAAAAAGAAATGCAAGAACAAGAAAAAAATTATAAACCAGTTTCATGTTGGTATTGATTGTTTTAGAAACAAATCAAACTGCAAGGAATGAACTTTAGCCCCCTATTTGTGAGTAAAAGCATTTTGTAATAGTGCACCACTATAAGTGCCTGTGCTGATTTGTTAGCAAATAGTTTTTGGACCGTCCAAGTCCTCAGAACTCACTGCTGGTATTATACATACACGAGCACGATCATTAGATTTACTGCAGCTTTCTACTCCTCCTCATGACCTCACTAAAATGGACTGCAGCTAACTCACCTCTTCCTCAAACACATCTTTTCTGAATTGTCTTTGAATTTATCTGGTGGAGGTTTCCCATCATGTTCCATCCTCTTCGAATAAGCTGAGTTCTTCTTCTTCTTCTGGCTCCTCCCTTTAGGGGTCACTACAGTGGATCATCTGCCTCCATCTTATTCTATCCATAGCCGCCTCCTCGTTCATACCAACCCTATCTATATCCTCCATCACTATATCCTTGAACTCCCTCTAAGGGCTTGCTCTTTCCCTCCTGCCTGGCAACTCCATATGGAACAATATATTCACTATGCCTCTTCTACATATGTCCAAATCATGTCAGCTTTGCCTCTCTAACTTTGTCTCCAAACCGCTCAACATGAGCTGTCTCTCTGATGCACTCATTTCTAATCTTCTCCATTCTGGTCACTCCCAAACAAAATCTTAGCATCTTGAGCCCTGCCATCCCCTGCCTGGCCTTTTGCACTGCTTGTTGCTTTGGATGCTTGACTCCAGGTATTTAAACTCATGTACCTTCAATACCTTTACTCCTTGCATATTTCATATGAGCTGACCATCTGACGCAGAAGAATACAAAGACATATTTTGTTGAATGCACTGAAACAGAGGACAAATTTTACCTTTTCCATGGCCACTTTGTGAATCATTTGTCCCAAATGTTCTGCTTCATCCTTTGAATCATCTTTAGATTCATCTTGTGTGGGTCTGCTATCATGTGTCCCATCCTCTTCAGATGCTGCCACCATCTGTTTTCAGAGAAGACAACAATATGTTTGGTCATTTTTGATGGATTGATTGTGGAAGCACTGAAACTGAGGATGAATTTCACATCTCTTTGTGGCACAGGACACCCAGTTTTGTTTTTCATGGCTACCTTAGGAATCCTTTTACGTTCTTGTTCTTCCTCCTCTTCTGAATAGCCTTCAGATTCATCCTGTGTGGGTTTCCAGTCATCTGTCCCATCATCTTCAGATGAGCTCACAGACTGTTATTAGAACAGAAAAATATATATTTTACTCATTTTTCATGGATGTGTGGAAACAAAACACTTACATCTTTAACTGCAGGAGAAGAAACTCTGCTGGATTTTTCCTGCCCACCTTAGGAACCCATTCCCTCGCTTCATCCTCCTCCTCCTCTTCTGGATTGTCTTCTTGTGTGAGTTTCCCCACATCTGTCCTATCATTTTTGTAAAAGACCACCATCTGATTTTAGAAAAGTAAAAGTAAAAAGGTAAAAGATTAGTAATCAGTGAAAACACTAAAAACAAGCACAAGAACATACATTACATACTTTTCTCTTGCGCAACTGGTATGTCACTTTTTGTAGATGCTCCACCCCCTTTTTCAAATCCTGTTTAGTTTCTCTTATTGTGGCTCCGGCACTACAGGCAACCTCACCCTGACCTGGGCTCACCATCTGTTTATGGTACAAATTAAATATGTTTTGTTCATGATGGAGTAAATGATTATATATGAAAGAAGTGCAACCAATCAAAACTCTTACCAAGGGAATCAGGGCACACATACCTTGTTACTGCTACACTGGAAGAGCGTTCTGTCTAAAAGCTCCTCTGTTCCTGATGACTGCTGCTCTTCCTTGTCAGATCCTTCACTGTCCTCGTCCTGCACAGATCCTCTGTCCTCTCTCCTTTTCCTTTTATTTGCTGCATATGTTGCAATTGCATTGGTGGTCAGTGCTCGGCTCTGGAGTGTGTCCTCTGCAGGGTCCTCAGCTGTGCAAAGCAATATTACTAAATATGAATAAATGTAAGTGTATAGATAAATATATGACTTCACTTTAGCTTATTTAAATAACCTTGATAAAATCTTTTGGCTGTGATGGCATCATGGCACATAAATGTTGCCACTCTGTCGTAAGATTTACGTCCCAACTGTCGCTTGGCCTGAAAGAATAATGTTTTAAAAAGAAACCACATGAATAAAACCCATGACACTTTAACCTACTTCATTGTGTGTCAAAAAATAAAAATGAAAAGTTTTCTCACATAAGTGCTACAGGAGGAACGTAGCATGTTGAAGGTGGGGGCAATCCCCAGATTCATCATCTCCCAGGCTGCCTTGAAAAATACCGGTAGTCTATGAAGAACACCTCCACTAGAACTGTGGAAAAAAGTCGGTGCCTCCGAACCGCCTTCAACATACTCTCTGATATGATTGTAACGCTGCAACCAGGTATACTCATTCTTGTACAGGGGGACAGCTGCTTGCCCATGGTATCTTTGAGTTTTGTGCTGTTTAACCTAATACATGAAAATACATTTTTATTCAGCTGAATAAAAAAATGTCTATGTATACTTAGATTTATATCGTTTTAGTACATACACGGATGATGCGGGCACCCTGCTTAGCTTTTTCTGCCATTTCAACCTCCTCAGTAGTCATGTTGATGATCACTCCCTTTCGGTGACCAGTTATGGCAATAATATATCCGCCCAACAGTCCAAAAAACAATTTCAATATTGTTCTGCTCTGGGGTTGCTTCTCGAGGTCATCTGTAAAAACACAAAGAGAACACTACATGTATTAATATGCTATGCTAACACATACACTGCATTTACATGTCCAGTCCCTTGTGCAGATTATAGAGGGATTTTACAAGCACCATGTCTCAAGGACCATGCAAGTACCACAAAGTATCAAACAAATTTTCCAGACCAACCATACAAAAAACCCAGTTTCCAATTACAAAACCCTGTAATGTGTCTTAAGATAGAAGATAGAAAGAGATAAAAGTCTCACGCCCCTTGCCGCCTCTACATATAGATAACAAATGCAAATGTGTTTGAGTAGTAGAAATGGCTGTTATAATGGCTGAGTGTGTGTGTGTGTGTGTGTGTGTGTGTGTGTGTGTGTGTGTGTGTGTGTGTGTGTGTCCAAAATATAACTCTAAATATTGAATGTAAATCTGTTCCAGATACCATAACTTGTAACTTGTTTTACTGAGGGTTAGTTATGCTCAGTTTCTGGCATGTTGAAAATAAATGAAACAAAGGAAAGAAAATGTGTAAGTTAACCAGTGTAATGAATCTGAGAATACAGGGAGTGCAGAATTATTAGGCAAGTTGTATTTTTGAGGACTAATTTTATTATTGAACAACAAACATGTTCTCAATGAACCCAAAAAACTCATTAATATCAAAGCTGAATGTTTTTGGAAGTAGTTTTTAGTTTTAGCTATTTTAGGGGGATATCTGTGTGTGCAGGTGACTATTACTGTGCATAATTATTAGGCAACTTAACAAAAAACAAATATATACCCATTTCAATTATTTATTTTTACCAGTGACACCAATATAACATCTCCACATTCACAAATATACATTTCTGACATTCAAAAACAAAACAAAAACAAATCAGCGACCAACATAGCCACCTTTCTTTGCAAGGACACTCAAAAGCCTGCCATCCATGGATTCTGTCAGTGTTTTGATCTGTTCACCATCAACATTGCGTGCAGCAGCAACCACAGCCTCCCAGACACTGTTCAGAGAGGTGTACTGTTTTCCCTCCTTGTAAATCTCACATTTGATGATGGACCACAGGTTCTCAATGGGGTTCAGATCAGGTGAACAAGGTGGCCATGTCATTAGTTTTTCTTCTTTTATACCCTTTCTTGCCAGCCACGCTGTGGAGTACTTGGACGCGTGTGATGGAGCATTGTCCTGCATGAAAATCATGTTTTTCTTGAAGGATGCAGACTTCTTCCTGTACCACTGCTTGAAGAAGGTGTCTTCCAGAAACTGGCAGTAGGACTGGGAGTTGAGCTTGACTCCATCCTCAACCCGAAAAGGCCCCTCAAGCTCATCTTTGATGATACCAGCCCAAACCAGTACTCCACCTCCACCTTGCTGGCGTCTGAGTCGGACTGGAGCTCTCTGCCCTTTACCAATCTAGCCACGGGCCCATCCATCTGGCCCATCAAGACTCACTTTCATTTCATCAGTCCATAAAACCTTAGAAAAACCAGTCTTGAGATATTTCTTGGCCCAGCCTTGACGTTTCAGCTTGTGTGTCTTGTTCAGTGGTGGTCGTCTTTCAGCCTTTCTTACCTTGGCCATGTCTCTGAGTACTGCACACCTTGCGCTTTTGGGCACTCCAGTGATGTTGCAGCTCTGAAATATGGCCAAACTGGTGGCAAGTGGCATCTTGGCAGCTGCACGCTTGACTTTTCTCAGTTCATGGGCAGTTATTTTGTGCCTTGGTTTTTCCACACGCTTCTTGCAACCCTGTTGACTATTTTGAATGAAACGCTTGATTGTTCGATGATCACGCTTCAGAAGCTTTGCAATTTTGAGACTGCTGCATCCCTCTGCAAGATATCTCACTATTCTTGACTTTTCTGAGCCTGTCAAGTCCTTCTTTTGATCCATTTTGCCAAAGGAAAGGACGTTGCCTAATAATTATGTACACCTGATATAGGGTGTTGATGTCATTAGACCACACCCCTTCTCATTACAGAGATGCACATCACCTAATATGCTTAATTGGTAGTAGGCTTTCGAGCCTATACAGCTTGGAGTAAGACAACATGCATGAAGAGGATGATGTAGACAAAATACTCATTTGCCTAATGATTCTGCACTCCCTGTAGAATAACAGTGATTCTAATAACAGGCCTCACAGAGTGTCTGACCTTGGTGTGTGTGTTTCTGTGTGTTGTGTATAATGTGACACAGTGGAGCTAATAATCTCAAAGAATATCTGACAAACAAAATGTATGTTTTCATTAAATCATAAAATAACTAGAGAAATAAATGGTAATTAACTGAGTTTTAAAGCATTCGAATTGGAAAGGGATTAAGTTACAATGGATGTTCTTGTGAAAATGTCCTAAAGACAAATCTAACTGAAGTAGAATCACATAAACTGAATGAAACATGAAGTGATTGAATATGAATGCTCTATGTTAAGAATAACAATGAAAATGTAATGAAGCATTCACAATTTTAAAAGCTACACATTGATAGATAAGGTGTGGGAAGATATGACGTCCAGTAGGAGAAGGGGGGGGGGGGGGGGGGTGAACAGGTGAGGTGAAGAAGAGATTTTGTGTTTTTCTTTTTTGTCTTCTGCAAGATGAGCAGCCCAAAAGATTGGATCGAAGAGGTTCACAGTTGAAAACCTGTCCAACCTGTGAATTCATTCCTTTTTGTCTGCTCATTGTTGCTGTGTTAGGCGGTTAATTTAGAAGGATTTTGATTTACATCCTTCCTCCAACCTCTCCTCACCAAAGAAAAGAACACACTTAGCATTAGCTTAGAGCATCTTAGTTAGATAAGTAGAGTTTAAGTAATCTGATTATTGTTTTGTGATTATTTTATTTTCCTTATTCTTATTTAATTAAATTTCCTGCAATTAAAGTTTAAATTGTGGACACCTTTTATGAAACAATAAAAGTAAAAGTCTTATTCTTTGTAAGTGCAAATACCTCTTACACTTTATTCTAGCCATAATAATGAAAATTATCTTTACAATCATCCCAGAAATAACAAGATCAAAATGTACAGGGCTCCATCTTAAGGCAGAGCTGCACATATTTCACTGCAATGGTGATGTGTTTTAGCTCTGGCTTCATGTGCATTACATTGACCAAGCTGCACATTATTCTTAAATTTAAACTGGACATTAGACAGAAAAGACATAAGCTCAGTTTCAGTGTGTGGGTCACTGTGATGTAAAGATCTGTAGGGGCTTTGTCTTAACCCAGATCTGAAGTCTGTATAATCACTCTTAAGTAAAATGAACATTCAGTGTCATTGTGATCATTGCAGTGATCCATACCCAGTGCGGCAGCAATCTTCTGGGGAGCCTCATCAATGAACAAAGCATGTTTTTCTGCTTTGACAAGTCTTTCTAAAAAAAAATGTAAGCACAATACCTTAGACACTTTATTATTAACATCATGTCATTAAAGTAGGTAGAGGTATAGATGTGTATTATATACGTACTAGACTTAGATCTCCGCACATTCAGCTGGTGCACGACTACTTCACGGCCAACATCTCTGTTACGTGCCCTCAGTTCGACCAAAAGGGCGTTGAACCTTTTTTTTCCAAGTCTGACTTGTGGTGGTGACATGTTTAATATATATTTCATGAAAGCAATAGCATCCATGAGATAAGCTCTCTGAGTTGTTGGTTTAAACCCTTTTGCTTGCAGGTGTGCTAGAAAACTCCAAAGTCAAAAATACAAATTAGTTCATGTGTTAAACTGTATATGCACACATGTATATAGAAACTAATAATCCTTCAAATTAAACACTTACTCACGGACTTTTCCATGGTTCCTCAGAAACAGAAGGTCAACGTTTGGAATCGCTGGGTCTGCCATGAATTCCAGAAAATGGATGACATGAGTGGCTCGCTGCTTTGCATTGTCACGTATTTTTCTGCTAGGGTTCACACCTTCTGCATGGGCCCTAAATTCTTCCACCAGTCTTACTGATGAGGCAAGAACAGACGTCATATCAAAGTACATTTGTATTGGTTAACTGGAATCCATAGCTGTGCGTGGTCATGGAGCTGCATTTTCACCTGCTGGACATCACAACCTGACAAGTTTAACTGTCTTCAAAACATTGCAGAGGCCTTATTGACAGTATTTGTCTCTACATATCTGTGTGAGCATGTGTATCTCTTTATTAACAAACATGCCATATTGGCCCAGTTTATTTTTCTTATCATTGTTGTGAGGACACCATAAATAGCATTTGTATTTTCTGTTGTACAGTTCATTTGCTGTTATGGATAAAAAGTGTCTTTTTTTGTTTCAAAATAGCTGATAACTATTCACTGATAGCTGCCAACATCTGAGAATAAATATAATAAATATGGCCTGTATTTATATAGCGCTTTACTAGTCCCTAAGGACCCCAAAGCGCTTTACATATCCAGTCATCCACCCATTCACGCACACATTTACACACTATAATATAATTCTATAAAGTTGCTCTATATAGTGTGTAACTGTTAACATAGAGCATTATTACATTTTTTGCTAATGCAATCATATGGCACATTGACTTCTGAGGAAATTTTAGACGGCACTCGTCATCAGAAAGGTTGCCTACCCCTAGCCTAGAGGAACTGACTCTTCATAAATGAATCGAGTAGGGATCGCTATCCCAGGATGGTCAGTCATACGATGCAAGATTCTCTCAAGCACAGCGCATCAACAGGACTGAACTGCCAGCCATGCAGGAGGAAGATGCAGCAGATCCTCTCTGATCACAGCCACCCCAGCCACAGACCGGCAGGTGGTTCAGGAACATTCAGGGATAGTTTCTACCCACAAGCTATCAGACTTCTGAACTGCAGACATTCGGCACACACCATTACACACTCACTACAACTACTGGACTCTACAAACTGTCACTATAAACCAATTTAAATCCTTACTGCACAAGTTTTTGCACAACTGTAAATTCCAAACAAATTCTCTTAATATTAATACTTTAGTATTTTGTTATTTATTATTATTATTAATAAATACATTTTCTTCTTTAATATAACTGCTCACTTCTATATGTTCATGTAAAGCTGTGGCTACAATGTTTATCTGTACATGACAATAAAACATGAAACTTGAAATTTTACAGTAGTAAGTTTGATAAGATATATTATTTACCGTAGTGAGGGGCTTTGCTGGGTGAAAACCGTTTACGTCTGCTATATTTAACCTGAAATAAAAAGGATCATTAAGCAGATTTGTTTATCAAAAGCAAATGAAAGAATGTTTCACAATGAGGTGTACAATCATACAAGATAAACAATACTCACATTTGCACGCTTGGTTGAAGAGTGTATCTGCTTGAGCTCATGATTCCTTTCAAGTTCACACTCTAGCAACTGCTTCACCACCTGTAGCTCAGTGAACAGTATCTGACAGTGTTTGCAACCAGGAGCAGGTGTCCTCGGGAGAGGACGTCCCCTCCTTTGCTTTGCTGCATAGTTAGGTGCACTGCTTGGGATTAACACATCAGGGGATACCACTGTTGAATGACAAGTAACCTTGCTGCTGGAGATAGAAGGAGGCTGCATAATTGGGATGGTGTGGTCACTGAGAGTGTCACTGGCAGAGAGAGGAGGCTGTAGGTTTGGTCTGGTAGAGTCACCCAGAGCCTCGCTGTCAGAGGGAGGAGCAGGCCGATGGTTCAGTGTATCATGGTCACTGTGAGCCTTGCTGTCAGAGGGAGGAGCAGGCAGGTGGATCAGTGTATCATGGTCACTGTGAGCCTTGCTGTCAGAGGGAGGAGCAGGCAGGTGGATCAGTGTATCATGGTCACTGTGAGCCTTGCTGTCAGAGGGAGGAGCAGGCCGGTGGATCAGTGTATCATGGTCACTGTGAGCCTTGCTGTCAGAGGGAGGAGCAGGCCGATGGTTCAGTGTATCATGGTCACTGTGAGCCTCGCTGTCAGAGGGAGGAGCAGGCAGGTGGATCAGTGTATCATGGTCACTGTGAGCCTTGCTGTCAGAGGGAGGAGCAGGCCGGTGGATCAGTGTATCATGGTCACTGGGAGCCTCGCTGTCAGAGGGAGGAGCAGGCAGGTGGATCAGTGTATCATGGTCACTGTGAGCCTTGCTGTCAGAGGGAGGAGCAGGCCGGTGGATCAGTGTATCATGGTCACTGTGAGCCTCGCTGTCAGAGGGAGGAGCAGGCAGGTGGATCAGTGTAGCATGGTCACTGGGAGCCTCGCTGGAAGAGGCTATAGCAGAAGCAACCTTTGACCCTTCCTCCAGTGCCCTAAAGATGCCCTCCTCAATTACAGCATCATCCACTTCATCCATGTGTGAGACCATTTGTGGTGTGGGATTTGATGCCCTCAGAAGTGCCAGTTCTTTAGCAACGTGTCTGTCCTTGGCCTTTTGCATGTAAAGTTTAATCATAGGTTTCTGAAAAAGTTAGTATTAGATGTGATTAGGGTTAAATTGAAACAGTTTTCTGTGTAACCATTAGGGGTGCAACGATACTCATATCGATATTGAACCGTTCGATACAGTGCTTTCGGTTCGGTACGCATATGTATCGAACAATATAAAATTTTTAATTTATTTTATCAACTTTCCTTCTGACGATGCTGTCTGTGTTAAGCGCTCAGTGGATCTGCGCTCGACAATGCAGCCTAGGCAGAGTAGTCGAATGCAGATTCACTGAGCGCAGGGCAAGCTAGCCAGATAGAAGTTAAGCTCTCCTTGCACCATGGCAAATTGAACCTCCCCCACCCTCATTCAGATCTGGTGTTTGGAACTATTTTGGTCTTCATGTGAAGTATGACCCTAAAGGTAAGCGCGTCATGGACTAAAGTAAAACAGTATGTTGGATGTGCCACACAATGCTCAATTACATGGGGTGGGAACTAGTGTGTTAGCGCAGTTAGCTCGTTAACGTGTTGGCTGTCCAGCCCCAGGCACGGGGCGATCCGCGGTAGCTCGTTAACGGAGATTTGCCGTGTTGTGGCGTTAAGGTCATTTCAACAAGATTAACGCTGACAGCACTAGTGGGAACACAACGAATATGACTGCACATTTACTCCAACATCATCCTAGCGCAAAAGACAAGTGGAAGCAGACAAAAACAGCAAGCATGCATGCTACAAACTTTACCCGAGTCATTTAGACAGCCGTTAGCACATGATTCTCCTTATGGGGACCTAATATGTTTAATATGCTGCTGAGAATATAGCCCAGAAGAAGCATATTGTATTGTTTAGTTCTGCTGAGCCAAATAAGACAGGTCAGGGTGAAGAAGTGACAGCCAAAGAAAAGCTTACCACAAAACGGAAAAGTTATGACAAATCAGACTATAAGGCAAAAAGAAAGTGCAGCTTTATGGTTTCATGGACAAAAGAATTTCTGTGGCTGCAATATGATGAGCTAAATAACCAGGGCTGCACATAAGTGGTCCGCAGGTGCGCATTCGCTGTCAAAATAAAAAACACGCACAAGAAAAGAAGTTAATATTATATAATTATACAATATTATACTTTAATGTATAATATTGTAAAGGAAACAAAACAGGAAACAAAACATAAATCAAAAATTGCTCTCTTTTTTATTCAGGCTACTTAAATTTTCTTTTGGGCTACCAAAAACTGAAGAGTCCCTGCCCAAAGGGCTACCAGGGATTTTGAAATTTTGCGAGCCCTGAGATATGTTTTTTTTTATTACTTTTTTGTTTCAGCAACATAAAATCTAAAAACTGTAAAACTTTATAATTTTAATAAATGACAAATTAAAAAGGCATGAACATTTTTTTTGTATCGAAAAAATATCGAACCGTGACACCAAAGTATCGAACCGAACCGTGAATTTTGTGTATCATTGCACCCCTAGTAACCATATATCAAAACTGTCAGTATTTTACTTATTTGGGCATCCTTCATGTTTTTATCTATGCACACAACATGCTTTCTAGAGCTCGAGGAACATTATATAAATGCAGCATACGGACAAAGAAAGAACCACCGTATTCTTCTATAGAAACTGGAAGACTTTCATTTCACCAGAGTAACAAATATGTAAAATGCAAGGTGCTAAATGTAAGTCCCTTTAACATAAACATCTGATTCCAGAGATCAAGGCTGCCTCACCAACACACAAAAACCACACAGAAACACCACAAAGTCAATAACATACCTGTAATTTGTGGACCTTTTCCAGGTGCTTGTCAAGCCGATTAAGATGTTTTGACTGACATAAGCGGACTGGACAGTCCAGATTTGTAGAAAAGCTGTAAAAATAGTAAAAAAAATTCTGAGTAGGAGGAAATAGAAATTGGATGTGTAAGATAATTGTATCAAATCAGTGGTTCTTAACCTTGTTGGAGGTACCGAACCCCACCAGCTTCATATGCGCATTCACTGAACCCCTCTTTAGTGAAAAATAAAATGTGATTTTTTTACTGGTGCACAAAATGAGCCATGCATGTCATGGCGGAGGCTCCGCCGAACCCCTGAGACCGACTCACCGAACCCCTAGGGTTCGATCGAACCCAGGTTAAAAACCACTGTATCAAATAAATGCAGTGCTTAGAACAAATGTGTAGGGACAGTAAATATAAATTTATCTTTCAGAATTTATTAAGACACTTACTGCCGATGAGAAAATTGGCTCAAAAGAGTCAGCTCAGTTTTATTTACAACCTGCTCTGTGACTCTTAGGTGCTGAACAATATCAGTATATACATGTCCACATATGGGACACTTGTGTCCATTTCTGACATAGTGATGCCTTTGAGTCTTTGAGGCGACAGCAACCTGTTGCCGTTCCTCTGTCCTCTGTGGCAACTCACTGCTCACGAACGCCCCCTGTACACAAAAAGAAGACGCATACAACTACTAAAAAAGTTTTATTTTTTGTCTTACTCTTACTTAATATTTACAAATGCCAATGAAAATAAATTATCTGCAGTACTGTTAGTAATTCTGACTACTTTTGATTTGACCTTTATATTTCTTTGAACATATATATACTGTCTTTGAATTAATCTTGTGTACGAAACCCACTACTACTCCTCCTCATGACCTCACTAAAATGGACTGGAGCTAACTCACCTCTTCCTTAAACTCATCTTTTCTCAATTGTCTTTGAATTTATCTGGTGGAGGTTTCCCATCATCTGTTCCATCCTCTTCAAATGAGCTAAGTTCTTCTCCTTCTTCTGGCTCCTCCCTTTAGGGGTCACTACAGTGGATCATCTGCCTCCATCTTATTCTATCCATAGCCGCCTCCTCGTTCATACCAACCCTATCTATATCCTCCATCACTATATCCTTGAACTCCCTCTAAGGGCTTGCTCTTTCCCTCCTGCCTGGCAGCTCCATATGGAACAATATATTCACTATGCCTCTTCTACATATGTCCAAATCATGTCAGCTTTGCCTCTCTAACTTTGTCTCCAAACCACCCAACATGAGCTGTCTCTCTGATGCACTCATTTCTAATCTTCTCCATTCTGGTCACTCCCAAACAAAATCTTAGCATCTTGAGCCCTGCCATCCCCTGCCTGGCCTTTTGCACTGCTTGTTGCTTTGGATGCTTGACTCCAGGTATTTAAACTCATGTACCTTCAATACCTTTACTCCTTGCATATTTCATATGAGCTGACCATCTGACGCAGAAGAATACAAAGACATATTTTGTTGAATGCATTGAAACTGAGAACAAATTTTACCTTTTCCATGGCCACTTTGTGAATCATTTGTCCCAAATGTTCTGCTTCATCCTTTGAATCATCTTTAGATTCATCCTGTGTGGGTCTGCTGTCATCTGTCCCATCCTCTTCAGATGCTGCCACCATCTGTTTTAAGAGAAGACAACAATATGTTTGGCTCATTTTTGATGGATAGATTGTGGAAGCAGTGAAACTGAGGATGAATTTCACATCTCTTTGTGGCATAGGACACCCAGTTTTGTTTTTCATGGCTACCTTAGGAATCCTTTTACGTTCTTGTTCTTCCTCCTCTTCTGAATAGCCTTCAGATTCATCCTGTGTGGGTTTCCAGTCATCTGTCCCATCATCTTCAGATGAGCTCACAGACTGTTATTAGAGCAGAAAAATATATATTTTGCTCATTTTCCATGGATGTGTGGAAACAACATATTTACATCATTAACTACAGGAGAAGAAACTTTGCTGGATTTTTCTTGCCCACCTTAGGAACCCATTCTCTTGCTTCACTCTCCTCCACACCTGTCCTATCGCTTTTAGAAAAGATCACCATCTGTTTTAAGAAACGTAACAAAACAAAACATAGAAAATAAAATAATTTCCAACAGTGCATTTTGAGGTCTAAGCATCCCAGAAACTGCACAGACATATGTCAGACATAACTTAAAACCACCAGTATAGGTTCATCAACGCCAACGGAGAGTGTTTGGTAGCGCTGTCCTCAGAAAACACCGTTTGTACTGTTTCGAATCATAACTCTGGTTTTACGTGACCTATTAACACAATTAAGAGAATATCATTTGAAGTCCGCACTTTCAACACAAGTTGAAATGGAGACTGGGGCTGTGTCCCAATTCAGAGACCGCACGCTTGAAGTACGCATTCTGAGTGCGATTACATCACCGCCACGTGACGACTGTCCCAACTCGAAGTGTACTCCAAATGCGCCGTCGATTTCCCCAAATATCAAGCGTGGTCCGGTGCACGCTTCGTGGTCCCATATATCCCGCAATTCATAGCGCGGCCATGGGTGTGGATAATTTTGCCGCATAATACGGCAGAAGGCAGCAGCTGAAGAGTAAACTGTCAAAAGTAAGTACTGAATATTATGTCACTTATTTATGTGCGAATGTTTTATAATGAAGAACATTGAAACATTAGTGTTGGCCGCATGTCGGCAAAGTTGTGTGACATTAGTGATGTTTGTACTTTCAGCGTTAACTTGGTTTTAAAGCTTCTACTTCTAAATATATATATAGTTGACCTTAATCTTACAGAGAATGTGATGATTTGATAGATAATTAAAATCAGTCGTATATCCACAAACACAACAAGCTGAAAGTCAGTGATGCTGCTCGGTTTGCAGTCCTGAATATCACGGCACAAGCAGGATTCACTGCACTGTTAATGTTAGCTATGTTATATTGCTGCCTCTGTTCGGTGGTGTCGAGCCAAACGGACTTTAACGTGTGTTTGAACGAGCTGACGGTTCACTCGTTAAGCTGAAAGAAAGATGCTTTAATCACAGGAGTCACACATGTGTCCACTGTACCATCTGGGAACTCTTCTTGTTTAGCACTCGTAATAACACAAACACTAAATCCTCCTTCTCTGGTGCTGTTTTGTAGCAGTGTATACACCTGAGACTGTCACCTGTCTGTCTGTCCTGCACTCTCTCTCTCTGATTGTGTAATAAAAGTCTGAACATGTATTTATAAGTTACACTTGTAGAGGAGGAGGAGGAAGAGCCAGCAGCAGCTGACAGATGGAGAGAATAGACAGCCTGTTCCCTGTTTGTGGTTGACTGCTAGAAAAGTTTACAATAACTAACCGTCTGTCCTGAATCAGTCTTATTAGGTAATGTTAAAATAATTTTATAATAATTTGTGGGAGAAAGTACTCAGGGTCTTCAAGTTAAACACTGTGAAAGGCAGCAACAAGTTTAATATTCAGAAACCTAAAGTATGTATCAGCAGCAGAATGGACCTAAAAATAAATGTTTGTTTCAGTTCTATGAAGCTTTGAGTATTGAGTATGAGGATTAGATTTTTTTTTTATTTTTTTTTTTAGATTTAAGTATTTATTGTCATTGTCAGGAACAATGAAATTGTGTTTGGGGCTTCCATACAACCCATAAATACAATAATGAAGAAAATAATAAATACCCCTTAAAACCCAAGTGTAAAAATTTAACCCAGTGTGACTCCAGTGCAATAAGACAATCCTTAGCAACAACATAAGAACATGACAAGTAATGTTCATAAGAAATTCAGACAAAGACCTGAGAAACATGACAAGGTACAACAATGCAACCCATTCAATATTATTGTACTGTGAGATATGATGTCAGATATGATAGTTATCTATTTAAGAAAGAGGGGGGGGGGCGCTCAACTCTTTCTCTATCTTCTTAAAAAACTTTAGAGCACTTATGGAAATATGTGATGTCTTGATGAATCAAGCAGATATTTGAAGTTTACACAGCACAATTCTCGCATGAAAATATCTTAAAAGTTTATTTTGTGACCCAGAAAGAGTAATATTTCAAACTCTGCCACTCTGTGGTCCTCCGCCACTGCCTCGTTTGAGTTTTAACTGAAATGGATTCTGGGATATTGCATTTCGTCACTTCGAGCTGATTGGAGACCAGAACAGCCAATCAGATTTTTTTGCATCCAAGTCTGTGATTGGCTGTTTTTGTGGCACAAATATAACGGTGTAGAGAAAGAGTTGAGCGCGCACAGGCAGAAATGTTGAGAGCGCCAGCAACACATTGCGAGCGAGCGCAAATGGAAAAACCGAGGGAGAGGGGCTGCTGTTGTGTGTATGGATAATAGCAAACACTGAAATACATTTTTTGCACGCATGAATGAATTTTGTTCACTCAAATTCAGCTTTTCTTCATTCAAAATAAATTTCCCCTCAAAATGCAACATTTGCACTTGCAAACCTTTTTTTCGTGCGCTCAGAAAACTGGCACAAAAATAACGCCATAAGCCTGGGTCGCTCCATCTTTTTGTTCTGACGCCTTAAATTGGTCATGTGATTTCGGGCACGTCTGTCAACCGCAGAGGTTATTGTGTTAATTCAAATTCACTAAGAACACAATGACTATGCATTCAGATCACAAGTCTGATTGCAATACCTGCCAGACAGGACAGGGTTAAAAAACAACAAAAAAAAGCAAAAGAAACAACAACCAAAAACACAAAAACAAACAAACGAAAAAAAACCCGACAAGGTACCTGTTTGTATTCATGTAACTTTTGAAGGTTAGCTTCATACCTGAGAGCTGGTACCTTCAAATTCGTCATCCATGGTGCTTCGAAACTCTCACCAGAAATATCCGCTGCCGTACTCATGATCACATGACATAGATGATTCTGATTGGCTGCTCAAATGCTCATTAGAGGCGGAGCATTTTTATAACATTAGTTACCATAGGGCTTTGGAGCGTGATGTAACGGGGTGGGCGTGGAAAGGATTTTGGCCTGATGCGCCATTTTCGTGGTCAAAATAAAGCGCAAGCGAAAAAAGCCCCCCCCCCCCACAAGAGCGGAGCGAAGGCACACACAACAGCCATGGTTCCTATTTGCTGTGTGGTCGGCTGCAATGTTCGATCGCACGACCGGCAAGAGAATAAGCTTGAAAGTGGTTTATCTTTTCATTCTTTCCCAACCTGGAAGCAACATGAGGCAGCTTGTGTATCGGATATTACCAAACGAAGGCATCTATCCTGGATAGTAGCTAGGGTTGCCAACCGTCCCTTAAAAAACGGAATCGTCCCGTATTTAGAAACAAAAGCACACGTCCCGTATTGAGCTAATAAGGGACGCACTTTGTCCCGTAATACAGTGATAATCAAAAGTAGTCTATAACTTTTAATGGAATTAACGCTTTGTTTGAAAACATAATTCCCAGCCCCTCTCCTGCTTTGTGACCAATGAGCTGACAGCACACTTATGACAATTCGAGTATGACAATTCAGATTACCGCTTATCTCATTGGTCGAGGAAAGGTCGCTTACGGAGAAAATACCGGAAGACAACAGATGACCACAACAAGAAGCATGGCCAACAGGGAAACAAACGCCGACACTGCGGTGCAAGTCTCGGACGACAGTACACCTAAAGCTGGGCAGACACTGTGCGATTTCTTCAGTCACGTTATTCAGCTCCTGCTCAAACTGCACGATTGACTCGCAGGGGTTAGAAGTTGGTAGGTCACGATGCAGAGTCTCACACTATACCGCCCGATGCTCTGATGCGACCTGAGTGCTCACACTGTGCCTCCATAACATGAAGGTTATAACAGAAAATCTGTCGCTCGCTCTCCCTCTCTGTCTTTCACTCACACAGACACACCACCACCATCAACTTTGCTAAATTGCTAATGAAAAACATGATCAGGCAGCTGTGATTGAGCAGCAATGTAAATCCAACTATTTTCACGGTTGTTGTGGTCATGATAATTTTGTGATGCCACATCAAAAAGGCTCGGATGAGGTTTCCAAAGTTCTACAAGTTGTGCCTCCATCGCTTGTGTCCAGATCACACGCTGCACAGCCGTGCTGCTCCATTTTTTTCACCGACGTTTACGTGTTTGCGCGTGAGCAGTGTGAATAGCTACGGTGACACCCTCACGAGCGATTGATGGTCGGGAGCTGGTCGTGAGGTGTTAATCACTTCTCGTTACCCCACGTATACTACACGATGCACGATGAAGGCCAAAATCGGTTCGATCACTTAAAAAACGGCTCAAAATGGGCCTAAAACTGCACAGTGTAAGCCCAGCATTAGAGCAGCAATGTTTGTTCCCCTCAGAGAAAGGGAAGAATGGGAAAAGGAAAACACCTGGCTGGAAAAAGTTAATATGGGCATGTGCAGTGAATATCAGTGCTATGTGGCCAGAAGTGATAATATAACTTATTTTGTGTAATAAACAACTGCAAGGATAGATGATTACAACAAATAGATCACTAATACATAAAAGTAATACATATTTTAATAATGATGATGAGTTAAGATGCGTAATCATGGGAACAAGCGGGTTTACAAACGGGAGCAGCTGATTAGCATTAGAAAAGCTGAAATAATACCTCAACTGAAGCCAATTGTACTAAATGCACTAAATGTGCACTGTTACAAGAATATTTTTCTTTCTATTGTTTTCTATTATTTTAAGTTTTCTGCATTTTCATCAGCGTACGAGACTCAGCAGCAGATTAGAATAACAGTTACACATTTAATAAATCACCAAATGAATACACGCAAGAAACGAGCAAACCTGTTCAATCCGAGAATTTGAGTTTGTGTTCCCTCAGCTGCAGACTCGCTGCTGTTTAAATGTTTGAGAGGAAGATTAGATATAAAGAAAACGTCAAACATAGACTCAGTCTGCGTTCACATTTGATATGAGGCCAGGACGGATAATGGCTGTGTCCTGTTTGAAGATCATATATGTAAAATTGTTGTCTGACCTCCGTCGATCCAGCCGCTCAGAGTCCGTGGTTACCATGGTTACTGCATAAGCACCTATAATGTAAACAGCTGACACAGCGGAAACCTACCGGGAGCATGGGTGTTTATGTTTTTCATTGCAAAAGAACTGTCTGTCTATGTTTCAGTGCCCTGGTCTGCCGCAGTTTCCACCAGCCCCACTCCAGTCTCAGCAGTTTAGTGACCTGACTGTTCCATTTTTAACTTTTGGTGTTTCTGCCTATCACAAGATTGATAACTTCAGTCAGCACTGTAGTGCATCATTCTCACATCAGAGGGACATTTGAATACTGTTTTATACAGCATATGACTGGAAGATGAATATCAAGCAGGCATAAGTGTGATGTTTATTGAACTGAGATCTCCTACTGTCATTTCTGTTGCTGGAGATGTCCACTCTAATTTAATTTAATTTAATTTAATTTAATTTAATTAGTTTGCTGCTTTGAATTATATGCAAACATGTCCATGTGGATTATATAAGTTGCTTGAGGAAGAGAAAATATGTTCATCAAAAGAAGACAGTTGAGGTACTCGGGGCATCTAACCAGGATTCCTCCTGGACTCCTAGGTAGGTGAGGTGTTTTTGGCCATGTCCTACTGGGAGGAGGTCTCAGCGGGCTTGGGGAATACTGTGTCCTCCAGGATGAGCTGGAAGGCATGGCTGGGTTGAAGGAAGTCTGTCAAATTGATAAGCAGAGGAAGTGGTGCAGCACCTGGTTCTGTTTGTAGAAGCTCAGATGTAGGGGCAGCCAATCAGATGAAAGCTGGCGTAAATAGAGGAGGGGTTGGGGTGGGGGCTCCAAAAGACTGTAGCATGCAAAACCACTACTTTGTACAATTTCTGTCGTCTACAGACAAAATCATCTTAACTTGTGATCTTGTAAGCTGCTGGTACTTGAGTTGTTTTATGCCTTTGAACAGAGCCTGGTGGGTATTTGGTCCTGCTTCTGGCATCAGTGCTAAGTTACACTAATCCAGCTGCTGGGTGTAATTTGTTATTAACTGGACTAGTTCATTTATCTATCTCTAGTATGCATTTGAAGAACTCATAATCTTCTGTGTTCTCCCTAGCTGCCCTGGGCTTATCCGTGGCCTTCATCTTAAAATTCAGAGACAACATGTTCCATGTGCTGACTGGCCAGTTCACTACTGTTCTGGTCACAGGCCTCTCCCTCTTCCTCTTTGACTTCCACCCTTCGCTGGACTTCTTCCTCCAGGCACCCACGGTCCTGCTGGCCATCTTTATCTACAATGCCAGCTGGCCCAAGGACCTGGAATATAGCCTGCAGCGGGAGAAACTACGGGTCATCAACGGGGAGGTGTTTGAGAGGTCAAGAGGGGTAGGAGACAAACCACAAATCCTCAGTAGTCACGCACACAAGCCCACACACTCCTTTTCCTCACACAACTTCGCTCACCTAACCCCGATGTATATCCACTTCCTCTACTCCCGCCCACATACCAAGTGCTCTGCAGGAAACTTGGCTCTTGTTTCTCTGTAATGTCATTTCTTGAGTGCAAGAGGAAACCTGATTCCCAGCTATGAAAATAGCATCCAGGCTCATGCTGGAGCCTTACTTCATAGAATTCCTTTAGTAGTCAAGTGTTTTTTGATGGAAGAAGCTATTTAACAATACAGTAGTCTGTGGGGATACTATCCTGGAATTCTTTTCATCCCCAGCGTCCTGTTCTGTATTGAAGAAACCCTGTAAATCAGGTGAAATGCCAGGTTTCAGGTGTTTGTTTCTTTGCTAGAGCACTAACAAAAATACCCTCTCCATTGGCAGCCGTGGCTTTAAAATGCACGGTACTTCCCCGGTGTTTTTCGGGGAGTAAATACTGCCCTCCACTTTCTGAAGACAGAAAAAAGATGTGCACAGTGCCTCAATGTCTGCAGATTTGTCCACTGGATTTGATCACTTGTTCATTCATTCTGATGCCTTGTCTCTTTTTTGTGTTGCAGGACAGTGAGGAGCTCGAGCTCCTGACAAAGGCAAATGCAGACAGTGTTTCTGATGAAGAGTCCTTGTAGTAATGATAGAGCTCACTCCCAAGTATCCAGAGGATACTCTGCATCTTTCCTGCTGCTGATATCGAACTGGACAATTGACTGGATGGAACATGGTCACAGATTGTCTGTGAAAGCATTTATTTGAACAGTGATAAGCAGGTAAACGGTGAAAGATACTGTTGATAGATTATATGATAGACTCCTAGAATTAAAAACAAAGTGTTTAATAACAGAATTAGCGAAATGTGTATATTTTGGAAACGTGCCTGTCTGTGGATGACTGCTGTCATTCATATGGGGGAAAGTACCAGCAACGCTGTTTGTTGGAAAATAAGTGATACTTTTGGATTCATTATGGATTCCTTTTATGGACAGTGTATTTCTTTACATGATTCCTGTTGTACATGCTGCTATTTGACTGCTTGCTGGTGCTGGACGTCTAAGGACCAGAAACTGCAGTTTCAGGATTGTTTTGATAATAGATTTGTTTGAAATTGTGGTGATTTTGAATCTTTATCCACACTATGATGAATTCAGTTTGTATTGTACTGTGGAAGAGGCAGTTTATTTTTTTATTTGTTTATTTTCTGAGCCAGAATAAGTGGCATTGACATAATTGCCACTAATGCCTGACTTTCTGTCAGCACCACAAACTCCCTGCCTCTCTTACTTGGGGCTTGAATATTTTCTTGTTAAACTGTAAAATAACATTGTCTAAAGATTGTTGTTTGTGCCATTAAAATCCTCACGTGTGAATGCATTTTCTTGTAAAATAAATGGCAAGTTGTTTTACTTCTGTGCAAGTAATGCAATTTAATACAATTGCTGATGTCTTGTCATAAATTTGTGCATTTATTTAAATACTGAGGTTTTCTGGAGGAAGACCTAAAGGGTACTAGCTGCTCTAACTCCATGTTTTTCTTCTATTACTTTGCACATGCTTGATAGCTGTTTTAGCTCCCTATCAGTTCCTTTAAGCCAACTCTTAGATATTTTACCCACCTGCTAAGTGACTTAGCATTCAGCATGTAGTTTCTTTTGGGCTTGTCTTTGAATGCATGCTTGTCTTGTTCAGTTGGCTTTATTGCAGGCAGAGAAGTGATAGGATTACATGCAATTCTTGCTTCTTTATTCAGGAATTTGACAAAATGACTAAAATCTGGGAACATTCTGTGTTCATCTTGAAACTCTGTCACCGTTCTGTTCCACCGTGCACTTAGCCAATCAGGCAGCTTTGCAGCTATCCTCTGATTTTCCACACAGTCATGCAAAACTTGTAAACCTTGAACATAAGGTATGGCTGACTCAACACTGCTTAGAAAATCTGCAAACTCACGTAGATCTTTAGTGTCTTTGTTGTTAATTTTTGGCCACGACTGAATCTTGTCACGATATGATTTGCCTATCACAAAGGGATCTCCAAACCTGTCGTTGAGTATCTCCCAGGCAGCATGATAAGCGGTGTCTGTTCCAACCAGAAAATGTCCTTCAATAGCCTTCTTCGCTGAACCTCCAACATACTTTCTCAGGAAGAATAGCTTTTCTTGAATTGGCAGATTCTTGCGGTCGACTAATGTTTGAAAAGACAACTTCCAGTCATTATACTGCAGCGGATCACCTGTGAAGACTGGAGGCTCTGGCATTGGGATTCTGTTTGCAGTGATAGCTTCAGCGAGCATCCTTACAAGATCAGTGGAGGGCGTTTCATTTGCACTACGAATTGCTGTTTGAGGGACAGAGGCTTGGAGAGGGGCAGTTTTTTGCGGAGCTCTAACTTGAGATGGGATGAATGGTTTTGAGTTCACATTTGGAAAGCTTGGTTGCGGGAAGTTACTATCTTGTCTTACTTGAGAATGAACAGGAGATTTGTCTTCATCCTCACTGTACACACTTTCAGCATACACCTTCAGTCTTGCTTGTGCTGCATTACGCTTTTGCAATTCTCTCAAAAGTTCCACTTCCTTTCTTTTTTCATCTAACCTTGTCTTTATTGAGGTGCTCTCATTTAGAAATTGAGCTCTTTTCCTTGCATCCTCAACTTCGAGTTCTCTGATTTCTTCCTCACACTGATGCTGTGTTTTCATTATTTTAATGACTTCTTCTGTAGCTGCTACTTCAGCTGCAGCTTCTTGTCTTTGTTGTAGTGTGATCAAAGATGATTGCTTTGACATCCCAGAGATAGACCTTGACTTATATGTGATCCTTGAAGAAGCACTGGATGAACTGCTGTCATACACGGACTCTGAATCAGGCCAGGGTATACTATTTGGATCACCATCTTCTTCTAAAAGGCACCGAGCCTTTGCTCTGGCAGTTTCACTGATAGCCATGCACACATCACATCTTCTGCGGATTTCAATATCAGGACTTTGTATTTTTCTGATCTCATCATGAATGTTACAGATCTCAGTCATACTAGTGTCTATAACACTTACAGCTTCAGGTATTAACTCAATGTCTTTACTCTTCACCATTCTTTTAAATAAGTTTATGTGGTATTTCCACTTCTTGTAAACTCGCTCAAAATTGTTTGTCAAGTCATTTAACTTGGCTTCTTGTAAGGATTGTCCCTTTTCAGTGAGAGTGCGTGTGCGCTGGCTCCTGCGTAAGCTTTCTGACTGTGTGCCTTCAGTAAACATGGAGCACTGTGGGGTTTGTTGAAAACACGCAGTTCTTTGAATCTTTGGGCTGAAGGAAGGACAATACTCGGTGTATATATGCTCAATCAACAATCATTTATTTCGGTACAATTCACAATAAGAGCATTACAACGTCCGGACGGGAGAGATGCCTGCAGAGGTTCGACAGCATGTCTCAAAATGGTGGCAACTTTCACAGACTTTTATAGCTAATCCCAGCCCCCCTCTTTGTCATAAAAGCTGCATCTTCACATGTTTTTCTAATTCTTAGTGAGCCTGGCTCCTGACCTTGCCTCCCTGTCTTTCTGTGTGAAAGTGGAAGGGGGGTAAAGAATGTGGTTTTATCTCTTCTGCCCAGACACCTAGTCTCCCTCTTATGGCCTTCTTCACATGATTCAGCAGTAAAACATTCTCAAGAAAACAGTGTCAGACATTCACAGCTGATCAAGGATACAGAGTAATGCACATTTTGTCTAATGAACTACAAATGATTATGTTTCTTTTATTCAAGAGTATAATAGAGACTAAACTACATACATAGCACACCATTAGAACTAAAGGATAATATATGGCCTGCAGCTGTTAAGCTAATTTACTACCTTGACTACTGGTCATAAAATGGCATATGTTTAACTACTAGTCTTTAACATTCCCTCTTTGATCTCTTATCTTAAGAGATCACTTACAACACGCACTCCAGGGTCACAAGGTCCACGTCTCTCCATTCCTCAGGATCATCCTTTAACAGAGGCATCATTACCCCCCGGCCCTCCGGCCCTGAGGTTACGGCCCTGTCAATAAGACGAACTACTAGTGCTCTGAGGCATGGGATCAAACAACAACCACATGTGGTTAAGACAGCAGTGAAAACAGACAGTGAGACCAAGATTGACATAACAAATCCCTTCCATTGCCCAAAAACAGAAGTCATCCATTCCTCCAGCGGTATGTCGATACCTGAATGTTCATGCATATTATGGGCCAGAGTCCGTAGCCCCTCCAGTGCTCGAGTTACAGAGCCATCCGGAGCTGTATTATTGGGAATAAAAGTACAACACATTTGTCCAAACATTTCACAAACCCCTCCTTTTTCAGCCAGAACCATATCCAGCGCCATCCGGTTCTGCACTGCCATCAGAGAGGTTGGACCTACTTGTTCTGCTAAGCCCTGAATTGCATCACGGGTCAAATTTGACAGTCGGAGAACGTTATAGTGCACATAGTTAATTCTATCTACGTTTTTGTTGGGGGTGACGGGAAACAAGGCAGAAAGTACTGGAATGTTTTCAAAACCGGCTGCTATCTGATCTACTAATTTAAACTCATTTGGAACGCCACGCGGAACACCGATAGAATCTATATATGTGGGTGAATTAACAGTTAAATCAAACGACCAAGATGATCCTTTAGGCCACCCTTGACGTCTGCGCCTAGGTGGTCGTCGCGCATGTCCCTCTACCCTCTCAGAATTATCCTTACCCCCTATTATCAGCAGAGGCGCTCCTAGTCTGACCATGGCACAAACACCAACCGCTTCATTTGGTATTCGCACATGCAGACTCCCACCTCCACAATAATAGTACAAACCGGCTCGAGCCCAAGTACCCACGACCGTGGCGCCCGCACGCGCTGCCTCTCCTCTTCCTGGAAATGTGGCCTCACACCAATCAGCCGGGATCTCTCCAGTGTCATACTCCTGCTCTCCGGGATCATCTGCAGTAAAATTGAAACAAGTATAATTAGCTTTCCTAGGTGTGAATGGTCCGGGAATGGTGTTATTATCTATTGGGGGAAATAAAGCAGATAATGGAGCACATTTTCCTGAATTTACTGCTCTCCGAGTAAGTCGGAGCATGCAATCAAAACCCCAGGGGTCCTCTGGATACAGAGGTGCCGGTTCAATAAATAAACGTGGGCGTGCTGTAGCGCATGCCACACAATCAGACACCTTTTGCTCTTTTGTAGTTTCAATCAGCCAGTCCAACCACAGGTTGCTGTCCACATAGCCTGTGGCACGAGACATCAGCTGTCGGGGTTTCCACTTTGTGTAGTCCATTTTTGTTACCTTAGACACGGAAGGTGGGGCTTTGGTTGATGCGGTGTCGCTGCTAGATAAATTACAGCTTAATGTGGCGTTGTGGCTGGGTAATTTACAGGGTGGATCTTTAAAGTTTATCTTTATTACGCCCCTCGGGTCTTTCCCAAATACATCTACCCCTAACACTAAATAAAACACTTTATCTTCTTTCCGGTACCGCTGCGGTGTAACCTGCCACCCACCAATAGACATTGTAAGTGGATTTTGTGTGTTACTGAAATCACGCTGGATTGCAAACCCCTCCCAACGGCCCCGTGTATCCCATCCTGGGAGGGTGTAACCGGTCACCATGTCCCACTCCTCACACGGGGTGTACCCCGTGGCGGTGGGTTTACCTATAAGACAAGCATTTGTGAATCTTATGTCATGACATGTCCACACTTCGTACCCGCGCCAACTGGTCTGATCCTTTCCACAGTCTATCACGGAACACAGATCAAAAGTGAAGGCTGTGGTGGATCCTCTAACGTAATCCACCTCTATGCCTCCATAATACTCCAAACAAGGATCTGGTTTCTCACCTACATCACGTTCAGAGCTGGTCGCCTCAGGGTCCGCGAGAGGAAGAGGAGGTGGATGAGTTCTGTAACTGGGCAACTCACACAACAGAAAAACAGTAGTTAGCACACCAATAGTGATCATAGCTAACACTCCCATCAGTTTCCAATTCTCCAGAAGCTTCATTTTTGCATTAGACTTTTCCTCCCCCATTTTAATACTTGCTAATAACTTCTAAACTAGAGCTTTAGGCCTACGGCACTTTTTAAATTTTAATTTTGCTGTAGCTAATACTATCTTCTCGTCGGGTGATTCTCGACTTCTTTCTTCAACCTCAGGGGTGGACTACCCTTTGGTCGTTACACAGATCAGGGTATTATTCTGCCCCTTCTATACTAAGATCTGTGTTTTTTGGGGTCACAGCCGTGTCCCCCTTTTTCGCCAAGAGCCTCTCCGATCACCTAGGCCCCTCCGCCGCTGCACACTGGCTCCAGTGGTACCAGGTGTCGCCTTTGCCCTTCAGCTGGACCGCGTGAGAGGTTCGAGTGGTCACCTCGAAAGGTCCTGTCCACCTGGGCTCCTCCCACTTTCGCTTATACACCTTCAGCCACACCCACTTCGCCTCTGGCGTGGTCACCTCCTTTCCTGTTGGATCTCCCACCTGCGTAGTGAAACTAGAGACAAGAGCTTTTAGTGCTTTAAACTGTTTCACATGTTCAGACACTTTTACTTCCTCTCTTAATTCTCTTACACCTGCTGCAGGGCCTGGAAATTGTCTTCCTGTCAGCAGCTCATATGGAGTGAACCCAGTGCGCTGATTAACGGCGCACCTTACACTCATTAAGGCTATGGGAAGAGCATCAACCCAATTCATGTTAGTCTGTGCACAGATTTTTGCCAATTTGTTTTTAAGATTTTGGTTCATTCTCTCCACTTTTCCCTGAGACTGTGGATGGTAAACTGTACCATATCTATGTTGCAACCCCAACATACATTCCACCTCAGCGAGATCTCGATTTTTAAAGTGAGTGCCATTATCTGATCTTACCTTCTCTGGGAATCCATGCCAAGGGACATAATAATTCACCAGACATTTGATCACTGTTTTGCTATCCTCTCTGCGGGTAAGCCACGCCTCTGGCCAACCAGTCAGTCCATCCACACACACCAACAGATATCTACACCCTCGAACAGCGGTTATCATGTCAGTGTAATCAATCACAATTTCCTGGCCTGGTCTTTCTGGCAAAGGAAACTTACCCATTTCTGGTTTCACGGTGGGCTTCGGATTGTGTTGTCCACAAATCAGGCAGGCTCTCACATGTTCCCCTACCAGGTTTTTCATGTAGGGATGCCACCAATGACACAAATCCCTTTCCATCTGGGCCAACAAGAAAATATTCAAGCCCCAAGTAAGAGAGGCAGGGAGTTTGTGGTGCTGACAGAAAGTCAGGCATTAGTGGCAATTATGTCAATGCCACTTATTCTGGCTCAGAAAATAAACAAATAAAAAAATAAACTGCCTCTTCCACAGTACAATACAAACTGAATTCATCATAGTGTGGATAAAGATTCAAAATCACCACAATTTCAAACAAATCTATTATCAAAACAATCCTGAAACTGCAGTTTCTGGTCCTTAGACGTCCAGCACCAGCAAGCAGTCAAATAGCAGCATGTACAACAGGAATCATGTAAAGAAATACACTGTCCATAAAAGGAATCCATAATGAATCCAAAAGTATCACTTATTTTCCAACAAACAGCGTTGCTGGTACTTTCCCCCATATGAATGACAGCAGTCATCCACAGACAGGCACGTTTCCAAAATATACACATTTCGCTAATTCTGTTATTAAACACTTTGTTTTTAATTCTAGGAGTCTATCATATAATCTATCAACAGTATCTTTCACCGTTTACCTGCTTATCACTGTTCAAATAAATGCTTTCACAGACAATCTGTGACCATGTTCCATCCAGTCAATTGTCCAGTTCGATATCAGCAGCAGGAAAGATGCAGAGTATCCTCTGGATACTTGGGAGTGAGCTCTATCATTACTACAAGGACTCTTCATCAGAAACACTGTCTGCATTTGCCTTTGTCAGGAGCTCGAGCTCCTCACTGTCCTGCAACACAAAAAAGAGACAAGGCATCAGAATGAATGAACAAGTGATCAAATCCAGTGGACAAATCTGCAGACATTGAGGCACTGTGCACATCTTTTTTCTGTCTTCAGAAAGTGGAGGGCAGTATTTACTCCCCGAAAAACACCGGGGAAGTACCGTGCATTTTAAAGCCACGGCTGCCAATGGAGAGGGTATTTTTGTTAGTGCTCTAGCAAAGAAACAAACACCTGAAACCTGGCATTTCACCTGATTTACAGGGTTTCTTCAATACAGAACAGGACGCTGGGGATGAAAAGAATTCCAGGATAGTATCCCCACAGACTACTGTATTGTTAAATAGCTTCTTCCATCAAAAAACACTTGACTACTAAAGGAATTCTATGAAGTAAGGCTCCAGCATGAGCCTGGATGCTATTTTCATAGCTGGGAATCAGGTTTCCTCTTGCACTCAAGAAATGACATTACAGAGAAACAAGAGCCAAGTTTCCTGCAGAGCACTTGGTATGTGGGCGGGAGTAGAGGAAGTGGATATACATCGGGGTTAGGTGAGCGAAGTTGTGTGAGGAAAAGGAGTGTGTGGGCTTGTGTGCGTGACTACTGAGGATTTGTGGTTTGTCTCCTACCCCTCTTGACCTCTCAAACACCTCCCCGTTGATGACCCGTAGTTTCTCCCGCTGCAGGCTATATTCCAGGTCCTTGGGCCAGCTGGCATTGTAGATAAAGATGGCCAGCAGGACCGTGGGTGCCTGGAGGAAGAAGTCCAGCGAAGGGTGGAAGTCAAAGAGGAAGAGGGAGAGGCCTGTGACCAGAACAGTAGTGAACTGGCCAGTCAGCACATGGAACATGTTGTCTCTGAATTTTAAGATGAAGGCCACGGATAAGCCCAGGGCAGCTAGGGAGAACACAGAAGATTATGAGTTCTTCAAATGCATACTAGAGATAGATAAATGAACTAGTCCAGTTAATAACAAATTACACCCAGCAGCTGGATTAGTGTAACTTAGCACTGATGCCAGAAGCAGGACCAAATACCCACCAGGCTCTGTTCAAAGGCATAAAACAACTCAAGTACCAGCAGCTTACAAGATCACAAGTTAAGATGATTTTGTCTGTAGACGACAGAAATTGTACAAAGTAGTGGTTTTGCATGCTACAGTCTTTTGGAGCCCCCACCCCAACCCCTCCTCTATTTACGCCAGCTTTCATCTGATTGGCTGCCCCTACATCTGAGCTTCTACAAACAGAACCAGGTGCTGCACCACTTCCTCTGCTTATCAATTTGACAGACTTCCTTCAACCCAGCCATGCCTTCCAGCTCATCCTGGAGGACACAGTATTCCCCAAGCCCGCTGAGACCTCCTCCCAGTAGGACATGGCCAAAAACACCTCACCTACCTAGGAGTCCAGGAGGAATCCTGGTTAGATGCCCCGAGTACCTCAACTGTCTTCTTTTGATGAACATATTTTCTCTTCCTCAAGCAACTTATATAATCCACATGGACATGTTTGCATATAATTCAAAGCAGCAAACTAATTAAATTAAATTAAATTAAATTAAATTAAATTAAATTAAATTAAATTAAATTAAATTAAATTAAATTAGAGTGGACATCTCCAGCAACAGAAATGACAGTAGGAGATCTCAGTTCAATAAACATCACACTTATGCCTGCTTGATATTCATCTTTCAGTCATATGCTGTATAAAACAGTATTCAAATGTCCCTCTGATGTGAGAATGATGCACTACAGTGCTGACTGAAGTTATCAATCTTGTGATAGGCAGAAACACCAAAAGTTAAAAATGGAACAGTCAGGTCACTAAACTGCTGAGACTGGAGTGGGGCTGGTGGAAACTGCGGCAGACCAGGGCACTGAAACATAGACAGACAGTTCTTTTGCAATGAAAAACATAAACACCCATGTTCCCGGTAGGTTTCCGCTGTGTCAGCTGTTTACATTATAGGTGCTTATGCAGTAACCATGGTAACCACGGACTCTGAGCGGCTGGATCGACGGAGGTCAGACAACAATTTTACATATATGATCTTCAAACAGGACACAGCCATTATCCGTCCTGGCCTCATATCAAATGTGAACGCAGACTGAGTCTATGTTTGACGTTTTCTTTATATCTAATCTTCCTCTCAAACATTTAAACAGCAGCGAGTCTGCAGCTGAGGGAACACAAACTCAAATTCTCGGATTGAACAGGTTTGCTCGTTTCTTGCGTGTATTCATTTGGTGATTTATTAAATGTGTAACTGTTATTCTAATCTGCTGCTGAGTCTCGTACGCTGATGAAAATGCAGAAAACACAGATCACGAACACCTGTTCAACCAATCACTTTCATTCCACTTTGATCTGCGACAAACTGACGGTTCATCTCTGTTACAGTGTTGCGTTAGACTGCTATATTTTTTTGTTCTTTATGCTGTAGATTTTCATGTCTCTGGAATAGTTGGCAGTAATAAGGATGATCTTCTGTAAAATCATATTGATATGACCCGTGACATATTCGTACATGTCAGTTAGACTAGTCAGCTGGGAAACTGTTAACTCATAGAGCTGACGATATCGTGGATATGCTGACCTCGCTCCGTGGTGTACAGGGCCGTTTACCCTCATGATTACTATTCACAATAAAAATATTAGCCAAACATCATGAAGTCTGTATGTGTTTCATAGTGTCGAACAACCTTTGTACAGTTAAAGCCAGCAGTTACTACATGACGGAAACACCAACGTTATCTCTTTTATACGTTTATACGCAGGTCACGCTGATTACTGAACAAAAACCCAAAGATCAGCTGTTAATCGAATTTATTTGCTCTCTCTCCTCCTTAAACATGTTTTTAATGTTAGTTATAATTCAGAATTGGCGACTGAAACACGTAGGACACATAAGAACATCAGGAAATAAAACCCCGATAAATATAACCTCAGTAAAAGAAGTCAGTGTCAGCGGGGGTTATTACAGCTGTGTACCAGGGCCTGCGCTTTGTCAGTGGTAATAACAACTTGATTGCTTGCGAGGCGAACGGGTCTATCCTGGGCAGACATCTCCAAAATCATCGAAGCACTTTTGCAAAGAGGCTGTATCTTGACAAACCGACCAGACATATGAAGATTAAATCACTACATTCTCGCTAAAAAAAATATTAAAACAGTATTTGGTGACACACAAACAGGGTTTTTCAAAGTTCAGTTCTGTTAGTTTCCACATGCCGGTTGTTGTGTGCTAAAAACAATGGCCACCAGGCCAAAGCAATGGTTTTGACTCGATCAGTGTTAACCCCGCCTCCTGAGTTTGATGGGTGAGGTTGACAGATAAAATTATTTCATGGTGAGACCTGAAGGAGTCAACTGTGCCAAAATGAATTAATTAAATACACAATTAAATAATTATTTAAATGTGGCAATAATTAATTAAAATGTGAAATAAATAAATAAATAAATAATTAAATGTGTCAATAATTAATTAAATGTGTCATTAATTAATTAAATGTGTCAATAATTAATTAATTAATTACATTTGTTGTAAATATTTATGTAATTAATTATTTCCGATAATTAATTAATTTGTGCATGTAAATGGAGAGTCCTCTTCACACACTGAGGTTAATTATAGAGTTCCACAGGGTTCAGTGCTAGGACCAATTCTGTTTACATTATACATGCTTCCCTTAGGCAGTATCATTAGAAGACATAGCATTCATTTTCACTGCTATGCTGATGACACCCAGCTCTATCTGTCCATGAAGCCAGATAACACACACCAATTAGTTAAACTGCAGGAATGTCTTAAAGACATAAAGACCTGGATGGCCGCTAACTTTCTGCTTCTTAATTCAGATAAAACTGAGGTTATTGTACTCGGCCCTGAAAATCTTAGAAATATGGTATCTAACCAGATTCTTACTCTGGATGGCATTACCTTGGCCTCCAGTAACGCTGTGAGGAACCTTGGAGTCATTTTTGACCAGGATATGTCCTTCAATGCACATATTAAACAAATATGTAAGACTGCGTTCTTCCATTTGCGCAACATCTCTAAAATTAGAAATATCCTGTCTCAGAGTGACGCTGAAAAACTAGTTCATGCATTTATTACTTCCAGGCTGGACTACTGTAATTCATTATTATCAGGATGTCCAAAAAACTCACTGAAAAGCCTTCAGCTAATCCAAAATGCTGCAGCAAGAGTCCTGACAGGGACTAGAAAGAGAGAGCATATTTCTCCTGTTTTGGCTTCCCTTCATTGGCTTCCTGTTAAATCCAGAATTGAATTCAAAATCCTGCTCCTCACATACAAGGTCTTAAATAATCAGGCCCCATCTTATCTTAATGACCTTGTAGTACCATATCACCCTATTAGAGCACTTCGCTCTCGCTCTGCAGGCCTACTTGTTGTTCCTAGAGTATTTAAAAGTAGAATGGGAGGCAGAGCCTTCAGTTTTCAGGCCCCTCTTCTGTGGAACCAGCTTCCAGTTTGGATTCGGGAGACAGACACTATCTCTACTTTTAAGATTAGGCTTAAAACTTTCCTTTTTGCTAAAGCATATAGTTAGGGCTGGACCAGGTGACCCTGAATCCTCCCTTAGTTATGCTGCAATAGATGTAGGCTGCCGGGGGATTCCCATGATGCATTGAGTTTTTCCTTTCCAGTCACCTTTCTCACTCACTATGTATTAATAGACCTCTCTGCATTCAATCATATCTGTTATTAACCTCTGTCTCTCTTCTACAGCATGTCTTTTATCCTGTCTTCCTTCTTTCTCCCCAACCGGTCGTGGCAGAAGGCCGCCCCTCCCTGAGCCTGGTTCTGCCGGAGGTTTCTTCCTGTTAAAAGGGAGTTTTTCCTTCCCACTGTTGCCAAAGTGCTTGCTCATAGGGGGTCATATGATTGTTGGGCTTTTCTCTGTATCTATGAAGCGCCTTGAGGTGACTTTTGTTGTGATTTGGCGCTATATAAATAAAATTGAATTGAATTGAAAATTGAATTGAATCAAGACGTGAGTGTGTGTGGTTCATTTAGGGGACATCTTTACATTTTAGAGTGAAAAAACAGCTTGACTTACATGCTTTCCAAATTCACACCGCATTAATTTAAGTATTCAACAAGTTAATTGATCTACACAGCACGGCCATTCTGTTATGGGGCTGCCCATCACATACTAGCTACTTTTGGCTGCCCCTTTATTATCAATTTTACATGCCTTGATGTGACTGTGGTCTGGCCCTATTTACCTAAACCTGAATTAAATTATTCACAAGTCACTACAACAGGTATACTTGTGTTTAATTTGGTGTATTTGATGCTCTTCCCGACACAGCTGTCAAGGGATTTTTTTTCCTCCTCCTGGTACTTAAATAGGGATCTTTCACTGTTAGGCAAATGTGCAAACCACTACACTATAGAGCCACAGCCTTCACATAATCCTCCTATATTGCTTAGAAAGAGTAAGTCTCTACCTTGACTCTCATGTCAGTGTCTGTGAGGACCATGTAGAACTCCTCGTAGGTCATGCCAAACTCTTTCCTCAGCTCTGTGATCAGATCCTGGTTTACCAGGTCTTCCTGACGAAAGCCCTTCATAGGCTTGTCATTCCCTGGAGAAATAAAGGCACATTAGAAGGATTCAATATCTACTTTCCTACTTTAAAGGGGGTACTAATTTCCCCTTTAAAGAATATCAATTAACTGTTAAAATCAAAGGAACATAACATTTATTGTATTTGGAATCTTAGTGAAATGGTCCAAAAGTCAAATGTAAATCTAATATATTGCCCGGAATATCAGATTGGGAAAATTGGGGAAAGAAGGAAAACTGCACACTATTGGTTAATCTGTCTTCTGTCATGTCTCCCTCCCCTCACTGCCAGTCGGTTGCGGCAGATGGCTGCCTCTCACTGAACCTGAGGTTTCTTCCTGTTCAAAAGGAGTTTTTTCTTTTTCTTCTTCTCACTGTCACCAAGTGATTGCTTGGTGACAGTGAGTCTTCTGAATGTTGTTTTGTTTTTTTGTTTTTTTCCTGACAATTATTCAAATGGTTATGGCTTCAAAAGGCTAGAAAAGTACAGGGCAGATACAAAAACAGCTTAAGGCATGTTACAGTCATATTTCTTAACGTAAAATGAAGAGCAATTGTTTCCCAGTTAATATGCTTACTCCTCTTTTAGTTTAGTTATCTATGCTGATTTCAAAAAACTGCTCCTTTAACAAATTTGTCTGAGAAGTTTAAGAATTAGACTCTTGAGTGAAGAGCAGAACTGAAGCATGCAGGACAAACTGGACAGACAGCAGCTGAGATCTAAAAGGGTTGGATGTCTCAGAAGTCTAATGGAGCTGGTGTTTATGCAGACCAAAGCCTTTAATCATAGCTCCTTCCGTGTGTGTGTGTATGACATACGGACCACAGAACAGTGTGTTCTTGGTGGCTGGTTTGCCCACTCTCTGCTGTGTAATGTGTATGAGCAATCAAGTCAGGAAACCCCCAGTACATGTAGGTGGCAGAAGACAGACTGCACACACAGATATGTACAGCAAACATTCTTTAATATGGTCTATATGCAAAACATACACTTGGCCAGCTAGGCTACAACCCAAAGATGAAGTCACTGTAACCAGAGGAGGGGCAATGCTGAAAGGACCAGCTGTTTGTACATGACCACCCACAGTGCGTTTCTCTCACTTCCAAGGACTCTTATGTTGACTTCCATTTACTTTCTTGAGATTCATTTACATACTGTTGCTTACCTTAACCTAAACTTAAATCAAGCCTTCATAATTAATATGAATGAAGACTTACCAACAGAGGTGGGTCACAACAATGTGACTACATAAAAACATGATGTCTGGATAAAACCTCATCTGCACATTGAGTGACAGACTTAAAAAGCTTAACAAAGAGCAGTTAACACACATCAACCGCAGCCTCTGGTTTGAGACAGCTATAAAATGTCTCAAAATAGAAGCCAAGCACAAATGACGCAGTGCGTCTCACAAAAACAGCAGCAGTTTTGTTGCATTTGAACAAGTAGGTTTTCAAGCACTGTTATAACTGCTCTCTGTGTGCATGTGGGTGTGATGAATTAAATGTCTCCAGCTTACACATCAACTCCGCAGGAGATGATGCACAGGAAAGGTATGCACTCTGGTTTGCTCTCCTGGTACATGTTATACAGACTCCTGTACTTCATAGCTGCTGAACTCATCACATTTTGGATTGGAAGCTGGAGGCATTCCTACCTCTAGCTACAAATAAAGTGTAATTACTAAAATAAGCAACGGTATTATGGTAAATGAGCCGAATCACTGAATTCAGAGGTCAACACTGTTTAGTATCACCTGCACAGAGAAGCACAAAACACTGTGGCTTTGGCAGAGTCGGTGCGCATTCTGGATGTGACTGTGGGAGCAGAGATCTCTGTTGAACACATCTAGTTTGACATAATGTGAGGAAGGTACAAGGACAGGACAGCAGACATGGCAGGAGACACTTTTCCTTGCCAGAGTCTCAGTATGGACAGCACTCACACAACAACATTTCCCTGAAAAATGGTATTTTAAGGCAAATCACATCTACTGTATTCCTAAAAACATTCAAACTTACTTACATTTATGACAGAATGCCTGAGTCTGTTTATTTCAGTACTAAGTAGAGAGCAAGCTTGAGTAGACAACGTGTTAAAGTCAAACTCTCTTGTATTGCAGGGTCTTTAGTATATAAAACAACTTGGGATGGCTGTTGTTGTAAATCGGGGCAATAAAAATAAACCTGGACTAACTGCTTTGTTGTTCTGTGTTTCTAGTTAACTTGTTTGGGTTTTTTTGTTTGTTTTTGTGTGGTGCACAGAAGTTCCCACTGTTGTGTTACTGGTTTAATATTGTTTTCCTCATAGTACATGTGAGTATTCTGTGTTTTCACAAAGTTGAACAGAAAAGCAGCAGCTCTTAAAATGACAGGAAAAGCATTTAGCTGGATCTACGATGACTCTGTCATCCTAAGGAAGATTTACTGACAGCGGAAACATGATTTTGATTTAGAATTACAACCTTTTGCTGGTTAACTGCAGTGTTTTGCTGCATGTAAGGGCTGTTTGGGAAATCCATCTTCAGTGCTGAAAACTTCAAAAATGTTTCAAAATGTTGCAGTTGAGAAATGCTGCACGTCCGGAAAACATCTGCTCCAAATTGAGAGCCACATGAGCTATTCAAAAAAAGTTCCTGGCTGAGCAACTGAAAGACTTGCTACAGTTAATAGCGATTAAGTGGCGCATACCATGTCAAAACAAGGAGCAAAAAAACAAAAATGGATTGAACCCTCTCACACTGCATATGGAACTACTTACCTATCTGATAGTGGTCGATTTTCATGGTGGAGTTGGTCAAAGAGCCAAAAATAGTTATGATAGAGACTTTCCTGATGGCCATCTCACACACAGACTCCAGGTACTCATCCCTCTGCTGAACATACATACTGTTCTCCTCACTGGGGGATGTAATCAGCTGGAGGAAGGGAGGGAGTGGAAACAGGGAGGTTAGAGTATCCTGTGTATGCTGTGACACGTGCGCGCAAATACAGTGTGCTGCAGAGGTGATGTTTACATTAACCTGCAGGCGGACGATGGGGCATATTTTCCCAGCCTGTTCACAGCACCACTGTGATAAGAATCTATACTGGCTGCAAAACAGAGCCGCACAGTCTGTTAGCTCACAGCTGTGCAGTCGGTCAAATACCTGGATGATGGTTGTGCTACCTACCCTACCACTTCACTATAAAGAAGTGACACTGTACAATAAATTGTACAGAGGTGCTTACCTGTTTGTTGACTAGTTTAAAATTAATCAACAATAAATTATTTGTCCTGATGTGAGTCTTTAGAACATTTCAGTACTCTGTCTTGGAAAACAAAGTCTTTCCTTATTGGAGCCGCACCAACTGTAGGTCACTTCCTTCTGCTCCACACTGCCAGCTGCTCAGTGATTCAGAATGGTGTAATGCTCAACTTCCCAACTCAAAACCTATCCAGTTGATCAAAATTTGAAGTCCAGAAAAAAAAAGCACTAATTTCATGTTTGACTAATGAGTTTGGCAGGCACGTCTGTTGGATCACTGATGGCTGTGTCTTTTAATTTCTCTTATAGCTGCATTCATTACTGTAGTGCTGATGTCTTTCTTTAAAGAAACTGTTTGAGATATTAGGGAATTTTGCTTATTTGCTTCCTTGCTGCAAGTTGGATGAAGAGATTGATCCCATTCTCGAGTTTGTTTGGGAAATATATTAAGTTACAGCTATTGGCCAGTTAGCTTAGCATAAAGCTGGCTGATAGTTGTATTTGACAGAAAACTCAGTTAATTACTGAGGAGATATTTAGATTATTACAGAAAGGAGGCAACATCAATTAATTACTGAGGTAATGCTAAATCAGAAATTAAATCACATATCATGCTTCATCTGTTGGAGCCATTTTTTGGCTGGGTGCAGAGAAGTCCATGCTATCTGCTTATCAGGAAGTGGCTGTGTTTGAAATATAATAGGCTAATAATCAACTGTTCCAGATGCCCATAGTCTGACATTTGAATTCATCTGTATTTTGGCAAGAAATCAAATAAGCACTTTGGCCAAAATGTTAAACCTGTCCTCACACTTAGCGATGGTGCTCTGAGTACTGACATTTCCCTCTGGCCAAAGCTCGAAGCCTGGAGTTTTGCCAGGTGAAAGAGCCTCTTATGAACTGTCAATATTATGTCATGCTATTACGTCTCACCAGCAGCCGCCTCCTGTTTTCAAAGTAATCCAGAAAGGAGGCAAGGGCACCCTTTGGTGGTGGCGTTGGCTTTTTAGTGGGCTTTGGATAGTCCACTTTGACGCCTTCTTTCCATTTTTCTTCCCCCAATCTTTCCCTCCTTTCCTGGCTTTCCTCTTCTGTCGGCTTTCTTGGCACCCTTGTCATTCTGTTTCTTCTTCTTGTCATGCTTATCGTGCTTTCCCTTCCTGGTAGGAGTGATAACAGTGATGACTTCTGACTCCTCTGGATTGCTTGCTGTTGGCTTGCTAGGCTCATACTTGTCTTCATACTCGTTAGTCAACACCAGTGCACAAAAGCAGATATTATTTTTCATTTTCTTCACTGATTCAAACATTGTGAGAATGATTTGGTCTTGAGCTGGTGTCGTGGTAAACTTTTCTTTGTACACACAAAAAATGATGGTGAAATGAGTTATGTTGGCTGCTAAACAGCTATTTCATTTGAAAAGCTCCAATGAAAAGCAATTAAAGTAATCAGCAAGAAGTGTGCTGCATATGTACTCATGGATATTATTTATAAATTTATGTAATGTATGGTTTTAGCACTAATATATACCCAGGTGTTTTGTATTCTATAAATAGCAGGAATCTGAAACCCATTAAAATACAAAGTCAATCTATTAAATCTATCTTTAAAATGAATGTTACAGATTACGTTGTCTCCACCGTTCTTCTTCTTGGTGGGTTTGGTCTTTGGGAGTCTGTGTGTGATGGGTAGCTTGCGGCTGTGTGGATCTCTGTTGAGTTTGTCAGTGCGGTTATCTCCAGCTGGGGTGGTTTTCAGTGGGTACCGTTCCCTCTCTGCGGTTGTAGTAGTATGGATCAGCGGCCTTTTTGTGGTGGGTTTTCTGGTTGTCGTTGTAGTTGCCCTGGTTGTTGTAGTAGTCGCAGTGGTGGTCGTGGGCTGGGTTGAAACCCAAGTTAGTAAAAATAAAACAAGTCATTAGTAGGATCAAGAAATTGAAAGCCAAAATTGTGTTTCTACAAGAAACTCATATGCTAGGCAGTGAGACAAATAGAATCAAACGTAGATGGCCAGGTCAAATTTTATCACCTCCTTACTCCTCCAGTTCTAGGGGCGTTATGATAATGATACACAAATCCATACCTTTTCATGTTGAGCATGTGCGTCAAGATTCTAATGGACGTTTTGTTTTTAATACTACAAGGTAACCTACTATCTACTAGACTCAATTTAATTAATACTTATGGCCCAAATGAAGATAATCCACATTTTTATAGAAATTTATTTCTTAAAATTTCAGATTTACAAGGTAAATGTATAATTGCTGGGGATTGCAATTTTCTTTGAACCCACAGAAGGATAAATCGTCAGGCATGGATAACACTTACAATAGAACACTAAAGGTGATCAAACAATTTATGAAGGAGTTCAATATAACCGACATATGGCGCGATCAAAATCCAACCAAATTACAATATTCTTGCTGGTCAGGTACACACAAAGTGTATTCCAGAATAGACTACTTTTTGGCATCAACTGAGCTGGCTCCTTATACAAAAGATATAGTATACAGTATAAGGAAATAATAATATCTGACCATGCAGCCGTTACTTTGACTTTCATAGAGTCAAAACTGATTAAAACTCGAATTGAATGGAGGTTTCAATTGAAGTGGATGCAAGACAAACAGTTTCTTGAGTTTTAGGCAAGCAAATTAATGAATACTTTGAGCACAATTCAAATCAAACATCGGCAAGTGTGAGATGGGACGCTTTCAAGGCATACTTAAGAGGGCAAATTATAAGCTATACTAGTAAGAAAACAAGAGAACGAAACCAAAAGATAAAATATCTGGAATAAAAAAATAAAAATGTTAGAAGAGACCAGCTTTCAATCAGGCCAGAATAAGGAGGACAATGTCAAAGAATTATTACTATTGAGAACGCAATATAACGAAATGACAAGCGAAAAAGCAGCTGTACATTTATTGAGATTAAAGTAACAATCCTATGACCAAGGTGAAAAACCCAGCAAACTCCTGGCTTAGCGTATAAAACAGCAGCAATCTGAAAGGGCAATTACCAAACTTGAAACTTCAAATGGAAATATCATAATAGACCCAATCAAGATAAGCAATGCATTTAAAGTTTTTTATGAAACGCTATATAATTCAGAATGCAACAATGAGGGTGCCCGCAGGATTCACCATTTGTTAGAGTATTTTAAGCTTTTATTGTCATGAAATGCAACTGAGTGATATACTGATAAGTGTTTAATATTTCTGCTTATGCCAAAACGTCTTTTTATCATGAACTCTCTGAACAATGGGCCACCACTGTTCGAGGAGATCACAAGAGATGTGTGCAAATATAACCATCCTTGCAAGAGCTCATTTCTTTAAGTATATTTTAGTTGTCAGCACATAGCAACAGAAGGTTTGCCATAGATAGCGTACAAAGCATTAACCACAATAAGTTGTGAAAACCAGCTGTTATTGTTAGATTAAGTTCCAGGAACTGCATGTTCTCCACCCACGAGTGAAGAGCGTGCAGCTAAGTTCCTGTTTTATCTGTGTGTTTCACTATGTACCATGAGTATAAATAAAGATGTAAGATCTGTGCGGGACGTGAGTCTCTCTGCTGAGCCCTCACCCGTGCACGTTAAAAACTGTTGAAGTGTCTGAGTGTCATTTCTTCACCTGAGTGTTTGATAATTGTTTAATCCCTCACACCATTATCTCCACTTTTATTCCCTTTAGCTATTGAACCTCTGGCAATAGCGGTTAGAACCAGTGGACAAATACAAGGTGTTAAGATTGGTAGAAAGGAGCATAGAATTGCGTTATTTGCTGATGATGTCATATTATTTTTAAAGCAACTAAAAACTTCTGTGTCTGCTGTAAAGGATTTAATAGACCAGTTTGGGGCCTTCTCAGGGTATAAAGTAAATGTAACAAAATCATCATTAATGTTACTTAAACAAGGGCTTTACTGTTAATTCTGAATTCACTCATCTAGGCATTAAAATAAAAGATGTGGTGGTACTTAAATATAATACAATTCTACAGAAAATTTCCAAAGATCTGGAGCGTTGGATAAGTTTACCACTATCTATAAGTGTTCTTAAAATAAATGTATTACCTAAACTCTTGTATATGTTTCAGAATGTCCCACTGGCTCCTCCTGCTGGATTGTTTACCAAACTAGCGTCATTAATCGGAGAGTTTATTTGGAACAAGAAGCATCCCCGCATTTGTTTGTCTTTGTTGTATCTTGCCTTTGATACAGGGGGGTTGAAATGCCCCAACTTTTACTGGTACTATCTGGCTATTCATCTAAGGACAATAATGTTTTATTTTTCATCCCCAAAACACCCCGTCTTGGGTGGGGATGGAAGAAAATTCTCTTAAAATGCCATTAAACTTGTACTTATACTCTGCACAGCCAAAACAATTAAAGAAAGAAACAAATAATCCTATAGTCCGAAATATGATTGAAGTTTGGTTTACAATAAAAGAAATTTTGAATATTAAGAATAATCTCTCTCATTTTAGTCCTATTTGGGGAAAATGCCTTATTTGCACCAGGAAATGTGGCAGATAAAGGTGTTAGGAAAGTGGGTGATCTTTTTTGTGATGGAATAATGGTTCCATTTGAGGATTTAGCCTGAAAATTTCAAATCCTCCAAAAACACTTCTTTAAGCATTTACAGATTAGAAGCTTCATTTCTTTCATGCAAAATCAGTCTCCCAACCTTCCCCAGTTAACTAATTTAGAGGAGTTAATGGTGGAGGGGAAAATGGTAACAAAGGCTTAATTTCAACATTCTATAACTGGATTGTCTCTGCCTCCCCAGAAACATCAGTTTCTAAGTTATAATCTTGGAGAAATGACCTAAATATTAATATTTCTGAGGAGACATGGAAGTCAATTTGCTTAAAATGACCCCAGGTATTTAAACTCATTTACCTTTAATACCTTTACTCCTTGCATATTTCAGATGAGCTGACCATCTGATGTAAAAGAATACATATTTTGGTCAAGGCATTGAAACCGAGGACAATTTTGACCTTTTCCGTGGCCACCTGGTGAATCATTTGTCCTAAATGTTCTGCTTCATCTTTTGAATCGTCTTTTGATCCATCCTGTGTGGGTTTGCTATCATTTGTCCCAGTTTGTCCCTGATGCTGTCAGATGTGTTTGATGGATAGATTGTGGAAGCAGTGAAACTGAGGATGAATTTCACCTCTCTTTGTGGCACAGGACACCCAGTTTTGTTTTTCATGGCTACCTTAGGAATCCTTTTACGTTCTTGTTCTTCCTCCTCTTCTGAATAGCCTTCAGATTCATCCTGTGTGGGTTTCCAGTCATATATATATATATATATATATATATATATATATATATATATATATACATACATATACAGTTGTGGTCAAAAGTTTACATACACTTGTAAACAATATAATATAATGGCTCTACCGAGTGTCCCGTTATTTCTAAAACTCTGATTTTTCTCTGATAGAGTGATTGGAACAGATACTTCTTTGTCACAAAAAACATTCATGAAGTTTGGTTCTTTAATGACTCTATTATGGGTTAACAGAAAAAAGTGATCACATCTGCTGGGTCAAAAATATACATACAGCAACATGAATTAGCAATTTTGGTGACTTAGAAAGTTGTCAGTGAACTGAGCTTCATAGCATGGCCTCTTAACTTCTTGTGAGTGATTATGAGTGACGACAGCTGGTGACTTCTCTTAGACCAGTTAAATAGGGCTCATTGGATACAAACGCCCACAAATGCTACAATGGGAAAGTCAAAGGAGCTCAGCATGGATCTGAAAAAGTGAATTATTGACTTGAACAAGTCAGGAAAGTCACTTGGGGCCATTTCAAAGCAGCTGCATGTCCCAAGAGCAACAGTGCAAACAATTGTTTGTAAGTATAAAGTGCATGGCACTGTTTCGTCACTGCCAAGATCAGGAAGAGAACGCAAGCTATCACCTGCTGCTGAGAGAAAATTGGTCAGGAGGGTAAAGAGTCAACCAAGAATCACCAAAAGGCAGATCTGCCAAGAATTAGAAGCTGCTGGAACACAGGTGTCATTGTCCACAGTTAAACGTGTTTTGCGTCTCCATGGACTGAGAGGCTGCCGTGCAAGAAGGAAGCCCTTGCTCCAAAAGCGGCACCTTAAGGCTCGACTGAAGTTTGCTGCTGATCACATGGACAAAGATAAGACCTTCTGGAGGAAAGTTCTGTGGTCAGACTAAACAAAAATCGAGCTTTTTGGCCACAATGCCCAGCGATATGTTTGGAGGAGAAAAGGTGAGGCCTTTGACCCCAAGAACACCATGCCTACAATAAAGCATGGTGGTGGGAGTATTATGCTGTGGGGCTGTTTTGCTGCCAATGGAACTGGTGCTTTACAGAGAGTAAATGGGACAATGAAGAAGGAGGATTACCTTCACATTCTTCAACATAGCCTAAAATCATCAGCATGAAGGTTGGGTCTTGGGCGCAGTTGGGTGTTCCAACAGGACAATGACCCCAAACACACATCAAAAGTGGTAAAGAAATGGCTAAATCAGGCTAGAATAAGGGTTTTAGAATGGCCTTCCCAAAGTCCTGACTTAAACCCCATTGAAAACACGTGGACAATGCTGAAGAAACAAGTCCATGTCAGAAAGCCATCAAATTTAACTGAACTGCACCAATTCTGTCAAGAGGAGTGGTCAAAGATTCAACCAGAAGCTTGTGGATGGCTACCAAAAGCGCCTAATTGAAGTGAAAATGGCTAAGGGACATGTAACCAAATATTAGCACTGCTGTATGTATATTTTTGACCCAGCAGATGTGATCACTTTTTTCTGTTAACCCATAATAAAGTCATTAAAGAACCAAACTTCATGAATGTTTTTTGTGACAAAGAAGTATCTGTTCCAATCACTCTATCAGAGAAAAATCAGAGTTTTAGAAATAACGGGACACTCGGTAGAGCCATTATATTATATTGTTTACAAGTGTATGTAAACTTTTGACCACAACTGTATATATATGTATGTATATATATGTATATATATATATATATATATATATATATATATATATATATATATATATATATATATATATATATGACTGGAAACCCACACAGGATGAATCTGAAGGCTATTCAGAAGAGGAGGAAGAACAAGAACGTAAAAGGATTCCTAAGGTAGCCATGAAAAACAAAACTGGGTGTCCTGTGCCACAAAGAGAGGTGAAATTCATCCTCAGTTTCACTGCTTCCACAATCTATCCATCAAACACATCTGACAGCATCAGGGACAAACTGGGACAAATGATAGCAAACCCACACAGGATGGATCAAAAGACGATTCAAAAGATGAAGCAGAACATTTAGGACAAATGATTCACCAGGTGGCCACGGAAAAGGTCAAAATTGTCCTCGGTTTCAATGCCTTGACCAAAATATGTATTCTTTTACATCAGATGGTCAGCTCATCTGAAATATGCAAGGAGTAAAGGTATTAAAGGTAAATGAGTTTAAATACCTGGGGTCATTTTAAGCAAATTGACTTCCATGTCTCCTCAGAAATATTAATATTTAGGTCATTTCTCCAAGATTATAACTTAGAAACTGATGTTTCTGGGGAGGCAGAGACAATCCAGTTATAGAATGTTGAAATTAAGCCTTTGTTACCATTTTCCCCTCCACCATTAACTCCTCTAAATTAGTTAACTGGGGAAGGTTGGGAGACTGATTTTGCATGAAAGAAATGAAGCTTCTAATCTGTAAATGCTTAAAGAAGTGTTTTTGGAGGATTTGAAATTTTCAGGCTAAATCCTCAAATGGAACCATTATTCCATCACAAAAAAGATCACCCACTTTCCTAACACCTTTATCTGCCACATTTCCTGGTGCAAATAAGGCATTTTCCCCAAATAGGACTAAAATGAGAGAGATTATTCTTAATATTCAAAATTTCTTTTATTGTAAACCAAACTTCAATCATATTTCGGACTATAGGATTATTTGTTTCTTTCTTTAATTGTTTTGGCTGTGCAGAGTATAAGTACAAGTTTAATGGCATTTTAAGAGAATTTTCTTCCATCCCCACCCAAGACGGGGTGTTTTGGGGATGAAAAATAAAACATTATTGTCCTTAGATGAATAGCCAGATAGTACCAGTAAAAGTTGGGGCATTTCAACCCCCCTGTATCAAAGGCAAGATACAACAAAGACAAACAAATGCGGGGATGCTTCTTGTTCCAAATAAACTCTCCGATTAATGACGCTAGTTTGGTAAACAATCCAGCAGGAGGAGCCAGTGGGACATTCTGAAACATATACAAGAGTTTAGGTAATACATTTATTTTAAGAACACTTATAGATAGTGGTAAACTTATCCAACGCTCCAGATCTTTGGAAATTTTCTGTAGAATTGTATTATATTTAAGTACCACCACATCTTTTATTTTAATGCCTAGATGAGTGAATTCAGAATTAACAGTAAAGCCCTTGTTTAAGTAACATTAATGATGATTTTGTTACATTTACTTTATACCCTGAGAAGGCCCCAAACTGGTCTATTAAATCCTTTACAGCAGACACAGAAGTTTTTAGTTGCTTTAAAAATAATATGACATCATCAGCAAATAACGCAATTCTATGCTCCTTTCTACCAATCTTAACACCTTGTATTTGTCCACTGGTTCTAACCGCTATTGCCAGAGGTTCAATAGCTAAAGGGAATAAAAGTGGAGATAATGGTGTGAGGGATTAAACAATTATCAAACACTCAGGTGAAGAAATGACACTCAGACACTTCAACAGTTTTTAACGTGCACGGGTGAGGGCTCAGCAGAGAGACTCACGTCCCGCACAGATCTTACATCTTTATTTATACTCATGGTACATAGTGAAACACACAGATAAAACAGGAACTTAGCTGCACGCTCTTCACTCGTGGGTGGAGAACATGCAGTTCCTGGAACTTAATCTAACAATAACAGCTGGTTTTCACAACTTATTGTGGTTAATGCTTTGTACGCTATCTATGGCAAACCTTCTGTTGCTATGTGCTGACAACTAAAATATACTTAAAGAAATGAGCTCTTGCAAGGATGGTTATATTTGCACACATCTCTTGTGATCTCCTCGAACAGTGGTGGCCCATTGTTCAGAGAGTTCATGATAAAAAGACGTTTTGGCATAAGCAGAAATATTAAACACTTATCAGTATATCACTCAGTTGCATTTCATGACAATAAAAGCTTAAAATACTCTAACAAATGGTGAATCCTGCGGGCACCCTCATTGTTGCATTCTGAATTATATAGCGTTTCATAAAAAACTTTAAATGCATTGCTTATCTTGATTGGGTCTATTATGATATTTCCATTTGAAGTTTCAAGTTTGGTAATTGCCCTTTCAGATTGCTGCTGTTTTATACGCTAAGCCAGGAGTTTGCTGGGTTTTTCACCTTGGTCATAGGATTGTTACTTTAATCTCAATAAATGTACAGCTGCTTTTTCGCTTGTCATTTCGTTATATTGCGTTCTCAATAGTAATAATTCTTTGACATTGTCCTCCTTATTCTGGCCTGATTGAAAGCTGGTCTCTTCTAACATTTTTATTTTTTTATTCCAGATATTTTATCTTTTGGTTTCGTTCTCTTGTTTTCTTACTAGTATAGCTTATAATTTGCCCTCTTAAGTATGCCTTGAAAGCGTCCCATCTCACACTTGCCGATGTTTGATTTGAATTGTGCTCAAAGTATTCATTAATTTGCTTGCCTAAAACTCAAGAAACTGTTTGTCTTGCATCCACTTCAATTGAAACCTCCATTCAATTCGAGTTTTAATCAGTTTTGACTCTATGAAAGTCAAAGTAACGGCTGCATGGTCAGATATTATTATTTCCTTATACTGTATACTATATCTTTTGTATAAGGAGCCAGCTCAGTTGATGCCAAAAAGTAGTCTATTCTGGAATACACTTTGTGTGTACCTGACCAGCAAGAATATTGTAATTTGGTTGGATTTTGATCGCGCCATATGTCGGTTATATTGAACTCCTTCATAAATTGTTTGATCACCTTTAGTGTTCTATTGTAAGTGTTATCCATGCCTGACGATTTATCCTTCTGTGGGTTCAAAGAAAATTGCAATCCCCAGCAATTATACATTTACCTTGTAAATCTGAAATTTTAAGAAATAAATTTCTATAAAAATGTGGATTATCTTCATTTGGGCCATAAGTATTAATTAAATTGAGTCTAGTAGATAGTAGGTTACCTTGTAGTATTAAAAACAAAACGTCCATTAGAATCTTGACGCACATGCTCAACATGAAAAGGTATGGATTTGTGTATCATTATCATAACGCCCCTAGAACTGGAGGAGTAAGGAGGTGATAAAATTTGACCTGGCCATCTACGTTTGATTCTATTTGTCTCACTGCCTAGCATATGAGTTTCTTGTAGAAACACAATTTTGGCTTTCAATTTCTTGATCCTACTAATGACTTGTTTTATTTTTACTAACTTGGGTTTCAACCCAGCCCACGACCACCACTGCGACTACTACAACAACCAGGGCAACTACAACGACAACCAGAAAACCCACCACAAAAAGGCCGCTGATCCATACTACTACAACCGCAGAGAGGGAACGGTACCCACCGAAAACCACCCCAGCTGGAGATAACCGCACTGACAAACTCAACAGAGATCCACACAGCCGCAAGCTACCCATCACACACAGACTCCCAAAGACCAAACCCACCAAGAAGAAGAACGGTGGAGACAACGTAATCTGTAACATTCATTTTAAAGATAGATTTAATAGATTGACTTTGTATTTTAATGGGTTTCAGATTCCTGCTATTTATAGAATACAAAACACCTGGGTATATATTAGTGCTAAAACCATACATTACATAAATTTATAAATAATATCCATGAGTACATATGCAGCACACTTCTTGCTGATTACTTTAATTGCTTTTCATTGGAGCTTTTCAAATGAAATAGCTGTTTAGCAGCCAACATAACTCATTTCACCATCATTTTTTGTGTGTACAAAGAAAAGTTTACCACGACACCAGCTCAAGACCAAATCATTCTCACAATGTTTGAATCAGTGAAGAAAATGAAAAATAATATCTGCTTTTGTGCACTGGTGTTGACTAACGAGTATGAAGACAAGTATGAGCCTAGCAAGCCAACAGCAAGCAATCCAGAGGAGTCAGAAGTCATCACTGTTATCACTCCTACCAGGAAGGGAAAGCACGATAAGCATGACAAGAAGAAGAAACAGAATGACAAGGGTGCCAAGAAAGCCGACAGAAGAGGAAAGCCAGGAAAGGAGGGAAAGATTGGGGGAAGAAAAATGGAAAGAAGGCGTCAAAGTGGACTATCCAAAGCCCACTAAAAAGCCAACGCCACCACCAAAGGGTGCCCTTGCCTCCTTTCTGGATTACTTTGAAAACAGGAGGCGGCTGCTGGTGAGACGTAATAGCATGACATAATATTGACAGTTCATAAGAGGCTCTTTCACCTGGCAAAACTCCAGGCTTCGAGCTTTGGCCAGAGGGAAATGTCAGTACTCAGAGCACCATCGCTAAGTGTGAGGACAGGTTTAACATTTTGGCCAAAGTGCTTATTTGATTTCTTGCCAAAATACAGATGAATTCAAATGTCAGACTATGGGCATCTGGAACAGTTGATTATTAGCCTATTATATTTCAAACACAGCCACTTCCTGATAAGCAGATAGCATGGACTTCTCTGCACCCAGCCAAAAAATGGCTCCAACAGATGAAGCATGATATGTGATTTAATTTCTGATTTAGCATTACCTCAGTAATTAATTGATGTTGCCTCCTTTCTGTAATAATCTAAATATCTCCTCAGTAATTAACTGAGTTTTCTGTCAAATACAACTATCAGCCAGCTTTATGCTAAGCTAACTGGCCAATAGCTGTAACTTAATATATTTCCCAAACAAACTCGAGAATGGGATCAATCTCTTCATCCAACTTGCAGCAAGGAAGCAAATAAGCAAAATTCCCTAATATCTCAAACAGTTTCTTTAAAGAAAGACATCAGCACTACAGTAATGAATGCAGCTATAAGAGAAATTAAAAGACACAGCCATCAGTGATCCAACAGACGTGCCTGCCAAACTCATTAGTCAAACATGAAATTAGTGCTTTTTTTTTCTGGACTTCAAATTTTGATCAACTGGATAGGTTTTGAGTTGGGAAGTTGAGCATTACACCATTCTGAATCACTGAGCAGCTGGCAGTGTGGAGCAGAAGGAAGTGACCTACAGTTGGTGCGGCTCCAATAAGGAAAGACTTTGTTTTCCAAGACAGAGTACTGAAATGTTCTAAAGACTCACATCAGGACAAATAATTTATTGTTGATTAATTTTAAACTAGTCAACAAACAGGTAAGCACCTCTGTACAATTTATTGTACAGTGTCACTTCTTTATAGTGAAGTGGTAGGGTAGGTAGCACAACCATCATCCAGGTATTTGACCGACTGCACAGCTGTGAGCTAACAGACTGTGCGGCTCTGTTTTGCAGCCAGTATAGATTCTTATCACAGTGGTGCTGTGAACAGGCTGGGAAAATATGCCCCATCGTCCGCCTGCAGGTTAATGTAAACATCACCTCTGCAGCACACTGTATTTGCGCGCACGTGTCACAGCATACACAGGATACTCTAACCTCCCTGTTTCCACTCCCTCCCTTCCTCCAGCTGATTACATCCCCCAGTGAGGAGAACAGTATGTATGTTCAGCAGAGGGATGAGTACCTGGAGTCTGTGTGTGAGATGGCCATCAGGAAAGTCTCTATCATAACTATTTTTGGCTCTTTGACCAACTCCACCATGAAAATCGACCACTATCAGATAGGTAAGTAGTTCCATATGCAGTGTGAGAGGGTTCAATCCATTTTTGTTTTTTTGCTCCTTGTTTTGACATGGTATGCGCCACTTAATCGCTATTAACTGTAGCAAGTCTTTCAGTTGCTCAGCCAGGAACTTTTTTTGAATAGCTCATGTGGCTCTCAATTTGGAGCAGATGTTTTCCGGACGTGCAGCATTTCTCAACTGCAACATTTTGAAACATTTTTGAAGTTTTCAGCACTGAAGATGGATTTCCCAAACAGCCCTTACATGCAGCAAAACACTGCAGTTAACCAGCAAAAGGTTGTAATTCTAAATCAAAATCATGTTTCCGCTGTCAGTAAATCTTCCTTAGGATGACAGAGTCATCGTAGATCCAGCTAAATGCTTTTCCTGTCATTTTAAGAGCTGCTGCTTTTCTGTTCAACTTTGTGAAAACACAGAATACTCACATGTACTATGAGGAAAACAATATTAAACCAGTAACACAACAGTGGGAACTTCTGTGCACCACACAAAAACAAACAAAAAAACCCAAACAAGTTAACTAGAAACACAGAACAACAAAGCAGTTAGTCCAGGTTTATTTTTATTGCCCCGATTTACAACAACAGCCATCCCAAGTTGTTTTATATACTAAAGACCCTGCAATACAAGAGAGTTTGACTTTAACACGTTGTCTACTCAAGCTTGCTCTCTACTTAGTACTGAAATAAACAGACTCAGGCATTCTGTCATAAATGTAAGTAAGTTTGAATGTTTTTAGGAATACAGTAGATGTGATTTGCCTTAAAATACCATTTTTCAGGGAAATGTTGTTGTGTGAGTGCTGTCCATACTGAGACTCTGGCAAGGAAAAGTGTCTCCTGCCATGTCTGCTGTCCTGTCCTTGTACCTTCCTCACATTATGTCAAACTAGATGTGTTCAACAGAGATCTCTGCTCCCACAGTCACATCCAGAATGCGCACCGACTCTGCCAAAGCCACAGTGTTTTGTGCTTCTCTGTGCAGGTGATACTAAACAGTGTTGACCTCTGAATTCAGTGATTCGGCTCATTTACCATAATACCGTTGCTTATTTTAGTAATTACACTTTATTTGTAGCTAGAGGTAGGAATGCCTCCAGCTTCCAATCCAAAATGTGATGAGTTCAGCAGCTATGAAGTACAGGAGTCTGTATAACATGTACCAGGAGAGCAAACCAGAGTGCATACCTTTCCTGTGCATCATCTCCTGCGGAGTTGATGTGTAAGCTGGAGACATTTAATTCATCACACCCACATGCACACAGAGAGCAGTTATAACAGTGCTTGAAAACCTACTTGTTCAAATGCAACAAAACTGCTGCTGTTTTTGTGAGACGCACTGCGTCATTTGTGCTTGGCTTCTATTTTGAGACATTTTATAGCTGTCTCAAACCAGAGGCTGCGGTTGATGTGTGTTAACTGCTCTTTGTTAAGCTTTTTAAGTCTGTCACTCAATGTGCAGATGAGGTTTTATCCAGACATCATGTTTTTATGTAGTCACATTGTTGTGACCCACCTCTGTTGGTAAGTCTTCATTCATATTAATTATGAAGGCTTGATTTAAGTTTAGGTTAAGGTAAGCAACAGTATGTAAATGAATCTCAAGAAAGTAAATGGAAGTCAACATAAGAGTCCTTGGAAGTGAGAGAAACGCACTGTGGGTGGTCATGTACAAACAGCTGGTCCTTTCAGCATTGCCCCTCCTCTGGTTACAGTGACTTCATCTTTGGGTTGTAGCCTAGCTGGCCAAGTGTATGTTTTGCATATAGACCATATTAAAGAATGTTTGCTGTACATATCTGTGTGTGCAGTCTGTCTTCTGCCACCTACATGTACTGGGGGTTTCCTGACTTGATTGCTCATACACATTACACAGCAGAGAGTGGGCAAACCAGCCACCAAGAACACACTGTTCTGTGGTCCGTATGTCATACACACACACACGGAAGGAGCTATGATTAAAGGCTTTGGTCTGCATAAACACCAGCTCCATTAGACTTCTGAGACATCCAACCCTTTTAGATCTCAGCTGCTGTCTGTCCAGTTTGTCCTGCATGCTTCAGTTCTGCTCTTCACTCAAGAGTCTAATTCTTAAACTTCTCAGACAAATTTGTTAAAGGAGCAGTTTTTTGAAATCAGCATAGATAACTAAACTAAAAGAGGAGTAAGCATATTAACTGGGAAACAATTGCTCTTCATTTTACGTTAAGAAATATGACTGTAACATGCCTTAAGCTGTTTTTGTATCTGCCCTGTACTTTTCTAGCCTTTTGAAGCCATAACCATTTGAATAATTGTCAGGAAAAAAACAAAAAAACAAAACAACATTCAGAAGACTCACTGTCACCAAGCAATCACTTGGTGACAGTGAGAAGAAGAAAAAGAAAAAACTCCTTTTGAACAGGAAGAAACCTCAGGTTCAGTGAGAGGCAGCCATCTGCCGCAACCGACTGGCAGTGAGGGGAGGGAGACATGACAGAAGACAGATTAACCAATAGTGTGCAGTTTTCCTTCTTTCCCCAATTTTCCCAATCTGATATTCCGGGCAATATATTAGATTTACATTTGACTTTTGGACCATTTCACTAAGATTCCAAATACAATAAATGTTATGTTCCTTTGATTTTAACAGTTAATTGATATTCTTTAAAGGGGAAATTAGTACCCCCTTTAAAGTAGGAAAGTAGATATTGAATCCTTCTAATGTGCCTTTATTTCTCCAGGGAATGACAAGCCTATGAAGGGCTTTCGTCAGGAAGACCTGGTAAACCAGGATCTGATCACAGAGCTGAGGAAAGAGTTTGGCATGACCTACGAGGAGTTCTACATGGTCCTCACAGACACTGACATGAGAGTCAAGGTAGAGACTTACTCTTTCTAAGCAATATAGGAGGATTATGTGAAGGCTGTGGCTCTATAGTGTAGTGGTTTGCACATTTGCCTAACAGTGAAAGATCCCTATTTAAGTACCAGGAGGAGGAAAAAAAATCCCTTGACAGCTGTGTCGGGAAGAGCATCAAATACACCAAATTAAACACAAGTATACCTGTTGTAGTGACTTGTGAATAATTTAATTCAGGTTTAGGTAAATAGGGCCAGACCACAGTCACATCAAGGCATGTAAAATTGATAATAAAGGGGCAGCCAAAAGTAGCTAGTATGTGATGGGCAGCCCCATAACAGAATGGCCGTGCTGTGTAGATCAATTAACTTGTTGAATACTTAAATTAATGCGGTGTGAATTTGGAAAGCATGTAAGTCAAGCTGTTTTTTCACTCTAAAATGTAAAGATGTCCCCTAAATGAACCACACACACTCACGTCTTGATTCAATTCAATTTTCAATTCAATTCAATTTTATTTATATAGCGCCAAATCACAACAAAAGTCACCTCAAGGCGCTTCATAGATACAGAGAAAAGCCCAACAATCATATGACCCCCTATGAGCAAGCACTTTGGCAACAGTGGGAAGGAAAAACTCCCTTTTAACAGGAAGAAACCTCCGGCAGAACCAGGCTCAGGGAGGGGCGGCCTTCTGCCACGACCGGTTGGGGAGAAAGAAGGAAGACAGGATAAAAGACATGCTGTAGAAGAGAGACAGAGGTTAATAACAGATATGATTGAATGCAGAGAGGTCTATTAATACATAGTGAGTGAGAAAGGTGACTGGAAAGGAAAAACTCAATGCATCATGGGAATCCCCCGGCAGCCTACATCTATTGCAGCATAACTAAGGGAGGATTCAGGGTCACCTGGTCCAGCCCTAACTATATGCTTTAGCAAAAAGGAAAGTTTTAAGCCTAATCTTAAAAGTAGAGATAGTGTCTGTCTCCCGAATCCAAACTGGAAGCTGGTTCCACAGAAGAGGGGCCTGAAAACTGAAGGCTCTGCCTCCCATTCTACTTTTAAATACTCTAGGAACAACAAGTAGGCCTGCAGAGCGAGAGCGAAGTGCTCTAATAGGGTGATATGGTACTACAAGGTCATTAAGATAAGATGGGGCCTGATTATTTAAGACCTTGTATGTGAGGAGCAGGATTTTGAATTCAATTCTGGATTTAACAGGAAGCCAATGAAGGGAAGCCAAAACAGGAGAAATATGCTCTCTCTTTCTAGTCCCTGTCAGGACTCTTGCTGCAGCATTTTGGATTAGCTGAAGGCTTTTCAGTGAGTTTTTTGGACATCCTGATAATAATGAATTACAGTAGTCCAGCCTGGAAGTAATAAATGCATGAACTAGTTTTTCAGCGTCACTCTGAGACAGGATATTTCTAATTTTAGAGATGTTGCGCAAATGGAAGAACGCAGTCTTACATATTTGTTTAATATGTGCATTGAAGGACATATCCTGGTCAAAAATGACTCCAAGGTTCCTCACAGCGTTACTGGAGGCCAAGGTAATGCCATCCAGAGTAAGAATCTGGTTAGATACCATATTTCTAAGATTTTCAGGGCCGAGTACAATAACCTCAGTTTTATCTGAATTAAGAAGCAGAAAGTTAGCGGCCATCCAGGTCTTTATGTCTTTAAGACATTCCTGCAGTTTAACTAATTGGTGTGTGTTATCTGGCTTCATGGACAGATAGAGCTGGGTGTCATCAGCATAGCAGTGAAAATGAATGCTATGTCTTCTAATGATACTGCCTAAGGGAAGCATGTATAATGTAAACAGAATTGGTCCTAGCACTGAACCCTGTGGAACTCTATAATTAACCTCAGTGTGTGAAGAGGACTCTCCATTTACATGCACAAATTAATTAATTATCGGAAATAATTAATTACATAAATATTTACAACAAATGTAATTAATTAATTAATTATTGACACATTTAATTAATTAATGACACATTTAATTAATTATTGACACATTTAATTATTTATTTATTTATTTATTTCACATTTTAATTAATTATTGCCACATTTAAATAATTATTTAATTGTGTATTTAATTAATTCATTTTGGCACAGTTGACTCCTTCAGGTCTCACCATGAAATAATTTTATCTGTCAACCTCACCCATCAAACTCAGGAGGCGGGGTTAACACTGATCGAGTCAAAACCATTGCTTTGGCCTGGTGGCCATTGTTTTTAGCACACAACAACCGGCATGTGGAAACTAACAGAACTGAACTTTGAAAAACCCTGTTTGTGTGTCACCAAATACTGTTTTAATATTTTTTTTAGCGAGAATGTAGTGATTTAATCTTCATATGTCTGGTCGGTTTGTCAAGATACAGCCTCTTTGCAAAAGTGCTTCGATGATTTTGGAGATGTCTGCCCAGGATAGACCCGTTCGCCTCGCAAGCAATCAAGTTATTACCACTGACAAAGCGCAGGCCCTGGTACACAGCTGTAATAACCCCCGCTGACACTGACTTCTTTTACTGAGGTTATATTTATCGGGGTTTTATTTCCTGATGTTCTTATGTGTCCTACGTGTTTCAGTCGCCAATTCTGAATTATAACTAACATTAAAAACATGTTTAAGGAGGAGAGAGAGCAAATAAATTCGATTAACAGCTGATCTTTGGGTTTTTGTTCAGTAATCAGCGTGACCTGCGTATAAACGTATAAAAGAGATAACGTTGGTGTTTCCGTCATGTAGTAACTGCTGGCTTTAACTGTACAAAGGTTGTTCGACACTATGAAACACATACAGACTTCATGATGTTCGGCTAATATTTTTATTGTGAATAGTAATCATGAGGGTAAACGGCCCTGTACACCACGGAGCGAGGTCAGCATATCCACGATATCGTCAGCTCTATGAGTTAACAGTTTCCCAGCTGACTAGTCTAACTGACATGTACGAATATGTCACGGGTCATATCAATATGATTTTACAGAAGATCATCCTTATTACTGCCAACTATTCCAGAGACATGAAAATCTACAGCATAAAGAACAAAAAAATATAGCAGTCTAACGCAACACTGTAACAGAGATGAACCGTCAGTTTGTCGCAGATCAAAGTGGAATGAAAGTGATTGGTTGAACAGGTGTTCGTGATCTGTGTTTTCTGCATTTTCATCAGCGTACGAGACTCAGCAGCAGATTAGAATAACAGTTACACATTTAATAAATCACCAAATGAATACACGCAAGAAACGAGCAAACCTGTTCAATCCGAGAATTTGAGTTTGTGTTCCCTCAGCTGCAGACTCGCTGCTGTTTAAATGTTTGAGAGGAAGATTAGATATAAAGCAAACGTCAAACATAGACTCAGTCTGCGTTCACATTTGATATGAGGCCAGGACGGATAATGGCTGTGTCCTGTTTGAAGATCATATATGTAAAATTGTTGTCTGACCTCCGTCGATCCAGCCGCTCAGAGTCCGTGGTTACCATGGTTACTGCATAAGCACCTATAATGTAAACAGCTGACACAGCGGAAACCTACCGGGAGCATGGGTGTTTATGTTTTTCATTGCAAAAGAACTGTCTGTCTATGTTTCAGTGCCCTGGTCTGCCACAGTTTCCACCAGCCCCACTCCAGTCTCAGCAGTTTAGTGACCTGACTGTTCCATTTTTAACTTTTGGTGTTTCTGCCTATCACAAGATTGATAACTTCAGTCAGCACTGTAGTGCATCATTCTCACATCAGAGGGACATTTGAATACTGTTTTATACAGCATATGACTGAAAGATGAATATCAAGCAGGCATAAGTGTGATGTTTATTGAACTGAGATCTCCTACTGTCATTTCTGTTGCTGGAGATGTCCACTCTAATTTAATTTAATTTAATTTAATTTAATTTAATTTAATTTAATTTAATTTAATTTAATTTAATTTAATTTAATTAGTTTGCTGCTTTGAATTATATGCAAACATGTCCATGTGGATTATATAAGTTGCTTGAGGAAGAGAAAATATGTTCATCAAAAGAAGACAGTTGAGGTACTCGGGGCATCTAACCAGGATTCCTCCTGGACTCCTAGGTAGGTGAGGTGTTTTTGGCCATGTCCTACTGGGAGGAGGTCTCAGCGGGCTTGGGGAATACTGTGTCCTCCAGGATGAGCTGGAAGGCATGGCTGGGTTGAAGGAAGTCTGTCAAATTGATAAGCAGAGGAAGTGGTGCAGCACCTGGTTCTGTTTGTAGAAGCTCAGATGTAGGGGCAGCCAATCAGATGAAAGCTGGCGTAAATAGAGGAGGGGTTGGGGTGGGGGCTCCAAAAGACTGTAGCATGCAAAACCACTACTTTGTACAATTTCTGTCGTCTACAGACAAAATCATCTTAACTTGTGATCTTGTAAGCTGCTGGTACTTGAGTTGTTTTATGCCTTTGAACAGAGCCTGGTGGGTATTTGGTCCTGCTTCTGGCATCAGTGCTAAGTTACACTAATCCAGCTGCTGGGTGTAATTTGTTATTAACTGGACTAGTTCATTTATCTATCTCTAGTATGCATTTGAAGAACTCATAATCTTCTGTGTTCTCCCTAGCTGCCCTGGGCTTATCCGTGGCCTTCATCTTAAAATTCAGAGACAACATGTTCCATGTGCTGACTGGCCAGTTCACTACTGTTCTGGTCACAGGCCTCTCCCTCTTCCTCTTTGACTTCCACCCTTCGCTGGACTTCTTCCTCCAGGCACCCACGGTCCTGCTGGCCATCTTTATCTACAATGCCAGCTGGCCCAAGGACCTGGAATATAGCCTGCAGCGGGAGAAACTACGGGTCATCAACGGGGAGGTGTTTGAGAGGTCAAGAGGGGTAGGAGACAAACCACAAATCCTCAGTAGTCACGCACACAAGCCCACACACTCCTTTTCCTCACACAACTTCGCTCACCTAACCCCGATGTATATCCACTTCCTCTACTCCCGCCCACATACCAAGTGCTCTGCAGGAAACTTGGCTCTTGTTTCTCTGTAATGTCATTTCTTGAGTGCAAGAGGAAACCTGATTCCCAGCTATGAAAATAGCATCCAGGCTCATGCTGGAGCCTTACTTCATAGAATTCCTTTAGTAGTCAAGTGTTTTTTGATGGAAGAAGCTATTTAACAATACAGTAGTCTGTGGGGATACTATCCTGGAATTCTTTTCATCCCCAGCGTCCTGTTCTGTATTGAAGAAACCCTGTAAATCAGGTGAAATGCCAGGTTTCAGGTGTTTGTTTCTTTGCTAGAGCACTAACAAAAATACCCTCTCCATTGGCAGCCGTGGCTTTAAAATGCACGGTACTTCCCCGGTGTTTTTCGGGGAGTAAATACTGCCCTCCACTTTCTGAAAACAGAAAAAAGATGTGCACAGTGCCTCAATGTCTGCAGATTTGTCCACTGGATTTGATCACTTGTTCATTCATTCTGATGCCTTGTCTCTTTTTTGTGTTGCAGGACAGTGAGGAGCTCGAGCTCCTGACAAAGGCAAATGCAGACAGTGTTTCTGATGAAGAGTCCTTGTAGTAATGATAGAGCTCACTCCCAAGTATCCAGAGGATACTCTGCATCTTTCCTGCTGCTGATATCGAACTGGACAATTGACTGGATGGAACATGGTCACAGATTGTCTGTGAAAGCATTTATTTGAACAGTGATAAGCAGGTAAACGGTGAAAGATACTGTTGATAGATTATATGATAGACTCCTAGAATTAAAAACAAAGTGTTTAATAACAGAATTAGCGAAATGTGTATATTTTGGAAACGTGCCTGTCTGTGGATGACTGCTGTCATTCATATGGGGGAAAGTACCAGCAACGCTGTTTGTTGGAAAATAAGTGATACTTTTGGATTCATTATGGATTCCTTTTATGGACAGTGTATTTCTTTACATGATTCCTGTTGTACATGCTGCTATTTGACTGCTTGCTGGTGCTGGACGTCTAAGGACCAGAAACTGCAGTTTCAGGATTGTTTTGATAATAGATTTGTTTGAAATTGTGGTGATTTTGAATCTTTATCCACACTATGATGAATTCAGTTTGTATTGTACTGTGGAAGAGGCAGTTTATTTTTTTATTTGTTTATTTTCTGAGCCAGAATAAGTGGCATTGACATAATTGCCACTAATGCCTGACTTTCTGTCAGCACCACAAACTCCCTGCCTCTCTTACTTGGGGCTTGAATATTTTCTTGTTAAACTGTAAAATAACATTGTCTAAAGATTGTTGTTTGTGCCATTAAAATCCTCACGTGTGAATGCATTTTCTTGTAAAATAAATGGCAAGTTGTTTTACTTCTGTGCAAGTAATGCAATTTAATACAATCGCTGATGTCTTGTCATAAATTTGTGCATTTATTTAAATACTGAGGTTTTCTGGAGGAAGACCTAAAGGGTACTAGCTGCTCTAACTCCATGTTTTTCTTCTATTACTTTGCACATGCTTGATAGCTGTTTTAGCTCCCTATCAGTTCCTTTAAGCCAACTCTTAGATAGTTTACCCACCTGCTGAATAACAGTGTTCCACACCCACTAACATTATACAGATCCAAGAGAAAAGAGACTGTAACGCAGTCTGATGTCTAAGCTTTAAATGAACAAGACTCACTTGTACATACACTTTGGCCATGTTTAATACAAACTCTGTCTCTTGCTCTATGGCAGCTGAGAGATGCTCCAGCCTCCCCATGCCCTTAATTGGATAAGTGGAAGAAAATGGGTAGGTGGATTCAAGCCCTTCTTACTCGCAAAGTGTTTTTGCAAATGTGATTGCATTGAGGGGACAGTAAGTTGAGAAGGTCTAAAACTACTGTAGATATTACAAGTACGGCAGGTTGTTTCAATCATTACATGACCACTAAAATATACTTGGAAATATTTTTCCACTTTTGCCACTAGGGGGAGGTGTTGCTCAAAAGATTATTGCAGCGCATTGGCACTGAAAGTGAGACAAATAATTTAAAGGACCTGGTAGTAAACAAATGTTTATTTTCATATAGCCATATAGAAACAAAGAATAAATAGAAACAATGTATAGCAACAGAAACTTTACAAAAGAGAAATAATGTGATGCTTTTAATAATATTATTGGTAACTGCACTTCAAATGCAACAGATGTCCAATAAAAATGTTCTATTATCTACAAAATCAACGTGTGTGCTGAAACTATGTAAGTCTGATCTAAAAAAGCCTGTTAGAGATGACACACGATGCAATAATGTTTTAAGTTGAAATAAACAAAAAAAAACAAACCCGGCAAAAACTAAAGTACGCAATCCATTTCTGAACCTTCAGGTTCATCCATAAATTTACTGACTAACCAGATCTGACGCTGCTAAGTATAAAGCAGCGTACTATGCTATATAGGGAATGTTAAAGAACTGGATATGTGAAAGCATTTTTCTTCCCTTCACTAAGTGCTACAAAATAGTCGTCTGTGCCAACTGCCCGGTGGGAGATGGGAAAGACACACAAAGGTTTTGGGCCAAAGGAAGGTAGCACCAAGGACCAGCTGCAGGCCAGTGTGCATCATTGGAATGCACGCACCTTTTATCACCATACCCCTGGTGATAGCCATCCTGATAACCGTGTTCGTTGATGGTAACCATAGCCACCATATTAGTCTTCAGGGCAGCGCATGCGAAGCCACTGCTGGATGGCCATCTCCTGTCTGCGGAGCTGCATAGCAGGCACGTGCAGAGGGGGGGGCTAGAGGGGCTTGAGCACCCGCCCCTTTCCTGATGGGTGCCCAAAGTGCCCTTTTGTTGAGGCAACTTTTTAAAAAAATATATATATATTTTTTTTTTTAATGTGTGTGTGCGGAGTCCTGTCTGTGCCCCTCAACAATAATATTTAACTATTAATCACAGTTTTGCTAAATAAAAGGATCTGGCTTGCATCAGTCACATGATCACATTTAACCAATGATCGCCCTTGACGGCAGAACGCGCTGGTTACGAGCCGGGAACGAGCTCACAAAGAGCACGCGCATTTTTAGCGGTCCGGAGCTGTAGGAGAAACACAAGTTAACTCAGAGACACAGACTGATGCGACACAACCAGTAAGTAGGTGTACAGCGTGCACTGTAGTGTGTAGCACACAGGAGTATTAGCTTATTAGCTTAAATGCATATACTATTATACGAAATGCATATACTATTATATATTGTACATATATTTATTAGTTTCAGATGTAGCCATTCTTGTATTTTGCTTGTTTACATTATTGTATTTTGCACAACTCTGTTGCTTGTGAAGCTCGCACACAAGAATTTCACTCACATGTGCTTTACCAGTGTACCTGCACATGTGATGTGACAATAAAAGTGATTTGATTTGATTTGATTTTTGATTTATTACGTACACGTTGGTAAGCTGTCTTGTTGCAACTGACGAACTGAAACAAACGAGCGTGCTGTGTGTGCAACAGCGCGACAAACATTACCTGTCCTTTTATTAACTGCACATGTAGTGCTGGTCACAGCTGCTGGCTACCTGTGTAAGGCTGTCATGGGTCTGTAGCTCTGTCACCGTTTTAGGGAACATATTTAGTTTTAAAGTAAGTTTCCGGGCTTTTCCTGCCTTTCTGGAGGGATTATATTTCACTAAAAAACAATTTAATATGCATGTCCACATAATTATGCATTATTATAATTATAATATATTAAAAACACACGCTGTATTTTAAAGAACATACATTAAGAAGCAGATTATATTAGATTTATATTTTAAATAAGACAAAAGTTGGATTTTACAGCAGTAAAATTATTGTATCTCTACAGTTTAAACATGTAATAAGCTTTGCCCTGCACAGAGTGGATAGTGAAACAAATGGAATCATCATAATGACATTATTTCATATTTATTACTTCCCCCTCCTCATTGCTTTATTATTGTAACTCTAGTTGGTTTTTGCTCTTGGTGGCGCTGTCACTTGGTGTTCGCTCGCTCTGTGGTAGAGTATCACTTCCTGTTCCTGCTCAAACACAGTGGTGTTTCTGAGTAGCTTATTTGCTTAGCGATTTAATTAACAACTTTTAAATACATTCTTCTTTCATAGTATAATCTTCACGTGCTTCCTCCGAAGCACACTTTCTGTGTACTCACTACCTAATTTATAGCCAAAGTATTCACTCACTGTCTCTGTACTGTCTCGCTAGCCTAGCTTAGCTCGTAGCCGACTCATTAGCACCATGGCTACTTCACCTGTCCCTCCTGCACTTTCTTGCTCATTGTGTCAGATGTTTAGTTACTCCTCGGCCTCCTTTAGCAGTAATGATATCTGTAACAAATGTAGCATATTTGCAGCGCTGGAGGCCAGGATTACTGAATTGGAGACTCGGCTTCGCACCCTTCATTCACCCGCAGCTAGCCAGGCCCCTGTAGCTGGTGCAGCCGAAAATAGCGTAGGCCCCGCTAGCTGTTCCCCGGCAGGTCCCAAGCAGCTGGGGAATCAGGGCGGCTGGGTCACGGTGAGGAGGAAGCATAGTCCTAAACAGAAGCCCCAGGTACACCACCAACCCGTTCATGTGTCTAACCGTTTTTCCCCACTCGGCGACACACCCGCCGGGGGTCAAACTCTGGTAATTGGCGATTCTGTTCTCAGACATGTGAAGTTAGAGACACCGGCAACCATAGTCAATTGTCTTCCAGGGGCCAGAGCAGGCGACATTGAAGGAAATTTAAAACTGCTGGCTAAGGGTAAACGTAAATTCAGTAAAATCATAATTCACGTCGGCAGTAATGACACCCGGTTACGCCAATCGGAGGTCACTAAAATCAATATTGAATCGGTGTGCAACTTTGCCAAAACAATGTCGGACTCTGTAGTTTTCTCTGGTCCCCTCCCCAATCAGACCAGGAGTGACATGTTTAGCCGCATGTTCTCCTTAAATTGCTGGCTGTCTGAGTGGTGTCCCAGAAACGATGTGGGCTTCATAGATAATTGGCAAACCTTCTGGAGGAAACCTGGTCTTGTTAGGAGAGACGGCATCCATCCCACTTTGGATGGAGCAGCTCTCATTTCTAGAAATATGGACAAATTTATTAAACCCCCCAAAATATGACTATCCAGAGTTGGGACCAGGAAGCAGAGTTGCAGTCTTACACGCTTCTCTGCAGCTTCTCTCCTCCTGCTACCCCCCCAAAAACCCATCTCCATAGAGACTGTGTCAGCTTCCAAAAAGACAAAAAACAAACTAAAAACCAGCAACAAACAACTTAAACATAAACAATCACAAAGAAAGAACAATACAGTATCCACATCTGAACCAAAGAGTAAAACAGTGAAATGTGGATTATTAAATATTAGGTCTCTCTCCTCCAAGTCTCTGTTAGTACATGACTTAATAATTGATCAACAAATTGATTTACTCTGCCTTACAGAAACCTGGTTGCAGCAGGATGATTATGTTAGTTTAAATGAATCAACACCCCCGAGCCATTCTAACTACCAGAAATCTCGAAGCACAGGCCGAGGGGGCGGTGTGGCAGCAATTTTTCACACCAGCCTATTAATTAATGAAAGACCAAGACAGACTTTTAATTCATTTGAAAGCCTGATGCTTAACATTGTCCACCCCAGCTGTGAAACTCAGAAACCAGTCTTACTTGTTATCATCTATCGTCCACCTGGGCCTTACACAGAGTTTCTGTCTGATTTCTCAGACTTTATATCTAATTTAGTTCTGAGCTCAGATAAAATAATTATTGTGGGTGATTTTAACATCCATGTAGATGCTAAAAATGACAGCCTCAACATGGCATTTAATCTGTTATTAGACTCAATTGGTTTCTCTCAAAATGTAAAAGAACCCACCCACCACTTTAATCACACTCTAGATCTTGTTTTAACATATGGCATCGAACCTGAACATTTAACAGTGTTTCCTGAAAACCCTCTCCTGTCTGATCATTTCCTGATAACATTTACTTTTACAATAATTGATTACACAGCGGTGAAGAGTAGACTTTATCAAAGTAGATGTCTTTCTGAAAGCACTGTAACTAAGTTTAAGAATATAATCCACCCACTGTTATCATCTCCAATGCCCTGTACCAACACAGAGCAAAGCAGCTATCTGAACGCTACCCCAACAGAGGTCGATTATCTTGTTAATAATTTCACCTCCTCACTACGTACGACTCTGGATACTGTAGCTCCTGTGAAAACTAAGGCCTCAAATCAGAAGTACCTGACTCCGTGGTATAATTCTGAAACACGTACCCTAAAGCAGATGACTCGTAATCTGGAGAGGAAATGGCGTGTCACAAATTTAGAGGATCATCATTTAGCCTGGAGAAATAGTTTGCTGCTTTATAAGAAAGCCCTCCGCAAAGCCAGAACATCTTACTATTCATCACTGATTGAAGAAAATAAGAACAACCCTAGGTTTCTCTTCAGCACTGTAGCCAGGCTGACAAAAAGTCAGAGCTCTTTTGAGCCAACCATCCCTTTAACGTTAACTAGTAATGACTTCATGAACTTCTTCACAAATAAAATTTTTATCATTAGAGAAAAAATTACCAATAATCATCCCACAGATGTAATATTATCTACAGCTACTCTTAGTACCATTGATATTAAGTTAGACTCTTTTTCTCCAATTGATCTTTCTGAGTTAACTTCAATAATTACTTCCTCCAAACCATCAACGTGTCTTTTAGACCCCATTCCTACAAAACTGCTCAAAGAAGTCCTGCCATTAATTAATTCTTCGATCTTAAATATGATCAACCTATCTCTAATAATCGGCTATGTACCACAGGCCTTCAAGCTGGCTGTAGTTAAACCTTTACTCAAAAAGCCATCTCTAGACCCAGCAGTCTTAGCTAATTATAGGCCAATCTCCAACCTTCCTTTCATATCAAAAATCCTTGAAAGAGTAGTTGTCAAACAGCTAACAGATCATCTGCAGAGGAATGGTTTATTTGAAGAGTTTCAGTCAGGTTTCAGAGCTCAGCACAGCACAGAAACAGCTTTAGTGAAGGTTACAAATGATCTTCTTATGGCCTCTGACAGTGGACTCATCTCTGTGCTTGTCCTGCTAGACCTCAGTGCAGCGTTCGATACTGTTGATCATAATATCCTATTAGAGCGATTAGAACATGCTGTAGGTATTACAAGTACTGCGCTGCAGTGGTTTGTATCATATCTATCTAATAGACTCCAATTCGTGCATGTAAATGGAGAGTCCTCTTCACACACTGAGGTTAATTATGGAGTTCCACAGGGTTCAGTGCTAGGACCAATTCTGTTTACATTATACATGCTTCCCTTAGGCAGTATCATTAGAAGACATAGCATACATTTTCACTGCTATGCAGATGACACCCAGCTCTATCTGTCCATGAAGCCAGATAACACACACCAATTAGTTAAACTGCAGGAATGTCTTAAAGACATAAAGACCTGGATGGCCGCTAACTTTCTGCTTCTTAATTCAGATAAAACTGAGGTTATTGTACTCGGCCCTGAAAATCTTAGAAATATGGTATCTAATCAGATTCTTACTCTGGATGGCATTACCTTGGCCTCCAGTAACGCGGTGAGGAACCTTGGAGTCATTTTTGACCAGGACATGTCCTTCAACGCACATATTAAACAAATATGTAAGACTGCTTTCTTCCATTTGCGCAACATCTCTAAAATTAGAAATATCCTGTCTCAGAGTGACGCTGAAAAACTAGTTCATGCATTTATTACTTCCAGGCTGGACTACTGTAATTCATTATTATCAGGATGTCCAAAAAACTCACTGAAAAGCCTTCAGCTAATCCAAAATGCTGCAGCAAGAGTCCTGACAGGGACTAGAAAGAGAGAGCATATTTCTCCTGTTTTGGCTTCCCTTCATTGGCTTCCTGTTAAATCCAGAATTGAATTCAAAATCCTGCTCCTCACATACAAGGTCTTAAATAATCAGGCCCCATCTTATCTTAATGACCTTGTAGTACCATATCACCCTATTAGAGCGCTCCGCTCTCGCTCTGCAGGCCTACTTGTTGTTCCTAGAGTATTTAAAAGTAGAATGGGAGGGAGAGCCTTCAGTTTTCAGGCCCCTCTTCTGTGGAACCAGCTTCCAGTTTGGATTCGGGAGACAGACACTATCTCTACTTTTAAGATTAGGCTTAAAACTTTCCTTTTTTCTAAAGCATATAGTTAGGGCTGGACCAGGTGACCCTGAATCCTCCCTTTGTTATGCTGCAATAGATGTAGGCTGCCGGGGGATTCCCATGATGCATTGAGTTTTTCCAGTCACCTTTCTCACTCACTATGTATTAATAGACCTCTCTGCATTGAATCATATCTGTTATTAACCTCTGTCTCTCTTCCACAGCATGTCTTTATCCTGTCTTCCTTCTCTCACCCCAACCGGTCGCAGCAGATGGCCGCCCCTCCCTGAGCCTGGTTCTGCCGGAGGTTTCTTCCTGTTAAAAGGGAGTTTTTCCTTCCCACTGTCGCCAAAGTGCTTGCTCATAGGGGGTCATATGATTGTTGGGTTTTTCTCTGTATCTATGAAGCGCCTTGAGGCGACTTTTGTTGTGATTTGGCGCTATATAAATAAAATTGAATTGAATTGAATTGAATAGTAATAAATAATAATGTAAGGATTCTGGATCAGCACCATGATGCCCATAGTATATACAGTATTCTGAAGAAGGACATGAGGAGGAAACAGCAGGAGCTGTGTGAAGCTACTAAAGGCAGTGCTATAACATTTTTCTGTCATCATTTTATTATAGATTAAGTGCAAGAGTTGTTAGGTGTGGATGATTAGATTATAGTTTATTGCAATAGCAAGTTGTGCCTTGTTCTCACATAGCAAGTGGAGAGTGATATATGAAATGATGGAAGGAAGAAGAAGGAAGAGTGATTCACAGGCAGAGCCTAAATGATTTCTCACAGTTTTTTGTTGCCTTATGGTTCCAAGCGCTGTCACCAATCTTTGCATTTTGTTATTATCTCATGACACTTGTTTAATCAGCTACCATCTCTCCTCTGGACTTTTTAATGTCTACAGTCTCAGATCAACACAGCCCTGCCCTTCCCATATTAGATTCTTGATGAATGTGTGTTGTTGTTATTCAGCCTGGTTCAATGTGCCCCTTTTTAACTTTGAGCACCCGCCCCTTTAAACCTCTCTGCACGGCCCTGCTGCATAGAGTCTACCAGGTCATAGATAATGGCCATGGACCACATGGGTGAGGGGTACCAGCACTTAACATTGCCGTCCTTCCCCACCAGCAGCATGGAGAAGTATTCTGGGCTGATTTGGAAGTAGTTTCTCATGTCCTTCACGAGGGTAGCTGAGAGCCCTTCACGCTCCACGGTAGCACTCCCTGGATGGACCAGAGGATCAGGTTAGGAACAACCTATTAAAGAGTGAATTTCACAATAGATGTAGCACATCGACATTTTCCTCTTCCTCTAAACTTATCACACTGAACTCAGATACCAAAAAAGTAGAGACCTTAGCTTTCAGAAAATATATCTGTTCACTATTTTGTATTAAAAATTCTTACCATTGATAGGATAGAGCTCCAAGACTCCGCCCATATCTGGCAACTGTGTGCCAACCAGCTTCAGAATGGCGATGTGCCTCATGCCTGTGTAACCATGGCAACCTTTTTTTGAAAAGACATCAGAATGAGGCAAACAATTTTTAGACAACAGCATGACTTCAAATGAGAACAGCAGTATGCTATCAAAGTTTACCTTGGACTATGACCCTGACTGACATGACCAGAAGAGCCTCGGCAAGCAGATTTACAGATGCTGGGAGGAAGTCATACTTGTTTTCTGCAAACAGAACAAAATGTGAAGACACGTACTGAGCAAGCTGCCAACACATCACTGTAATGCACGCCAGAAAAATTAACACTGTTTTTTAAATCTATTTATCCAGATGTGAAAAATAAAAGTTGTGTGCATGTGTTTACTGTCAGGTAATCACCGGCACTGGCAGACATTTTCAGAAGTAGGATGCGGCTGGTCCCCAATGTTACAAAGCCTAGCCTGAGAGCAAGAATGTAGGCTGATGAGCCGGAGCACAGCCTGGGGCACAAGGGCACATGGCTGCGACTGGAAATGGATCCAGCCAAACCTGCTGGAATACATACAAACATGCACGCACACATGTTTATCAGACTTCCCCTTTACATTATGATTATTATACTGCCAAAGAATTTTTTAAAACTGTTGTGTGTGTCTCAGAAAGGTTTTAAAAAGACAACATTGACAGGATGTAAGTGTGAACTAAAACTTGCAGAAATAATGATCAAATACAAGACACTAAAAATAACACTGCGGGTTAATTTGGTTAAAAGAATATCACTCTGATTATGTTGTGTGAGCCGTTTAGAGATATGTGGTGGCTTTTCCTTTAATGGCTCATCTGTGAAACAGCTTATGAGGAGAAACAACTCAGTATAATGCAATACAAAGATGACCGTGTCATTGAGACTATATACCCCTTATCTTGTATATCAATATTCAGTAAGATGACCTTTATATTCCAAGAAATCTATGTATCAGGCAAGCTTTCAGGTCAATTCTTTAAGTAATCCAAGAGTTTTATGTGGATGTTGGCTGTTTTTGTTTATTCTCTGTCAAACTATGACTCAATAAGCACTGTTGCAACAGGGCTCACAGGGATTTTCAGTCTGGTTATTGTGTCATTTGGCATACCATAACATTTTCTTCCAATTTCTCTTCCTTAACAGTAATTTTTTGACAGCCACCCTCACAATGACACCATTTCTGATGTGGCTTCAGTAAGCAGTATATGGATCAACTGCAAGCCCAGATGCATCTCTCAGGTCCTGTGTCAGGTCTTTGCTGCATTTTTTCACCCTGATTTTTCACACTTCAAAAGCTTCAGGAGGTTTTTGCTCAGCGCAGCATCAGCACCACGGAAATACACGGATAAACTGAGCAGATATTTGAAGTTTACACAGCTACATTCTCGCCTGAAAATATGTTAAACGTTTATTTTGTGACCCAGAAAGAATAATAAGGGTAACATTAAAATTAACTAGCTGCCGCCATTGTTGGAAACTGAGCAGGGCTGCGCTACGAATTCTGGGACAAGGCTTCCTCTTCTTCAAGGTTTAACGGCAGCTGGCATCCTTGTACATGCACTGCTGCCATCTTCTGCTTCAGTCCGTTATTACACCCTTAAATACTACTACTTATTCCTGCGTCTTTTGGGATCTTACAAAGCTTCAAACGACACATCAACTATTAAATTAGTCGTCGACGATTTTGATAGTCGACTAATCGTGGCAGCCCTAGTCCAAATCAGTCTTCCAGCATGATGATGACCTAAAACATACCGGCCAAAGAAGTAGTACATTAAGGTCATTGAGTGGTCTAGTCAGTTTCCAGACCTCAATTGTATAGAAAACCTGTGGAGGGAGCTTAAGCTTTGAGTTCCCAAGTGGCAACTGAGAAACCTAAAGGACTTAGTTTCTGTAAAAAGGACCGGGCCAAAATCACTCCAGAGATGTGTGCAAACCTGGTGACAGACTATACGGCTGTACTGGCCAAGAGTTCCTTCACAAAGTACCCACTTGTGTTTTACTTGTGTATCAAATACTTTTTTCACTCAGTGACATGTGAATCCATTCATAACTCTGATATAATGTTTTTTTTTCTATATTTGTTAAAATAAAACTGCCATTAAAAATTAGACTTCATTTCTGTGTAAGTGAGCAAACGTATAAATTCAGCAGGATCAAATAATTTTCCCCGACTGTGTAAATGTCACTGACTTTGGCATTGTGTTGGTCATGCCTGATTGTTTTTCTTTGTGCTTTAGGGGATCATCAGAGTGCCTGCTCCCTGCCAGTACGCCCACAAGTTGGCTTTCCTTGTGGGTCAGAGCATCCACAAAGAGCCCAATATGAAACTGGATGACCAGCTTTTCTACCTTTAAAGATAAAAAGGCCCAGTTTGCATAGGAAATCTTATTTACTCATTTTTGTTGTTTGAGCTTAGTTGTTGTTGTTGTTTTGGAGGCAAATTGAATGCAATCAGTTATACTTTGAGGATCTGTTTGGGTTTAAGTGATGGGAAAAGTCTGTATTTGTTGAGTATCTATAATCTTTGGTTTTGTTATATTTGAGACTTTTATTGTCATCATTTGCAGCACAAGATTTAGACCTAGATGCTGTCTCTCACTTTCTGCATTCAATTAATCAATAAATCTGAGTTTGTAATTCCTGGCATTTCAAAGCAAGTCAGTCCAATATTACATTACAAAATATCAAATTTTGTTTGTTTTTTTTTATATAAAAGATTGCACATGCACACCCACACAATAATTTGTAACCATCAATATAGGCTGATAATTCTTATCATAAAGCTAGCACACAGTTGCAGACTTTTAAACAATATGGTCTTCAAGACACCATGGGGAAAGCTTAAACTGTTTGATTATAAATTGCCAGAGAGATACTCCCTACAGTATGTGACAAAATTTAATCGATTTGATTGATGGCCCTAATCATGACCTTTTGACCTCCCCCCTCCCCCCGGAAGTGTGTAATAAGCGTGACGAATTGCATCCGGAGAAGGGAGGGGTGGGAAACCCCCGGCATCCGGAGAAGGGAGGGGAAACCTGTTGTTGGAAAAAAAAGAAAAAAGTTTTTAGAGGGAGGGAGGGTCTGCAGCATGGGAGCGGAATAAAAGCAGAGCGGTGATGCAGCAGCTGATTCTGTGCTGTATAGAGAGACAGAGCGGCAGTTAGTTTTCCACAAACTCATAGTTTGAATTCTGTTTCAATATTTTGTCAATTTTCTCTGTATTTTTTTTTTTTTTTTTTTTTTTTTACAATAGCGGATGTAATTTTACTTTCTTAAGCTGCACCGGCGCGTGTAATGGGAAAAAAGAGTGACTTCTTATTGCCTGTAGAGAACCGTTTCTTTCAATAGTATTTTATTTTCCTATAATACAGACGCAGTAAAAAACCTTTAAGATACACCATAGCTTGTGATGAAAAGAAGAACTTTCTATCCGTTTGTAACCTACAGGCTGCCTACCTCGTATGTGTAAAAATGAATAAATATCCCTTAGTGAATACTACTTTTCCTTTTGATAGTCCCTTTTACAAGTGACTGAAAAACAAACCATAATTGCCGTGACAGGCGATCTTGTTACACACACACACACACACACACACACACACACCCCGCGGGTCAAGGAGGAATGAGACAGCAGATATCAGTTTTTTCTCAATGCTTATAACCTATATTGCGCCCCCCAAAAAAAATATTATTATTATTATTAAAACATCTATATGAGGTAGGTTTTGCGCAGCCTGCTCCTTGGTAGAGTTTTTTTCTTCATTACTTTTAGCTACTTTTACAATGGGTTTTCTCAATAGACAGAAAATGATGACACTGAGGAGTCAACAGCCGATATTATCATTGCTTGTAACCCGGTAAATAATTTCGTACATCTCCTCCCCTAAAATAAGCCTTAGTGGAAAAAAGCTCATATTCGAATAAGTTTATTAAAGCACCCCCTCTGTGGGAAAGAGTTTTTTTTCTCAGAGTCAAGTTTAAACCATGAGGCGAGTTTTGTCAACAGGAGGCAAACAAGAACAACTGTTGCCCATAAGGTAAAACAAATATCCGCCTCTAAGTCGTATTTTACCGTTGCAGAATGCGGAAAACAGACAGCCCTCACAAGAAGGTATTCAAAAAAAGGAAATTGGATACCTCAACTCTCCCGACTGCACACACACACACACACACACACACAGAGAGAGAGAGAGAGAGACCCGAAGGATGAGGAAAAAAAAAAAACCCTCTCTAACTGACAATATTGTCAAGAGAAAGATGCGAAAAAACAGATGCCTCGCTAGACGAGGATAAAATGAGAGAAGAAACGGGAGGGGAGTCAAAAGAGCCGATATCTGCTCGGCCCCTACTATGAAAGTTCTACCAATCGCGAGGAAGAATCCGTGAATATTATGTCAGCATCCCGTTCAAACAACGCCGCCGATCAGAGCGCCAGGGCCATCTCGCCAGATCTGTTCGTACCTCACCCCGGTAAGTTTTTTTTTTTTTTTCTTTACGACTTTAAATTATATATCAACAGAGATGTCAATAATTTGATTACTTTCTTTTAGATTTCTACATCAATGATTTCACGCAAGTGGACTACGGTACGATTAAATAAGTATATATCATTTTTTTAAATAAGTTTAGATAGACTTGTTTTATCAAAAAATCTGATACTTACAGAAGCTATCGATAGTGCGGAGAGTAGCAGCATAAATCCGGCCGTTTTCCGTGCCGAATTAGACGCCATACTACCCGCAGAACCTCCACTGCCGCCGCGGGGAAAAGAAGAACAAGAAGACGACGTTATTTTCGTCTCCGCATACCGGGAGAACTGCGGAGAAATAAGTTTTAAAACCGAAGGTAAACAATATGTTGCATTATCCGCCATTTTTTGAATAACAGGATGTGACGGAGTAATCCAAGTGTGTTATACCGCCCCTCCCGACCCGGAGCAGATTTTTAAAAGTTTGTTTTATTTCTCGACAGCGGTAATCGAGAATATACAGACCCCGCCGCCGGGCTGTTGATGCTGACATAGGTAGTTGCTTTATTTTGTCACAAAGCTCTTCTTTTTGTTTACCCTCAAGTAATGTTTCTGCTACTGCACTCATGCACTCTTTGACAACACCTGCATCTGCAAAGGGCTTTTTGTGTTGACCTAAAATCCAAGCAACTCTGAGGGAACATTCATGAGCATGTTGTTGGGCGGTGAAAGAACTGGTTAAGATCCTTGTGGATTGATCATATTGGGCTCTGAGACTGCTAATTTTCTGGGACCTGAGTTCAGACTGGGGTGGGTATAATTGTTCAAAAGCTTTGTGCTTTGTCTCATAGTGGCGTTTGACATTGCCACTTTTAATCAGTGCCACGGTTTCTGAACATATGAGACACACTGGTTTGCTGCTTGCGGCCGGAAGAATGAACATATTGTGGCGGACCACCAGGTGGCTCCACTCACACCCAAGTTGAAGGGAAGTGTTGGGGTGGAGATTTTGGCACTTACTATATGTGAAGTTCTGAGAGTCAGTTAATAAAGTTGGAGTGAGACACTGAGACCTCTCCTGTCGTTATTACATACCTCCACATTGGTGACCCCTGTAGCGAACATGCTAAGGCTCGACGACGAAGCCAGCTCCGGCCTGGAAGCATCGGACCGCCGGACTTTCACCTCCGCCGATGGCTGCGTTTGCTGTGGCGCTTAAATTGCCGGATTTTTGGCTTCACGATCCTCCTTCATGGTTCGTGCACGTAGAAGCTCAGTTTGCTCTTCGTGGAGTTTCAGCCGACGATACTAAATACCACCATGTGGTGGCCTCACTTGACCCGCTGTCAACCCGCCGCGTGATGACTCTCGTCCGGGACTCCCCAGCCCAAGGCAAGTATGCCGCCCTCAAGGCGCTGCTGCTGCGGCGTTACTCCCTCTCTGATGCTGAGCGGGCCGAGAAACTCCTTTCCCTCACGGGCCTGGGCGACGGCACCGCTCTCGAGCTCATGGAGAGCATGCTGTCCTTGCTGGGCGCGGATGACGGAGGATTTCTCTTCACCCACCTCTTTCTCCGACAGCTGCCGGCTCCAATGCGCGCTGGCCTTGCCAACTCCCCGCTATTGGCCACGAAGGATTACCGCTCCCTTGCGGAAGAGGCGGATCGCATCCTCCTGGCTACCAGGACTTTCGGCGTCCAGGCGATTGTTCAGAACTCACCAGCGTTTTCCCCCGCCCCCTCACCGATGCCCCAGGGGCCCTCCGAGTCGGAGGGAGCATTCCGGAGCATTCCGGGAGCATTCCGGCCGGAATCGCTGCACAGCGGCACCGCGGAAAAGGGCTTTGTTTTTATCACCAGCGTTTTGGAGCGAAGGCACGGCGCTGTCTCCCGCCTTGCAGTTTCCAGACCCAGGGAAACGGGCATGTCAGCGCTCTGTAGCAGCCGCGACCGCTGGCAAGGAAAGGCTGCTTTTCTTAGAGGGCTCATGCTCGGGGAGGCGTTTCCTGGTGGACTCCGGCTCACAGAAGAGCCTTCTTCCCCCGGCTGGCTCGGACAGGCTAGCTGAGGGCTGCGGGCCATTGCTAACAGCGGATAATGGCTCTCCCATCAAAACCTTTCGGTGAAAGGTTGGTGACTGTTTGCTTTCATGACCGTGACTTTCAGTGGAACTTTGTTGTTGCTGCTATAATAGGCGCTGATTTTCTTTGTGCTCACGGACTGCTGGTTGATGTTGCTAACAGATGTTTAATTGATGCTGTGTTATTTTCCTCATTACCTGTTTGACTCAGGGTGCTCAGCCCGTGGTACATGCTAACTCAGTAGATTTGGGTGACGTTTTTCAGTGTTTGCTTTCTGAGTTTCCCTCACTCACTGTCCCCACTTTCTCGAGCACGGTGACGAAGCATGGGTGGAGCATTACATAACTACAGTAGGGCCCCTGGTGTTCGCGCGCGCGCGCGCGCCGCCTCAACCCTGCCAAACTGGCTGTCGCTCGGGAAGAATTTGCCACCATGGAGCGCCTGGGCATCGTGCAGCATTCGAACAGTGCCTGGGCTTCTCCGTTACACATGGTGCCTAAATCTGATGGTCGGTGGCGACCTTGTGGGGATTTCCGCCGTCTTAATAATGTCACAGAGAACGATCGTTATCCCATTCCCCACATCCAAGATTTTTCCGCCCATCTTGCGGGGACCTCGGTTTTTTCGAAGATCGATTTGGTACGGGGATATCACCAGGTTCCCGGGCGCGGGGAGGATGTCCCCAAAACCGCCGTAATTACACCTTTCGGCCTTTTCGAGTTTCTGCGCATGCCGTTTGGCCTGAAAGGTGCCACCCAAACCTTCCAGCGGTTGATGGACTCGGTCTTGCGCGGGCTGCCCTTTGTTTTTGTATATCTTGATGATATACTGGTGGCCAGCAGCTCGAAGGAGCAGCACATGTTCCATCTGCGTCAGGTTTTTCAGCGTTTGGCGGAGCATGGACTGATTATTAATCCGTCTAAATGCCAGTTTGGGTTGCCCGTTCTCGATTTCCTTGGGCACCGTGTTTCCGCCGAGGGCGCGGTTCCGTTGCCTGACAACGTCCAAGCTGTTTCGGAATTTCCGCATCCCACGAATGTTAAGGCACTGCAGGAATTTTTGGGGATGGTGAATTTTTACAACCGTTTTCTCCCCAGAGCGGCACATCTGCTGAAGCCCCTTTATGGCGCGTTAAAAGGTAAGAAAGCTAATGACTCCGTTGACTGGTTTCCGGAAAGAATCCAAGCGTTTTCTGATGCTAAGTCAGCGTTAGCTGATGCTGCCCTTCTGGCCCACCCATCCCCCTCAGCGCCGATTGCGTTGACCACCGATGCGTCGGACATAGCGGTGGGTGCGGTGCTGGAACAGCGAATCTTGGGTGTCTGGCAACCGCTCGCCTTTTTCAGCCGTACGCTACGTGACAGCGAACGCAATTACAGCGTTTTTGACAGGGAGCTACTGGCGCTCCACCTGGCGACTCGTCATTTCCGTTTTTTTCTCGAGGATCGTCACTTTACCGCATACGTGGACCAGAAACCCTTGACGTTTGCCATGTCCAAGGTTTCTGATCCATGGAGTGCACGCCAGCAGCGCCAGTTGGCAGCCATTTCTGAGTTTACCACGGACATTCGGCACGTGGCTGGTAAACCCAATCATGTGGCTGACTGTTTGTCCCGTGCGCTGGTTTCTCCCGTCTTTCTCGGCATAGACTACTCCGCCATGGCTGCCGATCAGAGCGGTGACATCCTCGCGCTTAAATCCACCCAGACGGGCCTCATACTAGAGGACAGAACCATGCAGGACGGTGGTCCCCTCCTCGTCTGTGACGTTTCCACCGGCCGCCTTCGCCCAGTGGTTCCCGCTTCCTGGCGTCGTCAAGTTTTTGACTCGGTACATGCTCTCTCTCATCCAGGGGTCCGGGCCTCTGTTAAACTGGTCAGCTCTAAATTTGTTTGGCCAGGCCTTTGCAAATCTGTTAAGGAATGGGCGTCGGCGTGCATTCCCTGCCAGCGCGCGAAGGTTCATAAACACACCAAGGCACCCCTGGAGCCGTTCTTCATACCCGGCAAACGTTTCGATCATGTGTATGTTGATCTGGTGGGTCCTCTGCCGCAGTCACAAGGTTTTACGCACCTTTTGACTGTTGTTGACCGGACCACCAGGTGGCCGGAGGCGGTCCCCCTGGCGTCCACTACCGCAGAAGTGGTGGCCAAGGTGTTTTTGTCAACCTGGGTCTCGTGTTTTGGCCCACCCGCGGACATTGCGTCAGACAGAGGCCCCCAGTTCATTTCCGAGCTTTGGTTGGCCATGGCTGATGGACTGGGGGCTAAAGTCCACCGCACAACCGCATACAACCCGCAAGCTAATGGGATGTGTGAACGGTTACACCGGTCGCTTAAGGCTGCTTTTCACACCTCCTTAAAGGATGGCAATTGGGTTGACCGCCTCCCGTGGGTTTTGCTTGGGCTGCGCTCTGCGGTTAAGGAGCTTCCCCAGCTGAGCTAGTGTTTGGTCAGCCCCTCCGCATGCCTGGAGAATTCTTGCCCGAAAATCCTCCTCCCTGCTTCGATCCATCGGTGCTATCTCTCAACCCGCGTTTGCACTCGCTTCGGGTTCCTGGTCCGGTGCGCCATTGCGTGCCTGACACCTTTGTTCCAAAGACTTTAGAGACTGCTAAGTTTGTTTTTGTCAGGCACGATGCCCACAGGACAATGCTGCGGCCGCTGTATGACGGCCCATTCAGGGTTATTGAACCGGGCCAGAAACATTTTGTTTTGGATTTTGGGGGTCGAAGGGAGACTGTGTGTGTTGACAGACTTAAACCTGCACATGTTCTTCCGGACAGTAATGTAGTGCCGGCCCAGGCCCCTCGCCGTGGCCGTCCTCCTTCGATGGGGTTGACAGACTCTGGTTTTCCCCCCAGGACTACCCCCGGACCACCGGCGTTTGAGCCTCCTCCTGCCTTTCCTGCTCGCCTTCACCAGCCTCGTTCACAGGATGGACCTTCCTCTGCCTGTTCTCTCCCTCCCAGGTTCAGTCGTTTGGGTCGTTTGCTTAGACCCAGGGTCCTGGACTGAATAGAGACCTAACTGTGTGTTCAGGGGGGGGGGGGGGGGGGGGGGTATGTGTGGCGGACCACCAGGTGGCTCCACTCACACCCAAGTTGAAGGGAAGTGTTGGGGTGGAGATTTTGGCGCTTACTATATGTGAAGTTCTGAGAGTCAGTTAATAAAGTTGGAGTGAGACACTGAGACCTCTCCTGTCGTTATTACATACCTGTCGGTCCATTCAGTCTTGAAAGTTCTATTTTCAATGTCTACTTTTCTCTTTTTTGAAAGCGCCATGGTTGTTTTACCTCTTGTGACTCCCACTCACATCTTGTCTCACTGTATCGTTAATCGTCTCGCTTGTCATTCGCCTCTCACCGTCTCTTTCCTCTGTCTGTCTGTGTCTGCACTCAGCGTTGCGATCGCCTTGAATGCGCAGATGTGATTGGCTAAGTAGTGTCACGTGGGTGGCTTAACTCGCACACCATTGGTTTGTATGTTCCCTGGTCTAATACAATGTAACGTTACCGCTTAAAATTGAATCGCCGGTCAAAATTAAATATAATTTAATATTTTGTTAACTATAGGTCCGGGTCCATATAGGATGGCGACTGGGTCCTGACCGCGTGAGGCATCCAGAAGACGTTTCAACAATCAGCTCATCTTTGGGTCTGCTGATGTCCAGAACATAGTTGAGCTAAAAAAACAGAGTTGTCATAGACTGTGGATGACAAAATCAGATAAGCACTAAAAGTTGCACTTTGCGACATCTGAAAACTTTAACATACAAGCTACAAGCTACAACATACACCATGATGAACGGCTGGCCAAAATGTTCTCAGGCTTTGTCAGAGCTTCGCACGGTGGTCCACACACGTCAGGAAAAGTTGCATCTGTTGACCTTCTATAGGGAGTGCAGAATTATTAGGCAAGTTGTATTTTTGAGGACTAATTTTATTATTGAACAACAACCATGTTCTCAATGAACCCAAAAAACTCATTAATATCAAAGCTGAATGTTTTTGGAAGTAGTTTTTAGTTTGTTTTTAGTTTTAGCTATTTTAGGGGGATATCTGTGTGTGCAGGTGACTATTACTGTGCATAATTATTAGGCAACTTAACAAAAAACAAATATATACCCATTTCAATTATTTATTTTTACCAGTGAAACCAATATAACATTTCCACATTCACAAATACACATTTCTGACATTCAAAAACAAAACATAAACAAATCAGCGACCAATATAGCCACCTTTCTTTGCAAGGACACTCAAAAGCCTGCCATCCATGGATTCTGTCAGTGTTTTGATCTGTTCACCATCAACATTGCGTGCAGCAGCAACCACAGCCTCCCAGACACTGTTCAGAGAGGTGTACTGTTTTCCCTCCTTGTAAATCTCACATTTGATGATGGACCACAGGTTCTCAATGGGGTTCAGATCAGGTGAACAAGGTGGCCATGTCATTAGTTTTTCTTCTTTTATACCCTTTCTTGCCAGCCACGCTGTGGAGTACTTGGACGCGTGTGATGGAGCATTGTCCTGCATGAAAATCATGTTTTTCTTGAAGGATGCAGACTTCTTCCTGTACCACTGCTTGAAGATGGTGTCTTCCAGAAACTGGCAGTAGGACTGGGAGTTGAGCTTGACTCCATCCTCAACCCGAAAAGGCCCCACAAGCTCATCTTTGATGATACCAGCCCAAACCAGTACTCCACCTCCACCTTGCTGGTGTGATACCCACTAATGTGTGATCACATTTATGTGAATTAATTTAAGTAATTTCACTTTCAATGTAAGTGATATTTCCATTTGGAAATGCCCTAAATAACTACAGTAATTGTAACAGGAAACTTGGTAACTACCCTGGGATGTTTGTAGCGGACGCTTCATTTTTATACCAATAGGTGGCAGTGTGAGACCATGGTTTGGCCTGTTGTTAGCAGCCTGAAGCGCATGGTCCGCGCTGTTTTCTCATAATGGCGGAGTATTCAGGAAACGGCAAGCCAAGTCTCTCTGTCTGATCATTTCTTTCCTGTTTACAGGACACATATATAGCTGTCTACAGGTGCTGCCACCCGGTACCTGTAACAGTTTTCTGGGGGCTCGTCCGGGATCAGTCCTGCCTTTGAGGCTGGGAGCTGATCCAGTAATACCGGTACTTTGGGCCAAGAGTGGCAAGAAAACACCAACAACTCCAGTCTGCTGGTTGTTACCGACACCTCCTGCTGCTGCCTGATGGAGAATAGATGCTACTAATTGTGCAGGAAATGCATTGGCCATGTGTCACAACTAGCACAATGGACAAGAAGTAAGGAAAAAGACAAATAAGGACTGCTTGGTGCTGCTTGGTGCTCGGACCATCGCCCATCAAGGCAAAAACTGTACGAAAGCTGACATTGTGTGACCCACTGCAAGGGATAGGGAAGCAACCATAGCGGAAGGTGAGAGGAGGAGCTTGGTGTGGGCCATCAAGAAAGACCTTCTCGCCCTCTCTGCTGATGAACTGTTCCAGATTGCCAAATCTCTGGGTCCAGTGCCAGGAGTGGATCAGTCTTGCCTTAAGTCAGGGGATGAAGACAGTTGCTTCGAGTACATCAGTGGTTTCATGTGCAGTAAGGCTTTATTAGAGTCAGAAGATCAGGGCATGTCACACTTATTGTCACTGAAAGATGTTGTTGATGCTGTTACCCAGGGTCATGTTTCTGATTTGCAGATACAGGCTGCCACTGGTAATGATTCATGTGATCTATGTCCAAATGCTCAGCCTCATGATGTCAGTGTTGAAGTGAGTCCAACTAATGCAATGTTTTTAGAAGATGGTCATAATAGTGGTACAGAAGTAACTGACAGTGTGACCCAGAATACCAGCTCTACTGCTGTTTCCCAACGTGATATAGAACTGCAAAAAATACTCTTCAGTTACGAAGAGCTCTCTAAGAAAATTAAGCAGTACATGCCCACATCAGGCTCAAAGAGGAAAACAGATTCGGACAGGTTCATGGCAGGTGAGACTGGACACTTAACCCAAATCACCTGACCCGCTGGAATGAGGGTGTCATACCTGCCAGTCCGCAGACGTCCACATTGTGCAGGGGCTTCATCAGCCTTGATGAGGTTTACCAGGAGCTCTGCCTTTTTTGTTGGTATTGACATGGCATTGCAAAGCAGGGTGACGAGAGTTGGCATGAACCGTCCTGGTTGTTCCTGCACAAGTTCCTCCATCACATTGAAACCCAGCAGCGGTCTCTCCAAAACAAAACTGCTTACAAGAAAAGGCACAGTTATTGACAAATTAGGGTCTTCATTCCCTCTCAAATTAACTGTGATTGGCACCCAGCCATCAAATGGGAGAGTGTCACCATTCACAGCACGGACTTTTAACTCTTCTTCAGTATCAATGACTTCATCAAGTGACCTTACAGGTGTATCTGGTAGATATTTATTTATCACTCTCTTTCAATCATGCTCACTTGAGCTCCCGTGTCCAACAAAGCACTAACTGCTAAACCATTTAGATGGCACTGGGTGAGAGCTTTTTTTCCAATTAGTTTGGCTAATTTTTCACTTTTACTGTTGGTTGAACTGCCAAGAAGTATAGCAGATTTATTTTCTTGGTTATTCTGTCTCTGGGTTGGCACTACATTATGTTTGGTGTCAGCGTCACATTTTGCCAAACTTACAGCAACAGTCTCACTAGTACTACATAGGTCAGATTGGGACGGAGCGTGGGACACGGTTTGTCCCGTGACAGGGACCGGCTCCCGTTTCCCTGACGTATTGTTTTCTTCATGCAGCCAACTGCGCGGTGGCCTTCCTGGGGAAAACCTACTCATCCATCCCTAAGCCACTTTTTAAAGAGGTTAAAGAGTACATACAAGAACTTTTGGTAAAAGGCTGGATAGTAAAGTCTCAGTCCCCGTACGCCGCCCCAGTCGTCTGTGTCAGAAAGAAAGATGGCAGTTTACGCTTATGCATAGACTATCGCCTTCTGAACAAAAAGACTGTTCCCGATCGACACCCACTGCCCAGGATACAGGATCTGATTGATACTCTGGGTGGGTACTCGTGGTTTAGCATCTTAGACCAAGGAAAAGCTTACCACCAGGGCTTTGTAGCTGAGGGCTCTCGCCACCTCACTGCCTTCGTAACACCATGGGGTCTTTATGAATGGGTTCGCATCCCATTTGGTCTCACAAATGCCCCAGCTGCTTTTCAGCGGCGCATGGAAGAGATGCTTGGCTCTCTTAGAGATGAATGTTGCGTCCCATACCTCGACGATGTACTTTGCTATGCAAAAACATTTGACGACCATGTTGAGACTAGAGATGGACCGATCCGATATTACGTATCCGTATCGGTCCGATACTGACCTAAATTACTGGATCGGATATCGGAGAAAAATAAAAAATGTAATCCGATCCATTAAATATCACGAAAGCACCTCACAAAACTTGCAACACGCCGTAACTCACCTCAGAACGTTAGCACGTCGGAGCAGTATGTCTCATGTGATAGAGCGGCTGTGGCATGCGGGACCTGTCGGTGGTCTGGATAGCATTTGGAGCTTAGCTAGCAACCTCCGACAAAGTTATCCCCGAGAGAAGTACAGCAAGTGTGTAAGTCCATCTCTGAATGTTTGTAAAGCATTCCCGCGTTAAGCTTAACAAGCGACTGCCTCTTCTTGCTGCTACTTTAATCATGAAACTGCTTAATGATCAGCTGATCGGCTTTTCTGTCGTGAGTCCGTCTCTCTGGTTTGTTTTTGGCCCACTTTGCACCAGAAAGAGGAAACCAGCGGCTGAACAACAGCAGCACGTTTAAGCTTGATAAGCTGTTGTTAGAATGTATTTAACATTACTTTCTACACCAGGATCTTTTTCTACGTAGCTGACGCTGGTAACTGTGCAGGGGCGGATCTAGCAAAGTTTAGCCAGGGGGGCCGATAGGGCATTAACAGGGAAAAGGGGCACAAAGACATACTTTTCTTTCTTATTCTCATTTAAAATGTCTAGCTTTTAATAAATAATTATCTGACACCCAAAGTTTTAATTTGATGTAAAAGGAATAGAAGTCAATTACTGTATATAGTGACTATTAAGTCTAATATATATACCCTAGTAAGCTATAGTACTTTTTCCTTTGGGAAGGTACCATCTGTGCAGTCTGCAATTTTGTTGAAGAAAGATGTTGAATCTATTTAATATTTCTTGAAAAATAATTGATTTCTGTGCATTTTATTTCACACTGCATCAAAGTAAGGTTGATTACGTCGATTAAGCATCATGAGGTGGAGCATGAGGGGTGGTTCCCTATTTTTTATTTATTTATTTTTGTTGTTGCTGGGAGTTGGAACCCTATTAGTTAGGTTGCTTAATATTTCTGCTAAGTACTCTTTAAAATACCAGAATAGGGAGGATGGTGTAGGTTTAAGTTTATTAGATTGATCAGTATTGCTGAACTATGAAATATTTTTTTTTGCATACAGGTATAACAGAATAGCTTTAGTGTAGTTGTTGTTTTAAACTTGAGTATGAACTTATACAAAATGCAGCAAGATATTTAAAAAAAACAGTTTTGTTGATTAAAAAACACTATATCGGATTCATATCGGTATCGGCAGATATCCAAATTTATGATATCGGTATCGGACATAAAAAAGTGGTATCGTGCCATCTCTAGTTGAGACCCTCCGCAAGGTTCTCCAGGCACTCCAAGAACATGGAGTAAAATTGAGGCCGGAGAAATGTGACCTCTTCAAACAAGAAGTCCGATATGTGGGTCGGCTTGTGTCTGCTGAAGGAGTCAAAATAGACCCGGCAGACCTGGAGGCTGTCAAAACCCTGACATCTAAGACACCTCAAACAGTTGGTGATGTGAGGAAGCTGGCAGGCTTTCTAAGCTACTACCGCTCGTATATCCAGGATTTTTCCCGAATAGCTAAACCAATCTATGAACTCCTTCAGACCAAGCCAGGCAAAACTCAGTGTCCGAAATCTGTGAGAAACAGCAAACACCCACAGCTGTCCTCTCGAGAGCACGTTGAGTGGACCCTGAAACACCAGAGAGCGTTAGAACAGTTGGCGACCCTCCTCACCAACCCCCCTGTTCTGACATATCCCGATTTTAGCCTGCCTTTCACATTGCATACAGATGCATCTGACCAGGGCTTAGGAGCTGTCCTGTATCAGCGTCAACATGGGAAATTGAGAGTAATTGGCTATGGATCTAGGACTCTGACACAAGCAGAACGCAACTACCACCTGCATAGTGGAAAATTAGAGTTCCTTGCGTTGAAATGGGCTGTATGTGAAAAATTCCGTGACTACCTGTACTATGCCCCACACTTCACAGTTTATACAGATAACAACCCCCTAACCTATGTAATGAGTACCGCAAAGTTAAACGCAGTGGGACATAGGTGGGTTGGAGAGCTCTCGGATTTCCGGTTCGACATCAGATACAGGCCAGGAAAGTCAAATGTAGACGCAGACACTCTTTCGCGTCTCCCCTTGGATATAGAGAAATATGAAACTGCTTGCACAGAGGGATTTCCAGATGAGGCAGTGCAGGCAGTCTGGGATGGAAGCCAGGTGGCCAGACAGAAAGATGTTGCTTGGGTAGCTGTTACAGGAAAAATGATTGTTTCTTTACCTTCTTTTAAATGTACAAAGCATTGTTTGGATGCCCTTCGTCTATGGTTAGATTAGTTTAGAATTATCCTTTTAGACTTTCTCAGCAAAGACATACTGTTTTGGGACATATTGTTTTAGATTGTTTTATCTCTCACAGCTTTCTCCCAGCTCTCTGCTGACGAGACTAGCGCCACATATGGAGTTGTTTATTTTATCTGTTTTGTATTTTCTTATCCTGTTCTCACTGTCTTTCCTATAAAAAGTGCCAAGCCTCTGTACACGGTGTGAGTTGTTCTGAACAGCTTACCCGTGTGCACGTTAAAGCATAAAAAGTGATCTTGTCTCATTGTGTCTTTATTTCTCCTGGGTCTTTTACAGAGTTTTCCCCCAACAGTAGCCATGCTCAATATCTCTTCTCTGGACCCCCATCAGCAGCCTCATATCAACTCGCTGAGCATCAGCCATGATGATCTGGTTAAAGCTCAAAGAGAGGATCCAGCCATTGGCCAAATCCTCAAGCTGAAACTAGATGGAGCAAAACTGACAGATGAAATACGCAAGATGGTAAGAGGAACTGCCCATAAACTCCTCCATGAGTGGGGTAAGTTACATCTTGAAAATGACCTCTTGTATAGATGTACCAGTGACAGAAGACAATTAGTGCTTCCTGCCAAGTACAGGACTTTAGCATTAAGACATTTACATGACACGATGGGTCATGTTGGGACAGACCGAGTGCTACATCTCGCAAGGGACAGATTCTATTGGCCCTTTATGGCTAAGGACATTGAAGCCTATGTGACCCAGAAGTGTCCCTGTATCATGTCCAAGAAACCAGTAACACACGTCAGGGCTCCCATGGGTAGTATAAGATCGGACTACCCTTTAGAACTGGTGTGTATTGACTTTTTGCATTTGGAAGCCAGCCGTGGAGGGTATGAGTATATTCTCGTGGTAATTGACCATTTCACTAGATTTGCTCAAGCATACCCCACAAGGAACAAGAGTGGGAAAACAGCTGCTGAACGGATTTTCCAGGATTTCATACCCAGATTTGGATACCCATCCAAACTACATCACGACCAGGGTCGTGAATTTGAGAATGAACTGTTCAGGACACTACAGAAATTATCTGGTGTCGGACATTCCAGAACATCACCTTACCATCCTCAAAGTAACCCTTCAGAACGTCTCAACAGGACAATACTCCAAATGTTGAGAACATTAACAGAAAAGGAAAAAGTACAGTGGAAAGACCACCTCCCACATCTTGTACATGCGTACAACTGTACTCGACATGAGTCCACCGGCTACTCACCATTCTATCTCCTCTATGGACGACACCCGCATCTACCAGTCGATCTGCTGTTTGGATTGAAGGGGGAAAATGAAACATACTCACCTACAGGATATGCCAAGAAATGGGCCGAACGAATGTCGGAAGCTTATCGGATTGCTAGTGAAAATAGCAAGAAGTCTAGTGCAAGAGGCAAAATAACATATGATAAAAAGGCAAAAGGAGTCATGCTTCAGCCAGGAGACAGAGTTCTGGTCAGAAACCTCAGTGAGCAGGGAGGACCTGGCAAGTTGAGATCATATTGGGAGAGGACTATTTATATAGTAAAAGAGCAGCTAGCAGATAGCCCAGTTTACGTAGTCCATCCTGAAGCTGGAGACCCAAAAAGAACCCGAACATTGCATCGCAATCTACTGTTACTTGTAAATGACTTACCTGTTCAAGTCACTCCCCCCCTGGCAAAGCCTGCAATTGGAAAGACAACACGCAACAGACGAAGGATGGAAAGATCGGCAGATGCACAAAGACAAACAGACATGTGGGATATCTCTGACAGCGGTTCTGAGAGTGATTGCTCGGGGTACTGGCTAAGAGCACCTGTTGAAAGGACTGTGAGAAAGAACCTGGACCATGAGCAACACCCTGCATCTCAGTCATACCAGACCAAAGAACCTATTAGAGTGACAACAAACACAAAAAATGGACATTCACCTGTGCAGACGATGGAAGACATACTGACTATGCCTGAGCATTCACCATCCGTCAGCATTGAACAATTCGAAGAGGAAACTGGGAGAGAATGCTCACACCTGCCATGTTCTCTGAGAGAGGAGATGGAAGAAATGGAAGTGGGTAGTGACAACCTATCTGAATCCAGAGGGTCTGGTGAGGAGTGTGAAACTCATTTGCAGTCTAACGTACAGGTTCAACCACCGGGACATACTTGTACGGACATTAGAAGAGCTACCCGTCACAGGAAGCCACGACAGTTTCTGACTTATGAATCACTGGGTAAACCCTCAGTGCAGTCACATGCGGCAGTTAATCTAGTTGGGGAACGCACAGCACCACAGTTACCTGCCACAACCATACCATCATACACTGTATTTCCATACCCACCATTGGCAATTGTGCCGCCCGTGTGTATGTCACAGTCACCAATGTACTGCACCCCAATACCATACTCACCATACCAGTATCACGCATCACTGAACCCATCTGCATACACACCACCCCCACTGCTTGTTTCATAACTAGTTCTTGGACTGATTAGAGTTAATAAGAATTTGAGAAGCAAAAGTTAAAAATGTCATGATTTTGTGAATGTTGGGAGCCATTTTGTTTTTGTCAGGGAGTGTGTGATACCCACTAATGTGTGATCACATTTATGTGAATTAATTTAAGTAATTTCACTTTCAATGTAAGTGATATTTCCATTTGGAAATGCCCTAAATAACTACAGTAATTGTAACAGGAAACTTGGTAACTACCCTGGGATGTTTGTAGCGGACACTTCATTTTTATACCAATAGGTGGCAGTGTGAGACCATGGTTTGGCCTGTTGTTAGCAGCCTGAAGCGCATGTTCCGCGCTGTTTTCTCATAATGGCGGAGTATTCAGGAAACGGCAAGCCACGTCTCTCTGTCTGATCATTTCTTTCCTGTTTACAGGACACATATATAGCTGTCTACAGGTGCTGCCACCCGGTACCTGTAACACTGGCGTCTGAGTCGGACTGGAGCTCTCTGCCCTTTACCAATCCAGCCACGGGCCCATCCATCTGGCCCATCAAGACTCACTCTCATTTCATCAGTCCATAAAACCTTAGAAAAATCAGTCTTGAGATATTTCTTGGCCCAGTCTTGACGTTTCAGCTTGTGTGTCTTGTTCAGTGGTGGTCGTCTTTCAGCCTTTCTTACCTTGGCCATGTCTCTGAGTATTGCACACCTTGCGCTTTTGGGCACTCCAGTGATGTTGCAGCTCTGAAATATGGCCAAACTGGTGGCAAGTGGCATCTTGGCAGCTGCACGCTTGACTTTTCTCAGTTCATGGGCAGTTATGTTGCGCCTTGGTTTTTCCACACGCTTCTTGCGACCCTGTTGACTATTTTGAATGAAACGCTTGATTGTTCGATGATCACGCTTCAGAAGCTTTGCAATTTTGAGACTGCTGCATCCCTCTGCAAGATATCTCACTATTTTTGACTTTTCTGAGCCTGTCAAGTCCTTCTTTTGACCCATTTTGCCAAAGGAAAGGACGTTGCCTAATAATTATGCACAGCTGATATAGGGTGTTGATGTCATTAGACCACACCCCTTCTCATTACAGAGATGCACATCACCTAATATGCTTAATTGGTAGTAGGCTTTCGAGCCTATACAGCTTGGAGTAAGACAACATGCATGAAGAGGATGATGTGGACAAAATACTCATTTGCCTAATAATTCTGCACTCCCTGTATTGGCTTTCTTGTTGTCAACTCTTTCCTGAGGTCCTATAGGGCTTTTAACAGGTTTCAGACAAAACACTACATAGAATGCATATTAAATGCATACAAATGCAAGAAAAATGAGCACTATTTATAGAAGGAAATTCATTTGAAACAGCATGTAACAAATTCGTTTATGAGCCCTCAACTACAACAAGATAATGAATGCAAGATTATTATTTCACCTATATATGACAATCACTATTCAAAATAAGAAATTTTACCAGTGTCACCAGACATTGAAGGTGCTGGGTTCAACACTGTTTCTGTGGTTTCTCTGGGTTTATTGCACACCTTTGGGGCTAGGTACACAAAGAAAAGAATATACACACACAGATAGGAACAAATCCAAGGGGTCAAAATGTGGTCATAAATATTTTGTACTTGTAAATCAGTTTTGTATGTGTAAAAAGAATTTGTGTGTGTGTAAAAAAGATTTGTATTTGTGTGGTAGCGTTCTGGTCATAAGACAATGCATATACTTACCTACAACAGCTTGACCCAGTGCTGACAATGAGATATTGATCTTTCCAAGTCGACCATGTCGTAGCTGCCTCTCCAGAAGTTTCTTGTTGGTGACAGTGTTATAATGATGAGTTATATTTCTCATCAAAAACACATGTGTGGATGGACTCATATTACTTAAAAAGTAATTGCTTTTCCTCATGTTTGCAAAGAACTGTTCAACAACTTGACTGTTCAGCCAGCCTTTCAGCTCTGGGACAAGTTGAATTCTGCGGCATTGTCCTCAAAGGAAGAACTCTCCTGAGTCATCTGTGATGGGGTGCCTGATGATAGTGGTACAGTTGATTTGAAGATGTCTCTCTGTGTCTGGAAGAGATGCCATTTAGCTATGTTTTTATGAGGACATGATATTCGAGGCTTTGCACAAGCACAATGCCAGGTGTTCCTCAGAGCATTATAAGTCACAAATATTCTGCCAAGACGGCAGAAACTGTGTATTTCCGGCTCAAATACAGACAAACAGATCTGTGTTGAGGATCCACCAAAATCCACCCTCACACAAAGTGGAGCATATGCCATCTGGGCAGCTTTCTGTCTCTTTATGCATGTAGCAGCTTTGGCCTCTCCAAAAAATTTAAGGTCCACCATTTCCATCACGATGTGCTCTTGAAGAAAAACCTCCTTTACAGTTTCTCGGCAGTAATCTAGTGAGCGAAGGTGCTCACATAAACTGAAGCCTAGTCCGCTCCGCTGGGCCAGCAACTGGTATTGCTGACATTCCTCCAGCTCACATCTGATATTGTGAGACATCCCCCATGTTTTCCTCTGAACGTGAACTGGCACAGAGAACCCATGGCCAGTTCTCTGCACAGCAAATAACCCTGTAGTTTCATCTACACAAACACACTGCTCCGGCTCACTGAGCTGCAGCGGCGCTGGCTCCTCAGCTGGTGGCTCGCTGAGCTGCTCCGGCTCGCTGAGCTGCGCAGCTGGCGGCGCGGGCTTCTCCCGCTCTCCGAGCTCCTGCCCGCTGAGCTCCAGCTCCGGCTCCTGCTCGCTGAGGTGCTCCTGCTCCTCTTGCTGCCTCGCGGGCTCCTCCGGCTCGCCGAGCTCCTGCTCACGCAGGGCAGGTCCAGGTGGCGACATAGCAGCCGGTGAAGAAGATGGCAGAAGGGTGACTGCAGGCGGATGAGGTGACAGTGGCGCTACAGCTACAGATGGTGAAGCAGCAAGTGATGTGGAGAAAAACCCAAGTGAAATAAATAAATAATTAATTAAATGTGTCAATAATTAATTAATTACATGTGTCGTAAATATTTATGTAATTAATTATTTCTGATTTTAATTAATTATTGCCACATTTAATTAATTATTTAATGGTGTATTTAATTAATTCATTATGGCAGTCCTGGCGTTCCATAGGATCTTTGTTCCCTACAAGTGAGGAAACACTACACAATGTGTTACTCTTCTATCACTCCCAGTTTCAACATTTTGCCCATTTTCTTCTGAACAATTTGCCTGTTGTGCTCGAGTCAGGCTATGAGTGCATTATCACCCCAGGCTGTGTTTCAAAATAGCGCTCTTTGAGCAAAGTAAGTTTCTGGGGTGGCTGTAGCTCAGGTGGCAGAGCAGGTCAGCCACTAATCAGAAGGTCGGTGGTTCGATCCCAGGCTGCCTCCTGGCTGCATGCCAAATATACTTGGGCAAGATACTAACCCCATGTTTGCCTACTGGTGGTGGTCAGAGGGCCCGGTGGCGCCTGTGGCCGGCAGCCTCGCCTCTGTCAGTGCCCCCCAGGGCAGCTGTGGCTGCAATGTAGCTTGCCATTGCCAGTGTGTGAATGACTGAATGTAGTGTAAAGTACTTTGGGGTCCTTAAGGACTAGAAAAGCGCTATACAAATGCAGGCCATTTACCATTTAAAGTCGGGCAGGTGGGAGAACAAATCTGCAAACCGCTGCAAAATTGAGGTCACTTTTTCTTTTGTTAGATTAACAAGTTCAATGCGGCTCCCTATGTGGATGAGAGCAAGTGGTTCAGAAAATGTGGTAGATTGTGGTGCTTGGTCTTTCCCCCAGTGGTAGGACATCTATGTACATTCTGATTAAGTTATGAAGTTTATGTGAACTTATTAGCCTTGTGATTTTACAACTGAAATTTGTGTAGATATAGGACCAAATGGCATCAAATGGTTTGACTGTATAGTACAACATACCCCAAAACTTCAACATTTACATACTGAAAATATGTCTTAAGCTTGGACTTTTACTTCTTCAAGAAGCATGTCTCCTTTCTTAATTTGACTGATCTCACATATGGTGGAAATATATAATGTCAAGTCTGAGAGCACTTGTGATTCCAGAAAATAAACGTGACAGTAACTCATTGGACACAGTATTAGATGATCACTTTTTATTAACAACTCTTTTATGTAATAAAAAAGTGGGATCTTCAAAAACAAATACAATGCAAAAGCCCTCAAATAAGGCATTTCTTGGGCTTACTGGGAGCAATGGAATAAATTGCACCTTATTTTCAGAGTCCTTTTTCCCCCTTCACTCTTCATCTTCTCCAGAGGCTCCTGCTGTACTTTTTCTTTTCTCTCTCTTACTTTGGCTTCACTCTTCATCTTCTCCAGAGGTTCCTGCTGCACTTTTTCTTTTCTCTTTCCTACTTTGGCTTCACTCTTCATCTTCTCCAGAGGCTCTGCCTGTATCTTTTCTTCCTTCCTTTGCCTTTTGCCGCTCATCTTCTCCAGAGGCTCTGCCTGTATCTTTTCTTCCTTCCTTTTCCTTTTGCCGCCCATCTTCTCCAGAGGCTCCTGCTGCACTTTTTCTTTTCTCTTTCCTACTTTGGCTTCACTCTTCATCTTCTCCAGAGGCTCTGCCTGTATCTTTTCTTCCTTCCTTTTCCTTTTGCCGCTCATCTTCTCCAGAGGCTCCTGCTGTACTTTTTCTTTTCTCTTTTCTACTTTGGCTTCACTCTTCATCTTCTCCAGAGGCTCTGCCTGTATCTTTTCTTCCTTCCTTTTCCTTTTGCCGCTCATCTTCTCCAGAGGCTCCTGCTGTACTTTTTCTTTTCTCTCTCTTACTTTGGCTTCACTCTTCATCTTCTCCAGAGGCTCTGCCTGTATCTTTTCTTCCTTCCTTTGCCTTTTGCCGCTCATCTTCTCCAGAGGCTCCTGCTGCACTTTTTCTTTTCTCTTTCCTACTTTGGCTTCACTCTTCATCTTCTCCAGAGGCTCTGCCTGTATCTTTTCTTCCTTCCTTTTCCTTTTGCCGCTCATCTTCTCCAGAGGCTCCTGCTGCACTTTTTCTTTTCTCTTTCCTACTTTGGCTTCACTCCTCATCTTCTCCAGAGGCTCCTGCTGCACTTTTTCTTTTCTCTCTCTTACTTTGGCTTCACTCTTCATCTTCTCCAGAGGTTCCTGCTGCACTTTTTCTTTTCTCTCTCTTACTTTGGCTTCACTCTTCATCTTCTTCAGAGGCTCCTGCTGTACTTTTTCTTTTCTCTCTCTTACTTTGGCTTCACTCTTCATCTTCTTAAGAGGCTCCTGCTGTACTTTTTCTTTTCTCTCTCCTACTTTGTCTTCACTCTTCATCTTCTCCAGAGACTCTTCTTGTATCTCTTTCTCCTCCAGTTGTTCTTTATTTTAAGAAAATAATCATTTACTTACTCATTAACTTAACATTGTTCATATTGTGCAATATAATGTTAATATTTACCTGAGGTTATTATTGCTGCAGATGACATTCCACTTTGGTCTTTCTTGTTGTTATCTAAGACCAAATGAGAAATAAATAAATACCACTTCACCTTAAAGTTCTTTGAACTTGTGTATTTTTACTACAGCTGCTGGTTTCCAGTTACCAGATCTGGGTATGGTGTCTTCAAAGAGAGTTGATTGATGAAAAGTGAGCCTCTTCAAGCATCTGGTTTGGTGAATCACCCTTTTTTCTGAACTCTTATTCACAGTCATTGCTTTGTCTTGGCTTACATAGGCCTGCTGCATCTGAAAAATGATGATTGACAAAGAAAAACAAGGTTACTTTAGCTCATCTAGATGTAATGTTCAGATTTGTTATGTAACAACTGGAATTTGGTGCTGTAATCGTAATGAGCTCATCGCCGTTTCTCTGTCCTGTACATATAACACACAGAAATGCAAGAAGACTATGGTGTGAAGACGTGTCTCCCGGGGCTCCGCAAAGCAATGACAAAAATATTGGTTTAAGACGCATCCGCATTTACTATATCAGCCCTGTAGGCTCTAAATAACCGTTCTTGCCGCCGAGCATCCGCTCGTTTATTTATTTTTTTTATTTTTTCACTCTCTGAGGTCGGGAAACCTACTTTTGACAACTTCTGGGAAAGGCCGTAGGAGCTTCTTTCCTGGTTGGCTGTGGTGACCGTAGCAGTTGCGTCCGGGCAATCAAGTTCTCCCACTAAAAGCCTCACCATTTGCTCTTCATTTTTCTTTTTGTACAATGGCAGATAAGAGGGAGCACCGTCGAAAACGGGGTCAAGCCGGCGCGGGTGGTTCTCAGAGCCCGGAGCTGGGCCGCGAATCCCAACGTGACGCGGCTATCACAGAGAGCAGCTACGAGCAGGGTGCGGGCGCACCGCTCGGTGAAGCCACATTTACCAGAGCATTGGAGGCTCTGAAACGGGACATCTGCGACAAGCTTGAATGCAAGATTGACACGGTTACCCATACACTGCGGTCAGAAATATCATCTGTGAAGGCTGAGTTTAAAGCTGCTATAACCACCCTACAGGCCACCGTTAATGCTCAAGGGACTACCATTAAAGATTTGGAGCTTTCAGCTACAACCTGCAGTGACGACCTGACTTCTCTTCAATCTGCTGTAAAGGTCCTAACGGAGGAGGTCAGACAACTCCAAGCTAAATGTGAGGATCTAGAAGGAAGATCAAGGCGTAACAATATTCGCCTTGTTGGCATCCCCGAGGGTTTGGAGTCTTCCAACCCTAGGGAGTTTATTTCCCATCTCCTGCAAGATCTTCTGAAACTGAATGAAGCACCCTTGTTAGATCGGGTTCACAGGTCCCTTGGGTCAAAGCCCAGAGAGGGAACGCCTCCTCGCCCACTTCTCATTAGAGTCCATTACTTCCATGTCAAGGAACAGCTGCTACGTCTTGCAGGGGCAAATTCTCCTCTACTTTACCAGGGCAGAAGGATTTCCATTTTTCCAGACTTTACACCTGCAGTGGCTAAAAAGCGTTCACAGTTTACTGGTGTCAAGCGCCTTCTGCATTCCTGTCCTGGGATCAAGTTCTGCCTGTTCTACCCTGCGGAACTGAGGGTGACACTTCCAGATGGAGTTATACGTAAGTTTACTGATCCTGCGTCTGCCACGGACTTTGCCAATAAGATCCTGGGGGGCCCAGCCTCTCAGGGTACATAAGTGTCTTAGTCCATGGGCTGATATGTCCATCTTGCTTAATTTCTTTGAAATAATTTTTTTTTTTTTTTTTTTTTTTTTTTAGGATGTGTCTCGTTCTAATATACTCTCATATAATCCTTGATTTGTCTTTGCCTTGTAATGCACGGAGCTTAAACTCAACTGGGACTTCGAATGGTTGGGAGGAAGTGCTCAGGGGTGTGTTTAGCGAGGGGTGCGCGCATCTTGTTAGGGAAGATGCTTCAGCATTTAGGGGGAAGTTTGGGTGTTTTTTGTTTTTATGTTGTACTGTTCTGTACACTGATTTTGTTTTTTGCGTGTTTTTCATTGGTCAGCTGTGGCTTTTCTCAACCTATGTTTTAATATGGCACCGCAATTAAATATTAATAATCAACAAGCAGGTTACTCATTTAAGTTCTGTAGCTGGAATTGTAAAGGCCTGAACCAACCTATTAAAAGGAGCAAGGTCCTTCATCATTTGCAATTTTTGGGCGCCCAGGTTGTGTTCTTACAAGAAACACACCTAAAAATTTCAGATCATTTTAGACTTCGCAAGGGGTGGGTGGGTCAACTCTATCACTCTACATTTAATTCCAAAGTTCGTGGTGCTGCTATTTTAATACACAAATCAGTGCCATTTGTTTCTTCTAAGGTTATAGTGGACCAGAATGGTAGATTCATTATTGTGAGTGGTAGTATTTGGAACACTAAATTTATTTTTGCCAATGTTTATGCTCCCAATTGGGACGATCCAAATTTTCTTAGTATTCTTTTCACTAAAATTTCTGATTTCTCTTCCCACTATTTGGTTCTTGGTGGCGATTTTAATTGCTGGCTCGGGCCGCTGGATCGATCCTCAAATAAGCCTGGTAGGCAATCCAACTCTTCCAAAATTATTAATACGTTCCTTAAAGAATTCTCTGTTATTGATGCCTGGCGTTTCCTCAACCCTACACGTAGAGAATACACCTTTTTCTCCCCTGTTCATCATACATACACTCGTATTGATTACTTCCTACTGGACAGTCGACTTACTTCACAGATTCGCTCTTGCTCTCATAGTGCTATTGTCATTTCAGATCATGCTCCGTTGACTCTAGATTTGGCAGTGGGCCAATGTTCTCCGCCAGCTCCATGGCGTTTGAATACACGCTCGCTGTCAGACGATAAGTTCACCACATTTCTGAATTCCAAGATAGACTTATTTATAGAGACAAATACTACACCCGGAATATCACCCTCTATTTTGTGGGAAACATTTAAGGCTTTTATCAGGGGACATATTATATCTTATGCTGGTTTTGAGGCAAACCAAAGGAAAGCAAAATTGTCCGAGCTCATAATACGCATATCGCAATTAGACGAGTTGTATGCCGTTTGCCCGGCACCAGAGGTCTATAATGATAGGCTGTCTTTGCAGACTGAGTTTGATCACCTGTCCTCTGCTCGGGCTGAAGAGATGTTGCTGAAATGTCAGTACTCCCAGTATGAATATGGGGATAAGGCCAGTAAACTGCTCTCTCATCAGCTCCGTAGTGCAGCAGCTGCACACTCCATTCCTCGGATTCAGACATTAAGTGGTGTCTCTATGGATCCTAGAATAATTAATGACCAATTTCGAGACTTTTATTCATCTCTCTATGCGTCTGAGTGTGCATTTAGTACGGAGGCTTTGGACTCATTTTTCAATCATCTTAAGCTCCCATCAATCGATCAGACACACAGCCTCCAGCTGGAGGGACCAGTAACTGTAGAAGAGATCATGCAAGCTATCAGCAAACTGCAGTGTTCTAAGTGTCCCGGACAGGACGGGTTTCCGGTTGAGTTCTATCGTAAATTCATGCCTAAACTGGCTCCGCTCATGATAAATATGTATAAGCACTCACTGGAAGTTGGATCCCTCCCACCCTCTCTACTGCAGGCATCTATATCCCTGATCCTAAAAAAGGATAAGGATCCACTACAATGTGGCTCATACCGTCCCATTTCTTTGTTAAATGTGGATTATAAAATCCTTGCTAAACTTCTAGCGAGGCGTGTAGAAGCAGTCTTACCATCTCTAATCAATCTGGACCAAACAGGCTTTATTAAAGGGAGATACGCCTTCTCTAACCTTAGACGTTTGTTTAATGTCCTTTACAATCCCTCAGACTCCAACAGCCCTGAGTTTGGGATCAGTTTAGATGCTGAGAAGGCTTTTGACAGGGTAGAGTGGGGATACCTCTTTTATGTTTTAGATAAATTTGGCTTTGGTAAAATATTCATCTCCTGGTTGAAACTTCTTTATACTTCCCCGCTTGCCGCTGTCAAAACAAATGGCACATGCTCTGACTTCTTTCCCCTGTTTAGGGGGACTAGGCAGGGCTGTCCTATGTCGCCATTGCTATTTGCAATCGTAATTGAGCCCCTAGCCATATCGCTAAGATCAAACCCAGGTATCACCGGGGTTTTTAGAAATGGTATAGAACAAAGAGTCTCCTTATATGCAGATGACTTGCTTCTTTATATCTCAGAGCCAGCATCCTCATTCCCTTTGGTACTTTCAATACTTGAACAGTTTAGCCTTATTTCTGGCTATAAACTGAATCTTGCTAATAGCGAACTGTTTCCCCTGAATGCTGCTGCACAGAAATATCAGTGCACAGCACTGCCTTTTCGAGTTGTATCAGACAACTTCACATATTTAGGGGTTAAAATTACAAGTCATTTTCATGCTCTTTTCAAGCTTAATTTCGACCCACTTGTGGAGAAAGTTAGGCAGGATTTGGACAGATGGTCTCTACTCCATCTGTCTGTAGCAGGGCGCATAAATACAATTAAAATGAATATCCTCCCCAGATTTTCTTTTCTTTTTCAGTGTGTCCCTGTATTTATTCCAATTTCCTTTTTTGTTAAATTAGACAAGATTCTATCTGGGTTCATCTGGAACAAAAAAAACCCCAGAATACGCAAGACATATCTTCAAAGACCGAAAAAGATGGGGGGGATGGCTTTACCAAACTTTATGTTCTATTATTGGGCATGTAATATTCGTATTCTCAGGTATTGGCTACAGGGGGAGGACACGAATAATGCCCCGGCCTGGCTCAGTTTGGAGACTTCTTCCTGTGTCTCAGCCTCTTTACCAGCCCTGATTTATGCCCAAAAGCAGCCTCCGAGTGCAGGTTCTTATAATAACTCTATTGTCAAAGTTACCTTGAAAATATGGTATCAATTTCGTCGTTACTTTAAGTTGACCTTTTTTCCCCTTCAATCACCCATTGTGAAAAATCCCTCTTTTCAGCCTTCGTTAGCTGATGGTGCTTTTTATTTGTGGGCCTCTTTGGGTATTAGGTCTTTTTCTGATCTGTACATTCAGAATACATTTGCCTCCTTTGAACAGCTCTCATTGAAATTTGGCCTTCCAAAAAGTCACTTTTTTCGCTATTTACAAATCCGGAGTTTTGTTAAGGAGAAATCCTCTCAGTTTCCATCTAGACCTTCTTATCATGACTTTGATAACCTTCTATCGCCTCCCCCTTCATTACAGGGCCTGATCTCCTGTTTGTATGGGAGAATATGCTCCTTTGGCAATTCTTCAATCTCGGCTATTAAATTGGCATGGGAGCAGGATCTGGGGTGTGTGATTCAGGATGACTCTTGGGATAAAATTCTTTACCGGGTCCATGGCTCCTCATTCTGTGCCAAACACGGGCTGATTCAATGTAAGATTCTGCACCGTATACATTGGACTAAGGCCAGACTAGCTCAAATATACCCCAATCTTAGCCCTGATTGCGACCGTTGTCATCAAACACCTGCCTCTTTAATGCATATGTTTTGGTCATGTTCATCCCTCAAACAATACTGGATTAATATTTTCTTGATTTTATCTAAGATCACCCAGCTAACCCTCCAACCTGTGCCCTTAACTGCTTTGTTTGGGGTTCTTCCTGATTCAGTTGCCTTGCCGACGCCTCAAGCGGATCTGGTAGCATTTTTCACCTTATTGGCAAGACGCAGAATATTGTTATGTTGGAAGTCCCCTTCCGTCCCATCCTGGGAAATCTGGATCAGAGACGTTTTGCACTTTAGCAAACTCGAAAAGATTAAATTCACCCTACGCGGGTCTACGGCCAAATTTTTTAAGACCTGGCAACCCTTTTTTGACCATGTTCAGACTTTGCGGTCTCGCAATGCTCCCAATTAGCCAGCTCAGACTCTATCATATTTTATTTTTTTCTTATCTTATGTTTAAGTAAGAGGCCTAAGTTTAAGTATATGGATTCTATTGTGCCTGCGCCCTAGTATTTATTTAACTACTTTATACATATTTTGTTTTCTCTAACAGAATTGACTTATCCCTATCACTAAGCTGACCACTTATCATCTGTGGTTTTTTTTTTTTTTTTTTTTTTTTTTTTTTTTTGTGTGTTTTGGTTTTTATGTGTCTGTGTGGGGGTGTGGGTTCTGGATACTCTCCACATCTCCTTTGTACACTCAGGAACTGTTGTCTTGTACCCTTGGGTTTGTTACTAGTATTATTAGATTGGACTTTTTCCTTTTTCTGTTTGTACACCCACTGGTACTGCTATAATCATGAGGTGGGAATGTATGTTTTATATTGCTTTATGTTCTTTAAAAAGAAAACGGCATATTGTTCAATTTATCTTTTGTAAAAGTCGATGCAAAAACTTTAATAAAAAAAAAAAAAAAGAAATGCAAGAACAAGAAAAAAATTATAAACCAGTTTCATGTTGGTATTGATTGTTTTAGAAACAAATCAAACTGCAAGGAATGAACTTTAGCCCCCTATTTGTGAGTAAAAGCATTTTGTAATAGTGCACCACTATAAGTGCCTGTGCTGATTTGTTAGCAAATAGTTTTTGGACCGTCCAAGTCCTCAGAACTCACTGCTGGTATTATACATACACGAGCACGATCATTAGATTTACTGCAGCTTTCTACTCCTCCTCATGACCTCACTAAAATGGACTGCAGCTAACTCACCTCTTCCTCAAACACATCTTTTCTGAATTGTCTTTGAATTTATCTGGTGGAGGTTTCCCATCATGTTCCATCCTCTTCGAATAAGCTGAGTTCTTCTTCTTCTTCTGGCTCCTCCCTTTAGGGGTCACTACAGTGGATCATCTGCCTCCATCTTATTCTATCCATAGCCGCCTCCTCGTTCATACCAACCCTATCTATATCCTCCATCACTATATCCTTGAACTCCCTCTAAGGGCTTGCTCTTTCCCTCCTGCCTGGCAACTCCATATGGAACAATATATTCACTATGCCTCTTCTACATATGTCCAAATCATGTCAGCTTTGCCTCTCTAACTTTGTCTCCAAACCGCTCAACATGAGCTGTCTCTCTGATGCACTCATTTCTAATCTTCTCCATTCTGGTCACTCCCAAACAAAATCTTAGCATCTTGAGCCCTGCCATCCCCTGCCTGGCCTTTTGCACTGCTTGTTGCTTTGGATGCTTGACTCCAGGTATTTAAACTCATGTACCTTCAATACCTTTACTCCTTGCATATTTCATATGAGCTGACCATCTGACGCAGAAGAATACAAAGACATATTTTGTTGAATGCACTGAAACAGAGGACAAATTTTACCTTTTCCATGGCCACTTTGTGAATCATTTGTCCCAAATGTTCTGCTTCATCCTTTGAATCATCTTTAGATTCATCTTGTGTGGGTCTGCTATCATGTGTCCCATCCTCTTCAGATGCTGCCACCATCTGTTTTCAGAGAAGACAACAATATGTTTGGTCATTTTTGATGGATTGATTGTGGAAGCACTGAAACTGAGGATGAATTTCACATCTCTTTGTGGCACAGGACACCCAGTTTTGTTTTTCATGGCTACCTTAGGAATCCTTTTACGTTCTTGTTCTTCCTCCTCTTCTGAATAGCCTTCAGATTCATCCTGTGTGGGTTTCCAGTCATCTGTCCCATCATCTTCAGATGAGCTCACAGACTGTTATTAGAACAGAAAAATATATATTTTACTCATTTTTCATGGATGTGTGGAAACAAAACACTTACATCTTTAACTGCAGGAGAAGAAACTCTGCTGGATTTTTCCTGCCCACCTTAGGAACCCATTCCCTCGCTTCATCCTCCTCCTCCTCTTCTGGATTGTCTTCTTGTGTGAGTTTCCCCACATCTGTCCTATCATTTTTGTAAAAGACCACCATCTGATTTTAGAAAAGTAAAAGTAAAAAGGTAAAAGATTAGTAATCAGTGAAAACACTAAAAACAAGCACAAGAACATACATTACATACTTTTCTCTTGCGCAACTGGTATGTCACTTTTTGTAGATGCTCCACCCCCTTTTTCAAATCCTGTTTAGTTTCTCTTATTGTGGCTCCGGCACTACAGGCAACCTCACCCTGACCTGGGCTCACCATCTGTTTATGGTACAAATTAAATATGTTTTGTTCATGATGGAGTAAATGATTATATATGAAAGAAGTGCAACCAATCAAAACTCTTACCAAGGGAATCAGGGCACACATACCTTGTTACTGCTACACTGGAAGAGCGTTCTGTCTAAAAGCTCCTCTGTTCCTGATGACTGCTGCTCTTCCTTGTCAGATCCTTCACTGTCCTCGTCCTGCACAGATCCTCTGTCCTCTCTCCTTTTCCTTTTATTTGCTGCATATGTTGCAATTGCATTGGTGGTCAGTGCTCGGCTCTGGAGTGTGTCCTCTGCAGGGTCCTCAGCTGTGCAAAGCAATATTACTAAATATGAATAAATGTAAGTGTATAGATAAATATATGACTTCACTTTAGCTTATTTAAATAACCTTGATAAAATCTTTTGGCTGTGATGGCATCATGGCACATAAATGTTGCCACTCTGTCGTAAGATTTACGTCCCAACTGTCGCTTGGCCTGAAAGAATAATGTTTTAAAAAGAAACCACATGAATAAAACCCATGACACTTTAACCTACTTCATTGTGTGTCAAAAAATAAAAATGAAAAGTTTTCTCACATAAGTGCTACAGGAGGAACGTAGCATGTTGAAGGTGGGGGCAATCCCCAGATTCATCATCTCCCAGGCTGCCTTGAAAAATACCGGTAGTCTATGAAGAACACCTCCACTAGAACTGTGGAAAAAAGTCGGTGCCTCCGAACCGCCTTCAACATACTCTCTGATATGATTGTAACGCTGCAACCAGGTATACTCATTCTTGTACAGGGGGACAGCTGCTTGCCCATGGTATCTTTGAGTTTTGTGCTGTTTAACCTAATACATGAAAATACATTTTTATTCAGCTGAATAAAAAAATGTCTATGTATACTTAGATTTATATCGTTTTAGTACATACACGGATGATGCGGGCACCCTGCTTAGCTTTTTCTGCCATTTCAACCTCCTCAGTAGTCATGTTGATGATCACTCCCTTTCGGTGACCAGTTATGGCAATAATATATCCGCCCAACAGTCCAAAAAACAATTTCAATATTGTTCTGCTCTGGGGTTGCTTCTCGAGGTCATCTGTAAAAACACAAAGAGAACACTACATGTATTAATATGCTATGCTAACACATACACTGCATTTACATGTCCAGTCCCTTGTGCAGATTATAGAGGGATTTTACAAGCACCATGTCTCAAGGACCATGCAAGTACCACAAAGTATCAAACAAATTTTCCAGACCAACCATACAAAAAACCCAGTTTCCAATTACAAAACCCTGTAATGTGTCTTAAGATAGAAGATAGAAAGAGATAAAAGTCTCACGCCCCTTGCCGCCTCTACATATAGATAACAAATGCAAATGTGTTTGAGTAGTAGAAATGGCTGTTATAATGGCTGAGTGTGTGTGTGTGTGTGTGTGTGTGTGTGTGTGTGTGTGTGTGTGTGTGTGTGTGTGTGTGTGTGTGTGTGTGTGTCCAAAATATAACTCTAAATATTGAATGTAAATCTGTTCCAGATACCATAACTTGTAACTTGTTTTACTGAGGGTTAGTTATGCTCAGTTTCTGGCATGTTGAAAATAAATGAAACAAAGGAAAGAAAATGTGTAAGTTAACCAGTGTAATGAATCTGAGAATACAGGGAGTGCAGAATTATTAGGCAAGTTGTATTTTTGAGGACTAATTTTATTATTGAACAACAAACATGTTCTCAATGAACCCAAAAAACTCATTAATATCAAAGCTGAATGTTTTTGGAAGTAGTTTTTAGTTTTAGCTATTTTAGGGGGATATCTGTGTGTGCAGGTGACTATTACTGTGCATAATTATTAGGCAACTTAACAAAAAACAAATATATACCCATTTCAATTATTTATTTTTACCAGTGACACCAATATAACATCTCCACATTCACAAATATACATTTCTGACATTCAAAAACAAAACAAAAACAAATCAGCGACCAACATAGCCACCTTTCTTTGCAAGGACACTCAAAAGCCTGCCATCCATGGATTCTGTCAGTGTTTTGATCTGTTCACCATCAACATTGCGTGCAGCAGCAACCACAGCCTCCCAGACACTGTTCAGAGAGGTGTACTGTTTTCCCTCCTTGTAAATCTCACATTTGATGATGGACCACAGGTTCTCAATGGGGTTCAGATCAGGTGAACAAGGTGGCCATGTCATTAGTTTTTCTTCTTTTATACCCTTTCTTGCCAGCCACGCTGTGGAGTACTTGGACGCGTGTGATGGAGCATTGTCCTGCATGAAAATCATGTTTTTCTTGAAGGATGCAGACTTCTTCCTGTACCACTGCTTGAAGAAGGTGTCTTCCAGAAACTGGCAGTAGGACTGGGAGTTGAGCTTGACTCCATCCTCAACCCGAAAAGGCCCCTCAAGCTCATCTTTGATGATACCAGCCCAAACCAGTACTCCACCTCCACCTTGCTGGCGTCTGAGTCGGACTGGAGCTCTCTGCCCTTTACCAATCTAGCCACGGGCCCATCCATCTGGCCCATCAAGACTCACTTTCATTTCATCAGTCCATAAAACCTTAGAAAAACCAGTCTTGAGATATTTCTTGGCCCAGCCTTGACGTTTCAGCTTGTGTGTCTTGTTCAGTGGTGGTCGTCTTTCAGCCTTTCTTACCTTGGCCATGTCTCTGAGTACTGCACACCTTGCGCTTTTGGGCACTCCAGTGATGTTGCAGCTCTGAAATATGGCCAAACTGGTGGCAAGTGGCATCTTGGCAGCTGCACGCTTGACTTTTCTCAGTTCATGGGCAGTTATTTTGTGCCTTGGTTTTTCCACACGCTTCTTGCAACCCTGTTGACTATTTTGAATGAAACGCTTGATTGTTCGATGATCACGCTTCAGAAGCTTTGCAATTTTGAGACTGCTGCATCCCTCTGCAAGATATCTCACTATTCTTGACTTTTCTGAGCCTGTCAAGTCCTTCTTTTGATCCATTTTGCCAAAGGAAAGGACGTTGCCTAATAATTATGTACACCTGATATAGGGTGTTGATGTCATTAGACCACACCCCTTCTCATTACAGAGATGCACATCACCTAATATGCTTAATTGGTAGTAGGCTTTCGAGCCTATACAGCTTGGAGTAAGACAACATGCATGAAGAGGATGATGTAGACAAAATACTCATTTGCCTAATGATTCTGCACTCCCTGTAGAATAACAGTGATTCTAATAACAGGCCTCACAGAGTGTCTGACCTTGGTGTGTGTGTTTCTGTGTGTTGTGTATAATGTGACACAGTGGAGCTAATAATCTCAAAGAATATCTGACAAACAAAATGTATGTTTTCATTAAATCATAAAATAACTAGAGAAATAAATGGTAATTAACTGAGTTTTAAAGCATTCGAATTGGAAAGGGATTAAGTTACAATGGATGTTCTTGTGAAAATGTCCTAAAGACAAATCTAACTGAAGTAGAATCACATAAACTGAATGAAACATGAAGTGATTGAATATGAATGCTCTATGTTAAGAATAACAATGAAAATGTAATGAAGCATTCACAATTTTAAAAGCTACACATTGATAGATAAGGTGTGGGAAGATATGACGTCCAGTAGGAGAAGGGGGGGGGGGGGGGGTGAACAGGTGAGGTGAAGAAGAGATTTTGTGTTTTTCTTTTTTGTCTTCTGCAAGATGAGCAGCCCAAAAGATTGGATCGAAGAGGTTCACAGTTGAAAACCTGTCCAACCTGTGAATTCATTCCTTTTTGTCTGCTCATTGTTGCTGTGTTAGGCGGTTAATTTAGAAGGATTTTGATTTACATCCTTCCTCCAACCTCTCCTCACCAAAGAAAAGAACACACTCAGCATTAGCTTAGAGCATCTTAGTTAGATAAGTAGAGTTTAAGTAATCTGATTATTGTTTTGTGATTATTTTATTTTCCTTATTCTTATTTAATTAAATTTCCTGCAATTAAAGTTTAAATTGTGGACACCTTTTATGAAACAATAAAAGTAAAAGTCTTATTCTTTGTAAGTGCAAATACCTCTTACACTTTATTCTAGCCATAATAATGAAAATTATCTTTACAATCATCCCAGAAATAACAAGATCAAAATGTACAGGGCTCCATCTTAAGGCAGAGCTGCACATATTTCACTGCAATGGTGATGTGTTTTAGCTCTGGCTTCATGTGCATTACATTGACCAAGCTGCACATTATTCTTAAATTTAAACTGGACATTAGACAGAAAAGACATAAGCTCAGTTTCAGTGTGTGGGTCACTGTGATGTAAAGATCTGTAGGGGCTTTGTCTTAACCCAGATCTGAAGTCTGTATAATCACTCTTAAGTAAAATGAACATTCAGTGTCATTGTGATCATTGCAGTGATCCATACCCAGTGCGGCAGCAATCTTCTGGGGAGCCTCATCAATGAACAAAGCATGTTTTTCTGCTTTGACAAGTCTTTCTAAAAAAAAATGTAAGCACAATACCTTAGACACTTTATTATTAACATCATGTCATTAAAGTAGGTAGAGGTATAGATGTGTATTATATACGTACTAGACTTAGATCTCCGCACATTCAGCTGGTGCACGACTACTTCACGGCCAACATCTCTGTTACGTGCCCTCAGTTCGACCAAAAGGGCGTTGAACCTTTTTTTTCCAAGTCTGACTTGTGGTGGTGACATGTTTAATATATATTTCATGAAAGCAATAGCATCCATGAGATAAGCTCTCTGAGTTGTTGGTTTAAACCCTTTTGCTTGCAGGTGTGCTAGAAAACTCCAAAGTCAAAAATACAAATTAGTTCATGTGTTAAACTGTATATGCACACATGTATATAGAAACTAATAATCCTTCAAATTAAACACTTACTCACGGACTTTTCCATGGTTCCTCAGAAACAGAAGGTCAACGTTTGGAATCGCTGGGTCTGCCATGAATTCCAGAAAATGGATGACATGAGTGGCTCGCTGCTTTGCATTGTCACGTATTTTTCTGCTAGGGTTCACACCTTCTGCATGGGCCCTAAATTCTTCCACCAGTCTTACTGATGAGGCAAGAACAGACGTCATATCAAAGTACATTTGTATTGGTTAACTGGAATCCATAGCTGTGCGTGGTCATGGAGCTGCATTTTCACCTGCTGGACATCACAACCTGACAAGTTTAACTGTCTTCAAAACATTGCAGAGGCCTTATTGACAGTATTTGTCTCTACATATCTGTGTGAGCATGTGTATCTCTTTATTAACAAACATGCCATATTGGCCCAGTTTATTTTTCTTATCATTGTTGTGAGGACACCATAAATAGCATTTGTATTTTCTGTTGTACAGTTCATTTGCTGTTATGGATAAAAAGTGTCTTTTTTTGTTTCAAAATAGCTGATAACTATTCACTGATAGCTGCCAACATCTGAGAATAAATATAATAAATATGGCCTGTATTTATATAGCGCTTTACTAGTCCCTAAGGACCCCAAAGCGCTTTACATATCCAGTCATCCACCCATTCACGCACACATTTACACACTATAATATAATTCTATAAAGTTGCTCTATATAGTGTGTAACTGTTAACATAGAGCATTATTACATTTTTTGCTAATGCAATCATATGGCACATTGACTTCTGAGGAAATTTTAGACGGCACTCGTCATCAGAAAGGTTGCCTACCCCTAGCCTAGAGGAACTGACTCTTCATAAATGAATCGAGTAGGGATCGCTATCCCAGGATGGTCAGTCATACGATGCAAGATTCTCTCAAGCACAGCGCATCAACAGGACTGAACTGCCAGCCATGCAGGAGGAAGATGCAGCAGATCCTCTCTGATCACAGCCACCCCAGCCACAGACCGGCAGGTGGTTCAGGAACATTCAGGGATAGTTTCTACCCACAAGCTATCAGACTTCTGAACTGCAGACATTCGGCACACACCATTACACACTCACTACAACTACTGGACTCTACAAACTGTCACTATAAACCAATTTAAATCCTTACTGCACAAGTTTTTGCACAACTGTAAATTCCAAACAAATTCTCTTAATATTAATACTTTAGTATTTTGTTATTTATTATTATTATTAATAAATACATTTTCTTCTTTAATATAACTGCTCACTTCTATATGTTCATGTAAAGCTGTGGCTACAATGTTTATCTGTACATGACAATAAAACATGAAACTTGAAATTTTACAGTAGTAAGTTTGATAAGATATATTATTTACCGTAGTGAGGGGCTTTGCTGGGTGAAAACCGTTTACGTCTGCTATATTTAACCTGAAATAAAAAGGATCATTAAGCAGATTTGTTTATCAAAAGCAAATGAAAGAATGTTTCACAATGAGGTGTACAATCATACAAGATAAACAATACTCACATTTGCACGCTTGGTTGAAGAGTGTATCTGCTTGAGCTCATGATTCCTTTCAAGTTCACACTCTAGCAACTGCTTCACCACCTGTAGCTCAGTGAACAGTATCTGACAGTGTTTGCAACCAGGAGCAGGTGTCCTCGGGAGAGGACGTCCCCTCCTTTGCTTTGCTGCATAGTAAGGTGCACTGCTTGGGATTAACACATCAGGGGATACCACTGTTGAATGACAAGTAACCTTGCTGCTGGAGATAGAAGGAGGCTGCATAATTGGGATGGTGTGGTCACTGAGAGTGTCACTGGCAGAGAGAGGAGGCTGTAGGTTTGGTCTGGTAGAGTCACCCAGAGCCTCGCTGTCAGAGGGAGGAGCAGGCCGATGGTTCAGTGTATCATGGTCACTGTGAGCCTTGCTGTCAGAGGGAGGAGCAGGCAGGTGGATCAGTGTATCATGGTCACTGTGAGCCTTGCTGTCAGAGGGAGGAGCAGGCAGGTGGATCAGTGTATCATGGTCACTGTGAGCCTTGCTGTCAGAGGGAGGAGCAGGCCGGTGGATCAGTGTATCATGGTCACTGTGAGCCTTGCTGTCAGAGGGAGGAGCAGGCCGATGGTTCAGTGTATCATGGTCACTGTGAGCCTCGCTGTCAGAGGGAGGAGCAGGCAGGTGGATCAGTGTATCATGGTCACTGTGAGCCTTGCTGTCAGAGGGAGGAGCAGGCCGGTGGATCAGTGTATCATGGTCACTGGGAGCCTCGCTGTCAGAGGGAGGAGCAGGCAGGTGGATCAGTGTATCATGGTCACTGTGAGCCTTGCTGTCAGAGGGAGGAGCAGGCCGGTGGATCAGTGTATCATGGTCACTGTGAGCCTCGCTGTCAGAGGGAGGAGCAGGCAGGTGGATCAGTGTAGCATGGTCACTGGGAGCCTCGCTGGAAGAGGCTATAGCAGAAGCAACCTTTGACCCTTCCTCCAGTGCCCTAAAGATGCCCTCCTCAATTACAGCATCATCCACTTCATCCATGTGTGAGACCATTTGTGGTGTGGGATTTGATGCCCTCAGAAGTGCCAGTTCTTTAGCAACGTGTCTGTCCTTGGCCTTTTGCATGTAAAGTTTAATCATAGGTTTCTGAAAAAGTTAGTATTAGATGTGATTAGGGTTAAATTGAAACAGTTTTCTGTGTAACCATTAGGGGTGCAACGATACTCATATCGATATTGAACCGTTCGATACAGTGCTTTCGGTTCGGTACGCATATGTATCGAACAATATAAAATTTTTAATTTATTTTATCAACTTTCCTTCTGACGATGCTGTCTGTGTTAAGCGCTCAGTGGATCTGCGCTCGACAATGCAGCCTAGGCAGAGTAGTCGAATGCAGATTCACTGAGCGCAGGGCAAGCTAGCCAGATAGAAGTTAAGCTCTCCTTGCACCATGGCAAATTGAACCTCCCCCACCCTCATTCAGATCTGGTGTTTGGAACTATTTTGGTCTTCATGTGAAGTATGACCCTAAAGGTAAGCGCGTCATGGACTAAAGTAAAACAGTATGTTGGATGTGCCACACAATGCTCAATTACATGGGGTGGGAACTAGTGTGTTAGCGCAGTTAGCTCGTTAACGTGTTGGCTGTCCAGCCCCAGGCACGGGGCGATCCGCGGTAGCTCGTTAACGGAGATTTGCCGTGTTGTGGCGTTAAGGTCATTTCAACAAGATTAACGCTGACAGCACTAGTGGGAACACAACGAATATGACTGCACATTTACTCCAACATCATCCTAGCGCAAAAGACAAGTGGAAGCAGACAAAAACAGCAAGCATGCATGCTACAAACTTTACCCGAGTCATTTAGACAGCCGTTAGCACATGATTCTCCTTATGGGGACCTAATATGTTTAATATGCTGCTGAGAATATAGCCCAGAAGAAGCATATTGTATTGTTTAGTTCTGCTGAGCCAAATAAGACAGGTCAGGGTGAAGAAGTGACAGCCAAAGAAAAGCTTACCACAAAACGGAAAAGTTATGACAAATCAGACTATAAGGCAAAAAGAAAGTGCAGCTTTATGGTTTCATGGACAAAAGAATTTCTGTGGCTGCAATATGATGAGCTAAATAACCAGGGCTGCACATAAGTGGTCCGCAGGTGCGCATTCGCTGTCAAAATAAAAAACACGCACAAGAAAAGAAGTTAATATTATATAATTATACAATATTATACTTTAATGTATAATATTGTAAAGGAAACAAAACAGGAAACAAAACATAAATCAAAAATTGCTCTCTTTTTTATTCAGGCTACTTAAATTTTCTTTTGGGCTACCAAAAACTGAAGAGTCCCTGCCCAAAGGGCTACCAGGGATTTTGAAATTTTGCGAGCCCTGAGATATGTTTTTTTTTATTACTTTTTTGTTTCAGCAACATAAAATCTAAAAACTGTAAAACTTTATAATTTTAATAAATGACAAATTAAAAAGGCATGAACATTTTTTTTGTATCGAAAAAATATCGAACCGTGACACCAAAGTATCGAACCGAACCGTGAATTTTGTGTATCATTGCACCCCTAGTAACCATATATCAAAACTGTCAGTATTTTACTTATTTGGGCATCCTTCATGTTTTTATCTATGCACACAACATGCTTTCTAGAGCTCGAGGAACATTATATAAATGCAGCATACGGACAAAGAAAGAACCACCGTATTCTTCTATAGAAACTGGAAGACTTTCATTTCACCAGAGTAACAAATATGTAAAATGCAAGGTGCTAAATGTAAGTCCCTTTAACATAAACATCTGATTCCAGAGATCAAGGCTGCCTCACCAACACACAAAAACCACACAGAAACACCACAAAGTCAATAACATACCTGTAATTTGTGGACCTTTTCCAGGTGCTTGTCAAGCCGATTAAGATGTTTTGACTGACATAAGCGGACTGGACAGTCCAGATTTGTAGAAAAGCTGTAAAAATAGTAAAAAAAATTCTGAGTAGGAGGAAATAGAAATTGGATGTGTAAGATAATTGTATCAAATCAGTGGTTCTTAACCTTGTTGGAGGTACCGAACCCCACCAGCTTCATATGCGCATTCACTGAACCCCTCTTTAGTGAAAAATAAAATGTGATTTTTTTACTGGTGCACAAAATGAGCCATGCATGTCATGGCGGAGGCTCCGCCGAACCCCTGAGACCGACTCACCGAACCCCTAGGGTTCGATCGAACCCAGGTTAAAAACCACTGTATCAAATAAATGCAGTGCTTAGAACAAATGTGTAGGGACAGTAAATATAAATTTATCTTTCAGAATTTATTAAGACACTTACTGCCGATGAGAAAATTGGCTCAAAAGAGTCAGCTCAGTTTTATTTACAACCTGCTCTGTGACTCTTAGGTGCTGAACAATATCAGTATATACATGTCCACATATGGGACACTTGTGTCCATTTCTGACATAGTGATGCCTTTGAGTCTTTGAGGCGACAGCAACCTGTTGCCGTTCCTCTGTCCTCTGTGGCAACTCACTGCTCACGAACGCCCCCTGTACACAAAAAGAAGACGCATACAACTACTAAAAAAGTTTTATTTTTTGTCTTACTCTTACTTAATATTTACAAATGCCAATGAAAATAAATTATCTGCAGTACTGTTAGTAATTCTGACTACTTTTGATTTGACCTTTATATTTCTTTGAACATATATATACTGTCTTTGAATTAATCTTGTGTACGAAACCCACTACTACTCCTCCTCATGACCTCACTAAAATGGACTGGAGCTAACTCACCTCTTCCTTAAACTCATCTTTTCTCAATTGTCTTTGAATTTATCTGGTGGAGGTTTCCCATCATCTGTTCCATCCTCTTCAAATGAGCTAAGTTCTTCTCCTTCTTCTGGCTCCTCCCTTTAGGGGTCACTACAGTGGATCATCTGCCTCCATCTTATTCTATCCATAGCCGCCTCCTCGTTCATACCAACCCTATCTATATCCTCCATCACTATATCCTTGAACTCCCTCTAAGGGCTTGCTCTTTCCCTCCTGCCTGGCAGCTCCATATGGAACAATATATTCACTATGCCTCTTCTACATATGTCCAAATCATGTCAGCTTTGCCTCTCTAACTTTGTCTCCAAACCACCCAACATGAGCTGTCTCTCTGATGCACTCATTTCTAATCTTCTCCATTCTGGTCACTCCCAAACAAAATCTTAGCATCTTGAGCCCTGCCATCCCCTGCCTGGCCTTTTGCACTGCTTGTTGCTTTGGATGCTTGACTCCAGGTATTTAAACTCATGTACCTTCAATACCTTTACTCCTTGCATATTTCATATGAGCTGACCATCTGACGCAGAAGAATACAAAGACATATTTTGTTGAATGCATTGAAACTGAGAACAAATTTTACCTTTTCCATGGCCACTTTGTGAATCATTTGTCCCAAATGTTCTGCTTCATCCTTTGAATCATCTTTAGATTCATCCTGTGTGGGTCTGCTGTCATCTGTCCCATCCTCTTCAGATGCTGCCACCATCTGTTTTAAGAGAAGACAACAATATGTTTGGCTCATTTTTGATGGATAGATTGTGGAAGCAGTGAAACTGAGGATGAATTTCACATCTCTTTGTGGCATAGGACACCCAGTTTTGTTTTTCATGGCTACCTTAGGAATCCTTTTACGTTCTTGTTCTTCCTCCTCTTCTGAATAGCCTTCAGATTCATCCTGTGTGGGTTTCCAGTCATCTGTCCCATCATCTTCAGATGAGCTCACAGACTGTTATTAGAGCAGAAAAATATATATTTTGCTCATTTTCCATGGATGTGTGGAAACAACATATTTACATCATTAACTACAGGAGAAGAAACTTTGCTGGATTTTTCTTGCCCACCTTAGGAACCCATTCTCTTGCTTCACTCTCCTCCACACCTGTCCTATCGCTTTTAGAAAAGATCACCATCTGTTTTAAGAAACGTAACAAAACAAAACATAGAAAATAAAATAATTTCCAACAGTGCATTTTGAGGTCTAAGCATCCCAGAAACTGCACAGACATATGTCAGACATAACTTAAAACCACCAGTATAGGTTCATCAAGGCCCTGAGGGGAAAAACTACGTTTCCCACGAAATATTATGTTACTTCCGGTTTTGGCAGGTAATGGCAGACATGCATCCTTTTTTTTTTTTTTAATTTTGTTTTTAAAATTTTGGTCGCCAACGGAGAGTGTTTGGTAGCGCTGTCCTCAGAAAACACCGTTTGTACTGTTTCGAATCATAACTCTGGTTTTACGTGACCTATTAACACAATTAAGAGAATATCATTTGAAGTCCGCACTTTCAACACAAGTTGAAATGGAGACTGGGGCTGTGTCCCAATTCAGAGACCGCACGCTTGAAGTACGCATTCTGAGTGCGATTACGTCACCGCCACGTGACGACTGTCCCAACTCGAAGTGTACTCCAAATGCGCCGTCGATTTCCCCAAATATCAAGCGTGGTCCGGTGCACGCTTCGTGGTCCCATATATCCCGCAATTCATAGCGCGGCCATGGGTGTGGATAATTTTGCCGCATAATACGGCAGAAGGCAGCAGCTGAAGAGTAAACTGTCAAAAGTAAGTACTGAATATTATGTCACTTATTTATGTGCGAATGTTTTATAATGAAGAACATTGAAACATTAGTGTTGGCCGCATGTCGGCAAAGTTGTGTGACATTAGTGATGTTTGTACTTTCAGCGTTAACTTGGTTTTAAAGCTTCTACTTCTAAATATATATATAGTTGACCTTAATCTTACAGAGAATGTGATGATTTGATAGATAATTAAAATCAGTCGTATATCCACAAACACAACAAGCTGAAAGTCAGTGATGCTGCTCGGTTTGCAGTCCTGAATATCACGGCACAAGCAGGATTCACTGCACTGTTAATGTTAGCTATGTTATATTGCTGCCTCTGTTCGGTGGTGTCGAGCCAAACGGACTTTAACGTGTGTTTGAACGAGCTGACGGTTCACTCGTTAAGCTGAAAGAAAGATGCTTTAATCACAGGAGTCACACATGTGTCCACTGTACCATCTGGGAACTCTTCTTGTTTAGCACTCGTAATAACACAAACACTAAATCCTCCTTCTCTGGTGCTGTTTTGTAGCAGTGTATACACCTGAGACTGTCACCTGTCTGTCTGTCCTGCACTCTCTCTCTCTGATTGTGTAATAAAAGTCTGAACATGTATTTATAAGTTACACTTGTAGAGGAGGAGGAGGAAGAGCCAGCAGCAGCTGACAGATGGAGAGAATAGACAGCCTGTTCCCTGTTTGTGGTTGACTGCTAGAAAAGTTTACAATAACTAACCGTCTGTCCTGAATCAGTCTTATTAGGTAATGTTAAAATAATTTTATAATAATTTGTGGGAGAAAGTACTCAGGGTCTTCAAGTTAAACACTGTGAAAGGCAGCAACAAGTTTAATATTCAGAAACCTAAAGTATGTATCAGCAGCAGAATGGACCTAAAAATAAATGTTTGTTTCAGTTCTATGAAGCTTTGAGTATTGAGTATGAGGATTAGATTTTTTTTTATTTTTTTTTTTAGATTTAAGTATTTATTGTCATTGTCAGGAACAATGAAATTGTGTTTGGGGCTTCCATACAACCCATAAATACAATAATGAAGAAAATAATAAATACCCCTTAAAACCCAAGTGTAAAAATTTAACCCAGTGTGACTCCAGTGCAATAAGACAATCCTTAGCAACAACATAAGAACATGACAAGTAATGTTCATAAGAAATTCAGACAAAGACCTGAGAAACATGACAAGGTACAACAATGCAACCCATTCAATATTATTGTACTGTGAGATATGATGTCAGATATGATAGTTATCTATTTAAGAAAGAGGGGGGGGGGGGCGCTCAACTCTTTCTCTATCTTCTTAAAAAACTTTAGAGCACTTATGGAAATATGTGATGTCTTGATGAATCAAGCAGATATTTGAAGTTTACACAGCACAATTCTCGCATGAAAATATCTTAAAAGTTTATTTTGTGACCCAGAAAGAGTAATATTTCAAACTCTGCCACTCTGTGGTCCTCCGCCACTGCCTCGTTTGAGTTTTAACTGAAATGGATTCTGGGATATTGCATTTCGTCACTTCGAGCTGATTGGAGACCAGAACAGCCAATCAGATTTTTTTGCATCCAAGTCTGTGATTGGCTGTTTTTGTGGCACAAATATAACGGTGTAGAGAAAGAGTTGAGCGCGCACAGGCAGAAATGTTGAGAGCGCCAGCAACACATTGCGAGCGAGCGCAAATGGAAAAACCGAGGGAGAGGGGCTGCTGTTGTGTGTATGGATAATAGCAAACACTGAAATACATTTTTTGCACGCATGAATGAATTTTGTTCACTCAAATTCAGCTTTTCTTCATTCAAAATAAATTTCCCCTCAAAATGCAACATTTGCACTTGCAAACCTTTTTTTCGTGCGCTCAGAAAACTGGCACAAAAATAACGCCATAAGCCTGGGTCGCTCCATCTTTTTGTTCTGACGCCTTAAATTGGTCATGTGATTTCGGGCACGTCTGTCAACCGCAGAGGTTATTGTGTTAATTCAAATTCACTAAGAACACAATGACTATGCATTCAGATCACAAGTCTGATTGCAATACCTGCCAGACAGGACAGGGTTAAAAAACAACAAAAAAAAGCAAAAGAAACAACAACCAAAAACACAAAAACAAACAAACGAAAAAAAACCCGACAAGGTACCTGTTTGTATTCATGTAACTTTTGAAGGTTAGCTTCATACCTGAGAGCTGGTACCTTCAAATTCGTCATCCATGGTGCTTCGAAACTCTCACCAGAAATATCCGCTGCCGTACTCATGATCACATGACATAGATGATTCTGATTGGCTGCTCAAATGCTCATTAGAGGCGGAGCATTTTTATAACATTAGTTACCATAGGGCTTTGGAGCGTGATGTAACGGGGTGGGCGTGGAAAGGATTTTGGCCTGATGCGCCATTTTCGTGGTCAAAATAAAGCGCAAGCGAAAAAAGCCCCCCCCCCCCCACAAGAGCGGAGCGAAGGCACACACAACAGCCATGGTTCCTATTTGCTGTGTGGTCGGCTGCAATGTTCGATCGCACGACCGGCAAGAGAATAAGCTTGAAAGTGGTTTATCTTTTCATTCTTTCCCAACCTGGAAGCAACATGAGGCAGCTTGTGTATCGGATATTACCAAACGAAGGCATCTATCCTGGATAGTAGCTAGGGTTGCCAACCGTCCCTTAAAAAACGGAATCGTCCCGTATTTAGAAACAAAAGCACACGTCCCGTATTGAGCTAATAAGGGACGCACTTTGTCCCGTAATACAGTGATAATCAAAAGTAGTCTATAACTTTTAATGGAATTAACGCTTTGTTTGAAAACATAATTCCCAGCCCCTCTCCTGCTTTGTGACCAATGAGCTGACAGCACACTTATGACAATTCGAGTATGACAATTCAGATTACCGCTTATCTCATTGGTCGAGGAAAGGTCGCTTACGGAGAAAATACCGGAAGACAACAGATGACCACAACAAGAAGCATGGCCAACAGGGAAACAAACGCCGACACTGCGGTGCAAGTCTCGGACGACAGTACACCTAAAGCTGGGCAGACACTGTGCGATTTCTTCAGTCACGTTATTCAGCTCCTGCTCAAACTGCACGATTGACTCGCAGGGGTTAGAAGTTGGTAGGTCACGATGCAGAGTCTCACACTATACCGCCCGATGCTCTGATGCGACCTGAGTGCTCACACTGTGCCTCCATAACATGAAGGTTATAACAGAAAATCTGTCGCTCGCTCTCCCTCTCTGTCTTTCACTCACACAGACACACCACCACCATCAACTTTGCTAAATTGCTAATGAAAAACATGATCAGGCAGCTGTGATTGAGCAGCAATGTAAATCCAACTATTTTCACGGTTGTTGTGGTCATGATAATTTTGTGATGCCACATCAAAAAGGCTCGGATGAGGTTTCCAAAGTTCTACAAGTTGTGCCTCCATCGCTTGTGTCCAGATCACACGCTGCACAGCCGTGCTGCTCCATTTTTTTCACCGACGTTTACGTGTTTGCGCGTGAGCAGTGTGAATAGCTACGGTGACACCCTCACGAGCGATTGATGGTCGGGAGCTGGTCGTGAGGTGTTAATCACTTCTCGTTACCCCACGTATACTACACGATGCACGATGAAGGCCAAAATCGGTTCGATCACTTAAAAAACGGCTCAAAATGGGCCTAAAACTGCACAGTGTAAGCCCAGCATTAGAGCAGCAATGTTTGTTCCCCTCAGAGAAAGGGAAGAATGGGAAAAGGAAAACACCTGGCTGGAAAAAGTTAATATGGGCATGTGCAGTGAATATCAGTGCTATGTGGCCAGAAGTGATAATATAACTTATTTTGTGTAATAAACAACTGCAAGGATAGATGATTACAACAAATAGATCACTAATACATAAAAGTAATACATATTTTAATAATGATGATGAGTTAAGATGCGTAATCATGGGAACAAGCGGGTTTACAAACGGGAGCAGCTGATTAGCATTAGAAAAGCTGAAATAATACCTCAACTGAAGCCAATTGTACTAAATGCACTAAATGTGCACTGTTACAAGAATATTTTTCTTTCTATTGTTTTCTATTATTTTAAGTTTTCTGCATTTTCATCAGCGTACGAGACTCAGCAGCAGATTAGAATAACAGTTACACATTTAATAAATCACCAAATGAATACACGCAAGAAACGAGCAAACCTGTTCAATCCGAGAATTTGAGTTTGTGTTCCCTCAGCTGCAGACTCGCTGCTGTTTAAATGTTTGAGAGGAAGATTAGATATAAAGAAAACGTCAAACATAGACTCAGTCTGCGTTCACATTTGATATGAGGCCAGGACGGATAATGGCTGTGTCCTGTTTGAAGATCATATATGTAAAATTGTTGTCTGACCTCCGTCGATCCAGCCGCTCAGAGTCCGTGGTTACCATGGTTACTGCATAAGCACCTATAATGTAAACAGCTGACACAGCGGAAACCTACCGGGAGCATGGGTGTTTATGTTTTTCATTGCAAAAGAACTGTCTGTCTATGTTTCAGTGCCCTGGTCTGCCGCAGTTTCCACCAGCCCCACTCCAGTCTCAGCAGTTTAGTGACCTGACTGTTCCATTTTTAACTTTTGGTGTTTCTGCCTATCACAAGATTGATAACTTCAGTCAGCACTGTAGTGCATCATTCTCACATCAGAGGGACATTTGAATACTGTTTTATACAGCATATGACTGGAAGATGAATATCAAGCAGGCATAAGTGTGATGTTTATTGAACTGAGATCTCCTACTGTCATTTCTGTTGCTGGAGATGTCCACTCTAATTTAATTTAATTTAATTTAATTTAATTTAATTAGTTTGCTGCTTTGAATTATATGCAAACATGTCCATGTGGATTATATAAGTTGCTTGAGGAAGAGAAAATATGTTCATCAAAAGAAGACAGTTGAGGTACTCGGGGCATCTAACCAGGATTCCTCCTGGACTCCTAGGTAGGTGAGGTGTTTTTGGCCATGTCCTACTGGGAGGAGGTCTCAGCGGGCTTGGGGAATACTGTGTCCTCCAGGATGAGCTGGAAGGCATGGCTGGGTTGAAGGAAGTCTGTCAAATTGATAAGCAGAGGAAGTGGTGCAGCACCTGGTTCTGTTTGTAGAAGCTCAGATGTAGGGGCAGCCAATCAGATGAAAGCTGGCGTAAATAGAGGAGGGGTTGGGGTGGGGGCTCCAAAAGACTGTAGCATGCAAAACCACTACTTTGTACAATTTCTGTCGTCTACAGACAAAATCATCTTAACTTGTGATCTTGTAAGCTGCTGGTACTTGAGTTGTTTTATGCCTTTGAACAGAGCCTGGTGGGTATTTGGTCCTGCTTCTGGCATCAGTGCTAAGTTACACTAATCCAGCTGCTGGGTGTAATTTGTTATTAACTGGACTAGTTCATTTATCTATCTCTAGTATGCATTTGAAGAACTCATAATCTTCTGTGTTCTCCCTAGCTGCCCTGGGCTTATCCGTGGCCTTCATCTTAAAATTCAGAGACAACATGTTCCATGTGCTGACTGGCCAGTTCACTACTGTTCTGGTCACAGGCCTCTCCCTCTTCCTCTTTGACTTCCACCCTTCGCTGGACTTCTTCCTCCAGGCACCCACGGTCCTGCTGGCCATCTTTATCTACAATGCCAGCTGGCCCAAGGACCTGGAATATAGCCTGCAGCGGGAGAAACTACGGGTCATCAACGGGGAGGTGTTTGAGAGGTCAAGAGGGGTAGGAGACAAACCACAAATCCTCAGTAGTCACGCACACAAGCCCACACACTCCTTTTCCTCACACAACTTCGCTCACCTAACCCCGATGTATATCCACTTCCTCTACTCCCGCCCACATACCAAGTGCTCTGCAGGAAACTTGGCTCTTGTTTCTCTGTAATGTCATTTCTTGAGTGCAAGAGGAAACCTGATTCCCAGCTATGAAAATAGCATCCAGGCTCATGCTGGAGCCTTACTTCATAGAATTCCTTTAGTAGTCAAGTGTTTTTTGATGGAAGAAGCTATTTAACAATACAGTAGTCTGTGGGGATACTATCCTGGAATTCTTTTCATCCCCAGCGTCCTGTTCTGTATTGAAGAAACCCTGTAAATCAGGTGAAATGCCAGGTTTCAGGTGTTTGTTTCTTTGCTAGAGCACTAACAAAAATACCCTCTCCATTGGCAGCCGTGGCTTTAAAATGCACGGTACTTCCCCGGTGTTTTTCGGGGAGTAAATACTGCCCTCCACTTTCTGAAGACAGAAAAAAGATGTGCACAGTGCCTCAATGTCTGCAGATTTGTCCACTGGATTTGATCACTTGTTCATTCATTCTGATGCCTTGTCTCTTTTTTGTGTTGCAGGACAGTGAGGAGCTCGAGCTCCTGACAAAGGCAAATGCAGACAGTGTTTCTGATGAAGAGTCCTTGTAGTAATGATAGAGCTCACTCCCAAGTATCCAGAGGATACTCTGCATCTTTCCTGCTGCTGATATCGAACTGGACAATTGACTGGATGGAACATGGTCACAGATTGTCTGTGAAAGCATTTATTTGAACAGTGATAAGCAGGTAAACGGTGAAAGATACTGTTGATAGATTATATGATAGACTCCTAGAATTAAAAACAAAGTGTTTAATAACAGAATTAGCGAAATGTGTATATTTTGGAAACGTGCCTCTCTGTGGATGACTGCTGTCATTCATATGGGGGAAAGTACCAGCAACGCTGTTTGTTGGAAAATAAGTGATACTTTTGGATTCATTATGGATTCCTTTTATGGACAGTGTATTTCTTTACATGATTCCTGTTGTACATGCTGCTATTTGACTGCTTGCTGGTGCTGGACGTCTAAGGACCAGAAACTGCAGTTTCAGGATTGTTTTGATAATAGATTTGTTTGAAATTGTGGTGATTTTGAATCTTTATCCACACTATGATGAATTCAGTTTGTATTGTACTGTGGAAGAGGCAGTTTATTTTTTTATTTGTTTATTTTCTGAGCCAGAATAAGTGGCATTGACATAATTGCCACTAATGCCTGACTTTCTGTCAGCACCACAAACTCCCTGCCTCTCTTACTTGGGGCTTGAATATTTTCTTGTTAAACTGTAAAATAACATTGTCTAAAGATTGTTGTTTGTGCCATTAAAATCCTCACGTGTGAATGCATTTTCTTGTAAAATAAATGGCAAGTTGTTTTACTTCTGTGCAAGTAATGCAATTTAATACAATTGCTGATGTCTTGTCATAAATTTGTGCATTTATTTAAATACTGAGGTTTTCTGGAGGAAGACCTAAAGGGTACTAGCTGCTCTAACTCCATGTTTTTCTTCTATTACTTTGCACATGCTTGATAGCTGTTTTAGCTCCCTATCAGTTCCTTTAAGCCAACTCTTAGATATTTTACCCACCTGCTAAGTGACTTAGCATTCAGCATGTAGTTTCTTTTGGGCTTGTCTTTGAATGCATGCTTGTCTTGTTCAGTTGGCTTTATTGCAGGCAGAGAAGTGATAGGATTACATGCAATTCTTGCTTCTTTATTCAGGAATTTGACAAAATGACTAAAATCTGGGAACATTCTGTGTTCATCTTGAAACTCTGTCACCGTTCTGTTCCACCGTGCACTTAGCCAATCAGGCAGCTTTGCAGCTATCCTCTGATTTTCCACACAGTCATGCAAAACTTGTAAACCTTGAACATAAGGTATGGCTGACTCAACACTGCTTAGAAAATCTGCAAACTCACGTAGATCTTTAGTGTCTTTGTTGTTAATTTTTGGCCACGACTGAATCTTGTCACGATATGATTTGCCTATCACAAAGGGATCTCCAAACCTGTCGTTGAGTATCTCCCAGGCAGCATGATAAGCGGTGTCTGTTCCAACCAGAAAATGTCCTTCAATAGCCTTCTTCGCTGAACCTCCAACATACTTTCTCAGGAAGAATAGCTTTTCTTGAATTGGCAGATTCTTGCGGTCGACTAATGTTTGAAAAGACAACTTCCAGTCATTATACTGCAGCGGATCACCTGTGAAGACTGGAGGCTCTGGCATTGGGATTCTGTTTGCAGTGATAGCTTCAGCGAGCATCCTTACAAGATCAGTGGAGGGCGTTTCATTTGCACTACGAATTGCTGTTTGAGGGACAGAGGCTTGGAGAGGGGCAGTTTTTTGCGGAGCTCTAACTTGAGATGGGATGAATGGTTTTGAGTTCACATTTGGAAAGCTTGGTTGCGGGAAGTTACTATCTTGTCTTACTTGAGAATGAACAGGAGATTTGTCTTCATCCTCACTGTACACACTTTCAGCATACACCTTCAGTCTTGCTTGTGCTGCATTACGCTTTTGCAATTCTCTCAAAAGTTCCACTTCCTTTCTTTTTTCATCTAACCTTGTCTTTATTGAGGTGCTCTCATTTAGAAATTGAGCTCTTTTCCTTGCATCCTCAACTTCGAGTTCTCTGATTTCTTCCTCACACTGATGCTGTGTTTTCATTATTTTAATGACTTCTTCTGTAGCTGCTACTTCAGCTGCAGCTTCTTGTCTTTGTTGTAGTGTGATCAAAGATGATTGCTTTGACATCCCAGAGATAGACCTTGACTTATATGTGATCCTTGAAGAAGCACTGGATGAACTGCTGTCATACACGGACTCTGAATCAGGCCAGGGTATACTATTTGGATCACCATCTTCTTCTAAAAGGCACCGAGCCTTTGCTCTGGCAGTTTCACTGATAGCCATGCACACATCACATCTTCTGCGGATTTCAATATCAGGACTTTGTATTTTTCTGATCTCATCATGAATGTTACAGATCTCAGTCATACTAGTGTCTATAACACTTACAGCTTCAGGTATTAACTCAATGTCTTTACTCTTCACCATTCTTTTAAATAAGTTTATGTGGTATTTCCACTTCTTGTAAACTCGCTCAAAATTGTTTGTCAAGTCATTTAACTTGGCTTCTTGTAAGGATTGTCCCTTTTCAGTGAGAGTGCGTGTGCGCTGGCTCCTGCGTAAGCTTTCTGACTGTGTGCCTTCAGTAAACATGGAGCACTGTGGGGTTTGTTGAAAACACGCAGTTCTTTGAATCTTTGGGCTGAAGGAAGGACAATACTCGGTGTATATATGCTCAATCAACAATCATTTATTTCGGTACAATTCACAATAAGAGCATTACAACGTCCGGACGGGAGAGATGCCTGCAGAGGTTCGACAGCATGTCTCAAAATGGTGGCAACTTTCACAGACTTTTATAGCTAATCCCAGCCCCCCTCTTTGTCATAAAAGCTGCATCTTCACATGTTTTTCTAATTCTTAGTGAGCCTGGCTCCTGACCTTGCCTCCCTGTCTTTCTGTGTGAAAGTGGAAGGGGGGTAAAGAATGTGGTTTTATCTCTTCTGCCCAGACACCTAGTCTCCCTCTTATGGCCTTCTTCACATGATTCAGCAGTAAAACATTCTCAAGAAAACAGTGTCAGACATTCACAGCTGATCAAGGATACAGAGTAATGCACATTTTGTCTAATGAACTACAAATGATTATGTTTCTTTTATTCAAGAGTATAATAGAGACTAAACTACATACATAGCACACCATTAGAACTAAAGGATAATATATGGCCTGCAGCTGTTAAGCTAATTTACTACCTTGACTACTGGTCATAAAATGGCATATGTTTAACTACTAGTCTTTAACATTCCCTCTTTGATCTCTTATCTTAAGAGATCACTTACAACACGCACTCCAGGGTCACAAGGTCCACGTCTCTCCATTCCTCAGGATCATCCTTTAACAGAGGCATCATTACCCCCCGGCCCTCCGGCCCTGAGGTTACGGCCCTGTCAATAAGACGAACTACTAGTGCTCTGAGGCATGGGATCAAACAACAACCACATGTGGTTAAGACAGCAGTGAAAACAGACAGTGAGACCAAGATTGACATAACAAATCCCTTCCATTGCCCAAAAACAGAAGTCATCCATTCCTCCAGCGGTATGTCGATACCTGAATGTTCATGCATATTATGGGCCAGAGTCCGTAGCCCCTCCAGTGCTCGAGTTACAGAGCCATCCGGAGCTGTATTATTGGGAATAAAAGTACAACACATTTGTCCAAACATTTCACAAACCCCTCCTTTTTCAGCCAGAACCATATCCAGCGCCATCCGGTTCTGCACTGCCATCAGAGAGGTTGGACCTACTTGTTCTGCTAAGCCCTGAATTGCATCACGGGTCAAATTTGACAGTCGGAGAACGTTATAGTGCACATAGTTAATTCTATCTACGTTTTTGTTGGGGGTGACGGGAAACAAGGCAGAAAGTACTGGAATGTTTTCAAAACCGGCTGCTATCTGATCTACTAATTTAAACTCATTTGGAACGCCACGCGGAACACCGATAGAATCTATATATGTGGGTGAATTAACAGTTAAATCAAACGACCAAGATGATCCTTTAGGCCACCCTTGACGTCTGCGCCTAGGTGGTCGTCGCGCATGTCCCTCTACCCTCTCAGAATTATCCTTACCCCCTATTATCAGCAGAGGCGCTCCTAGTCTGACCATGGCACAAACACCAACCGCTTCATTTGGTATTCGCACATGCAGACTCCCACCTCCACAATAATAGTACAAACCGGCTCGAGCCCAAGTACCCACGACCGTGGCGCCCGCACGCGCTGCCTCTCCTCTTCCTGGAAATGTGGCCTCACACCAATCAGCCGGGATCTCTCCAGCGTCATACTCCTGCTCTCCGGGATCATCTGCAGTAAAATTGAAACAAGTATAATTAGCTTTCCTAGGTGTGAATGGTCCGGGAATGGTGTTATTATCTATTGGGGGAAATAAAGCAGATAATGGAGCACATTTTCCTGAATTTACTGCTCTCCGAGTAAGTCGGAGCATGCAATCAAAACCCCAGGGGTCCTCTGGATACAGAGGTGCCGGTTCAATAAATAAACGTGGGCGTGCTGTAGCGCATGCCACACAATCAGACACCTTTTGCTCTTTTGTAGTTTCAATCAGCCAGTCCAACCACAGGTTGCTGTCCACATAGCCTGTGGCACGAGACATCAGCTGTCGGGGTTTCCACTTTGTGTAGTCCATTTTTGTTACCTTAGACACGGAAGGTGGGGCTTTGGTTGATGCGGTGTCGCTGCTAGATAAATTACAGCTTAATGTGGCGTTGTGGCTGGGTAATTTACAGGGTGGATCTTTAAAGTTTATCTTTATTACGCCCCTCGGGTCTTTCCCAAATACATCTACCCCTAACACTAAATAAAACACTTTATCTTCTTTCCGGTACCGCTGCGGTGTAACCTGCCACCCACCAATAGACATTGTAAGTGGATTTTGTGTGTTACTGAAATCACGCTGGATTGCAAACCCCTCCCAACGGCCCCGTGTATCCCATCCTGGGAGGGTGTAACCGGTCACCATGTCCCACTCCTCACACGGGGTGTACCCCGTGGCGGTGGGTTTACCTATAAGACAAGCATTTGTGAATCTTATGTCATGACATGTCCACACTTCGTACCCGCGCCAACTGGTCTGATCCTTTCCACAGTCTATCACGGAACACAGATCAAAAGTGAAGGCTGTGGTGGATCCTCTAACGTAATCCACCTCTATGCCTCCATAATACTCCAAACAAGGATCTGGTTTCTCACCTACATCACGTTCAGAGCTGGTCGCCTCAGGGTCCGCGAGAGGAAGAGGAGGTGGATGAGTTCTGTAACTGGGCAACTCACACAACAGAAAAACAGTAGTTAGCACACCAATAGTGATCATAGCTAACACTCCCATCAGTTTCCAATTCTCCAGAAGCTTCATTTTTGCATTAGACTTTTCCTCCCCCATTTTAATACTTGCTAATAACTTCTAAACTAGAGCTTTAGGCCTACGGCACTTTTTAAATTTTAATTTTGCTGTAGCTAATACTATCTTCTCGTCGGGTGATTCTCGACTTCTTTCTTCAACCTCAGGGGTGGACTACCCTTTGGTCGTTACACAGATCAGGGTATTATTCTGCCCCTTCTATACTAAGATCTGTGTTTTTTGGGGTCACAGCCGTGTCCCCCTTTTTCGCCAAGAGCCTCTCCGATCGCCTAGGCCCCTCCGCCGCTGCACACTGGCTCCAGTGGTACCAGGTGTCGCCTTTGCCCTTCAGCTGGACCGCGTGAGAGGTTCGAGTGGTCACCTCGAAAGGTCCTGTCCACCTGGGCTCCTCCCACTTTCGCTTATACACCTTCAGCCACACCCACTTCGCCTCTGGCGTGGTCACCTCCTTTCCTGTTGGATCTCCCACCTGCGTAGTGAAACTAGAGACAAGAGCTTTTAGTGCTTTAAACTGTTTCACATGTTCAGACACTTTTACTTCCTCTCTTAATTCTCTTACACCTGCTGCAGGGCCTGGAAATTGTCTTCCTGTCAGCAGCTCATATGGAGTGAACCCAGTGCGCTGATTAACGGCGCACCTTACACTCATTAAGGCTATGGGAAGAGCATCAACCCAATTCATGTTAGTCTGTGCACAGATTTTTGCCAATTTGTTTTTAAGATTTTGGTTCATTCTCTCCACTTTTCCCTGAGACTGTGGATGGTAAACTGTACCATATCTATGTTGCAACCCCAACATACATTCCACCTCAGCGAGATCTCGATTTTTAAAGTGAGTGCCATTATCTGATCTTACCTTCTCTGGGAATCCATGCCAAGGGACATAATAATTCACCAGACATTTGATCACTGTTTTGCTATCCTCTCTGCGGGTAAGCCACGCCTCTGGCCAACCAGTCAGTCCATCCACACACACCAACAGATATCTACACCCTCGAACAGCGGTTATCATGTCAGTGTAATCAATCACAATTTCCTGGCCTGGTCTTTCTGGCAAAGGAAACTTACCCATTTCTGGTTTCACGGTGGGCTTCGGATTGTGTTGTCCACAAATCAGGCAGGCTCTCACATGTTCCCCTACCAGGTTTTTCATGTAGGGATGCCACCAATGACACAAATCCCTTTCCATCTGGGCCAACAAGAAAATATTCAAGCCCCAAGTAAGAGAGGCAGGGAGTTTGTGGTGCTGACAGAAAGTCAGGCATTAGTGGCAATTATGTCAATGCCACTTATTCTGGCTCAGAAAATAAACAAATAAAAAAATAAACTGCCTCTTCCACAGTACAATACAAACTGAATTCATCATAGTGTGGATAAAGATTCAAAATCACCACAATTTCAAACAAATCTATTATCAAAACAATCCTGAAACTGCAGTTTCTGGTCCTTAGACGTCCAGCACCAGCAAGCAGTCAAATAGCAGCATGTACAACAGGAATCATGTAAAGAAATACACTGTCCATAAAAGGAATCCATAATGAATCCAAAAGTATCACTTATTTTCCAACAAACAGCGTTGCTGGTACTTTCCCCCATATGAATGACAGCAGTCATCCACAGACAGGCACGTTTCCAAAATATACACATTTCGCTAATTCTGTTATTAAACACTTTGTTTTTAATTCTAGGAGTCTATCATATAATCTATCAACAGTATCTTTCACCGTTTACCTGCTTATCACTGTTCAAATAAATGCTTTCACAGACAATCTGTGACCATGTTCCATCCAGTCAATTGTCCAGTTCGATATCAGCAGCAGGAAAGATGCAGAGTATCCTCTGGATACTTGGGAGTGAGCTCTATCATTACTACAAGGACTCTTCATCAGAAACACTGTCTGCATTTGCCTTTGTCAGGAGCTCGAGCTCCTCACTGTCCTGCAACACAAAAAAGAGACAAGGCATCAGAATGAATGAACAAGTGATCAAATCCAGTGGACAAATCTGCAGACATTGAGGCACTGTGCACATCTTTTTTCTGTTTTCAGAAAGTGGAGGGCAGTATTTACTCCCCGAAAAACACCGGGGAAGTACCGTGCATTTTAAAGCCACGGCTGCCAATGGAGAGGGTATTTTTGTTAGTGCTCTAGCAAAGAAACAAACACCTGAAACCTGGCATTTCACCTGATTTACAGGGTTTCTTCAATACAGAACAGGACGCTGGGGATGAAAAGAATTCCAGGATAGTATCCCCACAGACTACTGTATTGTTAAATAGCTTCTTCCATCAAAAAACACTTGACTACTAAAGGAATTCTATGAAGTAAGGCTCCAGCATGAGCCTGGATGCTATTTTCATAGCTGGGAATCAGGTTTCCTCTTGCACTCAAGAAATGACATTACAGAGAAACAAGAGCCAAGTTTCCTGCAGAGCACTTGGTATGTGGGCGGGAGTAGAGGAAGTGGATATACATCGGGGTTAGGTGAGCGAAGTTGTGTGAGGAAAAGGAGTGTGTGGGCTTGTGTGCGTGACTACTGAGGATTTGTGGTTTGTCTCCTACCCCTCTTGACCTCTCAAACACCTCCCCGTTGATGACCCGTAGTTTCTCCCGCTGCAGGCTATATTCCAGGTCCTTGGGCCAGCTGGCATTGTAGATAAAGATGGCCAGCAGGACCGTGGGTGCCTGGAGGAAGAAGTCCAGCGAAGGGTGGAAGTCAAAGAGGAAGAGGGAGAGGCCTGTGACCAGAACAGTAGTGAACTGGCCAGTCAGCACATGGAACATGTTGTCTCTGAATTTTAAGATGAAGGCCACGGATAAGCCCAGGGCAGCTAGGGAGAACACAGAAGATTATGAGTTCTTCAAATGCATACTAGAGATAGATAAATGAACTAGTCCAGTTAATAACAAATTACACCCAGCAGCTGGATTAGTGTAACTTAGCACTGATGCCAGAAGCAGGACCAAATACCCACCAGGCTCTGTTCAAAGGCATAAAACAACTCAAGTACCAGCAGCTTACAAGATCACAAGTTAAGATGATTTTGTCTGTAGACGACAGAAATTGTACAAAGTAGTGGTTTTGCATGCTACAGTCTTTTGGAGCCCCCACCCCAACCCCTCCTCTATTTACGCCAGCTTTCATCTGATTGGCTGCCCCTACATCTGAGCTTCTACAAACAGAACCAGGTGCTGCACCACTTCCTCTGCTTATCAATTTGACAGACTTCCTTCAACCCAGCCATGCCTTCCAGCTCATCCTGGAGGACACAGTATTCCCCAAGCCCGCTGAGACCTCCTCCCAGTAGGACATGGCCAAAAACACCTCACCTACCTAGGAGTCCAGGAGGAATCCTGGTTAGATGCCCCGAGTACCTCAACTGTCTTCTTTTGATGAACATATTTTCTCTTCCTCAAGCAACTTATATAATCCACATGGACATGTTTGCATATAATTCAAAGCAGCAAACTAATTAAATTAAATTAAATTAAATTAAATTAAATTAAATTAAATTAAATTAAATTAAATTAAATTAAATTAAATTAAATTAAATTAAATTAAATTAGAGTGGACATCTCCAGCAACAGAAATGACAGTAGGAGATCTCAGTTCAATAAACATCACACTTATGCCTGCTTGATATTCATCTTTCAGTCATATGCTGTATAAAACAGTATTCAAATGTCCCTCTGATGTGAGAATGATGCACTACAGTGCTGACTGAAGTTATCAATCTTGTGATAGGCAGAAACACCAAAAGTTAAAAATGGAACAGTCAGGTCACTAAACTGCTGAGACTGGAGTGGGGCTGGTGGAAACTGCGGCAGACCAGGGCACTGAAACATAGACAGACAGTTCTTTTGCAATGAAAAACATAAACACCCATGTTCCCGGTAGGTTTCCGCTGTGTCAGCTGTTTACATTATAGGTGCTTATGCAGTAACCATGGTAACCACGGACTCTGAGCGGCTGGATCGACGGAGGTCAGACAACAATTTTACATATATGATCTTCAAACAGGACACAGCCATTATCCGTCCTGGCCTCATATCAAATGTGAACGCAGACTGAGTCTATGTTTGACGTTTTCTTTATATCTAATCTTCCTCTCAAACATTTAAACAGCAGCGAGTCTGCAGCTGAGGGAACACAAACTCAAATTCTCGGATTGAACAGGTTTGCTCGTTTCTTGCGTGTATTCATTTGGTGATTTATTAAATGTGTAACTGTTATTCTAATCTGCTGCTGAGTCTCGTACGCTGATGAAAATGCAGAAAACACAGATCACGAACACCTGTTCAACCAATCACTTTCATTCCACTTTGATCTGCGACAAACTGACGGTTCATCTCTGTTACAGTGTTGCGTTAGACTGCTATATTTTTTTGTTCTTTATGCTGTAGATTTTCATGTCTCTGGAATAGTTGGCAGTAATAAGGATGATCTTCTGTAAAATCATATTGATATGACCCGTGACATATTCGTACATGTCAGTTAGACTAGTCAGCTGGGAAACTGTTAACTCATAGAGCTGACGATATCGTGGATATGCTGACCTCGCTCCGTGGTGTACAGGGCCGTTTACCCTCATGATTACTATTCACAATAAAAATATTAGCCAAACATCATGAAGTCTGTATGTGTTTCATAGTGTCGAACAACCTTTGTACAGTTAAAGCCAGCAGTTACTACATGACGGAAACACCAACGTTATCTCTTTTATACGTTTATACGCAGGTCACGCTGATTACTGAACAAAAACCCAAAGATCAGCTGTTAATCGAATTTATTTGCTCTCTCTCCTCCTTAAACATGTTTTTAATGTTAGTTATAATTCAGAATTGGCGACTGAAACACGTAGGACACATAAGAACATCAGGAAATAAAACCCCGATAAATATAACCTCAGTAAAAGAAGTCAGTGTCAGCGGGGGTTATTACAGCTGTGTACCAGGGCCTGCGCTTTGTCAGTGGTAATAACAACTTGATTGCTTGCGAGGCGAACGGGTCTATCCTGGGCAGACATCTCCAAAATCATCGAAGCACTTTTGCAAAGAGGCTGTATCTTGACAAACCGACCAGACATATGAAGATTAAATCACTACATTCTCGCTAAAAAAAATATTAAAACAGTATTTGGTGACACACAAACAGGGTTTTTCAAAGTTCAGTTCTGTTAGTTTCCACATGCCGGTTGTTGTGTGCTAAAAACAATGGCCACCAGGCCAAAGCAATGGTTTTGACTCGATCAGTGTTAACCCCGCCTCCTGAGTTTGATGGGTGAGGTTGACAGATAAAATTATTTCATGGTGAGACCTGAAGGAGTCAACTGTGCCAAAATGAATTAATTAAATACACAATTAAATAATTATTTAAATGTGGCAATAATTAATTAAAATGTGAAATAAATAAATAAATAAATAATTAAATGTGTCAATAATTAATTAAATGTGTCATTAATTAATTAAATGTGTCAATAATTAATTAATTAATTACATTTGTTGTAAATATTTATGTAATTAATTATTTCCGATAATTAATTAATTTGTGCATGTAAATGGAGAGTCCTCTTCACACACTGAGGTTAATTATAGAGTTCCACAGGGTTCAGTGCTAGGACCAATTCTGTTTACATTATACATGCTTCCCTTAGGCAGTATCATTAGAAGACATAGCATTCATTTTCACTGCTATGCTGATGACACCCAGCTCTATCTGTCCATGAAGCCAGATAACACACACCAATTAGTTAAACTGCAGGAATGTCTTAAAGACATAAAGACCTGGATGGCCGCTAACTTTCTGCTTCTTAATTCAGATAAAACTGAGGTTATTGTACTCGGCCCTGAAAATCTTAGAAATATGGTATCTAACCAGATTCTTACTCTGGATGGCATTACCTTGGCCTCCAGTAACGCTGTGAGGAACCTTGGAGTCATTTTTGACCAGGATATGTCCTTCAATGCACATATTAAACAAATATGTAAGACTGCGTTCTTCCATTTGCGCAACATCTCTAAAATTAGAAATATCCTGTCTCAGAGTGACGCTGAAAAACTAGTTCATGCATTTATTACTTCCAGGCTGGACTACTGTAATTCATTATTATCAGGATGTCCAAAAAACTCACTGAAAAGCCTTCAGCTAATCCAAAATGCTGCAGCAAGAGTCCTGACAGGGACTAGAAAGAGAGAGCATATTTCTCCTGTTTTGGCTTCCCTTCATTGGCTTCCTGTTAAATCCAGAATTGAATTCAAAATCCTGCTCCTCACATACAAGGTCTTAAATAATCAGGCCCCATCTTATCTTAATGACCTTGTAGTACCATATCACCCTATTAGAGCACTTCGCTCTCGCTCTGCAGGCCTACTTGTTGTTCCTAGAGTATTTAAAAGTAGAATGGGAGGCAGAGCCTTCAGTTTTCAGGCCCCTCTTCTGTGGAACCAGCTTCCAGTTTGGATTCGGGAGACAGACACTATCTCTACTTTTAAGATTAGGCTTAAAACTTTCCTTTTTGCTAAAGCATATAGTTAGGGCTGGACCAGGTGACCCTGAATCCTCCCTTAGTTATGCTGCAATAGATGTAGGCTGCCGGGGGATTCCCATGATGCATTGAGTTTTTCCTTTCCAGTCACCTTTCTCACTCACTATGTATTAATAGACCTCTCTGCATTCAATCATATCTGTTATTAACCTCTGTCTCTCTTCTACAGCATGTCTTTTATCCTGTCTTCCTTCTTTCTCCCCAACCGGTCGTGGCAGAAGGCCGCCCCTCCCTGAGCCTGGTTCTGCCGGAGGTTTCTTCCTGTTAAAAGGGAGTTTTTCCTTCCCACTGTTGCCAAAGTGCTTGCTCATAGGGGGTCATATGATTGTTGGGCTTTTCTCTGTATCTATGAAGCGCCTTGAGGTGACTTTTGTTGTGATTTGGCGCTATATAAATAAAATTGAATTGAATTGAAAATTGAATTGAATCAAGACGTGAGTGTGTGTGGTTCATTTAGGGGACATCTTTACATTTTAGAGTGAAAAAACAGCTTGACTTACATGCTTTCCAAATTCACACCGCATTAATTTAAGTATTCAACAAGTTAATTGATCTACACAGCACGGCCATTCTGTTATGGGGCTGCCCATCACATACTAGCTACTTTTGGCTGCCCCTTTATTATCAATTTTACATGCCTTGATGTGACTGTGGTCTGGCCCTATTTACCTAAACCTGAATTAAATTATTCACAAGTCACTACAACAGGTATACTTGTGTTTAATTTGGTGTATTTGATGCTCTTCCCGACACAGCTGTCAAGGGATTTTTTTTCCTCCTCCTGGTACTTAAATAGGGATCTTTCACTGTTAGGCAAATGTGCAAACCACTACACTATAGAGCCACAGCCTTCACATAATCCTCCTATATTGCTTAGAAAGAGTAAGTCTCTACCTTGACTCTCATGTCAGTGTCTGTGAGGACCATGTAGAACTCCTCGTAGGTCATGCCAAACTCTTTCCTCAGCTCTGTGATCAGATCCTGGTTTACCAGGTCTTCCTGACGAAAGCCCTTCATAGGCTTGTCATTCCCTGGAGAAATAAAGGCACATTAGAAGGATTCAATATCTACTTTCCTACTTTAAAGGGGGTACTAATTTCCCCTTTAAAGAATATCAATTAACTGTTAAAATCAAAGGAACATAACATTTATTGTATTTGGAATCTTAGTGAAATGGTCCAAAAGTCAAATGTAAATCTAATATATTGCCCGGAATATCAGATTGGGAAAATTGGGGAAAGAAGGAAAACTGCACACTATTGGTTAATCTGTCTTCTGTCATGTCTCCCTCCCCTCACTGCCAGTCGGTTGCGGCAGATGGCTGCCTCTCACTGAACCTGAGGTTTCTTCCTGTTCAAAAGGAGTTTTTTCTTTTTCTTCTTCTCACTGTCACCAAGTGATTGCTTGGTGACAGTGAGTCTTCTGAATGTTGTTTTGTTTTTTTGTTTTTTTCCTGACAATTATTCAAATGGTTATGGCTTCAAAAGGCTAGAAAAGTACAGGGCAGATACAAAAACAGCTTAAGGCATGTTACAGTCATATTTCTTAACGTAAAATGAAGAGCAATTGTTTCCCAGTTAATATGCTTACTCCTCTTTTAGTTTAGTTATCTATGCTGATTTCAAAAAACTGCTCCTTTAACAAATTTGTCTGAGAAGTTTAAGAATTAGACTCTTGAGTGAAGAGCAGAACTGAAGCATGCAGGACAAACTGGACAGACAGCAGCTGAGATCTAAAAGGGTTGGATGTCTCAGAAGTCTAATGGAGCTGGTGTTTATGCAGACCAAAGCCTTTAATCATAGCTCCTTCCGTGTGTGTGTGTATGACATACGGACCACAGAACAGTGTGTTCTTGGTGGCTGGTTTGCCCACTCTCTGCTGTGTAATGTGTATGAGCAATCAAGTCAGGAAACCCCCAGTACATGTAGGTGGCAGAAGACAGACTGCACACACAGATATGTACAGCAAACATTCTTTAATATGGTCTATATGCAAAACATACACTTGGCCAGCTAGGCTACAACCCAAAGATGAAGTCACTGTAACCAGAGGAGGGGCAATGCTGAAAGGACCAGCTGTTTGTACATGACCACCCACAGTGCGTTTCTCTCACTTCCAAGGACTCTTATGTTGACTTCCATTTACTTTCTTGAGATTCATTTACATACTGTTGCTTACCTTAACCTAAACTTAAATCAAGCCTTCATAATTAATATGAATGAAGACTTACCAACAGAGGTGGGTCACAACAATGTGACTACATAAAAACATGATGTCTGGATAAAACCTCATCTGCACATTGAGTGACAGACTTAAAAAGCTTAACAAAGAGCAGTTAACACACATCAACCGCAGCCTCTGGTTTGAGACAGCTATAAAATGTCTCAAAATAGAAGCCAAGCACAAATGACGCAGTGCGTCTCACAAAAACAGCAGCAGTTTTGTTGCATTTGAACAAGTAGGTTTTCAAGCACTGTTATAACTGCTCTCTGTGTGCATGTGGGTGTGATGAATTAAATGTCTCCAGCTTACACATCAACTCCGCAGGAGATGATGCACAGGAAAGGTATGCACTCTGGTTTGCTCTCCTGGTACATGTTATACAGACTCCTGTACTTCATAGCTGCTGAACTCATCACATTTTGGATTGGAAGCTGGAGGCATTCCTACCTCTAGCTACAAATAAAGTGTAATTACTAAAATAAGCAACGGTATTATGGTAAATGAGCCGAATCACTGAATTCAGAGGTCAACACTGTTTAGTATCACCTGCACAGAGAAGCACAAAACACTGTGGCTTTGGCAGAGTCGGTGCGCATTCTGGATGTGACTGTGGGAGCAGAGATCTCTGTTGAACACATCTAGTTTGACATAATGTGAGGAAGGTACAAGGACAGGACAGCAGACATGGCAGGAGACACTTTTCCTTGCCAGAGTCTCAGTATGGACAGCACTCACACAACAACATTTCCCTGAAAAATGGTATTTTAAGGCAAATCACATCTACTGTATTCCTAAAAACATTCAAACTTACTTACATTTATGACAGAATGCCTGAGTCTGTTTATTTCAGTACTAAGTAGAGAGCAAGCTTGAGTAGACAACGTGTTAAAGTCAAACTCTCTTGTATTGCAGGGTCTTTAGTATATAAAACAACTTGGGATGGCTGTTGTTGTAAATCGGGGCAATAAAAATAAACCTGGACTAACTGCTTTGTTGTTCTGTGTTTCTAGTTAACTTGTTTGGGTTTTTTTGTTTGTTTTTGTGTGGTGCACAGAAGTTCCCACTGTTGTGTTACTGGTTTAATATTGTTTTCCTCATAGTACATGTGAGTATTCTGTGTTTTCACAAAGTTGAACAGAAAAGCAGCAGCTCTTAAAATGACAGGAAAAGCATTTAGCTGGATCTACGATGACTCTGTCATCCTAAGGAAGATTTACTGACAGCGGAAACATGATTTTGATTTAGAATTACAACCTTTTGCTGGTTAACTGCAGTGTTTTGCTGCATGTAAGGGCTGTTTGGGAAATCCATCTTCAGTGCTGAAAACTTCAAAAATGTTTCAAAATGTTGCAGTTGAGAAATGCTGCACGTCCGGAAAACATCTGCTCCAAATTGAGAGCCACATGAGCTATTCAAAAAAAGTTCCTGGCTGAGCAACTGAAAGACTTGCTACAGTTAATAGCGATTAAGTGGCGCATACCATGTCAAAACAAGGAGCAAAAAAACAAAAATGGATTGAACCCTCTCACACTGCATATGGAACTACTTACCTATCTGATAGTGGTCGATTTTCATGGTGGAGTTGGTCAAAGAGCCAAAAATAGTTATGATAGAGACTTTCCTGATGGCCATCTCACACACAGACTCCAGGTACTCATCCCTCTGCTGAACATACATACTGTTCTCCTCACTGGGGGATGTAATCAGCTGGAGGAAGGGAGGGAGTGGAAACAGGGAGGTTAGAGTATCCTGTGTATGCTGTGACACGTGCGCGCAAATACAGTGTGCTGCAGAGGTGATGTTTACATTAACCTGCAGGCGGACGATGGGGCATATTTTCCCAGCCTGTTCACAGCACCACTGTGATAAGAATCTATACTGGCTGCAAAACAGAGCCGCACAGTCTGTTAGCTCACAGCTGTGCAGTCGGTCAAATACCTGGATGATGGTTGTGCTACCTACCCTACCACTTCACTATAAAGAAGTGACACTGTACAATAAATTGTACAGAGGTGCTTACCTGTTTGTTGACTAGTTTAAAATTAATCAACAATAAATTATTTGTCCTGATGTGAGTCTTTAGAACATTTCAGTACTCTGTCTTGGAAAACAAAGTCTTTCCTTATTGGAGCCGCACCAACTGTAGGTCACTTCCTTCTGCTCCACACTGCCAGCTGCTCAGTGATTCAGAATGGTGTAATGCTCAACTTCCCAACTCAAAACCTATCCAGTTGATCAAAATTTGAAGTCCAGAAAAAAAAAGCACTAATTTCATGTTTGACTAATGAGTTTGGCAGGCACGTCTGTTGGATCACTGATGGCTGTGTCTTTTAATTTCTCTTATAGCTGCATTCATTACTGTAGTGCTGATGTCTTTCTTTAAAGAAACTGTTTGAGATATTAGGGAATTTTGCTTATTTGCTTCCTTGCTGCAAGTTGGATGAAGAGATTGATCCCATTCTCGAGTTTGTTTGGGAAATATATTAAGTTACAGCTATTGGCCAGTTAGCTTAGCATAAAGCTGGCTGATAGTTGTATTTGACAGAAAACTCAGTTAATTACTGAGGAGATATTTAGATTATTACAGAAAGGAGGCAACATCAATTAATTACTGAGGTAATGCTAAATCAGAAATTAAATCACATATCATGCTTCATCTGTTGGAGCCATTTTTTGGCTGGGTGCAGAGAAGTCCATGCTATCTGCTTATCAGGAAGTGGCTGTGTTTGAAATATAATAGGCTAATAATCAACTGTTCCAGATGCCCATAGTCTGACATTTGAATTCATCTGTATTTTGGCAAGAAATCAAATAAGCACTTTGGCCAAAATGTTAAACCTGTCCTCACACTTAGCGATGGTGCTCTGAGTACTGACATTTCCCTCTGGCCAAAGCTCGAAGCCTGGAGTTTTGCCAGGTGAAAGAGCCTCTTATGAACTGTCAATATTATGTCATGCTATTACGTCTCACCAGCAGCCGCCTCCTGTTTTCAAAGTAATCCAGAAAGGAGGCAAGGGCACCCTTTGGTGGTGGCGTTGGCTTTTTAGTGGGCTTTGGATAGTCCACTTTGACGCCTTCTTTCCATTTTTCTTCCCCCAATCTTTCCCTCCTTTCCTGGCTTTCCTCTTCTGTCGGCTTTCTTGGCACCCTTGTCATTCTGTTTCTTCTTCTTGTCATGCTTATCGTGCTTTCCCTTCCTGGTAGGAGTGATAACAGTGATGACTTCTGACTCCTCTGGATTGCTTGCTGTTGGCTTGCTAGGCTCATACTTGTCTTCATACTCGTTAGTCAACACCAGTGCACAAAAGCAGATATTATTTTTCATTTTCTTCACTGATTCAAACATTGTGAGAATGATTTGGTCTTGAGCTGGTGTCGTGGTAAACTTTTCTTTGTACACACAAAAAATGATGGTGAAATGAGTTATGTTGGCTGCTAAACAGCTATTTCATTTGAAAAGCTCCAATGAAAAGCAATTAAAGTAATCAGCAAGAAGTGTGCTGCATATGTACTCATGGATATTATTTATAAATTTATGTAATGTATGGTTTTAGCACTAATATATACCCAGGTGTTTTGTATTCTATAAATAGCAGGAATCTGAAACCCATTAAAATACAAAGTCAATCTATTAAATCTATCTTTAAAATGAATGTTACAGATTACGTTGTCTCCACCGTTCTTCTTCTTGGTGGGTTTGGTCTTTGGGAGTCTGTGTGTGATGGGTAGCTTGCGGCTGTGTGGATCTCTGTTGAGTTTGTCAGTGCGGTTATCTCCAGCTGGGGTGGTTTTCGGTGGGTACCGTTCCCTCTCTGCGGTTGTAGTAGTATGGATCAGCGGCCTTTTTGTGGTGGGTTTTCTGGTTGTCGTTGTAGTTGCCCTGGTTGTTGTAGTAGTCGCAGTGGTGGTCGTGGGCTGGGTTGAAACCCAAGTTAGTAAAAATAAAACAAGTCATTAGTAGGATCAAGAAATTGAAAGCCAAAATTGTGTTTCTACAAGAAACTCATATGCTAGGCAGTGAGACAAATAGAATCAAACGTAGATGGCCAGGTCAAATTTTATCACCTCCTTACTCCTCCAGTTCTAGGGGCGTTATGATAATGATACACAAATCCATACCTTTTCATGTTGAGCATGTGCGTCAAGATTCTAATGGACGTTTTGTTTTTAATACTACAAGGTAACCTACTATCTACTAGACTCAATTTAATTAATACTTATGGCCCAAATGAAGATAATCCACATTTTTATAGAAATTTATTTCTTAAAATTTCAGATTTACAAGGTAAATGTATAATTGCTGGGGATTGCAATTTTCTTTGAACCCACAGAAGGATAAATCGTCAGGCATGGATAACACTTACAATAGAACACTAAAGGTGATCAAACAATTTATGAAGGAGTTCAATATAACCGACATATGGCGCGATCAAAATCCAACCAAATTACAATATTCTTGCTGGTCAGGTACACACAAAGTGTATTCCAGAATAGACTACTTTTTGGCATCAACTGAGCTGGCTCCTTATACAAAAGATATAGTATACAGTATAAGGAAATAATAATATCTGACCATGCAGCCGTTACTTTGACTTTCATAGAGTCAAAACTGATTAAAACTCGAATTGAATGGAGGTTTCAATTGAAGTGGATGCAAGACAAACAGTTTCTTGAGTTTTAGGCAAGCAAATTAATGAATACTTTGAGCACAATTCAAATCAAACATCGGCAAGTGTGAGATGGGACGCTTTCAAGGCATACTTAAGAGGGCAAATTATAAGCTATACTAGTAAGAAAACAAGAGAACGAAACCAAAAGATAAAATATCTGGAATAAAAAAATAAAAATGTTAGAAGAGACCAGCTTTCAATCAGGCCAGAATAAGGAGGACAATGTCAAAGAATTATTACTATTGAGAACGCAATATAACGAAATGACAAGCGAAAAAGCAGCTGTACATTTATTGAGATTAAAGTAACAATCCTATGACCAAGGTGAAAAACCCAGCAAACTCCTGGCTTAGCGTATAAAACAGCAGCAATCTGAAAGGGCAATTACCAAACTTGAAACTTCAAATGGAAATATCATAATAGACCCAATCAAGATAAGCAATGCATTTAAAGTTTTTTATGAAACGCTATATAATTCAGAATGCAACAATGAGGGTGCCCGCAGGATTCACCATTTGTTAGAGTATTTTAAGCTTTTATTGTCATGAAATGCAACTGAGTGATATACTGATAAGTGTTTAATATTTCTGCTTATGCCAAAACGTCTTTTTATCATGAACTCTCTGAACAATGGGCCACCACTGTTCGAGGAGATCACAAGAGATGTGTGCAAATATAACCATCCTTGCAAGAGCTCATTTCTTTAAGTATATTTTAGTTGTCAGCACATAGCAACAGAAGGTTTGCCATAGATAGCGTACAAAGCATTAACCACAATAAGTTGTGAAAACCAGCTGTTATTGTTAGATTAAGTTCCAGGAACTGCATGTTCTCCACCCACGAGTGAAGAGCGTGCAGCTAAGTTCCTGTTTTATCTGTGTGTTTCACTATGTACCATGAGTATAAATAAAGATGTAAGATCTGTGCGGGACGTGAGTCTCTCTGCTGAGCCCTCACCCGTGCACGTTAAAAACTGTTGAAGTGTCTGAGTGTCATTTCTTCACCTGAGTGTTTGATAATTGTTTAATCCCTCACACCATTATCTCCACTTTTATTCCCTTTAGCTATTGAACCTCTGGCAATAGCGGTTAGAACCAGTGGACAAATACAAGGTGTTAAGATTGGTAGAAAGGAGCATAGAATTGCGTTATTTGCTGATGATGTCATATTATTTTTAAAGCAACTAAAAACTTCTGTGTCTGCTGTAAAGGATTTAATAGACCAGTTTGGGGCCTTCTCAGGGTATAAAGTAAATGTAACAAAATCATCATTAATGTTACTTAAACAAGGGCTTTACTGTTAATTCTGAATTCACTCATCTAGGCATTAAAATAAAAGATGTGGTGGTACTTAAATATAATACAATTCTACAGAAAATTTCCAAAGATCTGGAGCGTTGGATAAGTTTACCACTATCTATAAGTGTTCTTAAAATAAATGTATTACCTAAACTCTTGTATATGTTTCAGAATGTCCCACTGGCTCCTCCTGCTGGATTGTTTACCAAACTAGCGTCATTAATCGGAGAGTTTATTTGGAACAAGAAGCATCCCCGCATTTGTTTGTCTTTGTTGTATCTTGCCTTTGATACAGGGGGGTTGAAATGCCCCAACTTTTACTGGTACTATCTGGCTATTCATCTAAGGACAATAATGTTTTATTTTTCATCCCCAAAACACCCCGTCTTGGGTGGGGATGGAAGAAAATTCTCTTAAAATGCCATTAAACTTGTACTTATACTCTGCACAGCCAAAACAATTAAAGAAAGAAACAAATAATCCTATAGTCCGAAATATGATTGAAGTTTGGTTTACAATAAAAGAAATTTTGAATATTAAGAATAATCTCTCTCATTTTAGTCCTATTTGGGGAAAATGCCTTATTTGCACCAGGAAATGTGGCAGATAAAGGTGTTAGGAAAGTGGGTGATCTTTTTTGTGATGGAATAATGGTTCCATTTGAGGATTTAGCCTGAAAATTTCAAATCCTCCAAAAACACTTCTTTAAGCATTTACAGATTAGAAGCTTCATTTCTTTCATGCAAAATCAGTCTCCCAACCTTCCCCAGTTAACTAATTTAGAGGAGTTAATGGTGGAGGGGAAAATGGTAACAAAGGCTTAATTTCAACATTCTATAACTGGATTGTCTCTGCCTCCCCAGAAACATCAGTTTCTAAGTTATAATCTTGGAGAAATGACCTAAATATTAATATTTCTGAGGAGACATGGAAGTCAATTTGCTTAAAATGACCCCAGGTATTTAAACTCATTTACCTTTAATACCTTTACTCCTTGCATATTTCAGATGAGCTGACCATCTGATGTAAAAGAATACATATTTTGGTCAAGGCATTGAAACCGAGGACAATTTTGACCTTTTCCGTGGCCACCTGGTGAATCATTTGTCCTAAATGTTCTGCTTCATCTTTTGAATCGTCTTTTGATCCATCCTGTGTGGGTTTGCTATCATTTGTCCCAGTTTGTCCCTGATGCTGTCAGATGTGTTTGATGGATAGATTGTGGAAGCAGTGAAACTGAGGATGAATTTCACCTCTCTTTGTGGCACAGGACACCCAGTTTTGTTTTTCATGGCTACCTTAGGAATCCTTTTACGTTCTTGTTCTTCCTCCTCTTCTGAATAGCCTTCAGATTCATCCTGTGTGGGTTTCCAGTCATATATATATATATATATATATATATATATATATATATATATATATACATACATATACAGTTGTGGTCAAAAGTTTACATACACTTGTAAACAATATAATATAATGGCTCTACCGAGTGTCCCGTTATTTCTAAAACTCTGATTTTTCTCTGATAGAGTGATTGGAACAGATACTTCTTTGTCACAAAAAACATTCATGAAGTTTGGTTCTTTAATGACTCTATTATGGGTTAACAGAAAAAAGTGATCACATCTGCTGGGTCAAAAATATACATACAGCAACATGAATTAGCAATTTTGGTGACTTAGAAAGTTGTCAGTGAACTGAGCTTCATAGCATGGCCTCTTAACTTCTTGTGAGTGATTATGAGTGACGACAGCTGGTGACTTCTCTTAGACCAGTTAAATAGGGCTCATTGGATACAAACGCCCACAAATGCTACAATGGGAAAGTCAAAGGAGCTCAGCATGGATCTGAAAAAGTGAATTATTGACTTGAACAAGTCAGGAAAGTCACTTGGGGCCATTTCAAAGCAGCTGCATGTCCCAAGAGCAACAGTGCAAACAATTGTTTGTAAGTATAAAGTGCATGGCACTGTTTCGTCACTGCCAAGATCAGGAAGAGAACGCAAGCTATCACCTGCTGCTGAGAGAAAATTGGTCAGGAGGGTAAAGAGTCAACCAAGAATCACCAAAAGGCAGATCTGCCAAGAATTAGAAGCTGCTGGAACACAGGTGTCATTGTCCACAGTTAAACGTGTTTTGCGTCTCCATGGACTGAGAGGCTGCCGTGCAAGAAGGAAGCCCTTGCTCCAAAAGCGGCACCTTAAGGCTCGACTGAAGTTTGCTGCTGATCACATGGACAAAGATAAGACCTTCTGGAGGAAAGTTCTGTGGTCAGACTAAACAAAAATCGAGCTTTTTGGCCACAATGCCCAGCGATATGTTTGGAGGAGAAAAGGTGAGGCCTTTGACCCCAAGAACACCATGCCTACAATAAAGCATGGTGGTGGGAGTATTATGCTGTGGGGCTGTTTTGCTGCCAATGGAACTGGTGCTTTACAGAGAGTAAATGGGACAATGAAGAAGGAGGATTACCTTCACATTCTTCAACATAGCCTAAAATCATCAGCATGAAGGTTGGGTCTTGGGCGCAGTTGGGTGTTCCAACAGGACAATGACCCCAAACACACATCAAAAGTGGTAAAGAAATGGCTAAATCAGGCTAGAATAAGGGTTTTAGAATGGCCTTCCCAAAGTCCTGACTTAAACCCCATTGAAAACACGTGGACAATGCTGAAGAAACAAGTCCATGTCAGAAAGCCATCAAATTTAACTGAACTGCACCAATTCTGTCAAGAGGAGTGGTCAAAGATTCAACCAGAAGCTTGTGGATGGCTACCAAAAGCGCCTAATTGAAGTGAAAATGGCTAAGGGACATGTAACCAAATATTAGCACTGCTGTATGTATATTTTTGACCCAGCAGATGTGATCACTTTTTTCTGTTAACCCATAATAAAGTCATTAAAGAACCAAACTTCATGAATGTTTTTTGTGACAAAGAAGTATCTGTTCCAATCACTCTATCAGAGAAAAATCAGAGTTTTAGAAATAACGGGACACTCGGTAGAGCCATTATATTATATTGTTTACAAGTGTATGTAAACTTTTGACCACAACTGTATATATATGTATGTATATATATGTATATATATATATATGTATATATATATATATATATATATATATATATATATATATATATATATATATATATATATATATATATATATGACTGGAAACCCACACAGGATGAATCTGAAGGCTATTCAGAAGAGGAGGAAGAACAAGAACGTAAAAGGATTCCTAAGGTAGCCATGAAAAACAAAACTGGGTGTCCTGTGCCACAAAGAGAGGTGAAATTCATCCTCAGTTTCACTGCTTCCACAATCTATCCATCAAACACATCTGACAGCATCAGGGACAAACTGGGACAAATGATAGCAAACCCACACAGGATGGATCAAAAGACGATTCAAAAGATGAAGCAGAACATTTAGGACAAATGATTCACCAGGTGGCCACGGAAAAGGTCAAAATTGTCCTCGGTTTCAATGCCTTGACCAAAATATGTATTCTTTTACATCAGATGGTCAGCTCATCTGAAATATGCAAGGAGTAAAGGTATTAAAGGTAAATGAGTTTAAATACCTGGGGTCATTTTAAGCAAATTGACTTCCATGTCTCCTCAGAAATATTAATATTTAGGTCATTTCTCCAAGATTATAACTTAGAAACTGATGTTTCTGGGGAGGCAGAGACAATCCAGTTATAGAATGTTGAAATTAAGCCTTTGTTACCATTTTCCCCTCCACCATTAACTCCTCTAAATTAGTTAACTGGGGAAGGTTGGGAGACTGATTTTGCATGAAAGAAATGAAGCTTCTAATCTGTAAATGCTTAAAGAAGTGTTTTTGGAGGATTTGAAATTTTCAGGCTAAATCCTCAAATGGAACCATTATTCCATCACAAAAAAGATCACCCACTTTCCTAACACCTTTATCTGCCACATTTCCTGGTGCAAATAAGGCATTTTCCCCAAATAGGACTAAAATGAGAGAGATTATTCTTAATATTCAAAATTTCTTTTATTGTAAACCAAACTTCAATCATATTTCGGACTATAGGATTATTTGTTTCTTTCTTTAATTGTTTTGGCTGTGCAGAGTATAAGTACAAGTTTAATGGCATTTTAAGAGAATTTTCTTCCATCCCCACCCAAGACGGGGTGTTTTGGGGATGAAAAATAAAACATTATTGTCCTTAGATGAATAGCCAGATAGTACCAGTAAAAGTTGGGGCATTTCAACCCCCCTGTATCAAAGGCAAGATACAACAAAGACAAACAAATGCGGGGATGCTTCTTGTTCCAAATAAACTCTCCGATTAATGACGCTAGTTTGGTAAACAATCCAGCAGGAGGAGCCAGTGGGACATTCTGAAACATATACAAGAGTTTAGGTAATACATTTATTTTAAGAACACTTATAGATAGTGGTAAACTTATCCAACGCTCCAGATCTTTGGAAATTTTCTGTAGAATTGTATTATATTTAAGTACCACCACATCTTTTATTTTAATGCCTAGATGAGTGAATTCAGAATTAACAGTAAAGCCCTTGTTTAAGTAACATTAATGATGATTTTGTTACATTTACTTTATACCCTGAGAAGGCCCCAAACTGGTCTATTAAATCCTTTACAGCAGACACAGAAGTTTTTAGTTGCTTTAAAAATAATATGACATCATCAGCAAATAACGCAATTCTATGCTCCTTTCTACCAATCTTAACACCTTGTATTTGTCCACTGGTTCTAACCGCTATTGCCAGAGGTTCAATAGCTAAAGGGAATAAAAGTGGAGATAATGGTGTGAGGGATTAAACAATTATCAAACACTCAGGTGAAGAAATGACACTCAGACACTTCAACAGTTTTTAACGTGCACGGGTGAGGGCTCAGCAGAGAGACTCACGTCCCGCACAGATCTTACATCTTTATTTATACTCATGGTACATAGTGAAACACACAGATAAAACAGGAACTTAGCTGCACGCTCTTCACTCGTGGGTGGAGAACATGCAGTTCCTGGAACTTAATCTAACAATAACAGCTGGTTTTCACAACTTATTGTGGTTAATGCTTTGTACGCTATCTATGGCAAACCTTCTGTTGCTATGTGCTGACAACTAAAATATACTTAAAGAAATGAGCTCTTGCAAGGATGGTTATATTTGCACACATCTCTTGTGATCTCCTCGAACAGTGGTGGCCCATTGTTCAGAGAGTTCATGATAAAAAGACGTTTTGGCATAAGCAGAAATATTAAACACTTATCAGTATATCACTCAGTTGCATTTCATGACAATAAAAGCTTAAAATACTCTAACAAATGGTGAATCCTGCGGGCACCCTCATTGTTGCATTCTGAATTATATAGCGTTTCATAAAAAACTTTAAATGCATTGCTTATCTTGATTGGGTCTATTATGATATTTCCATTTGAAGTTTCAAGTTTGGTAATTGCCCTTTCAGATTGCTGCTGTTTTATACGCTAAGCCAGGAGTTTGCTGGGTTTTTCACCTTGGTCATAGGATTGTTACTTTAATCTCAATAAATGTACAGCTGCTTTTTCGCTTGTCATTTCGTTATATTGCGTTCTCAATAGTAATAATTCTTTGACATTGTCCTCCTTATTCTGGCCTGATTGAAAGCTGGTCTCTTCTAACATTTTTATTTTTTTATTCCAGATATTTTATCTTTTGGTTTCGTTCTCTTGTTTTCTTACTAGTATAGCTTATAATTTGCCCTCTTAAGTATGCCTTGAAAGCGTCCCATCTCACACTTGCCGATGTTTGATTTGAATTGTGCTCAAAGTATTCATTAATTTGCTTGCCTAAAACTCAAGAAACTGTTTGTCTTGCATCCACTTCAATTGAAACCTCCATTCAATTCGAGTTTTAATCAGTTTTGACTCTATGAAAGTCAAAGTAACGGCTGCATGGTCAGATATTATTATTTCCTTATACTGTATACTATATCTTTTGTATAAGGAGCCAGCTCAGTTGATGCCAAAAAGTAGTCTATTCTGGAATACACTTTGTGTGTACCTGACCAGCAAGAATATTGTAATTTGGTTGGATTTTGATCGCGCCATATGTCGGTTATATTGAACTCCTTCATAAATTGTTTGATCACCTTTAGTGTTCTATTGTAAGTGTTATCCATGCCTGACGATTTATCCTTCTGTGGGTTCAAAGAAAATTGCAATCCCCAGCAATTATACATTTACCTTGTAAATCTGAAATTTTAAGAAATAAATTTCTATAAAAATGTGGATTATCTTCATTTGGGCCATAAGTATTAATTAAATTGAGTCTAGTAGATAGTAGGTTACCTTGTAGTATTAAAAACAAAACGTCCATTAGAATCTTGACGCACATGCTCAACATGAAAAGGTATGGATTTGTGTATCATTATCATAACGCCCCTAGAACTGGAGGAGTAAGGAGGTGATAAAATTTGACCTGGCCATCTACGTTTGATTCTATTTGTCTCACTGCCTAGCATATGAGTTTCTTGTAGAAACACAATTTTGGCTTTCAATTTCTTGATCCTACTAATGACTTGTTTTATTTTTACTAACTTGGGTTTCAACCCAGCCCACGACCACCACTGCGACTACTACAACAACCAGGGCAACTACAACGACAACCAGAAAACCCACCACAAAAAGGCCGCTGATCCATACTACTACAACCGCAGAGAGGGAACGGTACCCACCGAAAACCACCCCAGCTGGAGATAACCGCACTGACAAACTCAACAGAGATCCACACAGCCGCAAGCTACCCATCACACACAGACTCCCAAAGACCAAACCCACCAAGAAGAAGAACGGTGGAGACAACGTAATCTGTAACATTCATTTTAAAGATAGATTTAATAGATTGACTTTGTATTTTAATGGGTTTCAGATTCCTGCTATTTATAGAATACAAAACACCTGGGTATATATTAGTGCTAAAACCATACATTACATAAATTTATAAATAATATCCATGAGTACATATGCAGCACACTTCTTGCTGATTACTTTAATTGCTTTTCATTGGAGCTTTTCAAATGAAATAGCTGTTTAGCAGCCAACATAACTCATTTCACCATCATTTTTTGTGTGTACAAAGAAAAGTTTACCACGACACCAGCTCAAGACCAAATCATTCTCACAATGTTTGAATCAGTGAAGAAAATGAAAAATAATATCTGCTTTTGTGCACTGGTGTTGACTAACGAGTATGAAGACAAGTATGAGCCTAGCAAGCCAACAGCAAGCAATCCAGAGGAGTCAGAAGTCATCACTGTTATCACTCCTACCAGGAAGGGAAAGCACGATAAGCATGACAAGAAGAAGAAACAGAATGACAAGGGTGCCAAGAAAGCCGACAGAAGAGGAAAGCCAGGAAAGGAGGGAAAGATTGGGGGAAGAAAAATGGAAAGAAGGCGTCAAAGTGGACTATCCAAAGCCCACTAAAAAGCCAACGCCACCACCAAAGGGTGCCCTTGCCTCCTTTCTGGATTACTTTGAAAACAGGAGGCGGCTGCTGGTGAGACGTAATAGCATGACATAATATTGACAGTTCATAAGAGGCTCTTTCACCTGGCAAAACTCCAGGCTTCGAGCTTTGGCCAGAGGGAAATGTCAGTACTCAGAGCACCATCGCTAAGTGTGAGGACAGGTTTAACATTTTGGCCAAAGTGCTTATTTGATTTCTTGCCAAAATACAGATGAATTCAAATGTCAGACTATGGGCATCTGGAACAGTTGATTATTAGCCTATTATATTTCAAACACAGCCACTTCCTGATAAGCAGATAGCATGGACTTCTCTGCACCCAGCCAAAAAATGGCTCCAACAGATGAAGCATGATATGTGATTTAATTTCTGATTTAGCATTACCTCAGTAATTAATTGATGTTGCCTCCTTTCTGTAATAATCTAAATATCTCCTCAGTAATTAACTGAGTTTTCTGTCAAATACAACTATCAGCCAGCTTTATGCTAAGCTAACTGGCCAATAGCTGTAACTTAATATATTTCCCAAACAAACTCGAGAATGGGATCAATCTCTTCATCCAACTTGCAGCAAGGAAGCAAATAAGCAAAATTCCCTAATATCTCAAACAGTTTCTTTAAAGAAAGACATCAGCACTACAGTAATGAATGCAGCTATAAGAGAAATTAAAAGACACAGCCATCAGTGATCCAACAGACGTGCCTGCCAAACTCATTAGTCAAACATGAAATTAGTGCTTTTTTTTTCTGGACTTCAAATTTTGATCAACTGGATAGGTTTTGAGTTGGGAAGTTGAGCATTACACCATTCTGAATCACTGAGCAGCTGGCAGTGTGGAGCAGAAGGAAGTGACCTACAGTTGGTGCGGCTCCAATAAGGAAAGACTTTGTTTTCCAAGACAGAGTACTGAAATGTTCTAAAGACTCACATCAGGACAAATAATTTATTGTTGATTAATTTTAAACTAGTCAACAAACAGGTAAGCACCTCTGTACAATTTATTGTACAGTGTCACTTCTTTATAGTGAAGTGGTAGGGTAGGTAGCACAACCATCATCCAGGTATTTGACCGACTGCACAGCTGTGAGCTAACAGACTGTGCGGCTCTGTTTTGCAGCCAGTATAGATTCTTATCACAGTGGTGCTGTGAACAGGCTGGGAAAATATGCCCCATCGTCCGCCTGCAGGTTAATGTAAACATCACCTCTGCAGCACACTGTATTTGCGCGCACGTGTCACAGCATACACAGGATACTCTAACCTCCCTGTTTCCACTCCCTCCCTTCCTCCAGCTGATTACATCCCCCAGTGAGGAGAACAGTATGTATGTTCAGCAGAGGGATGAGTACCTGGAGTCTGTGTGTGAGATGGCCATCAGGAAAGTCTCTATCATAACTATTTTTGGCTCTTTGACCAACTCCACCATGAAAATCGACCACTATCAGATAGGTAAGTAGTTCCATATGCAGTGTGAGAGGGTTCAATCCATTTTTGTTTTTTTGCTCCTTGTTTTGACATGGTATGCGCCACTTAATCGCTATTAACTGTAGCAAGTCTTTCAGTTGCTCAGCCAGGAACTTTTTTTGAATAGCTCATGTGGCTCTCAATTTGGAGCAGATGTTTTCCGGACGTGCAGCATTTCTCAACTGCAACATTTTGAAACATTTTTGAAGTTTTCAGCACTGAAGATGGATTTCCCAAACAGCCCTTACATGCAGCAAAACACTGCAGTTAACCAGCAAAAGGTTGTAATTCTAAATCAAAATCATGTTTCCGCTGTCAGTAAATCTTCCTTAGGATGACAGAGTCATCGTAGATCCAGCTAAATGCTTTTCCTGTCATTTTAAGAGCTGCTGCTTTTCTGTTCAACTTTGTGAAAACACAGAATACTCACATGTACTATGAGGAAAACAATATTAAACCAGTAACACAACAGTGGGAACTTCTGTGCACCACACAAAAACAAACAAAAAAACCCAAACAAGTTAACTAGAAACACAGAACAACAAAGCAGTTAGTCCAGGTTTATTTTTATTGCCCCGATTTACAACAACAGCCATCCCAAGTTGTTTTATATACTAAAGACCCTGCAATACAAGAGAGTTTGACTTTAACACGTTGTCTACTCAAGCTTGCTCTCTACTTAGTACTGAAATAAACAGACTCAGGCATTCTGTCATAAATGTAAGTAAGTTTGAATGTTTTTAGGAATACAGTAGATGTGATTTGCCTTAAAATACCATTTTTCAGGGAAATGTTGTTGTGTGAGTGCTGTCCATACTGAGACTCTGGCAAGGAAAAGTGTCTCCTGCCATGTCTGCTGTCCTGTCCTTGTACCTTCCTCACATTATGTCAAACTAGATGTGTTCAACAGAGATCTCTGCTCCCACAGTCACATCCAGAATGCGCACCGACTCTGCCAAAGCCACAGTGTTTTGTGCTTCTCTGTGCAGGTGATACTAAACAGTGTTGACCTCTGAATTCAGTGATTCGGCTCATTTACCATAATACCGTTGCTTATTTTAGTAATTACACTTTATTTGTAGCTAGAGGTAGGAATGCCTCCAGCTTCCAATCCAAAATGTGATGAGTTCAGCAGCTATGAAGTACAGGAGTCTGTATAACATGTACCAGGAGAGCAAACCAGAGTGCATACCTTTCCTGTGCATCATCTCCTGCGGAGTTGATGTGTAAGCTGGAGACATTTAATTCATCACACCCACATGCACACAGAGAGCAGTTATAACAGTGCTTGAAAACCTACTTGTTCAAATGCAACAAAACTGCTGCTGTTTTTGTGAGACGCACTGCGTCATTTGTGCTTGGCTTCTATTTTGAGACATTTTATAGCTGTCTCAAACCAGAGGCTGCGGTTGATGTGTGTTAACTGCTCTTTGTTAAGCTTTTTAAGTCTGTCACTCAATGTGCAGATGAGGTTTTATCCAGACATCATGTTTTTATGTAGTCACATTGTTGTGACCCACCTCTGTTGGTAAGTCTTCATTCATATTAATTATGAAGGCTTGATTTAAGTTTAGGTTAAGGTAAGCAACAGTATGTAAATGAATCTCAAGAAAGTAAATGGAAGTCAACATAAGAGTCCTTGGAAGTGAGAGAAACGCACTGTGGGTGGTCATGTACAAACAGCTGGTCCTTTCAGCATTGCCCCTCCTCTGGTTACAGTGACTTCATCTTTGGGTTGTAGCCTAGCTGGCCAAGTGTATGTTTTGCATATAGACCATATTAAAGAATGTTTGCTGTACATATCTGTGTGTGCAGTCTGTCTTCTGCCACCTACATGTACTGGGGGTTTCCTGACTTGATTGCTCATACACATTACACAGCAGAGAGTGGGCAAACCAGCCACCAAGAACACACTGTTCTGTGGTCCGTATGTCATACACACACACACGGAAGGAGCTATGATTAAAGGCTTTGGTCTGCATAAACACCAGCTCCATTAGACTTCTGAGACATCCAACCCTTTTAGATCTCAGCTGCTGTCTGTCCAGTTTGTCCTGCATGCTTCAGTTCTGCTCTTCACTCAAGAGTCTAATTCTTAAACTTCTCAGACAAATTTGTTAAAGGAGCAGTTTTTTGAAATCAGCATAGATAACTAAACTAAAAGAGGAGTAAGCATATTAACTGGGAAACAATTGCTCTTCATTTTACGTTAAGAAATATGACTGTAACATGCCTTAAGCTGTTTTTGTATCTGCCCTGTACTTTTCTAGCCTTTTGAAGCCATAACCATTTGAATAATTGTCAGGAAAAAAACAAAAAAACAAAACAACATTCAGAAGACTCACTGTCACCAAGCAATCACTTGGTGACAGTGAGAAGAAGAAAAAGAAAAAACTCCTTTTGAACAGGAAGAAACCTCAGGTTCAGTGAGAGGCAGCCATCTGCCGCAACCGACTGGCAGTGAGGGGAGGGAGACATGACAGAAGACAGATTAACCAATAGTGTGCAGTTTTCCTTCTTTCCCCAATTTTCCCAATCTGATATTCCGGGCAATATATTAGATTTACATTTGACTTTTGGACCATTTCACTAAGATTCCAAATACAATAAATGTTATGTTCCTTTGATTTTAACAGTTAATTGATATTCTTTAAAGGGGAAATTAGTACCCCCTTTAAAGTAGGAAAGTAGATATTGAATCCTTCTAATGTGCCTTTATTTCTCCAGGGAATGACAAGCCTATGAAGGGCTTTCGTCAGGAAGACCTGGTAAACCAGGATCTGATCACAGAGCTGAGGAAAGAGTTTGGCATGACCTACGAGGAGTTCTACATGGTCCTCACAGACACTGACATGAGAGTCAAGGTAGAGACTTACTCTTTCTAAGCAGTATAGGAGGATTATGTGAAGGCTGTGGCTCTATAGTGTAGTGGTTTGCACATTTGCCTAACAGTGAAAGATCCCTATTTAAGTACCAGGAGGAGGAAAAAAAATCCCTTGACAGCTGTGTCGGGAAGAGCATCAAATACGCCAAATTAAACACAAGTATACCTGTTGTAGTGACTTGTGAATAATTTAATTCAGGTTTAGGTAAATAGGGCCAGACCACAGTCACATCAAGGCATGTAAAATTGATAATAAAGGGGCAGCCAAAAGTAGCTAGTATGTGATGGGCAGCCCCATAACAGAATGGCCGTGCTGTGTAGATCAATTAACTTGTTGAATACTTAAATTAATGCGGTGTGAATTTGGAAAGCATGTAAGTCAAGCTGTTTTTTCACTCTAAAATGTAAAGATGTCCCCTAAATGAACCACACACACTCACGTCTTGATTCAATTCAATTTTCAATTCAATTCAATTTTATTTATATAGCGCCAAATCACAACAAAAGTCACCTCAAGGCGCTTCATAGATACAGAGAAAAGCCCAACAATCATATGACCCCCTATGAGCAAGCACTTTGGCAACAGTGGGAAGGAAAAACTCCCTTTTAACAGGAAGAAACCTCCGGCAGAACCAGGCTCAGGGAGGGGCGGCCTTCTGCCACGACCGGTTGGGGAGAAAGAAGGAAGACAGGATAAAAGACATGCTGTAGAAGAGAGACAGAGGTTAATAACAGATATGATTGAATGCAGAGAGGTCTATTAATACATAGTGAGTGAGAAAGGTGACTGGAAAGGAAAAACTCAATGCATCATGGGAATCCCCCGGCAGCCTACATCTATTGCAGCATAACTAAGGGAGGATTCAGGGTCACCTGGTCCAGCCCTAACTATATGCTTTAGCAAAAAGGAAAGTTTTAAGCCTAATCTTAAAAGTAGAGATAGTGTCTGTCTCCCGAATCCAAACTGGAAGCTGGTTCCACAGAAGAGGGGCCTGAAAACTGAAGGCTCTGCCTCCCATTCTACTTTTAAATACTCTAGGAACAACAAGTAGGCCTGCAGAGCGAGAGCGAAGTGCTCTAATAGGGTGATATGGTACTACAAGGTCATTAAGATAAGATGGGGCCTGATTATTTAAGACCTTGTATGTGAGGAGCAGGATTTTGAATTCAATTCTGGATTTAACAGGAAGCCAATGAAGGGAAGCCAAAACAGGAGAAATATGCTCTCTCTTTCTAGTCCCCGTCAGGACTCTTGCTGCAGCATTTTGGATTAGCTGAAGGCTTTTCAGTGAGTTTTTTGGACATCCTGATAATAATGAATTACAGTAGTCCAGCCTGGAAGTAATAAATGCATGAACTAGTTTTTCAGCGTCACTCTGAGACAGGATATTTCTAATTTTAGAGATGTTGCGCAAATGGAAGAACGCAGTCTTACATATTTGTTTAATATGTGCATTGAAGGACATATCCTGGTCAAAAATGACTCCAAGGTTCCTCACAGCGTTACTGGAGGCCAAGGTAATGCCATCCAGAGTAAGAATCTGGTTAGATACCATATTTCTAAGATTTTCAGGGCCGAGTACAATAACCTCAGTTTTATCTGAATTAAGAAGCAGAAAGTTAGCGGCCATCCAGGTCTTTATGTCTTTAAGACATTCCTGCAGTTTAACTAATTGGTGTGTGTTATCTGGCTTCATGGACAGATAGAGCTGGGTGTCATCAGCATAGCAGTGAAAATGAATGCTATGTCTTCTAATGATACTGCCTAAGGGAAGCATGTATAATGTAAACAGAATTGGTCCTAGCACTGAACCCTGTGGAACTCTATAATTAACCTCAGTGTGTGAAGAGGACTCTCCATTTACATGCACAAATTAATTAATTATCGGAAATAATTAATTACATAAATATTTACAACAAATGTAATTAATTAATTAATTATTGACACATTTAATTAATTAATGACACATTTAATTAATTATTGACACATTTAATTATTTATTTATTTATTTATTTCACATTTTAATTAATTATTGCCACATTTAAATAATTATTTAATTGTGTATTTAATTAATTCATTTTGGCACAGTTGACTCCTTCAGGTCTCACCATGAAATAATTTTATCTGTCAACCTCACCCATCAAACTCAGGAGGCGGGGTTAACACTGATCGAGTCAAAACCATTGCTTTGGCCTGGTGGCCATTGTTTTTAGCACACAACAACCGGCATGTGGAAACTAACAGAACTGAACTTTGAAAAACCCTGTTTGTGTGTCACCAAATACTGTTTTAATATTTTTTTTAGCGAGAATGTAGTGATTTAATCTTCATATGTCTGGTCGGTTTGTCAAGATACAGCCTCTTTGCAAAAGTGCTTCGATGATTTTGGAGATGTCTGCCCAGGATAGACCCGTTCGCCTCGCAAGCAATCAAGTTATTACCACTGACAAAGCGCAGGCCCTGGTACACAGCTGTAATAACCCCCGCTGACACTGACTTCTTTTACTGAGGTTATATTTATCGGGGTTTTATTTCCTGATGTTCTTATGTGTCCTACGTGTTTCAGTCGCCAATTCTGAATTATAACTAACATTAAAAACATGTTTAAGGAGGAGAGAGAGCAAATAAATTCGATTAACAGCTGATCTTTGGGTTTTTGTTCAGTAATCAGCGTGACCTGCGTATAAACGTATAAAAGAGATAACGTTGGTGTTTCCGTCATGTAGTAACTGCTGGCTTTAACTGTACAAAGGTTGTTCGACACTATGAAACACATACAGACTTCATGATGTTCGGCTAATATTTTTATTGTGAATAGTAATCATGAGGGTAAACGGCCCTGTACACCACGGAGCGAGGTCAGCATATCCACGATATCGTCAGCTCTATGAGTTAACAGTTTCCCAGCTGACTAGTCTAACTGACATGTACGAATATGTCACGGGTCATATCAATATGATTTTACAGAAGATCATCCTTATTACTGCCAACTATTCCAGAGACATGAAAATCTACAGCATAAAGAACAAAAAAATATAGCAGTCTAACGCAACACTGTAACAGAGATGAACCGTCAGTTTGTCGCAGATCAAAGTGGAATGAAAGTGATTGGTTGAACAGGTGTTCGTGATCTGTGTTTTCTGCATTTTCATCAGCGTACGAGACTCAGCAGCAGATTAGAATAACAGTTACACATTTAATAAATCACCAAATGAATACACGCAAGAAACGAGCAAACCTGTTCAATCCGAGAATTTGAGTTTGTGTTCCCTCAGCTGCAGACTCGCTGCTGTTTAAATGTTTGAGAGGAAGATTAGATATAAAGCAAACGTCAAACATAGACTCAGTCTGCGTTCACATTTGATATGAGGCCAGGACGGATAATGGCTGTGTCCTGTTTGAAGATCATATATGTAAAATTGTTGTCTGACCTCCGTCGATCCAGCCGCTCAGAGTCCGTGGTTACCATGGTTACTGCATAAGCACCTATAATGTAAACAGCTGACACAGCGGAAACCTACCGGGAGCATGGGTGTTTATGTTTTTCATTGCAAAAGAACTGTCTGTCTATGTTTCAGTGCCCTGGTCTGCCACAGTTTCCACCAGCCCCACTCCAGTCTCAGCAGTTTAGTGACCTGACTGTTCCATTTTTAACTTTTGGTGTTTCTGCCTATCACAAGATTGATAACTTCAGTCAGCACTGTAGTGCATCATTCTCACATCAGAGGGACATTTGAATACTGTTTTATACAGCATATGACTGAAAGATGAATATCAAGCAGGCATAAGTGTGATGTTTATTGAACTGAGATCTCCTACTGTCATTTCTGTTGCTGGAGATGTCCACTCTAATTTAATTTAATTTAATTTAATTTAATTTAATTTAATTTAATTTAATTTAATTTAATTTAATTTAATTTAATTTAATTTAATTAGTTTGCTGCTTTGAATTATATGCAAACATGTCCATGTGGATTATATAAGTTGCTTGAGGAAGAGAAAATATGTTCATCAAAAGAAGACAGTTGAGGTACTCGGGGCATCTAACCAGGATTCCTCCTGGACTCCTAGGTAGGTGAGGTGTTTTTGGCCATGTCCTACTGGGAGGAGGTCTCAGCGGGCTTGGGGAATACTGTGTCCTCCAGGATGAGCTGGAAGGCATGGCTGGGTTGAAGGAAGTCTGTCAAATTGATAAGCAGAGGAAGTGGTGCAGCACCTGGTTCTGTTTGTAGAAGCTCAGATGTAGGGGCAGCCAATCAGATGAAAGCTGGCGTAAATAGAGGAGGGGTTGGGGTGGGGGCTCCAAAAGACTGTAGCATGCAAAACCACTACTTTGTACAATTTCTGTCGTCTACAGACAAAATCATCTTAACTTGTGATCTTGTAAGCTGCTGGTACTTGAGTTGTTTTATGCCTTTGAACAGAGCCTGGTGGGTATTTGGTCCTGCTTCTGGCATCAGTGCTAAGTTACACTAATCCAGCTGCTGGGTGTAATTTGTTATTAACTGGACTAGTTCATTTATCTATCTCTAGTATGCATTTGAAGAACTCATAATCTTCTGTGTTCTCCCTAGCTGCCCTGGGCTTATCCGTGGCCTTCATCTTAAAATTCAGAGACAACATGTTCCATGTGCTGACTGGCCAGTTCACTACTGTTCTGGTCACAGGCCTCTCCCTCTTCCTCTTTGACTTCCACCCTTCGCTGGACTTCTTCCTCCAGGCACCCACGGTCCTGCTGGCCATCTTTATCTACAATGCCAGCTGGCCCAAGGACCTGGAATATAGCCTGCAGCGGGAGAAACTACGGGTCATCAACGGGGAGGTGTTTGAGAGGTCAAGAGGGGTAGGAGACAAACCACAAATCCTCAGTAGTCACGCACACAAGCCCACACACTCCTTTTCCTCACACAACTTCGCTCACCTAACCCCGATGTATATCCACTTCCTCTACTCCCGCCCACATACCAAGTGCTCTGCAGGAAACTTGGCTCTTGTTTCTCTGTAATGTCATTTCTTGAGTGCAAGAGGAAACCTGATTCCCAGCTATGAAAATAGCATCCAGGCTCATGCTGGAGCCTTACTTCATAGAATTCCTTTAGTAGTCAAGTGTTTTTTGATGGAAGAAGCTATTTAACAATACAGTAGTCTGTGGGGATACTATCCTGGAATTCTTTTCATCCCCAGCGTCCTGTTCTGTATTGAAGAAACCCTGTAAATCAGGTGAAATGCCAGGTTTCAGGTGTTTGTTTCTTTGCTAGAGCACTAACAAAAATACCCTCTCCATTGGCAGCCGTGGCTTTAAAATGCACGGTACTTCCCCGGTGTTTTTCGGGGAGTAAATACTGCCCTCCACTTTCTGAAAACAGAAAAAAGATGTGCACAGTGCCTCAATGTCTGCAGATTTGTCCACTGGATTTGATCACTTGTTCATTCATTCTGATGCCTTGTCTCTTTTTTGTGTTGCAGGACAGTGAGGAGCTCGAGCTCCTGACAAAGGCAAATGCAGACAGTGTTTCTGATGAAGAGTCCTTGTAGTAATGATAGAGCTCACTCCCAAGTATCCAGAGGATACTCTGCATCTTTCCTGCTGCTGATATCGAACTGGACAATTGACTGGATGGAACATGGTCACAGATTGTCTGTGAAAGCATTTATTTGAACAGTGATAAGCAGGTAAACGGTGAAAGATACTGTTGATAGATTATATGATAGACTCCTAGAATTAAAAACAAAGTGTTTAATAACAGAATTAGCGAAATGTGTATATTTTGGAAACGTGCCTGTCTGTGGATGACTGCTGTCATTCATATGGGGGAAAGTACCAGCAACGCTGTTTGTTGGAAAATAAGTGATACTTTTGGATTCATTATGGATTCCTTTTATGGACAGTGTATTTCTTTACATGATTCCTGTTGTACATGCTGCTATTTGACTGCTTGCTGGTGCTGGACGTCTAAGGACCAGAAACTGCAGTTTCAGGATTGTTTTGATAATAGATTTGTTTGAAATTGTGGTGATTTTGAATCTTTATCCACACTATGATGAATTCAGTTTGTATTGTACTGTGGAAGAGGCAGTTTATTTTTTTATTTGTTTATTTTCTGAGCCAGAATAAGTGGCATTGACATAATTGCCACTAATGCCTGACTTTCTGTCAGCACCACAAACTCCCTGCCTCTCTTACTTGGGGCTTGAATATTTTCTTGTTAAACTGTAAAATAACATTGTCTAAAGATTGTTGTTTGTGCCATTAAAATCCTCACGTGTGAATGCATTTTCTTGTAAAATAAATGGCAAGTTGTTTTACTTCTGTGCAAGTAATGCAATTTAATACAATCGCTGATGTCTTGTCATAAATTTGTGCATTTATTTAAATACTGAGGTTTTCTGGAGGAAGACCTAAAGGGTACTAGCTGCTCTAACTCCATGTTTTTCTTCTATTACTTTGCACATGCTTGATAGCTGTTTTAGCTCCCTATCAGTTCCTTTAAGCCAACTCTTAGATAGTTTACCCACCTGCTGAATAACAGTGTTCCACACCCACTAACATTATACAGATCCAAGAGAAAAGAGACTGTAACGCAGTCTGATGTCTAAGCTTTAAATGAACAAGACTCACTTGTACATACACTTTGGCCATGTTTAATACAAACTCTGTCTCTTGCTCTATGGCAGCTGAGAGATGCTCCAGCCTCCCCATGCCCTTAATTGGATAAGTGGAAGAAAATGGGTAGGTGGATTCAAGCCCTTCTTACTCGCAAAGTGTTTTTGCAAATGTGATTGCATTGAGGGGACAGTAAGTTGAGAAGGTCTAAAACTACTGTAGATATTACAAGTACGGCAGGTTGTTTCAATCATTACATGACCACTAAAATATACTTGGAAATATTTTTCCACTTTTGCCACTAGGGGGAGGTGTTGCTCAAAAGATTATTGCAGCGCATTGGCACTGAAAGTGAGACAAATAATTTAAAGGACCTGGTAGTAAACAAATGTTTATTTTCATATAGCCATATAGAAACAAAGAATAAATAGAAACAATGTATAGCAACAGAAACTTTACAAAAGAGAAATAATGTGATGCTTTTAATAATATTATTGGTAACTGCACTTCAAATGCAACAGATGTCCAATAAAAATGTTCTATTATCTACAAAATCAACGTGTGTGCTGAAACTATGTAAGTCTGATCTAAAAAAGCCTGTTAGAGATGACACACGATGCAATAATGTTTTAAGTTGAAATAAACAAAAAAAAACAAACCCGGCAAAAACTAAAGTACGCAATCCATTTCTGAACCTTCAGGTTCATCCATAAATTTACTGACTAACCAGATCTGACGCTGCTAAGTATAAAGCAGCGTACTATGCTATATAGGGAATGTTAAAGAACTGGATATGTGAAAGCATTTTTCTTCCCTTCACTAAGTGCTACAAAATAGTCGTCTGTGCCAACTGCCCGGTGGGAGATGGGAAAGACACACAAAGGTTTTGGGCCAAAGGAAGGTAGCACCAAGGACCAGCTGCAGGCCAGTGTGCATCATTGGAATGCACGCACCTTTTATCACCATACCCCTGGTGATAGCCATCCTGATAACCGTGTTCGTTGATGGTAACCATAGCCACCATATTAGTCTTCAGGACAGCGCATGCGAAGCCACTGCTGGATGGCCATCTCCTGTCTGCGGAGCTGCATAGCAGGCACGTGCAGAGGGGGGGGGGGGGCTAGAGGGGCTTGAGCACCCGCCCCTTTCCTGATGGGTGCCCAAAGTGCCCTTTTGTTGAGGCAACTTTTTAAAAAAATATATATATATATATTTTTTTAATGTGTGTGTGCGGAGTCCTGTCTGTGCCCCTCAACAATAATATTTAACTATTAATCACAGTTTTGCTAAATAAAAGGATCTGGCTTGCATCAGTCACATGATCACATTTAACCAATGATCGCCCTTGACGGCAGAACGCGCTGGTTACGAGCCGGGAACGAGCTCACAAAGAGCACGCGCATTTTTAGCGGTCCGGAGCTGTAGGAGAAACACAAGTTAACTCAGAGACACAGACTGATGCGACACAACCAGTAAGTAGGTGTACAGCGTGCACTGTAGTGTGTAGCACACAGGAGTATTAGCTTATTAGCTTAAATGCATATACTATTATACGAAATGCATATACTATTATATATTGTACATATATTTATTAGTTTCAGATGTAGCCATTCTTGTATTTTGCTTGTTTACATTATTGTATTTTGCACAACTCTGTTGCTTGTGAAGCTCGCACACAAGAATTTCACTCACATGTGCTTTACCAGTGTACCTGCACATGTGATGTGACAATAAAAGTGATTTGATTTGATTTGATTTTTGATTTATTACGTACACGTTGGTAAGCTGTCTTGTTGCAACTGACGAACTGAAACAAACGAGCGTGCTGTGTGTGCAACAGCGCGACAAACATTACCTGTCCTTTTATTAACTGCACATGTAGTGCTGGTCACAGCTGCTGGCTACCTGTGTAAGGCTGTCATGGGTCTGTAGCTCTGTCACCGTTTTAGGGAACATATTTAGTTTTAAAGTAAGTTTCCGGGCTTTTCCTGCCTTTCTGGAGGGATTATATTTCACTAAAAAACAATTTAATATGCATGTCCACATAATTATGCATTATTATAATTATAATATATTAAAAACACACGCTGTATTTTAAAGAACATACATTAAGAAGCAGATTATATTAGATTTATATTTTAAATAAGACAAAAGTTGGATTTTACAGCAGTAAAATTATTGTATCTCTACAGTTTAAACATGTAATAAGCTTTGCCCTGCACAGAGTGGATAGTGAAACAAATGGAATCATCATAATGACATTATTTCATATTTATTACTTCCCCCTCCTCATTGCTTTATTATTGTAACTCTAGTTGGTTTTTGCTCTTGGTGGCGCTGTCACTTGGTGTTCGCTCGCTCTGTGGTAGAGTATCACTTCCTGTTCCTGCTCAAACACAGTGGTGTTTCTGAGTAGCTTATTTGCTTAGCGATTTAATTAACAACTTTTAAATACATTCTTCTTTCATAGTATAATCTTCACGTGCTTCCTCCGAAGCACACTTTCTGTGTACTCACTACCTAATTTATAGCCAAAGTATTCACTCACTGTCTCTGTACTGTCTCGCTAGCCTAGCTTAGCTCGTAGCCGACTCATTAGCACCATGGCTACTTCACCTGTCCCTCCTGCACTTTCTTGCTCATTGTGTCAGATGTTTAGTTACTCCTCGGCCTCCTTTAGCAGTAATGATATCTGTAACAAATGTAGCATATTTGCAGCGCTGGAGGCCAGGATTACTGAATTGGAGACTCGGCTTCGCACCCTTCATTCACCCGCAGCTAGCCAGGCCCCTGTAGCTGGTGCAGCCGAAAATAGCGTAGGCCCCGCTAGCTGTTCCCCGGCAGGTCCCAAGCAGCTGGGGAATCAGGGCGGCTGGGTCACGGTGAGGAGGAAGCATAGTCCTAAACAGAAGCCCCAGGTACACCACCAACCCGTTCATGTGTCTAACCGTTTTTCCCCACTCGGCGACACACCCGCCGGGGGTCAAACTCTGGTAATTGGCGATTCTGTTCTCAGACATGTGAAGTTAGAGACACCGGCAACCATAGTCAATTGTCTTCCAGGGGCCAGAGCAGGCGACATTGAAGGAAATTTAAAACTGCTGGCTAAGGGTAAACGTAAATTCAGTAAAATCATAATTCACGTCGGCAGTAATGACACCCGGTTACGCCAATCGGAGGTCACTAAAATCAATATTGAATCGGTGTGCAACTTTGCCAAAACAATGTCGGACTCTGTAGTTTTCTCTGGTCCCCTCCCCAATCAGACCAGGAGTGACATGTTTAGCCGCATGTTCTCCTTAAATTGCTGGCTGTCTGAGTGGTGTCCCAGAAACGATGTGGGCTTCATAGATAATTGGCAAACCTTCTGGAGGAAACCTGGTCTTGTTAGGAGAGACGGCATCCATCCCACTTTGGATGGAGCAGCTCTCATTTCTAGAAATATGGACAAATTTATTAAACCCCCCAAAATATGACTATCCAGAGTTGGGACCAGGAAGCAGAGTTGCAGTCTTACACGCTTCTCTGCAGCTTCTCTCCTCCTGCTACCCCCCCAAAAACCCATCTCCATAGAGACTGTGTCAGCTTCCAAAAAGACAAAAAACAAACTAAAAACCAGCAACAAACAACTTAAACATAAACAATCACAAAGAAAGAACAATACAGTATCCACATCTGAACCAAAGAGTAAAACAGTGAAATGTGGATTATTAAATATTAGGTCTCTCTCCTCCAAGTCTCTGTTAGTACATGACTTAATAATTGATCAACAAATTGATTTACTCTGCCTTACAGAAACCTGGTTGCAGCAGGATGATTATGTTAGTTTAAATGAATCAACACCCCCGAGCCATTCTAACTACCAGAAATCTCGAAGCACAGGCCGAGGGGGCGGTGTGGCAGCAATTTTTCACACCAGCCTATTAATTAATGAAAGACCAAGACAGACTTTTAATTCATTTGAAAGCCTGATGCTTAACATTGTCCACCCCAGCTGTGAAACTCAGAAACCAGTCTTACTTGTTATCATCTATCGTCCACCTGGGCCTTACACAGAGTTTCTGTCTGATTTCTCAGACTTTATATCTAATTTAGTTCTGAGCTCAGATAAAATAATTATTGTGGGTGATTTTAACATCCATGTAGATGCTAAAAATGACAGCCTCAACATGGCATTTAATCTGTTATTAGACTCAATTGGTTTCTCTCAAAATGTAAAAGAACCCACCCACCACTTTAATCACACTCTAGATCTTGTTTTAACATATGGCATCGAACCTGAACATTTAACAGTGTTTCCTGAAAACCCTCTCCTGTCTGATCATTTCCTGATAACATTTACTTTTACAATAATTGATTACACAGCGGTGAAGAGTAGACTTTATCAAAGTAGATGTCTTTCTGAAAGCACTGTAACTAAGTTTAAGAATATAATCCACCCACTGTTATCATCTCCAATGCCCTGTACCAACACAGAGCAAAGCAGCTATCTGAACGCTACCCCAACAGAGGTCGATTATCTTGTTAATAATTTCACCTCCTCACTACGTACGACTCTGGATACTGTAGCTCCTGTGAAAACTAAGGCCTCAAATCAGAAGTACCTGACTCCGTGGTATAATTCTGAAACACGTACCCTAAAGCAGATGACTCGTAATCTGGAGAGGAAATGGCGTGTCACAAATTTAGAGGATCATCATTTAGCCTGGAGAAATAGTTTGCTGCTTTATAAGAAAGCCCTCCGCAAAGCCAGAACATCTTACTATTCATCACTGATTGAAGAAAATAAGAACAACCCTAGGTTTCTCTTCAGCACTGTAGCCAGGCTGACAAAAAGTCAGAGCTCTTTTGAGCCAACCATCCCTTTAACGTTAACTAGTAATGACTTCATGAACTTCTTCACAAATAAAATTTTTATCATTAGAGAAAAAATTACCAATAATCATCCCACAGATGTAATATTATCTACAGCTACTCTTAGTACCATTGATATTAAGTTAGACTCTTTTTCTCCAATTGATCTTTCTGAGTTAACTTCAATAATTACTTCCTCCAAACCATCAACGTGTCTTTTAGACCCCATTCCTACAAAACTGCTCAAAGAAGTCCTGCCATTAATTAATTCTTCGATCTTAAATATGATCAACCTATCTCTAATAATCGGCTATGTACCACAGGCCTTCAAGCTGGCTGTAGTTAAACCTTTACTCAAAAAGCCATCTCTAGACCCAGCAGTCTTAGCTAATTATAGGCCAATCTCCAACCTTCCTTTCATATCAAAAATCCTTGAAAGAGTAGTTGTCAAACAGCTAACAGATCATCTGCAGAGGAATGGTTTATTTGAAGAGTTTCAGTCAGGTTTCAGAGCTCAGCACAGCACAGAAACAGCTTTAGTGAAGGTTACAAATGATCTTCTTATGGCCTCTGACAGTGGACTCATCTCTGTGCTTGTCCTGCTAGACCTCAGTGCAGCGTTCGATACTGTTGATCATAATATCCTATTAGAGCGATTAGAACATGCTGTAGGTATTACAAGTACTGCGCTGCAGTGGTTTGTATCATATCTATCTAATAGACTCCAATTCGTGCATGTAAATGGAGAGTCCTCTTCACACACTGAGGTTAATTATGGAGTTCCACAGGGTTCAGTGCTAGGACCAATTCTGTTTACATTATACATGCTTCCCTTAGGCAGTATCATTAGAAGACATAGCATACATTTTCACTGCTATGCAGATGACACCCAGCTCTATCTGTCCATGAAGCCAGATAACACACACCAATTAGTTAAACTGCAGGAATGTCTTAAAGACATAAAGACCTGGATGGCCGCTAACTTTCTGCTTCTTAATTCAGATAAAACTGAGGTTATTGTACTCGGCCCTGAAAATCTTAGAAATATGGTATCTAATCAGATTCTTACTCTGGATGGCATTACCTTGGCCTCCAGTAACGCGGTGAGGAACCTTGGAGTCATTTTTGACCAGGACATGTCCTTCAACGCACATATTAAACAAATATGTAAGACTGCTTTCTTCCATTTGCGCAACATCTCTAAAATTAGAAATATCCTGTCTCAGAGTGACGCTGAAAAACTAGTTCATGCATTTATTACTTCCAGGCTGGACTACTGTAATTCATTATTATCAGGATGTCCAAAAAACTCACTGAAAAGCCTTCAGCTGATCCAAAATGCTGCAGCAAGAGTCCTGACAGGGACTAGAAAGAGAGAGCATATTTCTCCTGTTTTGGCTTCCCTTCATTGGCTTCCTGTTAAATCCAGAATTGAATTCAAAATCCTGCTCCTCACATACAAGGTCTTAAATAATCAGGCCCCATCTTATCTTAATGACCTTGTAGTACCATATCACCCTATTAGAGCGCTCCGCTCTCGCTCTGCAGGCCTACTTGTTGTTCCTAGAGTATTTAAAAGTAGAATGGGAGGGAGAGCCTTCAGTTTTCAGGCCCCTCTTCTGTGGAACCAGCTTCCAGTTTGGATTCGGGAGACAGACACTATCTCTACTTTTAAGATTAGGCTTAAAACTTTCCTTTTTTCTAAAGCATATAGTTAGGGCTGGACCAGGTGACCCTGAATCCTCCCTTTGTTATGCTGCAATAGATGTAGGCTGCCGGGGGATTCCCATGATGCATTGAGTTTTTCCAGTCACCTTTCTCACTCACTATGTATTAATAGACCTCTCTGCATTGAATCATATCTGTTATTAACCTCTGTCTCTCTTCCACAGCATGTCTTTATCCTGTCTTCCTTCTCTCACCCCAACCGGTCGCAGCAGATGGCCGCCCCTCCCTGAGCCTGGTTCTGCCGGAGGTTTCTTCCTGTTAAAAGGGAGTTTTTCCTTCCCACTGTCGCCAAAGTGCTTGCTCATAGGGGGTCATATGATTGTTGGGTTTTTCTCTGTATCTATGAAGCGCCTTGAGGCGACTTTTGTTGTGATTTGGCGCTATATAAATAAAATTGAATTGAATTGAATTGAATAGTAATAAATAATAATGTAAGGATTCTGGATCAGCACCATGATGCCCATAGTATATACAGTATTCTGAAGAAGGACATGAGGAGGAAACAGCAGGAGCTGTGTGAAGCTACTAAAGGCAGTGCTATAACATTTTTCTGTCATCATTTTATTATAGATTAAGTGCAAGAGTTGTTAGGTGTGGATGATTAGATTATAGTTTATTGCAATAGCAAGTTGTGCCTTGTTCTCACATAGCAAGTGGAGAGTGATATATGAAATGATGGAAGGAAGAAGAAGGAAGAGTGATTCACAGGCAGAGCCTAAATGATTTCTCACAGTTTTTTGTTGCCTTATGGTTCCAAGCGCTGTCACCAATCTTTGCATTTTGTTATTATCTCATGACACTTGTTTAATCAGCTACCATCTCTCCTCTGGACTTTTTAATGTCTACAGTCTCAGATCAACACAGCCCTGCCCTTCCCATATTAGATTCTTGATGAATGTGTGTTGTTGTTATTCAGCCTGGTTCAATGTGCCCCTTTTTAACTTTGAGCACCCGCCCCTTTAAACCTCTCTGCACGGCCCTGCTGCATAGAGTCTACCAGGTCATAGATAATGGCCATGGACCACATGGGTGAGGGGTACCAGCACTTAACATTGCCGTCCTTCCCCACCAGCAGCATGGAGAAGTATTCTGGGCTGATTTGGAAGTAGTTTCTCATGTCCTTCACGAGGGTAGCTGAGAGCCCTTCACGCTCCACGGTAGCACTCCCTGGATGGACCAGAGGATCAGGTTAGGAACAACCTATTAAAGAGTGAATTTCACAATAGATGTAGCACATCGACATTTTCCTCTTCCTCTAAACTTATCACACTGAACTCAGATACCAAAAAAGTAGAGACCTTAGCTTTCAGAAAATATATCTGTTCACTATTTTGTATTAAAAATTCTTACCATTGATAGGATAGAGCTCCAAGACTCCGCCCATATCTGGCAACTGTGTGCCAACCAGCTTCAGAATGGCGATGTGCCTCATGCCTGTGTAACCATGGCAACCTTTTTTTGAAAAGACATCAGAATGAGGCAAACAATTTTTAGACAACAGCATGACTTCAAATGAGAACAGCAGTATGCTATCAAAGTTTACCTTGGACTATGACCCTGACTGACATGACCAGAAGAGCCTCGGCAAGCAGATTTACAGATGCTGGGAGGAAGTCATACTTGTTTTCTGCAAACAGAACAAAATGTGAAGACACGTACTGAGCAAGCTGCCAACACATCACTGTAATGCACGCCAGAAAAATTAACACTGTTTTTTAAATCTATTTATCCAGATGTGAAAAATAAAAGTTGTGTGCATGTGTTTACTGTCAGGTAATCACCGGCACTGGCAGACATTTTCAGAAGTAGGATGCGGCTGGTCCCCAATGTTACAAAGCCTAGCCTGAGAGCAAGAATGTAGGCTGATGAGCCGGAGCACAGCCTGGGGCACAAGGGCACATGGCTGCGACTGGAAATGGATCCAGCCAAACCTGCTGGAATACATACAAACATGCACGCACACATGTTTATCAGACTTCCCCTTTACATTATGATTATTATACTGCCAAAGAATTTTTTAAAACTGTTGTGTGTGTCTCAGAAAGGTTTTAAAAAGACAACATTGACAGGATGTAAGTGTGAACTAAAACTTGCAGAAATAATGATCAAATACAAGACACTAAAAATAACACTGCGGGTTAATTTGGTTAAAAGAATATCACTCTGATTATGTTGTGTGAGCCGTTTAGAGATATGTGGTGGCTTTTCCTTTAATGGCTCATCTGTGAAACAGCTTATGAGGAGAAACAACTCAGTATAATGCAATACAAAGATGACCGTGTCATTGAGACTATATACCCCTTATCTTGTATATCAATATTCAGTAAGATGACCTTTATATTCCAAGAAATCTATGTATCAGGCAAGCTTTCAGGTCAATTCTTTAAGTAATCCAAGAGTTTTATGTGGATGTTGGCTGTTTTTGTTTATTCTCTGTCAAACTATGACTCAATAAGCACTGTTGCAACAGGGCTCACAGGGATTTTCAGTCTGGTTATTGTGTCATTTGGCATACCATAACATTTTCTTCCAATTTCTCTTCCTTAACAGTAATTTTTTGACAGCCACCCTCACAATGACACCATTTCTGATGTGGCTTCAGTAAGCAGTATATGGATCAACTGCAAGCCCAGATGCATCTCTCAGGTCCTGTGTCAGGTCTTTGCTGCATTTTTTCACCCTGATTTTTCACACTTCAAAAGCTTCAGGAGGTTTTTGCTCAGCGCAGCATCAGCACCACGGAAATACACGGATAAACTGAGCAGATATTTGAAGTTTACACAGCTACATTCTCGCCTGAAAATATGTTAAACGTTTATTTTGTGACCCAGAAAGAATAATAAGGGTAACATTAAAATTAACTAGCTGCCGCCATTGTTGGAAACTGAGCAGGGCTGCGCTACGAATTCTGGGACAAGGCTTCCTCTTCTTCAAGGTTTAACGGCAGCTGGCATCCTTGTACATGCACTGCTGCCATCTTCTGCTTCAGTCCGTTATTACACCCTTAAATACTACTACTTATTCCTGCGTCTTTTGGGATCTTACAAAGCTTCAAACGACACATCAACTATTAAATTAGTCGTCGACGATTTTGATAGTCGACTAATCGTGGCAGCCCTAGTCCAAATCAGTCTTCCAGCATGATGATGACCTAAAACATACCGGCCAAAGAAGTAGTACATTAAGGTCATTGAGTGGTCTAGTCAGTTTCCAGACCTCAATTGTATAGAAAACCTGTGGAGGGAGCTTAAGCTTTGAGTTCCCAAGTGGCAACTGAGAAACCTAAAGGACTTAGTTTCTGTAAAAAGGACCGGGCCAAAATCACTCCAGAGATGTGTGCAAACCTGGTGACAGACTATACGGCTGTACTGGCCAAGAGTTCCTTCACAAAGTACCCACTTGTGTTTTACTTGTGTATCAAATACTTTTTTCACTCAGTGACATGTGAATCCATTCATAACTCTGATATAATGTTTTTTTTTCTATATTTGTTAAAATAAAACTGCCATTAAAAATTAGACTTCATTTCTGTGTAAGTGAGCAAACGTATAAATTCAGCAGGATCAAATAATTTTCCCCGACTGTGTAAATGTCACTGACTTTGGCATTGTGTTGGTCATGCCTGATTGTTTTTCTTTGTGCTTTAGGGGATCATCAGAGTGCCTGCTCCCTGCCAGTACGCCCACAAGTTGGCTTTCCTTGTGGGTCAGAGCATCCACAAAGAGCCCAATATGAAACTGGATGACCAGCTTTTCTACCTTTAAAGATAAAAAGGCCCAGTTTGCATAGGAAATCTTATTTACTCATTTTTGTTGTTTGAGCTTAGTTGTTGTTGTTGTTTTGGAGGCAAATTGAATGCAATCAGTTATACTTTGAGGATCTGTTTGGGTTTAAGTGATGGGAAAAGTCTGTATTTGTTGAGTATCTATAATCTTTGGTTTTGTTATATTTGAGACTTTTATTGTCATCATTTGCAGCACAAGATTTAGACCTAGATGCTGTCTCTCACTTTCTGCATTCAATTAATCAATAAATCTGAGTTTGTAATTCCTGGCATTTCAAAGCAAGTCAGTCCAATATTACATTACAAAATATCAAATTTTGTTTGTTTTTTTTTATATAAAAGATTGCACATGCACACCCACACAATAATTTGTAACCATCAATATAGGCTGATAATTCTTATCATAAAGCTAGCACACAGTTGCAGACTTTTAAACAATATGGTCTTCAAGACACCATGGGGAAAGCTTAAACTGTTTGATTATAAATTGCCAGAGAGATACTCCCTACAGTATGTGACAAAATTTAATCGATTTGATTGATGGCCCTAATCATGACCTTTTGACCTCCCCCCTCCCCCCGGAAGTGTGTAATAAGCGTGACGAATTGCATCCGGAGAAGGGAGGGGTGGGAAACCCCCGGCATCCGGAGAAGGGAGGGGAAACCTGTTGTTGGAAAAAAAAGAAAAAAGTTTTTAGAGGGAGGGAGGGTCTGCAGCATGGGAGCGGAATAAAAGCAGAGCGGTGATGCAGCAGCTGATTCTGTGCTGTATAGAGAGACAGAGCGGCAGTTAGTTTTCCACAAACTCATAGTTTGAATTCTGTTTCAATATTTTGTCAATTTTCTCTGTATTTTTTTTTTTTTTTTTTTTTTTTTACAATAGCGGATGTAATTTTACTTTCTTAAGCTGCACCGGCGCGTGTAATGGGAAAAAAGAGTGACTTCTTATTGCCTGTAGAGAACCGTTTCTTTCAATAGTATTTTATTTTCCTATAATACAGACGCAGTAAAAAACCTTTAAGATACACCATAGCTTGTGATGAAAAGAAGAACTTTCTATCCGTTTGTAACCTACAGGCTGCCTACCTCGTATGTGTAAAAATGAATAAATATCCCTTAGTGAATACTACTTTTCCTTTTGATAGTCCCTTTTACAAGTGACTGAAAAACAAACCATAATTGCCGTGACAGGCGATCTTGTTACACACACACACACACACACACACACACACACACACCCCGCGGGTCAAGGAGGAATGAGACAGCAGATATCAGTTTTTTCTCAATGCTTATAACCTATATTGCGCCCCCCAAAAAAAATATTATTATTATTATTAAAACATCTATATGAGGTAGGTTTTGCGCAGCCTGCTCCTTGGTAGAGTTTTTTTCTTCATTACTTTTAGCTACTTTTACAATGGGTTTTCTCAATAGACAGAAAATGATGACACTGAGGAGTCAACAGCCGATATTATCATTGCTTGTAACCCGGTAAATAATTTCGTACATCTCCTCCCCTAAAATAAGCCTTAGTGGAAAAAAGCTCATATTCGAATAAGTTTATTAAAGCACCCCCTCTGTGGGAAAGAGTTTTTTTTCTCAGAGTCAAGTTTAAACCATGAGGCGAGTTTTGTCAACAGGAGGCGAACAAGAACAACTGTTGCCCATAAGGTAAAACAAATATCCGCCTCTAAGTCGTATTTTACCGTTGCAGAATGCGGAAAACAGACAGCCCTCACAAGAAGGTATTCAAAAAAAGGAAATTGGATACCTCAACTCTCCCGACTGCACACACACACACACACACACACACACACAGAGAGAGAGAGAGAGACCCGAAGGATGAGGAAAAAAAAAAAACCCTCTCTAACTGACAATATTGTCAAGAGAAAGATGCGAAAAAACAGATGCCTCGCTAGACGAGGATAAAATGAGAGAAGAAACGGGAGGGGAGTCAAAAGAGCCGATATCTGCTCGGCCCCTACTATGAAAGTTCTACCAATCGCGAGGAAGAATCCGTGAATATTATGTCAGCATCCCGTTCAAACAACGCCGCCGATCAGAGCGCCAGGGCCATCTCGCCAGATCTGTTCGTACCTCACCCCGGTAAGTTTTTTTTTTTTTTTTCTTTACGACTTTAAATTATATATCAACAGAGATGTCAATAATTTGATTACTTTCTTTTAGATTTCTACATCAATGATTTCACGCAAGTGGACTACGGTACGATTAAATAAGTATATATCATTTTTTTAAATAAGTTTAGATAGACTTGTTTTATCAAAAAATCTGATACTTACAGAAGCTATCGATAGTGCGGAGAGTAGCAGCATAAATCCGGCCGTTTTCCGTGCCGAATTAGACGCCATACTACCCGCAGAACCTCCACTGCCGCCGCGGGGAAAAGAAGAACAAGAAGACGACGTTATTTTCGTCTCCGCATACCGGGAGAACTGCGGAGAAATAAGTTTTAAAACCGAAGGTAAACAATATGTTGCATTATCCGCCATTTTTTGAATAACAGGATGTGACGGAGTAATCCAAGTGTGTTATACCGCCCCTCCCGACCCGGAGCAGATTTTTAAAAGTTTGTTTTATTTCTCGACAGCGGTAATCGAGAATATACAGACCCCGCCGCCGGGCTGTTGATGCTGACATAGGTAGTTGCTTTATTTTGTCACAAAGCTCTTCTTTTTGTTTACCCTCAAGTAATGTTTCTGCTACTGCACTCATGCACTCTTTGACAACACCTGCATCTGCAAAGGGCTTTTTGTGTTGACCTAAAATCCAAGCAACTCTGAGGGAACATTCATGAGCATGTTGTTGGGCGGTGAAAGAACTGGTTAAGATCCTTGTGGATTGATCATATTGGGCTCTGAGACTGCTAATTTTCTGGGACCTGAGTTCAGACTGGGGTGGGTATAATTGTTCAAAAGCTTTGTGCTTTGTCTCATAGTGGCGTTTGACATTGCCACTTTTAATCAGTGCCACGGTTTCTGAACATATGAGACACACTGGTTTGCTGCTTGCGGCCGGAAGAATGAACATATTGTGGCGGACCACCAGGTGGCTCCACTCACACCCAAGTTGAAGGGAAGTGTTGGGGTGGAGATTTTGGCACTTACTATATGTGAAGTTCTGAGAGTCAGTTAATAAAGTTGGAGTGAGACACTGAGACCTCTCCTGTCGTTATTACATACCTCCACATTGGTGACCCCTGTAGCGAACATGCTAAGGCTCGACGACGAAGCCAGCTCCGGCCTGGAAGCATCGGACCGCCGGACTTTCACCTCCGCCGATGGCTGCGTTTGCTGTGGCGCTTAAATTGCCGGATTTTTGGCTTCACGATCCTCCTTCATGGTTCGTGCACGTAGAAGCTCAGTTTGCTCTTCGTGGAGTTTCAGCCGACGATACTAAATACCACCATGTGGTGGCCTCACTTGACCCGCTGTCAACCCGCCGCGTGATGACTCTCGTCCGGGACTCCCCAGCCCAAGGCAAGTATGCCGCCCTCAAGGCGCTGCTGCTGCGGCGTTACTCCCTCTCTGATGCTGAGCGGGCCGAGAAACTCCTTTCCCTCACGGGCCTGGGCGACGGCACCGCTCTCGAGCTCATGGAGAGCATGCTGTCCTTGCTGGGCGCGGATGACGGAGGATTTCTCTTCACCCACCTCTTTCTCCGACAGCTGCCGGCTCCAATGCGCGCTGGCCTTGCCAACTCCCCGCTATTGGCCACGAAGGATTACCGCTCCCTTGCGGAAGAGGCGGATCGCATCCTCCTGGCTACCAGGACTTTCGGCGTCCAGGCGATTGTTCAGAACTCACCAGCGTTTTCCCCCGCCCCCTCACCGATGCCCCAGGGGCCCTCCGAGTCGGAGGGAGCATTCCGGAGCATTCCGGGAGCATTCCGGCCACCGTGGACGAGTCGTCCACGGTGGCCGGAATCGCTGCACAGCGGCACCGCGGAAAAGGGCTTTGTTTTTATCACCAGCGTTTTGGAGCGAAGGCACGGCGCTGTCTCCCGCCTTGCAGTTTCCAGACCCAGGGAAACGGGCATGTCAGCGCTCTGTAGCAGCCGCGACCGCTGGCAAGGAAAGGCTGCTTTTCTTAGAGGGCTCATGCTCGGGGAGGCGTTTCCTGGTGGACTCCGGCTCACAGAAGAGCCTTCTTCCCCCGGCTGGCTCGGACAGGCTAGCTGAGGGCTGCGGGCCATTGCTAACAGCGGATAATGGCTCTCCCATCAAAACCTTTCGGTGAAAGGTTGGTGACTGTTTGCTTTCATGACCGTGACTTTCAGTGGAACTTTGTTGTTGCTGCTATAATAGGCGCTGATTTTCTTTGTGCTCACGGACTGCTGGTTGATGTTGCTAACAGATGTTTAATTGATGCTGTGTTATTTTCCTCATTACCTGTTTGACTCAGGGTGCTCAGCCCGTGGTACATGCTAACTCAGTAGATTTGGGTGACGTTTTTCAGTGTTTGCTTTCTGAGTTTCCCTCACTCACTGTCCCCACTTTCTCGAGCACGGTGACGAAGCATGGGTGGAGCATTACATAACTACAGTAGGGCCCCTGGTGTTCGCGCGCGCGCGCGCCGCCTCAACCCTGCCAAACTGGCTGTCGCTCGGGAAGAATTTGCCACCATGGAGCGCCTGGGCATCGTGCAGCATTCGAACAGTGCCTGGGCTTCTCCGTTACACATGGTGCCTAAATCTGATGGTCGGTGGCGACCTTGTGGGGATTTCCGCCGTCTTAATAATGTCACAGAGAACGATCGTTATCCCATTCCCCACATCCAAGATTTTTCCGCCCATCTTGCGGGGACCTCGGTTTTTTCGAAGATCGATTTGGTACGGGGATATCACCAGGTTCCCGGGCGCGGGGAGGATGTCCCCAAAACCGCCGTAATTACACCTTTCGGCCTTTTCGAGTTTCTGCGCATGCCGTTTGGCCTGAAAGGTGCCACCCAAACCTTCCAGCGGTTGATGGACTCGGTCTTGCGCGGGCTGCCCTTTGTTTTTGTATATCTTGATGATATACTGGTGGCCAGCAGCTCGAAGGAGCAGCACATGTTCCATCTGCGTCAGGTTTTTCAGCGTTTGGCGGAGCATGGACTGATTATTAATCCGTCTAAATGCCAGTTTGGGTTGCCCGTTCTCGATTTCCTTGGGCACCGTGTTTCCGCCGAGGGCGCGGTTCCGTTGCCTGACAACGTCCAAGCTGTTTCGGAATTTCCGCATCCCACGAATGTTAAGGCACTGCAGGAATTTTTGGGGATGGTGAATTTTTACAACCGTTTTCTCCCCAGAGCGGCACATCTGCTGAAGCCCCTTTATGGCGCGTTAAAAGGTAAGAAAGCTAATGACTCCGTTGACTGGTTTCCGGAAAGAATCCAAGCGTTTTCTGATGCTAAGTCAGCGTTAGCTGATGCTGCCCTTCTGGCCCACCCATCCCCCTCAGCGCCGATTGCGTTGACCACCGATGCGTCGGACATAGCGGTGGGTGCGGTGCTGGAACAGCGAATCTTGGGTGTCTGGCAACCGCTCGCCTTTTTCAGCCGTACGCTACGTGACAGCGAACGCAATTACAGCGTTTTTGACAGGGAGCTACTGGCGCTCCACCTGGCGACTCGTCATTTCCGTTTTTTTCTCGAGGATCGTCACTTTACCGCATACGTGGACCAGAAACCCTTGACGTTTGCCATGTCCAAGGTTTCTGATCCATGGAGTGCACGCCAGCAGCGCCAGTTGGCAGCCATTTCTGAGTTTACCACGGACATTCGGCACGTGGCTGGTAAACCCAATCATGTGGCTGACTGTTTGTCCCGTGCGCTGGTTTCTCCCGTCTTTCTCGGCATAGACTACTCCGCCATGGCTGCCGATCAGAGCGGTGACATCCTCGCGCTTAAATCCACCCAGACGGGCCTCATACTAGAGGACAGAACCATGCAGGACGGTGGTCCCCTCCTCGTCTGTGACGTTTCCACCGGCCGCCTTCGCCCAGTGGTTCCCGCTTCCTGGCGTCGTCAAGTTTTTGACTCGGTACATGCTCTCTCTCATCCAGGGGTCCGGGCCTCTGTTAAACTGGTCAGCTCTAAATTTGTTTGGCCAGGCCTTTGCAAATCTGTTAAGGAATGGGCGTCGGCGTGCATTCCCTGCCAGCGCGCGAAGGTTCATAAACACACCAAGGCACCCCTGGAGCCGTTCTTCATACCCGGCAAACGTTTCGATCATGTGTATGTTGATCTGGTGGGTCCTCTGCCGCAGTCACAAGGTTTTACGCACCTTTTGACTGTTGTTGACCGGACCACCAGGTGGCCGGAGGCGGTCCCCCTGGCGTCCACTACCGCAGAAGTGGTGGCCAAGGTGTTTTTGTCAACCTGGGTCTCGTGTTTTGGCCCACCCGCGGACATTGCGTCAGACAGAGGCCCCCAGTTCATTTCCGAGCTTTGGTTGGCCATGGCTGATGGACTGGGGGCTAAAGTCCACCGCACAACCGCATACAACCCGCAAGCTAATGGGATGTGTGAACGGTTACACCGGTCGCTTAAGGCTGCTTTTCACACCTCCTTAAAGGATGGCAATTGGGTTGACCGCCTCCCGTGGGTTTTGCTTGGGCTGCGCTCTGCGGTTAAGGAGCTTCCCCAGCTGAGCTAGTGTTTGGTCAGCCCCTCCGCATGCCTGGAGAATTCTTGCCCGAAAATCCTCCTCCCTGCTTCGATCCATCGGTGCTATCTCTCAACCCGCGTTTGCACTCGCTTCGGGTTCCTGGTCCGGTGCGCCATTGCGTGCCTGACACCTTTGTTCCAAAGACTTTAGAGACTGCTAAGTTTGTTTTTGTCAGGCACGATGCCCACAGGACAATGCTGCGGCCGCTGTATGACGGCCCATTCAGGGTTATTGAACCGGGCCAGAAACATTTTGTTTTGGATTTTGGGGGTCGAAGGGAGACTGTGTGTGTTGACAGACTTAAACCTGCACATGTTCTTCCGGACAGTAATGTAGTGCCGGCCCAGGCCCCTCGCCGTGGCCGTCCTCCTTCGATGGGGTTGACAGACTCTGGTTTTCCCCCCAGGACTACCCCCGGACCACCGGCGTTTGAGCCTCCTCCTGCCTTTCCTGCTCGCCTTCACCAGCCTCGTTCACAGGATGGACCTTCCTCTGCCTGTTCTCTCCCTCCCAGGTTCAGTCGTTTGGGTCGTTTGCTTAGACCCAGGGTCCTGGACTGAATAGAGACCTAACTGTGTGTTCAGGGGGGGGGGGGGGGGGGGGGGTATGTGTGGCGGACCACCAGGTGGCTCCACTCACACCCAAGTTGAAGGGAAGTGTTGGGGTGGAGATTTTGGCGCTTACTATATGTGAAGTTCTGAGAGTCAGTTAATAAAGTTGGAGTGAGACACTGAGACCTCTCCTGTCGTTATTACATACCTGTCGGTCCATTCAGTCTTGAAAGTTCTATTTTCAATGTCTACTTTTCTCTTTTTTGAAAGCGCCATGGTTGTTTTACCTCTTGTGACTCCCACTCACATCTTGTCTCACTGTATCGTTAATCGTCTCGCTTGTCATTCGCCTCTCACCGTCTCTTTCCTCTGTCTGTCTGTGTCTGCACTCAGCGTTGCGATCGCCTTGAATGCGCAGATGTGATTGGCTAAGTAGTGTCACGTGGGTGGCTTAACTCGCACACCATTGGTTTGTATGTTCCCTGGTCTAATACAATGTAACGTTACCGCTTAAAATTGAATCGCCGGTCAAAATTAAATATAATTTAATATTTTGTTAACTATAGGTCCGGGTCCATATAGGATGGCGACTGGGTCCTGACCGCGTGAGGCATCCAGAAGACGTTTCAACAATCAGCTCATCTTTGGGTCTGCTGATGTCCAGAACATAGTTGAGCTAAAAAAACAGAGTTGTCATAGACTGTGGATGACAAAATCAGATAAGCACTAAAAGTTGCACTTTGCGACATCTGAAAACTTTAACATACAAGCTACAAGCTACAACATACACCATGATGAACGGCTGGCCAAAATGTTCTCAGGCTTTGTCAGAGCTTCGCACGGTGGTCCACACACGTCAGGAAAAGTTGCATCTGTTGACCTTCTATAGGGAGTGCAGAATTATTAGGCAAGTTGTATTTTTGAGGACTAATTTTATTATTGAACAACAACCATGTTCTCAATGAACCCAAAAAACTCATTAATATCAAAGCTGAATGTTTTTGGAAGTAGTTTTTAGTTTGTTTTTAGTTTTAGCTATTTTAGGGGGATATCTGTGTGTGCAGGTGACTATTACTGTGCATAATTATTAGGCAACTTAACAAAAAACAAATATATACCCATTTCAATTATTTATTTTTACCAGTGAAACCAATATAACATTTCCACATTCACAAATACACATTTCTGACATTCAAAAACAAAACATAAACAAATCAGCGACCAATATAGCCACCTTTCTTTGCAAGGACACTCAAAAGCCTGCCATCCATGGATTCTGTCAGTGTTTTGATCTGTTCACCATCAACATTGCGTGCAGCAGCAACCACAGCCTCCCAGACACTGTTCAGAGAGGTGTACTGTTTTCCCTCCTTGTAAATCTCACATTTGATGATGGACCACAGGTTCTCAATGGGGTTCAGATCAGGTGAACAAGGTGGCCATGTCATTAGTTTTTCTTCTTTTATACCCTTTCTTGCCAGCCACGCTGTGGAGTACTTGGACGCGTGTGATGGAGCATTGTCCTGCATGAAAATCATGTTTTTCTTGAAGGATGCAGACTTCTTCCTGTACCACTGCTTGAAGATGGTGTCTTCCAGAAACTGGCAGTAGGACTGGGAGTTGAGCTTGACTCCATCCTCAACCCGAAAAGGCCCCACAAGCTCATCTTTGATGATACCAGCCCAAACCAGTACTCCACCTCCACCTTGCTGGTGTGATACCCACTAATGTGTGATCACATTTATGTGAATTAATTTAAGTAATTTCACTTTCAATGTAAGTGATATTTCCATTTGGAAATGCCCTAAATAACTACAGTAATTGTAACAGGAAACTTGGTAACTACCCTGGGATGTTTGTAGCGGACGCTTCATTTTTATACCAATAGGTGGCAGTGTGAGACCATGGTTTGGCCTGTTGTTAGCAGCCTGAAGCGCATGGTCCGCGCTGTTTTCTCATAATGGCGGAGTATTCAGGAAACGGCAAGCCAAGTCTCTCTGTCTGATCATTTCTTTCCTGTTTACAGGACACATATATAGCTGTCTACAGGTGCTGCCACCCGGTACCTGTAACAGTTTTCTGGGGGCTCGTCCGGGATCAGTCCTGCCTTTGAGGCTGGGAGCTGATCCAGTAATACCGGTACTTTGGGCCAAGAGTGGCAAGAAAACACCAACAACTCCAGTCTGCTGGTTGTTACCGACACCTCCTGCTGCTGCCTGATGGAGAATAGATGCTACTAATTGTGCAGGAAATGCATTGGCCATGTGTCACAACTAGCACAATGGACAAGAAGTAAGGAAAAAGACAAATAAGGACTGCTTGGTGCTGCTTGGTGCTCGGACCATCGCCCATCAAGGCAAAAACTGTACGAAAGCTGACATTGTGTGACCCACTGCAAGGGATAGGGAAGCAACCATAGCGGAAGGTGAGAGGAGGAGCTTGGTGTGGGCCATCAAGAAAGACCTTCTCGCCCTCTCTGCTGATGAACTGTTCCAGATTGCCAAATCTCTGGGTCCAGTGCCAGGAGTGGATCAGTCTTGCCTTAAGTCAGGGGATGAAGACAGTTGCTTCGAGTACATCAGTGGTTTCATGTGCAGTAAGGCTTTATTAGAGTCAGAAGATCAGGGCATGTCACACTTATTGTCACTGAAAGATGTTGTTGATGCTGTTACCCAGGGTCATGTTTCTGATTTGCAGATACAGGCTGCCACTGGTAATGATTCATGTGATCTATGTCCAAATGCTCAGCCTCATGATGTCAGTGTTGAAGTGAGTCCAACTAATGCAATGTTTTTAGAAGATGGTCATAATAGTGGTACAGAAGTAACTGACAGTGTGACCCAGAATACCAGCTCTACTGCTGTTTCCCAACGTGATATAGAACTGCAAAAAATACTCTTCAGTTACGAAGAGCTCTCTAAGAAAATTAAGCAGTACATGCCCACATCAGGCTCAAAGAGGAAAACAGATTCGGACAGGTTCATGGCAGGTGAGACTGGACACTTAACCCAAATCACCTGACCCGCTGGAATGAGGGTGTCATACCTGCCAGTCCGCAGACGTCCACATTGTGCAGGGGCTTCATCAGCCTTGATGAGGTTTACCAGGAGCTCTGCCTTTTTTGTTGGTATTGACATGGCATTGCAAAGCAGGGTGACGAGAGTTGGCATGAACCGTCCTGGTTGTTCCTGCACAAGTTCCTCCATCACATTGAAACCCAGCAGCAGTCTCTCCAAAACAAAACTGCTTACAAGAAAAGGCACAGTTATTGACAAATTAGGGTCTTCATTCCCTCTCAAATTAACTGTGATTGGCACCCAGCCATCAAATGGGAGAGTGTCACCATTCACAGCACGGACTTTTAACTCTTCTTCAGTATCAATGACTTCATCAAGTGACCTTACAGGTGTATCTGGTAGATATTTATTTATCACTCTCTTTCAATCATGCTCACTTGAGCTCCCGTGTCCAACAAAGCACTAACTGCTAAACCATTTAGATGGCACTGGGTGAGAGCTTTTTTTCCAATTAGTTTGGCTAATTTTTCACTTTTACTGTTGGTTGAACTGCCAAGAAGTATAGCAGATTTATTTTCTTGGTTATTCTGTCTCTGGGTTGGCACTACATTATGTTTGGTGTCAGCGTCACATTTTGCCAAACTTACAGCAACAGTCTCACTAGTACTACATAGGTCAGATTGGGACGGAGCGTGGGACACGGTTTGTCCCGTGACAGGGACCGGCTCCCGTTTCCCTGACGTATTGTTTTCTTCATGCAGCCAACTGCGCGGTGGCCTTCCTGTGGAAAACCTACTCATCCATCCCTAAGCCACTTTTTAAAGAGGTTAAAGAGTACATACAAGAACTTTTGGTAAAAGGCTGGATAGTAAAGTCTCAGTCCCCGTACGCCGCCCCAGTCGTCTGTGTCAGAAAGAAAGATGGCAGTTTACGCTTATGCATAGACTATCGCCTTCTGAACAAAAAGACTGTTCCCGATCGACACCCACTGCCCAGGATACAGGATCTGATTGATACTCTGGGTGGGTACTCGTGGTTTAGCATCTTAGACCAAGGAAAAGCTTACCACCAGGGCTTTGTAGCTGAGGGCTCTCGCCACCTCACTGCCTTCGTAACACCATGGGGTCTTTATGAATGGGTTCGCATCCCATTTGGTCTCACAAATGCCCCAGCTGCTTTTCAGCGGCGCATGGAAGAGATGCTTGGCTCTCTTAGAGATGAATGTTGCGTCCCATACCTCGACGATGTACTTTGCTATGCAAAAACATTTGACGACCATGTTGAGACTAGAGATGGACCGATCCGATATTACGTATCCGTATCGGTCCGATACTGACCTAAATTACTGGATCGGATATCGGAGAAAAATAAAAAATGTAATCCGATCCATTAAATATCACGAAAGCACCTCACAAAACTTGCAACACGCCGTAACTCACCTCAGAACGTTAGCACGTCGGAGCAGTATGTCTCATGTGATAGAGCGGCTGTGGCATGCGGGACCTGTCGGTGGTCTGGATAGCATTTGGAGCTTAGCTAGCAACCTCCGACAAAGTTATCCCCGAGAGAAGTACAGCAAGTGTGTAAGTCCATCTCTGAATGTTTGTAAAGCATTCCCGCGTTAAGCTTAACAAGCGACTGCCTCTTCTTGCTGCTACTTTAATCATGAAACTGCTTAATGATCAGCTGATCGGCTTTTCTGTCGTGAGTCCGTCTCTCTGGTTTGTTTTTGGCCCACTTTGCACCAGAAAGAGGAAACCAGCGGCTGAACAACAGCAGCACGTTTAAGCTTGATAAGCTGTTGTTAGAATGTATTTAACATTACTTTCTACACCAGGATCTTTTTCTACGTAGCTGACGCTGGTAACTGTGCAGGGGCGGATCTAGCAAAGTTTAGCCAGGGGGGCCGATAGGGCATTAACAGGGAAAAGGGGCACAAAGACATACTTTTCTTTCTTATTCTCATTTAAAATGTCTAGCTTTTAATAAATAATTATCTGACACCCAAAGTTTTAATTTGATGTAAAAGGAATAGAAGTCAATTACTGTATATAGTGACTATTAAGTCTAATATATATACCCTAGTAAGCTATAGTACTTTTTCCTTTGGGAAGGTACCATCTGTGCAGTCTGCAATTTTGTTGAAGAAAGATGTTGAATCTATTTAATATTTCTTGAAAAATAATTGATTTCTGTGCATTTTATTTCACACTGCATCAAAGTAAGGTTGATTACGTCGATTAAGCATCATGAGGTGGAGCATGAGGGGTGGTTCCCTATTTTTTATTTATTTATTTTTGTTGTTGCTGGGAGTTGGAACCCTATTAGTTAGGTTGCTTAATATTTCTGCTAAGTACTCTTTAAAATACCAGAATAGGGAGGATGGTGTAGGTTTAAGTTTATTAGATTGATCAGTATTGCTGAACTATGAAATATTTTTTTTTGCATACAGGTATAACAGAATAGCTTTAGTGTAGTTGTTGTTTTAAACTTGAGTATGAACTTATACAAAATGCAGCAAGATATTTAAAAAAAACAGTTTTGTTGATTAAAAAACACTATATCGGATTCATATCGGTATCGGCAGATATCCAAATTTATGATATCGGTATCGGACATAAAAAAGTGGTATCGTGCCATCTCTAGTTGAGACCCTCCGCAAGGTTCTCCAGGCACTCCAAGAACATGGAGTAAAATTGAGGCCGGAGAAATGTGACCTCTTCAAACAAGAAGTCCGATATGTGGGTCGGCTTGTGTCTGCTGAAGGAGTCAAAATAGACCCGGCAGACCTGGAGGCTGTCAAAACCCTGACATCTAAGACACCTCAAACAGTTGGTGATGTGAGGAAGCTGGCAGGCTTTCTAAGCTACTACCGCTCGTATATCCAGGATTTTTCCCGAATAGCTAAACCAATCTATGAACTCCTTCAGACCAAGCCAGGCAAAACTCAGTGTCCGAAATCTGTGAGAAACAGCAAACACCCACAGCTGTCCTCTCGAGAGCACGTTGAGTGGACCCTGAAACACCAGAGAGCGTTAGAACAGTTGGCGACCCTCCTCACCAACCCCCCTGTTCTGACATATCCCGATTTTAGCCTGCCTTTCACATTGCATACAGATGCATCTGACCAGGGCTTAGGAGCTGTCCTGTATCAGCGTCAACATGGGAAATTGAGAGTAATTGGCTATGGATCTAGGACTCTGACACAAGCAGAACGCAACTACCACCTGCATAGTGGAAAATTAGAGTTCCTTGCGTTGAAATGGGCTGTATGTGAAAAATTCCGTGACTACCTGTACTATGCCCCACACTTCACAGTTTATACAGATAACAACCCCCTAACCTATGTAATGAGTACCGCAAAGTTAAACGCAGTGGGACATAGGTGGGTTGGAGAGCTCTCGGATTTCCGGTTCGACATCAGATACAGGCCAGGAAAGTCAAATGTAGACGCAGACACTCTTTCGCGTCTCCCCTTGGATATAGAGAAATATGAAACTGCTTGCACAGAGGGATTTCCAGATGAGGCAGTGCAGGCAGTCTGGGATGGAAGCCAGGTGGCCAGACAGAAAGATGTTGCTTGGGTAGCTGTTACAGGAAAAATGATTGTTTCTTTACCTTCTTTTAAATGTACAAAGCATTGTTTGGATGCCCTTCGTCTATGGTTAGATTAGTTTAGAATTATCCTTTTAGACTTTCTCAGCAAAGACATACTGTTTTGGGACATATTGTTTTAGATTGTTTTATCTCTCACAGCTTTCTCCCAGCTCTCTGCTGACGAGACTAGCGCCACATATGGAGTTGTTTATTTTATCTGTTTTGTATTTTCTTATCCTGTTCTCACTGTCTTTCCTATAAAAAGTGCCAAGCCTCTGTACACGGTGTGAGTTGTTCTGAACAGCTTACCCGTGTGCACGTTAAAGCATAAAAAGTGATCTTGTCTCATTGTGTCTTTATTTCTCCTGGGTCTTTTACAGAGTTTTCCCCCAACAGTAGCCATGCTCAATATCTCTTCTCTGGACCCCCATCAGCAGCCTCATATCAACTCGCTGAGCATCAGCCATGATGATCTGGTTAAAGCTCAAAGAGAGGATCCAGCCATTGGCCAAATCCTCAAGCTGAAACTAGATGGAGCAAAACTGACAGATGAAATACGCAAGATGGTAAGAGGAACTGCCCATAAACTCCTCCATGAGTGGGGTAAGTTACATCTTGAAAATGACCTCTTGTATAGATGTACCAGTGACAGAAGACAATTAGTGCTTCCTGCCAAGTACAGGACTTTAGCATTAAGACATTTACATGACACGATGGGTCATGTTGGGACAGACCGAGTGCTACATCTCGCAAGGGACAGATTCTATTGGCCCTTTATGGCTAAGGACATTGAAGCCTATGTGACCCAGAAGTGTCCCTGTATCATGTCCAAGAAACCAGTAACACACGTCAGGGCTCCCATGGGTAGTATAAGATCGGACTACCCTTTAGAACTGGTGTGTATTGACTTTTTGCATTTGGAAGCCAGCCGTGGAGGGTATGAGTATATTCTCGTGGTAATTGACCATTTCACTAGATTTGCTCAAGCATACCCCACAAGGAACAAGAGTGGGAAAACAGCTGCTGAACGGATTTTCCAGGATTTCATACCCAGATTTGGATACCCATCCAAACTACATCACGACCAGGGTCGTGAATTTGAGAATGAACTGTTCAGGACACTACAGAAATTATCTGGTGTCGGACATTCCAGAACATCACCTTACCATCCTCAAAGTAACCCTTCAGAACGTCTCAACAGGACAATACTCCAAATGTTGAGAACATTAACAGAAAAGGAAAAAGTACAGTGGAAAGACCACCTCCCACATCTTGTACATGCGTACAACTGTACTCGACATGAGTCCACCGGCTACTCACCATTCTATCTCCTCTATGGACGACACCCGCATCTACCAGTCGATCTGCTGTTTGGATTGAAGGGGGAAAATGAAACATACTCACCTACAGGATATGCCAAGAAATGGGCCGAACGAATGTCGGAAGCTTATCGGATTGCTAGTGAAAATAGCAAGAAGTCTAGTGCAAGAGGCAAAATAACATATGATAAAAAGGCAAAAGGAGTCATGCTTCAGCCAGGAGACAGAGTTCTGGTCAGAAACCTCAGTGAGCAGGGAGGACCTGGCAAGTTGAGATCATATTGGGAGAGGACTATTTATATAGTAAAAGAGCAGCTAGCAGATAGCCCAGTTTACGTAGTCCATCCTGAAGCTGGAGACCCAAAAAGAACCCGAACATTGCATCGCAATCTACTGTTACTTGTAAATGACTTACCTGTTCAAGTCACTCCCCCCCTGGCAAAGCCTGCAATTGGAAAGACAACACGCAACAGACGAAGGATGGAAAGATCGGCAGATGCACAAAGACAAACAGACATGTGGGATATCTCTGACAGCGGTTCTGAGAGTGATTGCTCGGGGTACTGGCTAAGAGCACCTGTTGAAAGGACTGTGAGAAAGAACCTGGACCATGAGCAACACCCTGCATCTCAGTCATACCAGACCAAAGAACCTATTAGAGTGACAACAAACACAAAAAATGGACATTCACCTGTGCAGACGATGGAAGACATACTGACTATGCCTGAGCATTCACCATCCGTCAGCATTGAACAATTCGAAGAGGAAACTGGGAGAGAATGCTCACACCTGCCATGTTCTCTGAGAGAGGAGATGGAAGAAATGGAAGTGGGTAGTGACAACCTATCTGAATCCAGAGGGTCTGGTGAGGAGTGTGAAACTCATTTGCAGTCTAACGTACAGGTTCAACCACCGGGACATACTTGTACGGACATTAGAAGAGCTACCCGTCACAGGAAGCCACGACAGTTTCTGACTTATGAATCACTGGGTAAACCCTCAGTGCAGTCACATGCGGCAGTTAATCTAGTTGGGGAACGCACAGCACCACAGTTACCTGCCACAACCATACCATCATACACTGTATTTCCATACCCACCATTGGCAATTGTGCCGCCCGTGTGTATGTCACAGTCACCAATGTACTGCACCCCAATACCATACTCACCATACCAGTATCACGCATCACTGAACCCATCTGCATACACACCACCCCCACTGCTTGTTTCATAACTAGTTCTTGGACTGATTAGAGTTAATAAGAATTTGAGAAGCAAAAGTTAAAAATGTCATGATTTTGTGAATGTTGGGAGCCATTTTGTTTTTGTCAGGGAGTGTGTGATACCCACTAATGTGTGATCACATTTATGTGAATTAATTTAAGTAATTTCACTTTCAATGTAAGTGATATTTCCATTTGGAAATGCCCTAAATAACTACAGTAATTGTAACAGGAAACTTGGTAACTACCCTGGGATGTTTGTAGCGGACACTTCATTTTTATACCAATAGGTGGCAGTGTGAGACCATGGTTTGGCCTGTTGTTAGCAGCCTGAAGCGCATGTTCCGCGCTGTTTTCTCATAATGGCGGAGTATTCAGGAAACGGCAAGCCACGTCTCTCTGTCTGATCATTTCTTTCCTGTTTACAGGACACATATATAGCTGTCTACAGGTGCTGCCACCCGGTACCTGTAACACTGGCGTCTGAGTCGGACTGGAGCTCTCTGCCCTTTACCAATCCAGCCACGGGCCCATCCATCTGGCCCATCAAGACTCACTCTCATTTCATCAGTCCATAAAACCTTAGAAAAATCAGTCTTGAGATATTTCTTGGCCCAGTCTTGACGTTTCAGCTTGTGTGTCTTGTTCAGTGGTGGTCGTCTTTCAGCCTTTCTTACCTTGGCCATGTCTCTGAGTATTGCACACCTTGCGCTTTTGGGCACTCCAGTGATGTTGCAGCTCTGAAATATGGCCAAACTGGTGGCAAGTGGCATCTTGGCAGCTGCACGCTTGACTTTTCTCAGTTCATGGGCAGTTATGTTGCGCCTTGGTTTTTCCACACGCTTCTTGCGACCCTGTTGACTATTTTGAATGAAACGCTTGATTGTTCGATGATCACGCTTCAGAAGCTTTGCAATTTTGAGACTGCTGCATCCCTCTGCAAGATATCTCACTATTTTTGACTTTTCTGAGCCTGTCAAGTCCTTCTTTTGACCCATTTTGCCAAAGGAAAGGACGTTGCCTAATAATTATGCACAGCTGATATAGGGTGTTGATGTCATTAGACCACACCCCTTCTCATTACAGAGATGCACATCACCTAATATGCTTAATTGGTAGTAGGCTTTCGAGCCTATACAGCTTGGAGTAAGACAACATGCATGAAGAGGATGATGTGGACAAAATACTCATTTGCCTAATAATTCTGCACTCCCTGTATTGGCTTTCTTGTTGTCAACTCTTTCCTGAGGTCCTATAGGGCTTTTAACAGGTTTCAGACAAAACACTACATAGAATGCATATTAAATGCATACAAATGCAAGAAAAATGAGCACTATTTATAGAAGGAAATTCATTTGAAACAGCATGTAACAAATTCGTTTATGAGCCCTCAACTACAACAAGATAATGAATGCAAGATTATTATTTCACCTATATATGACAATCACTATTCAAAATAAGAAATTTTACCAGTGTCACCAGACATTGAAGGTGCTGGGTTCAACACTGTTTCTGTGGTTTCTCTGGGTTTATTGCACACCTTTGGGGCTAGGTACACAAAGAAAAGAATATACACACACAGATAGGAACAAATCCAAGGGGTCAAAATGTGGTCATAAATATTTTGTACTTGTAAATCAGTTTTGTATGTGTAAAAAGAATTTGTGTGTGTGTAAAAAAGATTTGTATTTGTGTGGTAGCGTTCTGGTCATAAGACAATGCATATACTTACCTACAACAGCTTGACCCAGTGCTGACAATGAGATATTGATCTTTCCAAGTCGACCATGTCGTAGCTGCCTCTCCAGAAGTTTCTTGTTGGTGACAGTGTTATAATGATGAGTTATATTTCTCATCAAAAACACATGTGTGGATGGACTCATATTACTTAAAAAGTAATTGCTTTTCCTCATGTTTGCAAAGAACTGTTCAACAACTTGACTGTTCAGCCAGCCTTTCAGCTCTGGGACAAGTTGAATTCTGCGGCATTGTCCTCAAAGGAAGAACTCTCCTGAGTCATCTGTGATGGGGTGCCTGATGATAGTGGTACAGTTGATTTGAAGATGTCTCTCTGTGTCTGGAAGAGATGCCATTTAGCTATGTTTTTATGAGGACATGATATTCGAGGCTTTGCACAAGCACAATGCCAGGTGTTCCTCAGAGCATTATAAGTCACAAATATTCTGCCAAGACGGCAGAAACTGTGTATTTCCGGCTCAAATACAGACAAACAGATCTGTGTTGAGGATCCACCAAAATCCACCCTCACACAAAGTGGAGCATATGCCATCTGGGCAGCTTTCTGTCTCTTTATGCATGTAGCAGCTTTGGCCTCTCCAAAAAATTTAAGGTCCACCATTTCCATCACGATGTGCTCTTGAAGAAAAACCTCCTTTACAGTTTCTCGGCAGTAATCTAGTGAGCGAAGGTGCTCACATAAACTGAAGCCTAGTCCGCTCCGCTGGGCCAGCAACTGGTATTGCTGACATTCCTCCAGCTCACATCTGATATTGTGAGACATCCCCCATGTTTTCCTCTGAACGTGAACTGGCACAGAGAACCCATGGCCAGTTCTCTGCACAGCAAATAACCCTGTAGTTTCATCTACACAAACACACTGCTCCGGCTCACTGAGCTGCAGCGGCGCTGGCTCCTCAGCTGGTGGCTCGCTGAGCTGCTCCGGCTCGCTGAGCTGCGCAGCTGGCGGCGCGGGCTTCTCCCGCTCTCCGAGCTCCTGCCCGCTGAGCTCCAGCTCTGGCTCCTGCTCGCTGAGGTGCTCCTGCTCCTCTTGCTGCCTCGCGGGCTCCTCCGGCTCGCCGAGCTCCTGCTCACGCAGGGCAGGTCCAGGTGGCGACATAGCAGCCGGTGAAGAAGATGGCAGAAGGGTGACTGCAGGCGGATGAGGTGACAGTGGCGCTACAGCTACAGATGGTGAAGCAGCAAGTGATGTGGAGAAAAACCCAAGTGAAATAAATAAATAATTAATTAAATGTGTCAATAATTAATTAATTACATGTGTCGTAAATATTTATGTAATTAATTATTTCTGATTTTAATTAATTATTGCCACATTTAATTAATTATTTAATGGTGTATTTAATTAATTCATTATGGCAGTCCTGGCGTTCCATAGGATCTTTGTTCCCTACAAGTGAGGAAACACTACACAATGTGTTACTCTTCTATCACTCCCAGTTTCAACATTTTGCCCATTTTCTTCTGAACAATTTGCCTGTTGTGCTCGAGTCAGGCTATGAGTGCATTATCACCCCAGGCTGTGTTTCAAAATAGCGCTCTTTGAGCAAAGTAAGTTTCTGGGGTGGCTGTAGCTCAGGTGGCAGAGCAGGTCAGCCACTAATCAGAAGGTCGGTGGTTCGATCCCAGGCTGCCTCCTGGCTGCATGCCAAATATACTTGGGCAAGATACTAACCCCATGTTTGCCTACTGGTGGTGGTCAGAGGGCCCGGTGGCGCCTGTGGCCGGCAGCCTCGCCTCTGTCAGTGCCCCCCAGGGCAGCTGTGGCTGCAATGTAGCTTGCCATTGCCAGTGTGTGAATGACTGAATGTAGTGTAAAGTACTTTGGGGTCCTTAAGGACTAGAAAAGCGCTATACAAATGCAGGCCATTTACCATTTAAAGTCGGGCAGGTGGGAGAACAAATCTGCAAACCGCTGCAAAATTGAGGTCACTTTTTCTTTTGTTAGATTAACAAGTTCAATGCGGCTCCCTATGTGGATGAGAGCAAGTGGTTCAGAAAATGTGGTAGATTGTGGTGCTTGGTCTTTCCCCCAGTGGTAGGACATCTATGTACATTCTGATTAAGTTATGAAGTTTATGTGAACTTATTAGCCTTGTGATTTTACAACTGAAATTTGTGTAGATATAGGACCAAATGGCATCAAATGGTTTGACTGTATAGTACAACATACCCCAAAACTTCAACATTTACATACTGAAAATATGTCTTAAGCTTGGACTTTTACTTCTTCAAGAAGCATGTCTCCTTTCTTAATTTGACTGATCTCACATATGGTGGAAATATATAATGTCAAGTCTGAGAGCACTTGTGATTCCAGAAAATAAACGTGACAGTAACTCATTGGACACAGTATTAGATGATCACTTTTTATTAACAACTCTTTTATGTAATAAAAAAGTGGGATCTTCAAAAACAAATACAATGCAAAAGCCCTCAAATAAGGCATTTCTTGGGCTTACTGGGAGCAATGGAATAAATTGCACCTTATTTTCAGAGTCCTTTTTCCCCCTTCACTCTTCATCTTCTCCAGAGGCTCCTGCTGTACTTTTTCTTTTCTCTCTCTTACTTTGGCTTCACTCTTCATCTTCTCCAGAGGTTCCTGCTGCACTTTTTCTTTTCTCTTTCCTACTTTGGCTTCACTCTTCATCTTCTCCAGAGGCTCTGCCTGTATCTTTTCTTCCTTCCTTTGCCTTTTGCCGCTCATCTTCTCCAGAGGCTCTGCCTGTATCTTTTCTTCCTTCCTTTTCCTTTTGCCGCTCATCTTCTCCAGAGGCTCCTGCTGCACTTTTTCTTTTCTCTTTCCTACTTTGGCTTCACTCTTCATCTTCTCCAGAGGCTCTGCCTGTATCTTTTCTTCCTTCCTTTTCCTTTTGCCGCTCATCTTCTCCAGAGGCTCCTGCTGTACTTTTTCTTTTCTCTTTTCTACTTTGGCTTCACTCTTCATCTTCTCCAGAGGCTCTGCCTGTATCTTTTCTTCCTTCCTTTTCTTTTTGCCGCTCATCTTCTCCAGAGGCTCCTGCTGTACTTTTTCTTTTCTCTCTCTTACTTTGGCTTCACTCTTCATCTTCTCCAGAGGCTCTGCCTGTATCTTTTCTTCCTTCCTTTGCCTTTTGCCGCTCATCTTCTCCAGAGGCTCCTGCTGCACTTTTTCTTTTCTCTTTCCTACTTTGGCTTCACTCTTCATCTTCTCCAGAGGCTCTGCCTGTATCTTTTCTTCCTTCCTTTTCTTTTTGCCGCTCATCTTCTCCAGAGGCTCCTGCTGTACTTTTTCTTTTCTCTCTCTTACTTTGGCTTCACTCTTCATCTTCTCCAGAGGCTCTGCCTGTATCTTTTCTTCCTTCCTTTTCCTTTTGCCGCTCATCTTCTCCAGAGGCTCCTGCTGCACTTTTTCTTTTCTCTTTCCTACTTTGGCTTCACTCTTCATCTTCTCCAGAGGCTCTGCCTGTATCTTTTCTTCCTTCCTTTTCCTTTTGCCGCTCATCTTCTCCAGAGGCTCCTGCTGCACTTTTTCTTTTCTCTTTCCTACTTTGGCTTCACTCCTCATCTTCTCCAGAGGCTCCTGCTGCACTTTTTCTTTTCTCTCTCTTACTTTGGCTTCACTCCTCATCTTCTCCAGAGGCTCCTGCTGCACTTTTTCTTTTCTCTCTCTTACTTTGGCTTCACTCTTCATCTTCTTCAGAGGCTCCTGCTGTACTTTTTCTTTTCTCTCTCTTACTTTGGCTTCACTCTTCATCTTCTTAAGAGGCTCCTGCTGTACTTTTTCTTTTCTCTCTCCTACTTTGTCTTCACTCTTCATCTTCTCCAGAGACTCTTCTTGTATCTCTTTCTCCTCCAGTTGTTCTTTATTTTAAGAAAATAATCATTTACTTACTCATTAACTTAACATTGTTCATATTGTGCAATATAATGTTAATATTTACCTGAGGTTATTATTGCTGCAGATGACATTCCACTTTGGTCTTTCTTGTTGTTATCTAAGACCAAATGAGAAATAAATAAATACCACTTCACCTTAAAGTTCTTTGAACTTGTGTATTTTTACTACAGCTGCTGGTTTCCAGTTACCAGATCTGGGTATGGTGTCTTCAAAGAGAGTTGATTGATGAAAAGTGAGCCTCTTCAAGCATCTGGTTTGGTGAATCACCCTTTTTTCTGAACTCTTATTCACAGTCATTGCTTTGTCTTGGCTTACATAGGCCTGCTGCATCTGAAAAATGATGATTGACAAAGAAAAACAAGGTTACTTTAGCTCATCTAGATGTAATGTTCAGATTTGTTATGTAACAACTGGAATTTGGTGCTGTAATCGTAATGAGCTCATCGCCGTTTCTCTGTCCTGTACATATAACACACAGAAATGCAAGAAGACTATGGTGTGAAGACGTGTCTCCCGGGGCTCCGCAAAGCAATGACAAAAATATTGGTTTAAGACGCATCCGCATTTACTATATCAGCCCTGTAGGCTCTAAATAACCGTTCTTGCCGCCGAGCATCCGCTCGTTTATTTATTTTTTTTATTTTTTCACTCTCTGAGGTCGGGAAACCTACTTTTGACAACTTCTGGGAAAGGCCGTAGGAGCTTCTTTCCTGGTTGGCTGTGGTGACCGTAGCAGTTGCGTCCGGGCAATCAAGTTCTCCCACTAAAAGCCTCACCATTTGCTCTTCATTTTTCTTTTTGTACAATGGCAGATAAGAGGGAGCACCGTCGAAAACGGGGTCAAGCCGGCGCGGGTGGTTCTCAGAGCCCGGAGCTGGGCCGCGAATCCCAACGTGACGCGGCTATCACAGAGAGCAGCTACGAGCAGGGTGCGGGCGCACCGCTCGGTGAAGCCACATTTACCAGAGCATTGGAGGCTCTGAAACGGGACATCTGCGACAAGCTTGAATGCAAGATTGACACGGTTACCCATACACTGCGGTCAGAAATATCATCTGTGAAGGCTGAGTTTAAAGCTGCTATAACCACCCTACAGGCCACCGTTAATGCTCAAGGGACTACCATTAAAGATTTGGAGCTTTCAGCTACAACCTGCAGTGACGACCTGACTTCTCTTCAATCTGCTGTAAAGGTCCTAACGGAGGAGGTCAGACAACTCCAAGCTAAATGTGAGGATCTAGAAGGAAGATCAAGGCGTAACAATATTCGCCTTGTTGGCATCCCCGAGGGTTTGGAGTCTTCCAACCCTAGGGAGTTTATTTCCCATCTCCTGCAAGATCTTCTGAAACTGAATGAAGCACCCTTGTTAGATCGGGTTCACAGGTCCCTTGGGTCAAAGCCCAGAGAGGGAACGCCTCCTCGCCCACTTCTCATTAGAGTCCATTACTTCCATGTCAAGGAACAGCTGCTACGTCTTGCAGGGGCAAATTCTCCTCTACTTTACCAGGGCAGAAGGATTTCCATTTTTCCAGACTTTACACCTGCAGTGGCTAAAAAGCGTTCACAGTTTACTGGTGTCAAGCGCCTTCTGCATTCCTGTCCTGGGATCAAGTTCTGCCTGTTCTACCCTGCGGAACTGAGGGTGACACTTCCAGATGGAGTTATACGTAAGTTTACTGATCCTGCGTCTGCCACGGACTTTGCCAATAAGATCCTGGGGGGCCCAGCCTCTCAGGGTACATAAGTGTCTTAGTCCATGGGCTGATATGTCCATCTTGCTTAATTTCTTTGAAATAATTTTTTTTTTTTTTTTTTTTTTTTTTAGGATGTGTCTCGTTCTAATATACTCTCATATAATCCTTGATTTGTCTTTGCCTTGTAATGCACGGAGCTTAAACTCAACTGGGACTTCGAATGGTTGGGAGGAAGTGCTCAGGGGTGTGTTTAGCGAGGGGTGCGCGCATCTTGTTAGGGAAGATGCTTCAGCATTTAGGGGGAAGTTTGGGTGTTTTTTGTTTTTATGTTGTACTGTTCTGTACACTGATTTTGTTTTTTGCGTGTTTTTCATTGGTCAGCTGTGGCTTTTCTCAACCTATGTTTTAATATGGCACCGCAATTAAATATTAATAATCAACAAGCAGGTTACTCATTTAAGTTCTGTAGCTGGAATTGTAAAGGCCTGAACCAACCTATTAAAAGGAGCAAGGTCCTTCATCATTTGCAATTTTTGGGCGCCCAGGTTGTGTTCTTACAAGAAACACACCTAAAAATTTCAGATCATTTTAGACTTCGCAAGGGGTGGGTGGGTCAACTCTATCACTCTACATTTAATTCCAAAGTTCGTGGTGCTGCTATTTTAATACACAAATCAGTGCCATTTGTTTCTTCTAAGGTTATAGTGGACCAGAATGGTAGATTCATTATTGTGAGTGGTAGTATTTGGAACACTAAATTTATTTTTGCCAATGTTTATGCTCCCAATTGGGACGATCCAAATTTTCTTAGTATTCTTTTCACTAAAATTTCTGATTTCTCTTCCCACTATTTGGTTCTTGGTGGCGATTTTAATTGCTGGCTCGGGCCGCTGGATCGATCCTCAAATAAGCCTGGTAGGCAATCCAACTCTTCCAAAATTATTAATACGTTCCTTAAAGAATTCTCTGTTATTGATGCCTGGCGTTTCCTCAACCCTACACGTAGAGAATACACCTTTTTCTCCCCTGTTCATCATACATACACTCGTATTGATTACTTCCTACTGGACAGTCGACTTACTTCACAGATTCGCTCTTGCTCTCATAGTGCTATTGTCATTTCAGATCATGCTCCGTTGACTCTAGATTTGGCAGTGGGCCAATGTTCTCCGCCAGCTCCATGGCGTTTGAATACACGCTCGCTGTCAGACGATAAGTTCACCACATTTCTGAATTCCAAGATAGACTTATTTATAGAGACAAATACTACACCCGGAATATCACCCTCTATTTTGTGGGAAACATTTAAGGCTTTTATCAGGGGACATATTATATCTTATGCTGGTTTTGAGGCAAACCAAAGGAAAGCAAAATTGTCCGAGCTCATAATACGCATATCGCAATTAGACGAGTTGTATGCCGTTTGCCCGGCACCAGAGGTCTATAATGATAGGCTGTCTTTGCAGACTGAGTTTGATCACCTGTCCTCTGCTCGGGCTGAAGAGATGTTGCTGAAATGTCAGTACTCCCAGTATGAATATGGGGATAAGGCCAGTAAACTGCTCTCTCATCAGCTCCGTAGTGCAGCAGCTGCACACTCCATTCCTCGGATTCAGACATTAAGTGGTGTCTCTATGGATCCTAGAATAATTAATGACCAATTTCGAGACTTTTATTCATCTCTCTATGCGTCTGAGTGTGCATTTAGTACGGAGGCTTTGGACTCATTTTTCAATCATCTTAAGCTCCCATCAATCGATCAGACACACAGCCTCCAGCTGGAGGGACCAGTAACTGTAGAAGAGATCATGCAAGCTATCAGCAAACTGCAGTGTTCTAAGTGTCCCGGACAGGACGGGTTTCCGGTTGAGTTCTATCGTAAATTCATGCCTAAACTGGCTCCGCTCATGATAAATATGTATAAGCACTCACTGGAAGTTGGATCCCTCCCACCCTCTCTACTGCAGGCATCTATATCCCTGATCCTAAAAAAGGATAAGGATCCACTACAATGTGGCTCATACCGTCCCATTTCTTTGTTAAATGTGGATTATAAAATCCTTGCTAAACTTCTAGCGAGGCGTGTAGAAGCAGTCTTACCATCTCTAATCAATCTGGACCAAACAGGCTTTATTAAAGGGAGATACGCCTTCTCTAACCTTAGACGTTTGTTTAATGTCCTTTACAATCCCTCAGACTCCAACAGCCCTGAGTTTGGGATCAGTTTAGATGCTGAGAAGGCTTTTGACAGGGTAGAGTGGGGATACCTCTTTTATGTTTTAGATAAATTCGGCTTTGGTAAAATATTCATCTCCTGGTTGAAACTTCTTTATACTTCCCCGCTTGCCGCTGTCAAAACAAATGGCACATGCTCTGACTTCTTTCCCCTGTTTAGGGGGACTAGGCAGGGCTGTCCTATGTCGCCATTGCTATTTGCAATCGTAATTGAGCCCCTAGCCATATCGCTAAGATCAAACCCAGGTATCACCGGGGTTTTTAGAAATGGTATAGAACAAAGAGTCTCCTTATATGCAGATGACTTGCTTCTTTATATCTCAGAGCCAGCATCCTCATTCCCTTTGGTACTTTCAATACTTGAACAGTTTAGCCTTATTTCTGGCTATAAACTGAATCTTGCTAATAGCGAACTGTTTCCCCTGAATGCTGCTGCACAGAAATATCAGTGCACAGCACTGCCTTTTCGAGTTGTATCAGACAACTTCACATATTTAGGGGTTAAAATTACAAGTCATTTTCATGCTCTTTTCAAGCTTAATTTCGACCCACTTGTGGAGAAAGTTAGGCAGGATTTGGACAGATGGTCTCTACTCCATCTGTCTGTAGCAGGGCGCATAAATACAATTAAAATGAATATCCTCCCCAGATTTTCTTTTCTTTTTCAGTGTGTCCCTGTATTTATTCCAATTTCCTTTTTTGTTAAATTAGACAAGATTCTATCTGGGTTCATCTGGAACAAAAAAAACCCCAGAATACGCAAGACATATCTTCAAAGACCGAAAAAGATGGGGGGGATGGCTTTACCAAACTTTATGTTCTATTATTGGGCATGTAATATTCGTATTCTCAGGTATTGGCTACAGGGGGAGGACACGAATAATGCCCCGGCCTGGCTCAGTTTGGAGACTTCTTCCTGTGTCTCAGCCTCTTTACCAGCCCTGATTTATGCCCAAAAGCAGCCTCCGAGTGCAGGTTCTTATAATAACTCTATTGTCAAAGTTACCTTGAAAATATGGTATCAATTTCGTCGTTACTTTAAGTTGACCTTTTTTCCCCTTCAATCACCCATTGTGAAAAATCCCTCTTTTCAGCCTTCGTTAGCTGATGGTGCTTTTTATTTGTGGGCCTCTTTGGGTATTAGGTCTTTTTCTGATCTGTACATTCAGAATACATTTGCCTCCTTTGAACAGCTCTCATTGAAATTTGGCCTTCCAAAAAGTCACTTTTTTCGCTATTTACAAATCCGGAGTTTTGTTAAGGAGAAATCCTCTCAGTTTCCATCTAGACCTTCTTATCATGACTTTGATAACCTTCTATCGCCTCCCCCTTCATTACAGGGCCTGATCTCCTGTTTGTATGGGAGAATATGCTCCTTTGGCAATTCTTCAATCTCGGCTATTAAATTGGCATGGGAGCAGGATCTGGGGTGTGTGATTCAGGATGACTCTTGGGATAAAATTCTTTACCGGGTCCATGGCTCCTCATTCTGTGCCAAACACGGGCTGATTCAATGTAAGATTCTGCACCGTATACATTGGACTAAGGCCAGACTAGCTCAAATATACCCCAATCTTAGCCCTGATTGCGACCGTTGTCATCAAACACCTGCCTCTTTAATGCATATGTTTTGGTCATGTTCATCCCTCAAACAATACTGGATTAATATTTTCTTGATTTTATCTAAGATCACCCAGCTAACCCTCCAACCTGTGCCCTTAACTGCTTTGTTTGGGGTTCTTCCTGATTCAGTTGCCTTGCCGACGCCTCAAGCGGATCTGGTAGCATTTTTCACCTTATTGGCAAGACGCAGAATATTGTTATGTTGGAAGTCCCCTTCCGTCCCATCCTGGGAAATCTGGATCAGAGACGTTTTGCACTTTAGCAAACTCGAAAAGATTAAATTCACCCTACGCGGGTCTACGGCCAAATTTTTTAAGACCTGGCAACCCTTTTTTGACCATGTTCAGACTTTGCGGTCTCGCAATGCTCCCAATTAGCCAGCTCAGACTCTATCATATTTTATTTTTTTCTTATCTTATGTTTAAGTAAGAGGCCTAAGTTTAAGTATATGGATTCTATTGTGCCTGCGCCCTAGTATTTATTTAACTACTTTATACATATTTTGTTTTCTCTAACAGAATTGACTTATCCCTATCACTAAGCTGACCACTTATCATCTGTGGTTTTTTTTTTTTTTTTTTTTTTTTTTTTTGTGTGTTTTGGTTTTTATGTGTCTGTGTGGGGGTGTGGGTTCTGGATACTCTCCACATCTCCTTTGTACACTCAGGAACTGTTGTCTTGTACCCTTGGGTTTGTTACTAGTATTATTAGATTGGACTTTTTCCTTTTTCTGTTTGTACACCCACTGGTACTGCTATAATCATGAGGTGGGAATGTATGTTTTATATTGCTTTATGTTCTTTAAAAAGAAAACGGCATATTGTTCAATTTATCTTTTGTAAAAGTCGATGCAAAAACTTTAATAAAAAAAAAAAAAAAGAAATGCAAGAACAAGAAAAAAATTATAAACCAGTTTCATGTTGGTATTGATTGTTTTAGAAACAAATCAAACTGCAAGGAATGAACTTTAGCCCCCTATTTGTGAGTAAAAGCATTTTGTAATAGTGCACCACTATAAGTGCCTGTGCTGATTTGTTAGCAAATAGTTTTTGGACCGTCCAAGTCCTCAGAACTCACTGCTGGTATTATACATACACGAGCACGATCATTAGATTTACTGCAGCTTTCTACTCCTCCTCATGACCTCACTAAAATGGACTGCAGCTAACTCACCTCTTCCTCAAACACATCTTTTCTGAATTGTCTTTGAATTTATCTGGTGGAGGTTTCCCATCATGTTCCATCCTCTTCGAATAAGCTGAGTTCTTCTTCTTCTTCTGGCTCCTCCCTTTAGGGGTCACTACAGTGGATCATCTGCCTCCATCTTATTCTATCCATAGCCGCCTCCTCGTTCATACCAACCCTATCTATATCCTCCATCACTATATCCTTGAACTCCCTCTAAGGGCTTGCTCTTTCCCTCCTGCCTGGCAACTCCATATGGAACAATATATTCACTATGCCTCTTCTACATATGTCCAAATCATGTCAGCTTTGCCTCTCTAACTTTGTCTCCAAACCGCTCAACATGAGCTGTCTCTCTGATGCACTCATTTCTAATCTTCTCCATTCTGGTCACTCCCAAACAAAATCTTAGCATCTTGAGCCCTGCCATCCCCTGCCTGGCCTTTTGCACTGCTTGTTGCTTTGGATGCTTGACTCCAGGTATTTAAACTCATGTACCTTCAATACCTTTACTCCTTGCATATTTCATATGAGCTGACCATCTGACGCAGAAGAATACAAAGACATATTTTGTTGAATGCACTGAAACAGAGGACAAATTTTACCTTTTCCATGGCCACTTTGTGAATCATTTGTCCCAAATGTTCTGCTTCATCCTTTGAATCATCTTTAGATTCATCTTGTGTGGGTCTGCTATCATGTGTCCCATCCTCTTCAGATGCTGCCACCATCTGTTTTCAGAGAAGACAACAATATGTTTGGTCATTTTTGATGGATTGATTGTGGAAGCACTGAAACTGAGGATGAATTTCACATCTCTTTGTGGCACAGGACACCCAGTTTTGTTTTTCATGGCTACCTTAGGAATCCTTTTACGTTCTTGTTCTTCCTCCTCTTCTGAATAGCCTTCAGATTCATCCTGTGTGGGTTTCCAGTCATCTGTCCCATCATCTTCAGATGAGCTCACAGACTGTTATTAGAACAGAAAAATATATATTTTACTCATTTTTCATGGATGTGTGGAAACAAAACACTTACATCTTTAACTGCAGGAGAAGAAACTCTGCTGGATTTTTCCTGCCCACCTTAGGAACCCATTCCCTCGCTTCATCCTCCTCCTCCTCTTCTGGATTGTCTTCTTGTGTGAGTTTCCCCACATCTGTCCTATCATTTTTGTAAAAGACCACCATCTGATTTTAGAAAAGTAAAAGTAAAAAGGTAAAAGATTAGTAATCAGTGAAAACACTAAAAACAAGCACAAGAACATACATTACATACTTTTCTCTTGCGCAACTGGTATGTCACTTTTTGTAGATGCTCCACCCCCTTTTTCAAATCCTGTTTAGTTTCTCTTATTGTGGCTCCGGCACTACAGGCAACCTCACCCTGACCTGGGCTCACCATCTGTTTATGGTACAAATTAAATATGTTTTGTTCATGATGGAGTAAATGATTATATATGAAAGAAGTGCAACCAATCAAAACTCTTACCAAGGGAATCAGGGCACACATACCTTGTTACTGCTACACTGGAAGAGCGTTCTGTCTAAAAGCTCCTCTGTTCCTGATGACTGCTGCTCTTCCTTGTCAGATCCTTCACTGTCCTCGTCCTGCACAGATCCTCTGTCCTCTCTCCTTTTCCTTTTATTTGCTGCATATGTTGCAATTGCATTGGTGGTCAGTGCTCGGCTCTGGAGTGTGTCCTCTGCAGGGTCCTCAGCTGTGCAAAGCAATATTACTAAATATGAATAAATGTAAGTGTATAGATAAATATATGACTTCACTTTAGCTTATTTAAATAACCTTGATAAAATCTTTTGGCTGTGATGGCATCATGGCACATAAATGTTGCCACTCTGTCGTAAGATTTACGTCCCAACTGTCGCTTGGCCTGAAAGAATAATGTTTTAAAAAGAAACCACATGAATAAAACCCATGACACTTTAACCTACTTCATTGTGTGTCAAAAAATAAAAATGAAAAGTTTTCTCACATACAGCGGGGAAAATAAGTATTTGACACATCAGCATTTTTATCAGTAAGGGGATTTCCAAGTGGACTATTGACACAACATTTCCACCAGATGTTGCCATCAAGCCAAATATTGAAGTCATACAATCAAATCAGAACATATAAGTATACAAGTTAAACCATAATAAATAAAGTGAAATGACACAGGGAATAAGTATTGAACACACTTTATTCAATACTTTGTAGAAAAGCCTTTGTTGGTGATTACAGCTTCTAGACGCCTCTTGTATGGATAGACCAGTCGTCTGCATTGCTCAGGAGTGATTCTGGCCCATTCTTCCACACAAACGGTCTTTAAATCTTGAAGGTTCCTTGGGCCTCTTTTATGAACTTTAATCTTCAGTTCTCTCCATAGATTTTCTATGGGATTTAGGTCAGGTGATTGACTGGGCCATTCAAGCAACTTGATTTTCTTTCTTTGAAACCACTTCATTGTTTCCTTGGCCTTGTGTTTGGGATCATTGTCTTGCTGAAATGTCCACCCTCTTTTCATTTTTAGCTTCCTGGTAGATGGCAGCAGATTTTTATCCAGAATGTCCCGGTACATCTCTCCATTCATCCTGCCTTCAATAATATGAAGTCTGCCAGTACCCCTTGCTGAAAAGCAGCCCCAAACCATGATGCTTCCACCCCCAAACTTGACTGTTGGTATGGTGTTCTTGGGGTGGTGAGCAGTGCCATTTCTTCTCCAAACATGGTGTGTAGAATGACTGCCAAAAAGTTCAATTTTGCTTTCATCTGACCATACTATAGTCGTCCAATAATCCACAGGCTTCTCCAAATGCTGTTGCGCAAATTTTAACCGAGCCTTGACATGCTTTTTGTTCAGCAATGGAGTCTTGCGTGGTGAGCGTGCATGGATGCCATGGCGGTTCAGTGCATTGCTTATAGTTTTCTTTGAAACAACAGTACCTGCTGATGCAAGGTCTTCCTGAAGTTCTGTCCGAGTGGTTCTTGGCTCTTGGAGAACCCTCCTGATTATTCTTTGGACTCCTCGGACAGGGATCTTGCGTGGAGCACCTGATCGTGGCAGGTTTATGGTGAACTGATGCACTTTCCATTTCCGGATAATGGCCCCCACAGTGCTCACAGGAACATTCAGCATTCTGGAAATGCACCTATAACCATTCCCATCAAAATGCTTTTCAACGATAAGATTACGAAGATCTTGAGAGAGTTCTTTGCTTTTACCCATCATGAAGTCTTTCCTGTGTGCCTTCTGGGTAATGAGGAGCCTTTATAGGCCATCAATTAGGACTAAAGCAGCTGATATCAATTAGTACTGATAGGGGACAGGATTTCTCTATCAATACTGACAGATTTCAGGTGATCTCCTGGCTTTCTATGTCATTTTGCCCCTTGTTATCTCCATGTATTCAATACTTATTCCCTGTGTCATTTCACTTTATTTATTGTGGTTTAACTTGTATACTTATATGTTCTGATTTGTTTGTATGACGTCAATATTTGGCTTGATGGCAACATCTGGTGGAAATGTTGTGTCAATAGTCCACTTGGAAATCCCCTTACTGATAAAAATGCTGATGTGTCAAATACTTATTTTCCCCGCTGTAAGTGCTACAGGAGGAACGTAGCATGTTGAAGGTGGGGGCAATCCCCAGATTCATCATCTCCCAGGCTGCCTTGAAAAATACCGGTAGTCTATGAAGAACACCTCCACTAGAACTGTGGAAAAAAGTCGGTGCCTCCGAACCGCCTTCAACATACTCTCTGATATGATTGTAACGCTGCAACCAGGTATACTCATTCTTGTACAGGGGGACAGCTGCTTGCCCATGATATCTTTGAGTTTTGTGCTGTTTAACCTAATACATGAAAAGACATGTTTATTCAGCTGAATAAAAAAATGTCTATGTATACTTAGATTTATATCGTTTTAGTACATACACGGATGATGCGGGCACCCTGCTTAGCTTTTTCTGCCATTTCAACCTCCTCAGTAGTCATGTTGATGATCACTCCCTTTCGGTGACCAGTTATGGCAATAATATATCCGCCCAACAGTCCAAAAAACAATTTCAATATTGTTCTGCTCTGGGGTTGCTTCTCGAGGTCATCTGTAAAAACACAAAGAGAACACTACATGTATTAATATGCTATGCTAACACATACACTGCATTTACATGTCCAGTCCCTTGTGCAGATTATAGAGGGATTTTACAAGCACCATGTCTCAAGGACCATGCAAGCACCACAAAGTATCAAACAAATTTTCCAGACCAACCATACAAAAAACCCAGTTTCCAATTACAAAACCCTGTAATGTGTCTTAAGATAGAAGATAGAAAGAGATAAAAGTCTCACGCCCCGTGCCGCCTCTACATATAGATAACAAATGCAAATGTGTTTGAGTAGTAGAAATGGCTGTTATAATGGCTGAGTGTGTGTGTGTGTGTGTGTGTGTGTGTGTGTGTGCGCGCGCGCGCGTCTGTGCGTCCAAAATATAACTCTAAATATTGAATGTAAATCTGTTCCAGATACCATAACTTGTAACTTGTTTTACTGAGGGTTAGTTATGCTCAGTTTCTGGCATGTTGAAAATAAATGAAACAAAGGAAAGAAAATGTGTAAGTTAACCAGTGTAATGAATCTGAGAATACAGGGAGTGCAGAATTATTAGGCAAGTTGTATTTTTGAGGAATAATTTTATTATTGAACAACAAACATGTTCTCAATGAACCCAAAAAATTCATTAATATCAAAGCTGAATGTTTTTGGAAGTAGTTTTTAGTTTGTTTTTAGTTTTAGCTATTTTAGGGGGATATCTGTGTGTGCAGGTGACTATTACTGTGCATAATTATTAGGCAACTTAACAAAAAACAAATATATACCCATTTCAATTATTTATTTTTACCAGTGACACCAATATAACATCTCCACATTCACAAATATACATTTCTGACATTCAAAAACAAAACAAAAACAAATCAGCGACCAACATAGCCACCTTTCTTTGCAAGGACACTCAAAAACCTGCCATCCATGGATTCTGTCAGTGTTTTGATCTGTTCACCATCAACATTGCGTGCAGCAGCAACCACAGCCTCCCAGACACTGTTCAGAGAGGTGTACTGTTTTCCCTCCTTGTAAATCTCACATTTGATGATGGACCACAGGTTCTCAATGGGGTTCAGATCAGGTGAACAAGGTGGCCATGTCATTAGTTTTTCTTCTTTTATACCCTTTCTTGCCAGCCACGCTGTGGAGTACTTGGACGCGTGTGATGGAGCATTGTCCTGCATGAAAATCATGTTTTTCTTGAAGGATGCAGACTTCTTCCTGTACCACTGCTTGAAGAAGGTGTCTTCCAGAAACTGGCAGTAGGACTGGGAGTTGAGCTTGACTCCATCCTCAACCCGAAAAGGCCCCTCAAGCTCATCTTTGATGATACCAGCCCAAACCAGTACTCCACCTCCACCTTGCTGGCGTCTGAGTCGGACTGGAGCTCTCTGCCCTTTACCAATCTAGCCACGGGCCCATCCATCTGGCCCATCAAGACTCACTTTCATTTCATCAGTCCATAAAACCTTAGAAAAACCAGTCTTGAGATATTTCTTGGCCCAGCCTTGACGTTTCAGCTTGTGTGTCTTGTTCAGTGGTGGTCGTCTTTCAGCCTTTCTTACCTTGGCCATGTCTCTGAGTACTGCACACCTTGCGCTTTTGGGCACTCCAGTGATGTTGCAGCTCTGAAATATGGCCAAACTGGTGGCAAGTGGCATCTTGGCAGCTGCACGCTTGACTTTTCTCAGTTCATGGGCAGTTATTTTGTGCCTTGGTTTTTCCACACGCTTCTTGCAACCCTGTTGACTATTTTGAATGAAACGCTTGATTGTTCGATGATCACGCTTCAGAAGCTTTGCAATTTTGAGACTGCTGCATCCCTCTGCAAGATATCTCACTATTCTTGACTTTTCTGAGCCTGTCAAGTCCTTCTTTTGATCCATTTTGCCAAAGGAAAGGACGTTGCCTAATAATTATGTACACCTGATATAGGGTGTTGATGTCATTAGACCACACCCCTTCTCATTACAGAGATGCACATCACCTAATATGCTTAATTGGTAGTAGGCTTTCGAGCCTATACAGCTTGGAGTAAGACAACATGCATGAAGAGGATGATGTAGACAAAATACTCATTTGCCTAATGATTCTGCACTCCCTGTAGAATAACAGTGATTCTAATAACAGGCCTCACAGAGTGTCTGACCTTGGTGTGTGTGTTTCTGTGTGTTGTGTATAATGTGACACAGTGGAGCTAATAATCTCAAAGAATATCTGACAAACAAAATGTATGTTTTCATTAAATCATAAAATAACTAGAGAAATAAATGGTAATTAACTGAGTTTTAAAGCATTCGAATTGGAAAGGGATTAAGTTACAATGGATGTTCTTGTGAAAATGTCCTAAAGACAAATCTAACTGAAGTAGAATCACATAAACTGAATGAAACATGAAGTGATTGAATATGAATTCTCTATGTTAAGAATAACAATGAAAATGTAATGAAGCATTCACAATTTTAAAAGCTACACATTGATAGATAAGGTGTGGGAAGATATGACGTCCAGTAGGAGAAGGGGGGGGGGGGGGGTGAACAGGTGAGGTGAAGAAGAGATTTTGTGTTTTTCTTTTTTGTCTTCTGCAAGATGAGCAGCCCAAAAGATTGGATCGAAGAGGTTCACAGTTGAAAACCTGTCCAACCTGTGAATTCATTCCTTTTTGTCTGCTCATTGTTGCTGTGTTAGGCGGTTAATTTAGAAGGATTTTGATTTACATCCTTCCTCCAACCTCTCCTCACCAAAGAAAAGAACACACTTAGCATTAGCTTAGAGCATCTTAGTTAGATAAGTAGAGTTTAAGTAATCTGATTATTGTTTTGTGATTATTTTATTTTCCTTATTCTTATTTAATTAAATTTCCTGCAATTAAAGTTTAAATTGTGGACACCTTTTATGAAACAATAAAAGTAAAAGTCTTATTCTTTGTAAGTGCAAATACCTCTTACACTTTATTCTAGCCATAATAATGAAAATTATCTTTACAATCATCCCAGAAATAACAAGATCAAAATGTACAGGGCTCCATCTTAAGGCAGAGCTGCACATATTTCACTGCAATGGTGATGTGTTTTAGCTCTGGCTTCATGTGCATTACATTGACCAAGCTGCACATTATTCTTAAATTTAAACTGGACATTAGACAGAAAAGACATAAGCTCAGTTTCAGTGTGTGGGTCACTGTGATGTAAAGATCTGTAGGGGCTTTGTCTTAACCCAGATCTGAAGTCTGTATAATCCCTCTTAAGTAAAATGAACATTCAGTGTCATTGTGATCATTGCAGTGATCCATACCCAGTGCGGCAGCAATCTTCTGGGGAGCCTCATCAATGAACAAAGCATGTTTTTCTGCTTTGACAAGTCTTTCTAAAAAAAAATGTAAGCACAATACCTTAGACACTTTATTATTAACATCATGTCATTAAAGTAGGTAGAGGTATAGATGTGTATTATATACGTACTAGACTTAGATCTCCGCACATTCAGCTGGTGCACGACTACTTCACGGCCTACTTCCGATAACCATCTTGTGATTGCCTGGACATCATGTCTCTCTGACAACATTTGCACCATTGGGACGTGAGAGTTGTCCCTTCCTGTTAACACACCTTGATACAGGAAGATATTTCCAGACAAACCATTAGGCCCGAGAAGCTTTTTTACAACTGAGCCAGTCGCATCAAAGGCAACTATGGGGTGCTTTTCAATCTTGTACATCAGCATTTGAGTTTGACTCCAGTAGTGACAGAAGAACTTGTCTAATCCAATGTCCCAAATGCTTCCATTGTGAGGGGAACTGTATTTTAATGAGTGGAGAGACAGTATTGGGTTTTTATGAGCAACTTCTAGTTGATTTTGTTCATGTTTGGCTTTGCGCAGAGTTGTCAAATTTGGTAGATGGCTTGGCTCTGGATCACCAAAGTCCATCAGCTTTTCTGTCTCTGATGCTCTCCACACATGGGGCTGCAGTCTGCCTTCACAAAGTTCTTTTTTTACTTGTGCCCTCAGACTTCTGGACACGGCTCTCCTAGAAAAGCCAGTGTGCATGGATTCATCTGTGTTTGCCATTACACACTTCAGCACCATTGGGCAGTGATTTTCAGGTTCCTTTTCACATGTAATGTACAGCTGGCCACTACACTCTTTGCAAAAGCCTCTGATTTAATAAAACAAGATACAGTTCTGGGGTACACCTTGGCTCGTTTAAAAGTAATGGTGCATGTACTTGTAACCTCTTTCCAGATTCCCTGGTTTACAACATGAGTCCATGTACCTGGTTTCAAAATTGTGTATTCCCTTTTCTTGAAAGTATTCTTTTTGTATGTGACTTTATGTGGAATCATATGTATCCACTGTTCAAATGGGAGCTCCACATTGAAAGTCTTGCAGTCTTTGTTTTGAAAAGGAGAGCTGCTTTGTTCAAAATCATTATCATTGTCACTACTGTCTGTGTCAGTCAGTCTCTCTTCATCACTGTAATCCAGAGCAGCCCATACATTGTGTCTGTTTAATTTAACAAAAGTGTAAAGAGCTTTTGGTGTCATCTTTTCACCAAGTTGTTTGCATAGATTTTGCCATATGTCATCACTTGGAGTTGAAACTTTTCCATTTTTTATGACTGCTTCTTTAGAAGCACGAAGGACTTCAAATACTGCAATTTTGTCCACCACTGATTTCTTTGGCATCTGTCAAGCAAAAATTAAAAATGTGATATATTACTGCTATAATTTGATTATAACTTTAATTCTACATCTTTAAGTGGACATAAAATTACTTACTTTTATACACTGTTTTGACATAGTGAATTGAAGTGTTGATGATTGCTGTTGGTCATGGAATCTAGCTTAAAAATGCAAATAAGATAGCTAGCACATGTTTTCTTCAACTCTTGTTTTTTTTCTCTCAGAAGAAGAATGTGTATGATAGCACCCCCTGGTGATCACAAACCAAACACAGGTCGCTATGTTTGGTTTTTTTGGCAGAGTTGTACCAGTTTATCCTTAACAAGATCTAGTTCAAAATTCATTTGATCGGTATAAAAATGAATGTAGTCAATGTTCATAGCTCATCATCAAAATACTTGTAGATAAATCCGTGCACTGTTGAGATAAATCTGTGTCTGTGTCAATCCCACACATGTTTAATAGCCCACTCATTTAATAGCCTTTTGTGACCATGGCTACAGAAGTTTGACTCTTGCAAAAAATATAAATCGGCCCTTTCAGGTAACATTGACAGTTACCTAAGATTTACAGTTCTTCAGGCTGTTTGGAGCCTTTGAGTTCAGATTTGCTGAATCACTGAAGTGCACTCCTGTCCTGTGTATGTTAATTTTATACAACTTGCTCATGACAGCCCACATACAAATGACAGCACTTTTGTTAATATTACCATTTGACTTAAAAGCTACAGTTCACATATTATTAGGTTAATGTTTTAACAACCATTAGCATTTTAGCATAAACCCTGCTGGTAGCACACTAGATGGAGTAAGGTAATGTTAAGAAACATGGTAGTCAGTGATCCACAACCAGCTTATTGGCTCAAAACACCTTATCTAATTATAAACTGATACGCACCTACTGGCATGCCCCTTTAAATTTCTTCATAAATGTTATTTAATGTTATTATTACGGCAGCACGGTGGTTAGCACTGTTGCTGCACAGCAAGAAGGTCCTGAGTTCAATTCCACCATCACGCCAGGGTCTTTCTGTGTGGAGTTTGCAGGTTCTCCCCGTGTTTGCGTGGGTTCTCTCCAAAGACATGCAGCTTGTGGTGATAGGTTAATTGGTTAATCCGAATTGCCCATAGGTGTGAATGTGAGTGCGAATGGTTGTCTGTCCCTGTGTGTTGGCCCTGTGACAGACTGGCAACCTGTCCAGGATGTACCCCGCCTCTTTATCTTTAAAATAATAGCGCCACAAACAAAATTTTTTGCAGCACAAACCAGCACAAACATAGCACAAACCTGTGACATCAACTTTTGTTTGATTTGGGTGATGTGGGGGGCTGGTTGACCTTTTGACGTTTGCATTTTCATTAATATCTTTAAAACAGAGGCAGCACAAACGACAATTTTAGCAGCACAAACCAGCACAAACGTAGCACAAACTTTTGACGCCAGTTTTTTTTTGATTCCATTAATGTGGGGGGCTGGTTGACCTCTGATGACCGCTAGAAATTTTTCTTGAATATCTTTAAAATGAAAACGGCAAAAAATAAACTTTTGCAGCATGCACAAACGTAGCACAAACGTTTGATACCACTTTTGTTGGATTTGAAGAAGGTGGGGGGGCCAACTTCACTCACATGCCGATCATGCAATAACCCAGCCCTCTGTGGTAGATCTCACTGACAATGAACATAATCGGGCCGCTGATGATCTGTTGGTGGAAAACATAAATTAAGAACCATCAAACCACTTTGTAAATAATGATGGAGCTTCCATAAGTGGATATTTGGAACTGAATGACACATTACCATGGGATGGTCTGCCAAATGTAGGTGAAAGTGAAGATTCTGTTGCAGTTGTTATTATTAGTGGGGATAACAGGGTGGATATTAGTGTGGTTGAACTAAACCCTGAAACACTGTTTACAGAAAAAGAGTCTGATCCACCTCATCACACATTGTCTCTCTCACCGGGGCTGACAGGAGAGGCCAATATTCCTGACCAAGCACCCCCTGAACCACGATCTTGTCCCGTAATACTGACTGTTAGAAGAGGTCATTGTCTTACTGATTTGATCAGTGCCATTCATCCGGCATGACTTTCAGTGTGAAGAATGGCAGGCTATAGCTAGAATGTTTGTTGTAGGGTGGAAACAAGCTGGTTACTTCCCAGTGAAGCTTGCAATACCCTTTCTGGAGGAGATACAGCTCGACAACCAGTAGTTTAAAAGATTCCTTTCTTTTGTATGTCTCACAAGAAGAGCGATCTGTTCTCCTGAAGGCTTTGGATGACTTCAATTCAGTGGATACAGATGAATTGCTGGAAGTACTTGATGCACATGAGTGCAAGCAGGTCCCTACCAAGGACACACTGCTCCCTGTTTTGGCACAGACAGGACAAAAAGTACTTATTGAGGCCCCAATGTTTGTAATCAAGTGCTGGCGTCCCATTGTGGGTTCTGTAGCTGGTTTACTCCCACCAGAAGGACTGCATCATTTCATTGAAGAAAAAAAACCAACTGTAAAAACAGTGAAGGAGCTTCTAGACTTTCCAGAGGAGATGACAGCTGCCCAGTCAACAGTTTCTCGTTACCTGAAAAGGTACATTGGAGAAATTGATTTCAATTATCTTCAGCTTTTCCTGCAGTTCTGTACAGGATCCAATCTGTTGGATAAAGCCATACTAATTGAGTTAATAGAAACTACAGATTTCCTCCACAGACCACAATCCCACACATGTGGATGTGTACTAAAGCTGCCACTTGGTTATCACAGCTATCCAGACTTTTGCAGTGAATTTTACAGCATTCTCGCAAGCTCTATGTGGGTGATGGATGTGGTGTAGGTCAGTGTTTTCCAACCTTGGTCCTCAAGGCACTCTGCCCTACACGTTTTAGGTTTTCCACCCTAACAGTTCATAAAAACACGGGTGTAGTTAACAGTAACATGAAGGAATGAATGTGAATGTTCAATAGACTGGGTGGTTAAGTTCTCTTAACAGTGCAGCCTTTTTTTTCCCCATCTGGTCAGTAAGTGCTTCCTTAGTCTCCCCCCCCCCCCCCCCCAATTAAAATAGTAAGCTAAAGGGAATGTTCAGGTTTTTTGAAGTGGAGTTACCTGTAGTAGACAGCACTTAGCACTCTGACTTTGCAGAAGCAGCAGTGAGTGTTGGGGACAATATAAGGCAACAAATTGCTTGGGGAATGAGACCACAAAATAACACCAGTTGAAAATACATATACATATTTAAATAATATTTTCAGTGCTTCACCTGGTGGGAATCCTAAACATAGAAGTGCATCTGTTCCTGCTGCACACATTGTTACTGTGTTTCTGGTTAGTGCCAAAATAAATTACTAATTTTAACATTCTAATTCTAAAGCAATCTAGGATTGCTTTAATCTATTCCACAATAACAAAACTATATGCATCCCTGTCTGCAATTATTCGGGCTTGCAGTATAAAGAAAAAAAAGTCTACTGTTATAAAAACTGGTTAAAATATAAATAGTTGATAAAAGGTTTAAAAATCATATGCTTGGGTACAAATGTATTTCATTTACAGTTAAGAGTCCAATAATTAAAAGGGTTTCATGATTTAGAGTTATTTTCTGTGCACAATAAATATGTTGGGGTGTAACCTAAGCTTATTTACCCATCTAATGTCAGTTATCTCAATATTGTATTGTCATTGGTTGTTGTGCTGACGAGCCAGTCAATGTCATTCTTTTCTGCTATGGGGGCGGGACGAGTGGTAAGTTTGTGTGAATCTGTGGGAGCGGACACAGAAGCTAAGTCCGAAGAGAGAGATGTCGTAAGGCAAACGTGGTGTGGATTTTGCATCTAAGTGTATCATTGAGGTCGACTACCCGTGGTCCTGATATTACTTATTTGTGATCTGCAAGAGGTAAATGAGACTGTGTGCCTTGACATTTGTACTGTAACTATTCGTTATAGTGGTAAAATGGCGTGATATGTGATGCTAACTAGCGGCTTGCTAATTAGCGCAGCTTACCGCATTATGTGGTGTGATGCCATGCTGTATGTTTAGCTCTGTGATTTTCAGTCAAAGCATGCTAATGCTAAATCGTTATGTGATAGCATTTGGTATTGTAGCTCAAGTGTTTTAATATGTTTAGAAGCCGATGGACGCTCTGAAAGGAGAGGGAGAGAGAGGTTTCTGCCCGGATGGACCCTGCTGTTTTCTTACCCCTGACTGTCTACACTACTGGTGAACTAACTGCCCGTTTCTGATTGCCCCACTAACAAACTCATTGTAGTGTTGATGCATGTGTGTTCTAAGGTGCAACTAGAAAAATTTGCATTTCCTGCGAAAATGCTGTGTGGATGCCTTTACGCTGAGGATGTCTGCTGAAAAAAGCTGAAAAAGTTGAAAAAAAAAACAAAAAAAATATTGCCCGAGTGGGATTCGAACCTGGCCCTTCTGGTACTCAAGGGAGGTTCTCATCTCACTGCGCCACAGTCATTCTCTCAAAGAAGAGGTGGAGAGACTGACAATTGTGCTGAAATGAGCAGAAGAGGCTTAGAATTGTGCTGATAAGAGGTGGAAAGGCTGAAAATGTTTCAGAAGAGGTGAATAAGCAGAATTTGGGCAGAAAAGAGGTGAAAACTCTGAATATTTTGCTGAAAAGAGTTCAATCAGTAAAATTTCTTCTGAAAAGAGTTCAATCAGCAGAATTTTGCTGAAAAATGTTTTTTTCTGAAAACAGCAGAAAAAACTGAAAATTTTGCTGAAAAGAGTTGAATGAGCAGAATTCTGCTGAAAAGAGTTCAATGAGCAGAATTCTGCTTTGAATCATCTTTAGATTCATCTTGTGTGGGTCTGCTATCATGTGTCCCATCCTCTTCAGATGCTGCCACCATCTGTTTTCAGAGAAGACAACAATATGTTTGGTCATTTTTGATGGATTGATTGTGGAAGCACTGAAACTGAGGATGAATTTCACATCTCTTTGTGGCACAGGACACCCAGTTTTGTTTTTCATGGCTACCTTAGGAATCCTTTTACGTTCTTGTTCTTCCTCCTCTTCTGAATAGCCTTCAGATTCATCCTGTGTGGGTTTCCAGTCATCTGTCCCATCATCTTCAGATGAGCTCACAGACTGTTATTAGAACAGAAAAATATATATTTTACTCATTTTTCATGGATGTGTGGAAACAAAACACTTACATCTTTAACTGCAGGAGAAGAAACTCTGCTGGATTTTTCCTGCCCACCTTAGGAACCCATTCCCTCGCTTCATCCTCCTCCTCCTCTTCTGGATTGTCTTCTTGTGTGAGTTTCCCCACATCTGTCCTATCATTTTTGTAAAAGACCACCATCTGATTTTAGAAAAGTAAAAGTAAAAAGGTAAAAGATTAGTAATCAGTGAAAACACTAAAAACAAGCACAAGAACATACATTACATACTTTTCTCTTGCGCAACTGGTATGTCACTTTTTGTAGATGCTCCACCCCCTTTTTCAAATCCTGTTTAGTTTCTCTTATTGTGGCTCCGGCACTACAGGCAACCTCACCCTGACCTGGGCTCACCATCTGTTTATGGTACAAATTAAATATGTTTTGTTCATGATGGAGTAAATGATTATATATGAAAGAAGTGCAACCAATCAAAACTCTTACCAAGGGAATCAGGGCACACATACCTTGTTACTGCTACACTGGAAGAGCGTTCTGTCTAAAAGCTCCTCTGTTCCTGATGACTGCTGCTCTTCCTTGTCAGATCCTTCACTGTCCTCGTCCTGCACAGATCCTCTGTCCTCTCTCCTTTTCCTTTTATTTGCTGCATATGTTGCAATTGCATTGGTGGTCAGTGCTCGGCTCTGGAGTGTGTCCTCTGCAGGGTCCTCAGCTGTGCAAAGCAATATTACTAAATATGAATAAATGTAAGTGTATAGATAAATATATGACTTCACTTTAGCTTATTTAAATAACCTTGATAAAATCTTTTGGCTGTGATGGCATCATGGCACATAAATGTTGCCACTCTGTCGTAAGATTTACGTCCCAACTGTCGCTTGGCCTGAAAGAATAATGTTTTAAAAAGAAACCACATGAATAAAACCCATGACACTTTAACCTACTTCATTGTGTGTCAAAAAATAAAAATGAAAAGTTTTCTCACATACAGCGGGGAAAATAAGTATTTGACACATCAGCATTTTTATCAGTAAGGGGATTTCCAAGTGGACTATTGACACAACATTTCCACCAGATGTTGCCATCAAGCCAAATATTGAAGTCATACAATCAAATCAGAACATATAAGTATACAAGTTAAACCATAATAAATAAAGTGAAATGACACAGGGAATAAGTATTGAACACACTTTATTCAATACTTTGTAGAAAAGCCTTTGTTGGTGATTACAGCTTCTAGACGCCTCTTGTATGGATAGACCAGTCGTCTGCATTGCTCAGGAGTGATTCTGGCCCATTCTTCCACACAAACGGTCTTTAAATCTTGAAGGTTCCTTGGGCCTCTTTTATGAACTTTAATCTTCAGTTCTCTCCATAGATTTTCTATGGGATTTAGGTCAGGTGATTGACTGGGCCATTCAAGCAACTTGATTTTCTTTCTTTGAAACCACTTCATTGTTTCCTTGGCCTTGTGTTTGGGATCATTGTCTTGCTGAAATGTCCACCCTCTTTTCATTTTTAGCTTCCTGGTAGATGGCAGCAGATTTTTATCCAGAATGTCCCGGTACATCTCTCCATTCATCCTGCCTTCAATAATATGAAGTCTGCCAGTACCCCTTGCTGAAAAGCAGCCCCAAACCATGATGCTTCCACCCCCAAACTTGACTGTTGGTATGGTGTTCTTGGGGTGGTGAGCAGTGCCATTTCTTCTCCAAACATGGTGTGTAGAATGACTGCCAAAAAGTTCAATTTTGCTTTCATCTGACCATACTATAGTCGTCCAATAATCCACAGGCTTCTCCAAATGCTGTTGCGCAAATTTTAACCGAGCCTTGACATGCTTTTTGTTCAGCAATGGAGTCTTGCGTGGTGAGCGTGCATGGATGCCATGGCGGTTCAGTGCATTGCTTATAGTTTTCTTTGAAACAACAGTACCTGCTGATGCAAGGTCTTCCTGAAGTTCTGTCCGAGTGGTTCTTGGCTCTTGGAGAACCCTCCTGATTATTCTTTGGACTCCTCGGACAGGGATCTTGCGTGGAGCACCTGATCGTGGCAGGTTTATGGTGAACTGATGCACTTTCCATTTCCGGATAATGGCCCCCACAGTGCTCACAGGAACATTCAGCATTCTGGAAATGCACCTATAACCATTCCCATCAAAATGCTTTTCAACGATAAGATTACGAAGATCTTGAGAGAGTTCTTTGCTTTTACCCATCATGAAGTCTTTCCTGTGTGCCTTCTGGGTAATGAGGAGCCTTTATAGGCCATCAATTAGGACTAAAGCAGCTGATATCAATTAGTACTGATAGGGGACAGGATTTCTCTATCAATACTGACAGATTTCAGGTGATCTCCTGGCTTTCTATGTCATTTTGCCCCTTGTTATCTCCATGTATTCAATACTTATTCCCTGTGTCATTTCACTTTATTTATTGTGGTTTAACTTGTATACTTATATGTTCTGATTTGTTTGTATGACGTCAATATTTGGCTTGATGGCAACATCTGGTGGAAATGTTGTGTCAATGGTCCACTTGGAAATCCCCTTACTGATAAAAATGCTGATGTGTCAAATACTTATTTTCCCCGCTGTAAGTGCTACAGGAGGAACGTAGCATGTTGAAGGTGGGGGCAATCCCCAGATTCATCATCTCCCAGGCTGCCTTGAAAAATACCGGTAGTCTATGAAGAACACCTCCACTAGAACTGTGGAAAAAAGTCGGTGCCTCCGAACCGCCTTCAACATACTCTCTGATATGATTGTAACGCTGCAACCAGGTATACTCATTCTTGTACAGGGGGACAGCTGCTTGCCCATGATATCTTTGAGTTTTGTGCTGTTTAACCTAATACATGAAAAGACATGTTTATTCAGCTGAATAAAAAAATGTCTATGTATACTTAGATTTATATCGTTTTAGTACATACACGGATGATGCGGGCACCCTGCTTAGCTTTTTCTGCCATTTCAACCTCCTCAGTAGTCATGTTGATGATCACTCCCTTTCGGTGACCAGTTATGGCAATAATATATCCGCCCAACAGTCCAAAAAACAATTTCAATATTGTTCTGCTCTGGGGTTGCTTCTCGAGGTCATCTGTAAAAACACAAAGAGAACACTACATGTATTAATATGCTATGCTAACACATACACTGCATTTACATGTCCAGTCCCTTGTGCAGATTATAGAGGGATTTTACAAGCACCATGTCTCAAGGACCATGCAAGCACCACAAAGTATCAAACAAATTTTCCAGACCAACCATACAAAAAACCCAGTTTCCAATTACAAAACCCTGTAATGTGTCTTAAGATAGAAGATAGAAAGAGATAAAAGTCTCACGCCCCGTGCCGCCTCTACATATAGATAACAAATGCAAATGTGTTTGAGTAGTAGAAATGGCTGTTATAATGGCTGAGTGTGTGTGTGTGTGTGTGTGTGTGTGTGTGTGTGTGTGTGTGTGTGTGTGTGTGTGTGTGTGCGCGCGCGCGCGCGTCTGTGCGTCCAAAATATAACTCTAAATATTGAATGTAAATCTGTTCCAGATACCATAACTTGTAACTTGTTTTACTGAGGGTTAGTTATGCTCAGTTTCTGGCATGTTGAAAATAAATGAAACAAAGGAAAGAAAATGTGTAAGTTAACCAGTGTAATGAATCTGAGAATACAGGGAGTGCAGAATTATTAGGCAAGTTGTATTTTTGAGGAATAATTTTATTATTGAACAACAAACATGTTCTCAATGAACCCAAAAAATTCATTAATATCAAAGCTGAATGTTTTTGGAAGTAGTTTTTAGTTTGTTTTTAGTTTTAACTATTTTAGGGGGATATCTGTGTGTGCAGGTGACTATTACTGTGCATAATTATTAGGCAACTTAACAAAAAACAAATATATACCCATTTCAATTATTTATTTTTACCAGTGACACCAATATAACATCTCCACATTCACAAATATACATTTCTGACATTCAAAAACAAAACAAAAACAAATCAGCGACCAACATAGCCACCTTTCTTTGCAAGGACACTCAAAAACCTGCCATCCATGGATTCTGTCAGTGTTTTGATCTGTTCACCATCAACATTGCGTGCAGCAGCAACCACAGCCTCCCAGACACTGTTCAGAGAGGTGTACTGTTTTCCCTCCTTGTAAATCTCACATTTGATGATGGACCACAGGTTCTCAATGGGGTTCAGATCAGGTGAACAAGGTGGCCATGTCATTAGTTTTTCTTCTTTTATACCCTTTCTTGCCAGCCACGCTGTGGAGTACTTGGACGCGTGTGATGGAGCATTGTCCTGCATGAAAATCATGTTTTTCTTGAAGGATGCAGACTTCTTCCTGTACCACTGCTTGAAGAAGGTGTCTTCCAGAAACTGGCAGTAGGACTGGGAGTTGAGCTTGACTCCATCCTCAACCCGAAAAGGCCCCTCAAGCTCATCTTTGATGATACCAGCCCAAACCAGTACTCCACCTCCACCTTGCTGGCGTCTGAGTCGGACTGGAGCTCTCTGCCCTTTACCAATCTAGCCACGGGCCCATCCATCTGGCCCATCAAGACTCACTTTCATTTCATCAGTCCATAAAACCTTAGAAAAACCAGTCTTGAGATATTTCTTGGCCCAGCCTTGACGTTTCAGCTTGTGTGTCTTGTTCAGTGGTGGTCGTCTTTCAGCCTTTCTTACCTTGGCCATGTCTCTGAGTACTGCACACCTTGCGCTTTTGGGCACTCCAGTGATGTTGCAGCTCTGAAATATGGCCAAACTGGTGGCAAGTGGCATCTTGGCAGCTGCACGCTTGACTTTTCTCAGTTCATGGGCAGTTATTTTGTGCCTTGGTTTTTCCACACGCTTCTTGCAACCCTGTTGACTATTTTGAATGAAACGCTTGATTGTTCGATGATCACGCTTCAGAAGCTTTGCAATTTTGAGACTGCTGCATCCCTCTGCAAGATATCTCACTATTCTTGACTTTTCTGAGCCTGTCAAGTCCTTCTTTTGATCCATTTTGCCAAAGGAAAGGACGTTGCCTAATAATTATGTACACCTGATATAGGGTGTTGATGTCATTAGACCACACCCCTTCTCATTACAGAGATGCACATCACCTAATATGCTTAATTGGTAGTAGGCTTTCGAGCCTATACAGCTTGGAGTAAGACAACATGCATGAAGAGGATGATGTGGACAAAATACTCATTTGCCTAATGATTCTGCACTCCCTGTAGAATAACAGTGATTCTAATAACAGGCCTCACAGAGTGTCTGACCTTGGTGTGTGTGTTTCTGTGTGTTGTGTATAATGTGACACAGTGGAGCTAATAATCTCAAAGAATATCTGACAAACAAAATGTATGTTTTCATTAAATCATAAAATAACTAGAGAAATAAATGGTAATTAACTGAGTTTTAAAGCATTCGAATTGGAAAGGGATTAAGTTACAATGGATGTTCTTGTGAAAATGTCCTAAAGACAAATCTAACTGAAGTAGAATCACATAAACTGAATGAAACATGAAGTGATTGAATATGAATTCTCTATGTTAAGAATAACAATGAAAATGTAATGAAGCATTCACAATTTTAAAAGCTACACATTGATAGATAAGGTGTGGGAAGATATGACGTCCAGTAGGAGAAGGGGGGGGGGGTGAACAGGTGAGGTGAAGAAGAGATTTTGTGTTTTTCTTTTTTGTCTTCTGCAAGATGAGCAGCCCAAAAGATTGGATCGAAGAGGTTCACAGTTGAAAACCTGTCCAACCTGTGAATTCATTCCTTTTTGTCTGCTCATTGTTGCTGTGTTAGGCGGTTAATTTAGAAGGATTTTGATTTACATCCTTCCTCCAACCTCTCCTCACCAAAGAAAAGAACACACTTAGCATTAGCTTAGAGCATCTTAGTTAGATAAGTAGAGTTTAAGTAATCTGATTATTGTTTTGTGATTATTTTATTTTCCTTATTCTTATTTAATTAAATTTCCTGCAATTAAAGTTTAAATTGTGGACACCTTTTATGAAACAATAAAAGTAAAAGTCTTATTCTTTGTAAGTGCAAATACCTCTTACACTTTATTCTAGCCATAATAATGAAAATTATCTTTACAATCATCCCAGAAATAACAAGATCAAAATGTACAGGGCTCCATCTTAAGGCAGAGCTGCACATATTTCACTGCAATGGTGATGTGTTTTAGCTCTGGCTTCATGTGCATTACATTGACCAAGCTGCACATTATTCTTAAATTTAAACTGGACATTAGACAGAAAAGACATAAGCTCAGTTTCAGTGTGTGGGTCACTGTGATGTAAAGATCTGTAGGGGCTTTGTCTTAACCCAGATCTGAAGTCTGTATAATCCCTCTTAAGTAAAATGAACATTCAGTGTCATTGTGATCATTGCAGTGATCCATACCCAGTGCGGCAGCAATCTTCTGGGGAGCCTCATCAATGAACAAAGCATGTTTTTCTGCTTTGACAAGTCTTTCTAAAAAAAAATGTAAGCACAATACCTTAGACACTTTATTATTAACATCATGTCATTAAAGTAGGTAGAGGTATAGATGTGTATTATATACGTACTAGACTTAGATCTCCGCACATTCAGCTGGTGCACGACTACTTCACGGCCTACTTCCGATAACCATCTTGTGATTGCCTGGACATCATGTCTCTCTGACAACATTTGCACCATTGGGACGTGAGAGTTGTCCCTTCCTGTTAACACACCTTGATACAGGAAGATATTTCCAGACAAACCATTAGGCCCGAGAAGCTTTTTTACAACTGAGCCAGTCGCATCAAAGGCAACTATGGGGTGCTTTTCAATCTTGTACATCAGCATTTGAGTTTGACTCCAGTAGTGACAGAAGAACTTGTCTAATCCAATGTCCCAAATGCTTCCATTGTGAGGGGAACTGTATTTTAATGAGTGGAGAGACAGTATTGGGTTTTTATGAGCAACTTCTAGTTGATTTTGTTCATGTTTGGCTTTGCGCAGAGTTGTCAAATTTGGTAGATGGCTTGGCTCTGGATCACCAAAGTCCATCAGCTTTTCTGTCTCTGATGCTCTCCACACATGGGGCTGCAGTCTGCCTTCACAAAGTTCTTTTTTTACTTGTGCCCTCAGACTTCTGGACACGGCTCTCCTAGAAAAGCCAGTGTGCATGGATTCATCTGTGTTTGCCATTACACACTTCAGCACCATTGGGCAGTGATTTTCAGGTTCCTTTTCACATGTAATGTACAGCTGGCCACTACACTCTTTGCAAAAGCCTCTGATTTAATAAAACAAGATACAGTTCTGGGGTACACCTTGGCTCGTTTAAAAGTAATGGTGCATGTACTTGTAACCTCTTTCCAGATTCCCTGGTTTACAACATGAGTCCATGTACCTGGTTTCAAAATTGTGTATTCCCTTTTCTTGAAAGTATTCTTTTTGTATGTGACTTTATGTGGAATCATATGTATCCACTGTTCAAATGGGAGCTCCACATTGAAAGTCTTGCAGTCTTTGTTTTGAAAAGGAGAGCTGCTTTGTTCAAAATCATTATCATTGTCACTACTGTCTGTGTCAGTCAGTCTCTCTTCATCACTGTAATCCAGAGCAGCCCATACATTGTGTCTGTTTAATTTAACAAAAGTGTAAAGAGCTTTTGGTGTCATCTTTTCACCAAGTTGTTTGCATAGATTTTGCCATATGTCATCACTTGGAGTTGAAACTTTTCCATTTTTTATGACTGCTTCTTTAGAAGCACGAAGGACTTCAAATACTGCAATTTTGTCCACCACTGATTTCTTTGGCATCTGTCAAGCAAAAATTAAAAATGTGATATATTACTGCTATAATTTGATTATAACTTTAATTCTACATCTTTAAGTGGACATAAAATTACTTACTTTTATACACTGTTTTGACATAGTGAATTGAAGTGTTGATGATTGCTGTTGGTCATGGAATCTAGCTTAAAAATGCAAATAAGATAGCTAGCACATGTTTTCTTCAACTCTTGTTTTTTTTCTCTCAGAAGAAGAATGTGTATGATAGCACCCCCTGGTGATCACAAACCAAACACAGGTCGCTATGTTTGGTTTTTTTGGCAGAGTTGTACCAGTTTATCCTTAACAAGATCTAGTTCAAAATTCATTTGATCGGTATAAAAATGAATGTAGTCAATGTTCATAGCTCATCATCAAAATACTTGTAGATAAATCCGTGCACTGTTGAGATAAATCTGTGTCTGTGTCAATCCCACACATGTTTAATAGCCCACTCATTTAATAGCCTTTTGTGACCATGGCTACAGAAGTTTGACTCTTGCAAAAAATATAAATCGGCCCTTTCAGGTAACATTGACAGTTACCTAAGATTTACAGTTCTTCAGGCTGTTTGGAGCCTTTGAGTTCAGATTTGCTGAATCACTGAAGTGCACTCCTGTCCTGTGTATGTTAATTTTATACAACTTGCTCATGACAGCCCACATACAAATGACAGCACTTTTGTTAATATTACCATTTGACTTAAAAGCTACAGTTCACATATTATTAGGTTAATGTTTTAACAACCATTAGCATTTTAGCATAAACCCTGCTGGTAGCACACTAGATGGAGTAAGGTAATGTTAAGAAACATGGTAGTCAGTGATCCACAACCAGCTTATTGGCTCAAAACACCTTATCTAATTATAAACTGATACGCACCTACTGGCATGCCCCTTTAAATTTCTTCATAAATGTTATTTAATGTTATTATTACGGCAGCACGGTGGTTAGCACTGTTGCTGCACAGCAAGAAGGTCCTGAGTTCAATTCCACCATCACGCCAGGGTCTTTCTGTGTGGAGTTTGCAGGTTCTCCCCGTGTTTGCGTGGGTTCTCTCCAAAGACATGCAGCTTGTGGTGATAGGTTAATTGGTTAATCCGAATTGCCCATAGGTGTGAATGTGAGTGCGAATGGTTGTCTGTCCCTGTGTGTTGGCCCTGTGACAGACTGGCAACCTGTCCAGGATGTACCCCGCCTCTTTATCTTTAAAATAATAGCGCCACAAACAAAATTTTTTGCAGCACAAACCAGCACAAACATAGCACAAACCTGTGACATCAACTTTTGTTTGATTTGGGTGATGTGGGGGGCTGGTTGACCTTTTGACGTTTGCATTTTCATTAATATCTTTAAAACAGAGGCAGCACAAACGACAATTTTAGCAGCACAAACCAGCACAAACGTAGCACAAACTTTTGACGCCAGTTTTTTTTTGATTCCATTAATGTGGGGGGCTGGTTGACCTCTGATGACCGCTAGAAATTTTTCTTGAATATCTTTAAAATGAAAACGGCAAAAAATAAACTTTTGCAGCATGCACAAACGTAGCACAAACGTTTGATACCACTTTTGTTGGATTTGAAGAAGGTGGGGGGGCCAACTTCACTCACATGCCGATCATGCAATAACCCAGCCCTCTGTGGTAGATCTCACTGACAATGAACATAATCGGGCCGCTGATGATCTGTTGGTGGAAAACATAAATTAAGAACCATCAAACCACTTTGTAAATAATGATGGAGCTTCCATAAGTGGATATTTGGAACTGAATGACACATTACCATGGGATGGTCTGCCAAATGTAGGTGAAAGTGAAGATTCTGTTGCAGTTGTTATTATTAGTGGGGATAACAGGGTGGATATTAGTGTGGTTGAACTAAACCCTGAAACACTGTTTACAGAAAAAGAGTCTGATCCACCTCATCACACATTGTCTCTCTCACCGGGGCTGACAGGAGAGGCCAATATTCCTGACCAAGCACCCCCTGAACCACGATCTTGTCCCGTAATACTGACTGTTAGAAGAGGTCATTGTCTTACTGATTTGATCAGTGCCATTCATCCGGCATGACTTTCAGTGTGAAGAATGGCAGGCTATAGCTAGAATGTTTGTTGTAGGGTGGAAACAAGCTGGTTACTTCCCAGTGAAGCTTGCAATACCCTTTCTGGAGGAGATACAGCTCGACAACCAGTAGTTTAAAAGATTCCTTTCTTTTGTATGTCTCACAAGAAGAGCGATCTGTTCTCCTGAAGGCTTTGGATGACTTCAATTCAGTGGATACAGATGAATTGCTGGAAGTACTTGATGCACATGAGTGCAAGCAGGTCCCTACCAAGGACACACTGCTCCCTGTTTTGGCACAGACAGGACAAAAAGTACTTATTGAGGCCCCAATGTTTGTAATCAAGTGCTGGCGTCCCATTGTGGGTTCTGTAGCTGGTTTACTCCCACCAGAAGGACTGCATCATTTCATTGAAGAAAAAAAACCAACTGTAAAAACAGTGAAGGAGCTTCTAGACTTTCCAGAGGAGATGACAGCTGCCCAGTCAACAGTTTCTCGTTACCTGAAAAGGTACATTGGAGAAATTGATTTCAATTATCTTCAGCTTTTCCTGCAGTTCTGTACAGGATCCAATCTGTTGGATAAAGCCATACTAATTGAGTTAATAGAAACTACAGATTTCCTCCACAGACCACAATCCCACACATGTGGATGTGTACTAAAGCTGCCACTTGGTTATCACAGCTATCCAGACTTTTGCAGTGAATTTTACAGCATTCTCGCAAGCTCTATGTGGGTGATGGATGTGGTGTAGGTCAGTGTTTTCCAACCTTGGTCCTCAAGGCACTCTGCCCTACACGTTTTAGGTTTTCCACCCTAACAGTTCATAAAAACACGGGTGTAGTTAACAGTAACATGAAGGAATGAATGTGAATGTTCAATAGACTGGGTGGTTAAGTTCTCTTAACAGTGCAGCCTTTTTTTTCCCCATCTGGTCAGTAAGTGCTTCCTTAGTCTCCCCCCCCCCCCCCCCCAATTAAAATAGTAAGCTAAAGGGAATGTTCAGGTTTTTTGAAGTGGAGTTACCTGTAGTAGACAGCACTTAGCACTCTGACTTTGCAGAAGCAGCAGTGAGTGTTGGGGACAATATAAGGCAACAAATTGCTTGGGGAATGAGACCACAAAATAACACCAGTTGAAAATACATATACATATTTAAATAATATTTTCAGTGCTTCACCTGGTGGGAATCCTAAACATAGAAGTGCATCTGTTCCTGCTGCACACATTGTTACTGTGTTTCTGGTTAGTGCCAAAATAAATTACTAATTTTAACATTCTAATTCTAAAGCAATCTAGGATTGCTTTAATCTATTCCACAATAACAAAACTATATGCATCCCTGTCTGCAATTATTCGGGCTTGCAGTATAAAGAAAAAAAAGTCTACTGTTATAAAAACTGGTTAAAATATAAATAGTTGATAAAAGGTTTAAAAATCATATGCTTGGGTACAAATGTATTTCATTTACAGTTAAGAGTCCAATAATTAAAAGGGTTTCATGATTTAGAGTTATTTTCTGTGCACAATAAATATGTTGGGGTGTAACCTAAGCTTATTTACCCATCTAATGTCAGTTATCTCAATATTGTATTGTCATTGGTTGTTGTGCTGACGAGCCAGTCAATGTCATTCTTTTCTGCTATGGGGGCGGGACGAGTGGTAAGTTTGTGTGAATCTGTGGGAGCGGACACAGAAGCTAAGTCCGAAGAGAGAGATGTCGTAAGGCAAACGTGGTGTGGATTTTGCATCTAAGTGTATCATTGAGGTCGACTACCCGTGGTCCTGATATTACTTATTTGTGATCTGCAAGAGGTAAATGAGACTGTGTGCCTTGACATTTGTACTGTAACTATTCGTTATAGTGGTAAAATGGCGTGATATGTGATGCTAACTAGCGGCTTGCTAATTAGCGCAGCTTACCGCATTATGTGGTGTGATGCCATGCTGTATGTTTAGCTCTGTGATTTTCAGTCAAAGCATGCTAATGCTAAATCGTTATGTGATAGCATTTGGTATTGTAGCTCAAGTGTTTTAATATGTTTAGAAGCCGATGGACGCTCTGAAAGGAGAGGGAGAGAGAGGTTTCTGCCCGGATGGACCCTGCTGTTTTCTTACCCCTGACTGTCTACACTACTGGTGAACTAACTGCCCGTTTCTGATTGCCCCACTAACAAACTCATTGTAGTGTTGATGCATGTGTGTTCTAAGGTGCAACTAGAAAAATTTGCATTTCCTGCGAAAATGCTGTGTGGATGCCTTTACGCTGAGGATGTCTGCTGAAAAAAGCTGAAAAAGTTGAAAAAAAAAACAAAAAAAATATTGCCCGAGTGGGATTCGAACCTGGCCCTTCTGGTACTCAAGGGAGGTTCTCATCTCACTGCGCCACAGTCATTCTCTCAAAGAAGAGGTGGAGAGACTGACAATTGTGCTGAAATGAGCAGAAGAGGCTTAGAATTGTGCTGATAAGAGGTGGAAAGGCTGAAAATGTTTCAGAAGAGGTGAATAAGCAGAATTTGGGCAGAAAAGAGGTGAAAACTCTGAATATTTTGCTGAAAAGAGTTCAATCAGTAAAATTTCTTCTGAAAAGAGTTCAATCAGCAGAATTTTGCTGAAAAATGTTTTTTTCTGAAAACAGCAGAAAAAACTGAAAATTTTGCTGAAAAGAGTTGAATGAGCAGAATTCTGCTGAAAAGAGTTCAATGAGCAGAATTCTGCTTTGAATCATCTTTAGATTCATCTTGTGTGGGTCTGCTATCATGTGTCCCATCCTCTTCAGATGCTGCCACCATCTGTTTTCAGAGAAGACAACAATATGTTTGGTCATTTTTGATGGATTGATTGTGGAAGCACTGAAACTGAGGATGAATTTCACATCTCTTTGTGGCACAGGACACCCAGTTTTGTTTTTCATGGCTACCTTAGGAATCCTTTTACGTTCTTGTTCTTCCTCCTCTTCTGAATAGCCTTCAGATTCATCCTGTGTGGGTTTCCAGTCATCTGTCCCATCATCTTCAGATGAGCTCACAGACTGTTATTAGAACAGAAAAATATATATTTTACTCATTTTTCATGGATGTGTGGAAACAAAACACTTACATCTTTAACTGCAGGAGAAGAAACTCTGCTGGATTTTTCCTGCCCACCTTAGGAACCCATTCCCTCGCTTCATCCTCCTCCTCCTCTTCTGGATTGTCTTCTTGTGTGAGTTTCCCCACATCTGTCCTATCATTTTTGTAAAAGACCACCATCTGATTTTAGAAAAGTAAAAGTAAAAAGGTAAAAGATTAGTAATCAGTGAAAACACTAAAAACAAGCACAAGAACATACATTACATACTTTTCTCTTGCGCAACTGGTATGTCACTTTTTGTAGATGCTCCACCCCCTTTTTCAAATCCTGTTTAGTTTCTCTTATTGTGGCTCCGGCACTACAGGCAACCTCACCCTGACCTGGGCTCACCATCTGTTTATGGTACAAATTAAATATGTTTTGTTCATGATGGAGTAAATGATTATATATGAAAGAAGTGCAACCAATCAAAACTCTTACCAAGGGAATCAGGGCACACATACCTTGTTACTGCTACACTGGAAGAGCGTTCTGTCTAAAAGCTCCTCTGTTCCTGATGACTGCTGCTCTTCCTTGTCAGATCCTTCACTGTCCTCGTCCTGCACAGATCCTCTGTCCTCTCTCCTTTTCCTTTTATTTGCTGCATATGTTGCAATTGCATTGGTGGTCAGTGCTCGGCTCTGGAGTGTGTCCTCTGCAGGGTCCTCAGCTGTGCAAAGCAATATTACTAAATATGAATAAATGTAAGTGTATAGATAAATATATGACTTCACTTTAGCTTATTTAAATAACCTTGATAAAATCTTTTGGCTGTGATGGCATCATGGCACATAAATGTTGCCACTCTGTCGTAAGATTTACGTCCCAACTGTCGCTTGGCCTGAAAGAATAATGTTTTAAAAAGAAACCACATGAATAAAACCCATGACACTTTAACCTACTTCATTGTGTGTCAAAAAATAAAAATGAAAAGTTTTCTCACATACAGCGGGGAAAATAAGTATTTGACACATCAGCATTTTTATCAGTAAGGGGATTTCCAAGTGGACTATTGACACAACATTTCCACCAGATGTTGCCATCAAGCCAAATATTGAAGTCATACAATCAAATCAGAACATATAAGTATACAAGTTAAACCATAATAAATAAAGTGAAATGACACAGGGAATAAGTATTGAACACACTTTATTCAATACTTTGTAGAAAAGCCTTTGTTGGTGATTACAGCTTCTAGACGCCTCTTGTATGGATAGACCAGTCGTCTGCATTGCTCAGGAGTGATTCTGGCCCATTCTTCCACACAAACGGTCTTTAAATCTTGAAGGTTCCTTGGGCCTCTTTTATGAACTTTAATCTTCAGTTCTCTCCATAGATTTTCTATGGGATTTAGGTCAGGTGATTGACTGGGCCATTCAAGCAACTTGATTTTCTTTCTTTGAAACCACTTCATTGTTTCCTTGGCCTTGTGTTTGGGATCATTGTCTTGCTGAAATGTCCACCCTCTTTTCATTTTTAGCTTCCTGGTAGATGGCAGCAGATTTTTATCCAGAATGTCCCGGTACATCTCTCCATTCATCCTGCCTTCAATAATATGAAGTCTGCCAGTACCCCTTGCTGAAAAGCAGCCCCAAACCATGATGCTTCCACCCCCAAACTTGACTGTTGGTATGGTGTTCTTGGGGTGGTGAGCAGTGCCATTTCTTCTCCAAACATGGTGTGTAGAATGACTGCCAAAAAGTTCAATTTTGCTTTCATCTGACCATACTATAGTCGTCCAATAATCCACAGGCTTCTCCAAATGCTGTTGCGCAAATTTTAACCGAGCCTTGACATGCTTTTTGTTCAGCAATGGAGTCTTGCGTGGTGAGCGTGCATGGATGCCATGGCGGTTCAGTGCATTGCTTATAGTTTTCTTTGAAACAACAGTACCTGCTGATGCAAGGTCTTCCTGAAGTTCTGTCCGAGTGGTTCTTGGCTCTTGGAGAACCCTCCTGATTATTCTTTGGACTCCTCGGACAGGGATCTTGCGTGGAGCACCTGATCGTGGCAGGTTTATGGTGAACTGATGCACTTTCCATTTCCGGATAATGGCCCCCACAGTGCTCACAGGAACATTCAGCATTCTGGAAATGCACCTATAACCATTCCCATCAAAATGCTTTTCAACGATAAGATTACGAAGATCTTGAGAGAGTTCTTTGCTTTTACCCATCATGAAGTCTTTCCTGTGTGCCTTCTGGGTAATGAGGAGCCTTTATAGGCCATCAATTAGGACTAAAGCAGCTGATATCAATTAGTACTGATAGGGGACAGGATTTCTCTATCAATACTGACAGATTTCAGGTGATCTCCTGGCTTTCTATGTCATTTTGCCCCTTGTTATCTCCATGTATTCAATACTTATTCCCTGTGTCATTTCACTTTATTTATTGTGGTTTAACTTGTATACTTATATGTTCTGATTTGTTTGTATGACGTCAATATTTGGCTTGATGGCAACATCTGGTGGAAATGTTGTGTCAATGGTCCACTTGGAAATCCCCTTACTGATAAAAATGCTGATGTGTCAAATACTTATTTTCCCCGCTGTAAGTGCTACAGGAGGAACGTAGCATGTTGAAGGTGGGGGCAATCCCCAGATTCATCATCTCCCAGGCTGCCTTGAAAAATACCGGTAGTCTATGAAGAACACCTCCACTAGAACTGTGGAAAAAAGTCGGTGCCTCCGAACCGCCTTCAACATACTCTCTGATATGATTGTAACGCTGCAACCAGGTATACTCATTCTTGTACAGGGGGACAGCTGCTTGCCCATGATATCTTTGAGTTTTGTGCTGTTTAACCTAATACATGAAAAGACATGTTTATTCAGCTGAATAAAAAAATGTCTATGTATACTTAGATTTATATCGTTTTAGTACATACACGGATGATGCGGGCACCCTGCTTAGCTTTTTCTGCCATTTCAACCTCCTCAGTAGTCATGTTGATGATCACTCCCTTTCGGTGACCAGTTATGGCAATAATATATCCGCCCAACAGTCCAAAAAACAATTTCAATATTGTTCTGCTCTGGGGTTGCTTCTCGAGGTCATCTGTAAAAACACAAAGAGAACACTACATGTATTAATATGCTATGCTAACACATACACTGCATTTACATGTCCAGTCCCTTGTGCAGATTATAGAGGGATTTTACAAGCACCATGTCTCAAGGACCATGCAAGCACCACAAAGTATCAAACAAATTTTCCAGACCAACCATACAAAAAACCCAGTTTCCAATTACAAAACCCTGTAATGTGTCTTAAGATAGAAGATAGAAAGAGATAAAAGTCTCACGCCCCGTGCCGCCTCTACATATAGATAACAAATGCAAATGTGTTTGAGTAGTAGAAATGGCTGTTATAATGGCTGAGTGTGTGTGTGTGTGTGTGTGTGTGTGTGTGTGTGTGTGTGTGTGTGTGTGTGTGTGCGCGCGCGCGCGTCTGTGCGTCCAAAATATAACTCTAAATATTGAATGTAAATCTGTTCCAGATACCATAACTTGTAACTTGTTTTACTGAGGGTTAGTTATGCTCAGTTTCTGGCATGTTGAAAATAAATGAAACAAAGGAAAGAAAATGTGTAAGTTAACCAGTGTAATGAATCTGAGAATACAGGGAGTGCAGAATTATTAGGCAAGTTGTATTTTTGAGGAATAATTTTATTATTGAACAACAAACATGTTCTCAATGAACCCAAAAAATTCATTAATATCAAAGCTGAATGTTTTTGGAAGTAGTTTTTAGTTTGTTTTTAGTTTTAACTATTTTAGGGGGATATCTGTGTGTGCAGGTGACTATTACTGTGCATAATTATTAGGCAACTTAACAAAAAACAAATATATACCCATTTCAATTATTTATTTTTACCAGTGACACCAATATAACATCTCCACATTCACAAATATACATTTCTGACATTCAAAAACAAAACAAAAACAAATCAGCGACCAACATAGCCACCTTTCTTTGCAAGGACACTCAAAAACCTGCCATCCATGGATTCTGTCAGTGTTTTGATCTGTTCACCATCAACATTGCGTGCAGCAGCAACCACAGCCTCCCAGACACTGTTCAGAGAGGTGTACTGTTTTCCCTCCTTGTAAATCTCACATTTGATGATGGACCACAGGTTCTCAATGGGGTTCAGATCAGGTGAACAAGGTGGCCATGTCATTAGTTTTTCTTCTTTTATACCCTTTCTTGCCAGCCACGCTGTGGAGTACTTGGACGCGTGTGATGGAGCATTGTCCTGCATGAAAATCATGTTTTTCTTGAAGGATGCAGACTTCTTCCTGTACCACTGCTTGAAGAAGGTGTCTTCCAGAAACTGGCAGTAGGACTGGGAGTTGAGCTTGACTCCATCCTCAACCCGAAAAGGCCCCTCAAGCTCATCTTTGATGATACCAGCCCAAACCAGTACTCCACCTCCACCTTGCTGGCGTCTGAGTCGGACTGGAGCTCTCTGCCCTTTACCAATCTAGCCACGGGCCCATCCATCTGGCCCATCAAGACTCACTTTCATTTCATCAGTCCATAAAACCTTAGAAAAACCAGTCTTGAGATATTTCTTGGCCCAGCCTTGACGTTTCAGCTTGTGTGTCTTGTTCAGTGGTGGTCGTCTTTCAGCCTTTCTTACCTTGGCCATGTCTCTGAGTACTGCACACCTTGCGCTTTTGGGCACTCCAGTGATGTTGCAGCTCTGAAATATGGCCAAACTGGTGGCAAGTGGCATCTTGGCAGCTGCACGCTTGACTTTTCTCAGTTCATGGGCAGTTATTTTGTGCCTTGGTTTTTCCACACGCTTCTTGCAACCCTGTTGACTATTTTGAATGAAACGCTTGATTGTTCGATGATCACGCTTCAGAAGCTTTGCAATTTTGAGACTGCTGCATCCCTCTGCAAGATATCTCACTATTCTTGACTTTTCTGAGCCTGTCAAGTCCTTCTTTTGATCCATTTTGCCAAAGGAAAGGACGTTGCCTAATAATTATGTACACCTGATATAGGGTGTTGATGTCATTAGACCACACCCCTTCTCATTACAGAGATGCACATCACCTAATATGCTTAATTGGTAGTAGGCTTTCGAGCCTATACAGCTTGGAGTAAGACAACATGCATGAAGAGGATGATGTGGACAAAATACTCATTTGCCTAATGATTCTGCACTCCCTGTAGAATAACAGTGATTCTAATAACAGGCCTCACAGAGTGTCTGACCTTGGTGTGTGTGTTTCTGTGTGTTGTGTATAATGTGACACAGTGGAGCTAATAATCTCAAAGAATATCTGACAAACAAAATGTATGTTTTCATTAAATCATAAAATAACTAGAGAAATAAATGGTAATTAACTGAGTTTTAAAGCATTCGAATTGGAAAGGGATTAAGTTACAATGGATGTTCTTGTGAAAATGTCCTAAAGACAAATCTAACTGAAGTAGAATCACATAAACTGAATGAAACATGAAGTGATTGAATATGAATTCTCTATGTTAAGAATAACAATGAAAATGTAATGAAGCATTCACAATTTTAAAAGCTACACATTGATAGATAAGGTGTGGGAAGATATGACGTCCAGTAGGAGAAGGGGGGGGGGGTGAACAGGTGAGGTGAAGAAGAGATTTTGTGTTTTTCTTTTTTGTCTTCTGCAAGATGAGCAGCCCAAAAGATTGGATCGAAGAGGTTCACAGTTGAAAACCTGTCCAACCTGTGAATTCATTCCTTTTTGTCTGCTCATTGTTGCTGTGTTAGGCGGTTAATTTAGAAGGATTTTGATTTACATCCTTCCTCCAACCTCTCCTCACCAAAGAAAAGAACACACTTAGCATTAGCTTAGAGCATCTTAGTTAGATAAGTAGAGTTTAAGTAATCTGATTATTGTTTTGTGATTATTTTATTTTCCTTATTCTTATTTAATTAAATTTCCTGCAATTAAAGTTTAAATTGTGGACACCTTTTATGAAACAATAAAAGTAAAAGTCTTATTCTTTGTAAGTGCAAATACCTCTTACACTTTATTCTAGCCATAATAATGAAAATTATCTTTACAATCATCCCAGAAATAACAAGATCAAAATGTACAGGGCTCCATCTTAAGGCAGAGCTGCACATATTTCACTGCAATGGTGATGTGTTTTAGCTCTGGCTTCATGTGCATTACATTGACCAAGCTGCACATTATTCTTAAATTTAAACTGGACATTAGACAGAAAAGACATAAGCTCAGTTTCAGTGTGTGGGTCACTGTGATGTAAAGATCTGTAGGGGCTTTGTCTTAACCCAGATCTGAAGTCTGTATAATCCCTCTTAAGTAAAATGAACATTCAGTGTCATTGTGATCATTGCAGTGATCCATACCCAGTGCGGCAGCAATCTTCTGGGGAGCCTCATCAATGAACAAAGCATGTTTTTCTGCTTTGACAAGTCTTTCTAAAAAAAAATGTAAGCACAATACCTTAGACACTTTATTATTAACATCATGTCATTAAAGTAGGTAGAGGTATAGATGTGTATTATATACGTACTAGACTTAGATCTCCGCACATTCAGCTGGTGCACGACTACTTCACGGCCTACTTCCGATAACCATCTTGTGATTGCCTGGACATCATGTCTCTCTGACAACATTTGCACCATTGGGACGTGAGAGTTGTCCCTTCCTGTTAACACACCTTGATACAGGAAGATATTTCCAGACAAACCATTAGGCCCGAGAAGCTTTTTTACAACTGAGCCAGTCGCATCAAAGGCAACTATGGGGTGCTTTTCAATCTTGTACATCAGCATTTGAGTTTGACTCCAGTAGTGACAGAAGAACTTGTCTAATCCAATGTCCCAAATGCTTCCATTGTGAGGGGAACTGTATTTTAATGAGTGGAGAGACAGTATTGGGTTTTTATGAGCAACTTCTAGTTGATTTTGTTCATGTTTGGCTTTGCGCAGAGTTGTCAAATTTGGTAGATGGCTTGGCTCTGGATCACCAAAGTCCATCAGCTTTTCTGTCTCTGATGCTCTCCACACATGGGGCTGCAGTCTGCCTTCACAAAGTTCTTTTTTTACTTGTGCCCTCAGACTTCTGGACACGGCTCTCCTAGAAAAGCCAGTGTGCATGGATTCATCTGTGTTTGCCATTACACACTTCAGCACCATTGGGCAGTGATTTTCAGGTTCCTTTTCACATGTAATGTACAGCTGGCCACTACACTCTTTGCAAAAGCCTCTGATTTAATAAAACAAGATACAGTTCTGGGGTACACCTTGGCTCGTTTAAAAGTAATGGTGCATGTACTTGTAACCTCTTTCCAGATTCCCTGGTTTACAACATGAGTCCATGTACCTGGTTTCAAAATTGTGTATTCCCTTTTCTTGAAAGTATTCTTTTTGTATGTGACTTTATGTGGAATCATATGTATCCACTGTTCAAATGGGAGCTCCACATTGAAAGTCTTGCAGTCTTTGTTTTGAAAAGGAGAGCTGCTTTGTTCAAAATCATTATCATTGTCACTACTGTCTGTGTCAGTCAGTCTCTCTTCATCACTGTAATCCAGAGCAGCCCATACATTGTGTCTGTTTAATTTAACAAAAGTGTAAAGAGCTTTTGGTGTCATCTTTTCACCAAGTTGTTTGCATAGATTTTGCCATATGTCATCACTTGGAGTTGAAACTTTTCCATTTTTTATGACTGCTTCTTTAGAAGCACGAAGGACTTCAAATACTGCAATTTTGTCCACCACTGATTTCTTTGGCATCTGTCAAGCAAAAATTAAAAATGTGATATATTACTGCTATAATTTGATTATAACTTTAATTCTACATCTTTAAGTGGACATAAAATTACTTACTTTTATACACTGTTTTGACATAGTGAATTGAAGTGTTGATGATTGCTGTTGGTCATGGAATCTAGCTTAAAAATGCAAATAAGATAGCTAGCACATGTTTTCTTCAACTCTTGTTTTTTTTCTCTCAGAAGAAGAATGTGTATGATAGCACCCCCTGGTGATCACAAACCAAACACAGGTCGCTATGTTTGGTTTTTTTGGCAGAGTTGTACCAGTTTATCCTTAACAAGATCTAGTTCAAAATTCATTTGATCGGTATAAAAATGAATGTAGTCAATGTTCATAGCTCATCATCAAAATACTTGTAGATAAATCCGTGCACTGTTGAGATAAATCTGTGTCTGTGTCAATCCCACACATGTTTAATAGCCCACTCATTTAATAGCCTTTTGTGACCATGGCTACAGAAGTTTGACTCTTGCAAAAAATATAAATCGGCCCTTTCAGGTAACATTGACAGTTACCTAAGATTTACAGTTCTTCAGGCTGTTTGGAGCCTTTGAGTTCAGATTTGCTGAATCACTGAAGTGCACTCCTGTCCTGTGTATGTTAATTTTATACAACTTGCTCATGACAGCCCACATACAAATGACAGCACTTTTGTTAATATTACCATTTGACTTAAAAGCTACAGTTCACATATTATTAGGTTAATGTTTTAACAACCATTAGCATTTTAGCATAAACCCTGCTGGTAGCACACTAGATGGAGTAAGGTAATGTTAAGAAACATGGTAGTCAGTGATCCACAACCAGCTTATTGGCTCAAAACACCTTATCTAATTATAAACTGATACGCACCTACTGGCATGCCCCTTTAAATTTCTTCATAAATGTTATTTAATGTTATTATTACGGCAGCACGGTGGTTAGCACTGTTGCTGCACAGCAAGAAGGTCCTGAGTTCAATTCCACCATCACGCCAGGGTCTTTCTGTGTGGAGTTTGCAGGTTCTCCCCGTGTTTGCGTGGGTTCTCTCCAAAGACATGCAGCTTGTGGTGATAGGTTAATTGGTTAATCCGAATTGCCCATAGGTGTGAATGTGAGTGCGAATGGTTGTCTGTCCCTGTGTGTTGGCCCTGTGACAGACTGGCAACCTGTCCAGGATGTACCCCGCCTCTTTATCTTTAAAATAATAGCGCCACAAACAAAATTTTTTGCAGCACAAACCAGCACAAACATAGCACAAACCTGTGACATCAACTTTTGTTTGATTTGGGTGATGTGGGGGGCTGGTTGACCTTTTGACGTTTGCATTTTCATTAATATCTTTAAAACAGAGGCAGCACAAACGACAATTTTAGCAGCACAAACCAGCACAAACGTAGCACAAACTTTTGACGCCAGTTTTTTTTTGATTCCATTAATGTGGGGGGCTGGTTGACCTCTGATGACCGCTAGAAATTTTTCTTGAATATCTTTAAAATGAAAACGGCAAAAAATAAACTTTTGCAGCATGCACAAACGTAGCACAAACGTTTGATACCACTTTTGTTGGATTTGAAGAAGGTGGGGGGGCCAACTTCACTCACATGCCGATCATGCAATAACCCAGCCCTCTGTGGTAGATCTCACTGACAATGAACATAATCGGGCCGCTGATGATCTGTTGGTGGAAAACATAAATTAAGAACCATCAAACCACTTTGTAAATAATGATGGAGCTTCCATAAGTGGATATTTGGAACTGAATGACACATTACCATGGGATGGTCTGCCAAATGTAGGTGAAAGTGAAGATTCTGTTGCAGTTGTTATTATTAGTGGGGATAACAGGGTGGATATTAGTGTGGTTGAACTAAACCCTGAAACACTGTTTACAGAAAAAGAGTCTGATCCACCTCATCACACATTGTCTCTCTCACCGGGGCTGACAGGAGAGGCCAATATTCCTGACCAAGCACCCCCTGAACCACGATCTTGTCCCGTAATACTGACTGTTAGAAGAGGTCATTGTCTTACTGATTTGATCAGTGCCATTCATCCGGCATGACTTTCAGTGTGAAGAATGGCAGGCTATAGCTAGAATGTTTGTTGTAGGGTGGAAACAAGCTGGTTACTTCCCAGTGAAGCTTGCAATACCCTTTCTGGAGGAGATACAGCTCGACAACCAGTAGTTTAAAAGATTCCTTTCTTTTGTATGTCTCACAAGAAGAGCGATCTGTTCTCCTGAAGGCTTTGGATGACTTCAATTCAGTGGATACAGATGAATTGCTGGAAGTACTTGATGCACATGAGTGCAAGCAGGTCCCTACCAAGGACACACTGCTCCCTGTTTTGGCACAGACAGGACAAAAAGTACTTATTGAGGCCCCAATGTTTGTAATCAAGTGCTGGCGTCCCATTGTGGGTTCTGTAGCTGGTTTACTCCCACCAGAAGGACTGCATCATTTCATTGAAGAAAAAAAACCAACTGTAAAAACAGTGAAGGAGCTTCTAGACTTTCCAGAGGAGATGACAGCTGCCCAGTCAACAGTTTCTCGTTACCTGAAAAGGTACATTGGAGAAATTGATTTCAATTATCTTCAGCTTTTCCTGCAGTTCTGTACAGGATCCAATCTGTTGGATAAAGCCATACTAATTGAGTTAATAGAAACTACAGATTTCCTCCACAGACCACAATCCCACACATGTGGATGTGTACTAAAGCTGCCACTTGGTTATCACAGCTATCCAGACTTTTGCAGTGAATTTTACAGCATTCTCGCAAGCTCTATGTGGGTGATGGATGTGGTGTAGGTCAGTGTTTTCCAACCTTGGTCCTCAAGGCACTCTGCCCTACACGTTTTAGGTTTTCCACCCTAACAGTTCATAAAAACACGGGTGTAGTTAACAGTAACATGAAGGAATGAATGTGAATGTTCAATAGACTGGGTGGTTAAGTTCTCTTAACAGTGCAGCCTTTTTTTTCCCCATCTGGTCAGTAAGTGCTTCCTTAGTCTCCCCCCCCCCCCCCCCCAATTAAAATAGTAAGCTAAAGGGAATGTTCAGGTTTTTTGAAGTGGAGTTACCTGTAGTAGACAGCACTTAGCACTCTGACTTTGCAGAAGCAGCAGTGAGTGTTGGGGACAATATAAGGCAACAAATTGCTTGGGGAATGAGACCACAAAATAACACCAGTTGAAAATACATATACATATTTAAATAATATTTTCAGTGCTTCACCTGGTGGGAATCCTAAACATAGAAGTGCATCTGTTCCTGCTGCACACATTGTTACTGTGTTTCTGGTTAGTGCCAAAATAAATTACTAATTTTAACATTCTAATTCTAAAGCAATCTAGGATTGCTTTAATCTATTCCACAATAACAAAACTATATGCATCCCTGTCTGCAATTATTCGGGCTTGCAGTATAAAGAAAAAAAAGTCTACTGTTATAAAAACTGGTTAAAATATAAATAGTTGATAAAAGGTTTAAAAATCATATGCTTGGGTACAAATGTATTTCATTTACAGTTAAGAGTCCAATAATTAAAAGGGTTTCATGATTTAGAGTTATTTTCTGTGCACAATAAATATGTTGGGGTGTAACCTAAGCTTATTTACCCATCTAATGTCAGTTATCTCAATATTGTATTGTCATTGGTTGTTGTGCTGACGAGCCAGTCAATGTCATTCTTTTCTGCTATGGGGGCGGGACGAGTGGTAAGTTTGTGTGAATCTGTGGGAGCGGACACAGAAGCTAAGTCCGAAGAGAGAGATGTCGTAAGGCAAACGTGGTGTGGATTTTGCATCTAAGTGTATCATTGAGGTCGACTACCCGTGGTCCTGATATTACTTATTTGTGATCTGCAAGAGGTAAATGAGACTGTGTGCCTTGACATTTGTACTGTAACTATTCGTTATAGTGGTAAAATGGCGTGATATGTGATGCTAACTAGCGGCTTGCTAATTAGCGCAGCTTACCGCATTATGTGGTGTGATGCCATGCTGTATGTTTAGCTCTGTGATTTTCAGTCAAAGCATGCTAATGCTAAATCGTTATGTGATAGCATTTGGTATTGTAGCTCAAGTGTTTTAATATGTTTAGAAGCCGATGGACGCTCTGAAAGGAGAGGGAGAGAGAGGTTTCTGCCCGGATGGACCCTGCTGTTTTCTTACCCCTGACTGTCTACACTACTGGTGAACTAACTGCCCGTTTCTGATTGCCCCACTAACAAACTCATTGTAGTGTTGATGCATGTGTGTTCTAAGGTGCAACTAGAAAAATTTGCATTTCCTGCGAAAATGCTGTGTGGATGCCTTTACGCTGAGGATGTCTGCTGAAAAAAGCTGAAAAAGTTGAAAAAAAAAACAAAAAAAATATTGCCCGAGTGGGATTCGAACCTGGCCCTTCTGGTACTCAAGGGAGGTTCTCATCTCACTGCGCCACAGTCATTCTCTCAAAGAAGAGGTGGAGAGACTGACAATTGTGCTGAAATGAGCAGAAGAGGCTTAGAATTGTGCTGATAAGAGGTGGAAAGGCTGAAAATGTTTCAGAAGAGGTGAATAAGCAGAATTTGGGCAGAAAAGAGGTGAAAACTCTGAATATTTTGCTGAAAAGAGTTCAATCAGTAAAATTTCTTCTGAAAAGAGTTCAATCAGCAGAATTTTGCTGAAAAATGTTTTTTTCTGAAAACAGCAGAAAAAACTGAAAATTTTGCTGAAAAGAGTTGAATGAGCAGAATTCTGCTGAAAAGAGTTCAATGAGCAGAATTCTGCTTTGAATCATCTTTAGATTCATCTTGTGTGGGTCTGCTATCATGTGTCCCATCCTCTTCAGATGCTGCCACCATCTGTTTTCAGAGAAGACAACAATATGTTTGGTCATTTTTGATGGATTGATTGTGGAAGCACTGAAACTGAGGATGAATTTCACATCTCTTTGTGGCACAGGACACCCAGTTTTGTTTTTCATGGCTACCTTAGGAATCCTTTTACGTTCTTGTTCTTCCTCCTCTTCTGAATAGCCTTCAGATTCATCCTGTGTGGGTTTCCAGTCATCTGTCCCATCATCTTCAGATGAGCTCACAGACTGTTATTAGAACAGAAAAATATATATTTTACTCATTTTTCATGGATGTGTGGAAACAAAACACTTACATCTTTAACTGCAGGAGAAGAAACTCTGCTGGATTTTTCCTGCCCACCTTAGGAACCCATTCCCTCGCTTCATCCTCCTCCTCCTCTTCTGGATTGTCTTCTTGTGTGAGTTTCCCCACATCTGTCCTATCATTTTTGTAAAAGACCACCATCTGATTTTAGAAAAGTAAAAGTAAAAAGGTAAAAGATTAGTAATCAGTGAAAACACTAAAAACAAGCACAAGAACATACATTACATACTTTTCTCTTGCGCAACTGGTATGTCACTTTTTGTAGATGCTCCACCCCCTTTTTCAAATCCTGTTTAGTTTCTCTTATTGTGGCTCCGGCACTACAGGCAACCTCACCCTGACCTGGGCTCACCATCTGTTTATGGTACAAATTAAATATGTTTTGTTCATGATGGAGTAAATGATTATATATGAAAGAAGTGCAACCAATCAAAACTCTTACCAAGGGAATCAGGGCACACATACCTTGTTACTGCTACACTGGAAGAGCGTTCTGTCTAAAAGCTCCTCTGTTCCTGATGACTGCTGCTCTTCCTTGTCAGATCCTTCACTGTCCTCGTCCTGCACAGATCCTCTGTCCTCTCTCCTTTTCCTTTTATTTGCTGCATATGTTGCAATTGCATTGGTGGTCAGTGCTCGGCTCTGGAGTGTGTCCTCTGCAGGGTCCTCAGCTGTGCAAAGCAATATTACTAAATATGAATAAATGTAAGTGTATAGATAAATATATGACTTCACTTTAGCTTATTTAAATAACCTTGATAAAATCTTTTGGCTGTGATGGCATCATGGCACATAAATGTTGCCACTCTGTCGTAAGATTTACGTCCCAACTGTCGCTTGGCCTGAAAGAATAATGTTTTAAAAAGAAACCACATGAATAAAACCCATGACACTTTAACCTACTTCATTGTGTGTCAAAAAATAAAAATGAAAAGTTTTCTCACATACAGCGGGGAAAATAAGTATTTGACACATCAGCATTTTTATCAGTAAGGGGATTTCCAAGTGGACTATTGACACAACATTTCCACCAGATGTTGCCATCAAGCCAAATATTGAAGTCATACAATCAAATCAGAACATATAAGTATACAAGTTAAACCATAATAAATAAAGTGAAATGACACAGGGAATAAGTATTGAACACACTTTATTCAATACTTTGTAGAAAAGCCTTTGTTGGTGATTACAGCTTCTAGACGCCTCTTGTATGGATAGACCAGTCGTCTGCATTGCTCAGGAGTGATTCTGGCCCATTCTTCCACACAAACGGTCTTTAAATCTTGAAGGTTCCTTGGGCCTCTTTTATGAACTTTAATCTTCAGTTCTCTCCATAGATTTTCTATGGGATTTAGGTCAGGTGATTGACTGGGCCATTCAAGCAACTTGATTTTCTTTCTTTGAAACCACTTCATTGTTTCCTTGGCCTTGTGTTTGGGATCATTGTCTTGCTGAAATGTCCACCCTCTTTTCATTTTTAGCTTCCTGGTAGATGGCAGCAGATTTTTATCCAGAATGTCCCGGTACATCTCTCCATTCATCCTGCCTTCAATAATATGAAGTCTGCCAGTACCCCTTGCTGAAAAGCAGCCCCAAACCATGATGCTTCCACCCCCAAACTTGACTGTTGGTATGGTGTTCTTGGGGTGGTGAGCAGTGCCATTTCTTCTCCAAACATGGTGTGTAGAATGACTGCCAAAAAGTTCAATTTTGCTTTCATCTGACCATACTATAGTCGTCCAATAATCCACAGGCTTCTCCAAATGCTGTTGCGCAAATTTTAACCGAGCCTTGACATGCTTTTTGTTCAGCAATGGAGTCTTGCGTGGTGAGCGTGCATGGATGCCATGGCGGTTCAGTGCATTGCTTATAGTTTTCTTTGAAACAACAGTACCTGCTGATGCAAGGTCTTCCTGAAGTTCTGTCCGAGTGGTTCTTGGCTCTTGGAGAACCCTCCTGATTATTCTTTGGACTCCTCGGACAGGGATCTTGCGTGGAGCACCTGATCGTGGCAGGTTTATGGTGAACTGATGCACTTTCCATTTCCGGATAATGGCCCCCACAGTGCTCACAGGAACATTCAGCATTCTGGAAATGCACCTATAACCATTCCCATCAAAATGCTTTTCAACGATAAGATTACGAAGATCTTGAGAGAGTTCTTTGCTTTTACCCATCATGAAGTCTTTCCTGTGTGCCTTCTGGGTAATGAGGAGCCTTTATAGGCCATCAATTAGGACTAAAGCAGCTGATATCAATTAGTACTGATAGGGGACAGGATTTCTCTATCAATACTGACAGATTTCAGGTGATCTCCTGGCTTTCTATGTCATTTTGCCCCTTGTTATCTCCATGTATTCAATACTTATTCCCTGTGTCATTTCACTTTATTTATTGTGGTTTAACTTGTATACTTATATGTTCTGATTTGTTTGTATGACGTCAATATTTGGCTTGATGGCAACATCTGGTGGAAATGTTGTGTCAATGGTCCACTTGGAAATCCCCTTACTGATAAAAATGCTGATGTGTCAAATACTTATTTTCCCCGCTGTAAGTGCTACAGGAGGAACGTAGCATGTTGAAGGTGGGGGCAATCCCCAGATTCATCATCTCCCAGGCTGCCTTGAAAAATACCGGTAGTCTATGAAGAACACCTCCACTAGAACTGTGGAAAAAAGTCGGTGCCTCCGAACCGCCTTCAACATACTCTCTGATATGATTGTAACGCTGCAACCAGGTATACTCATTCTTGTACAGGGGGACAGCTGCTTGCCCATGATATCTTTGAGTTTTGTGCTGTTTAACCTAATACATGAAAAGACATGTTTATTCAGCTGAATAAAAAAATGTCTATGTATACTTAGATTTATATCGTTTTAGTACATACACGGATGATGCGGGCACCCTGCTTAGCTTTTTCTGCCATTTCAACCTCCTCAGTAGTCATGTTGATGATCACTCCCTTTCGGTGACCAGTTATGGCAATAATATATCCGCCCAACAGTCCAAAAAACAATTTCAATATTGTTCTGCTCTGGGGTTGCTTCTCGAGGTCATCTGTAAAAACACAAAGAGAACACTACATGTATTAATATGCTATGCTAACACATACACTGCATTTACATGTCCAGTCCCTTGTGCAGATTATAGAGGGATTTTACAAGCACCATGTCTCAAGGACCATGCAAGCACCACAAAGTATCAAACAAATTTTCCAGACCAACCATACAAAAAACCCAGTTTCCAATTACAAAACCCTGTAATGTGTCTTAAGATAGAAGATAGAAAGAGATAAAAGTCTCACGCCCCGTGCCGCCTCTACATATAGATAACAAATGCAAATGTGTTTGAGTAGTAGAAATGGCTGTTATAATGGCTGAGTGTGTGTGTGTGTGTGTGTGTGTGTGTGTGTGCGCGTCTGTGCGTCCAAAATATAACTCTAAATATTGAATGTAAATCTGTTCCAGATACCATAACTTGTAACTTGTTTTACTGAGGGTTAGTTATGCTCAGTTTCTGGCATGTTGAAAATAAATGAAACAAAGGAAAGAAAATGTGTAAGTTAACCAGTGTAATGAATCTGAGAATACAGGGAGTGCAGAATTATTAGGCAAGTTGTATTTTTGAGGAATAATTTTATTATTGAACAACAAACATGTTCTCAATGAACCCAAAAAATTCATTAATATCAAAGCTGAATGTTTTTGGAAGTAGTTTTTAGTTTGTTTTTAGTTTTAGCTATTTTAGGGGGATATCTGTGTGTGCAGGTGACTATTACTGTGCATAATTATTAGGCAACTTAACAAAAAACAAATATATACCCATTTCAATTATTTATTTTTACCAGTGACACCAATATAACATCTCCACATTCACAAATATACATTTCTGACATTCAAAAACAAAACAAAAACAAATCAGCGACCAACATAGCCACCTTTCTTTGCAAGGACACTCAAAAACCTGCCATCCATGGATTCTGTCAGTGTTTTGATCTGTTCACCATCAACATTGCGTGCAGCAGCAACCACAGCCTCCCAGACACTGTTCAGAGAGGTGTACTGTTTTCCCTCCTTGTAAATCTCACATTTGATGATGGACCACAGGTTCTCAATGGGGTTCAGATCAGGTGAACAAGGTGGCCATGTCATTAGTTTTTCTTCTTTTATACCCTTTCTTGCCAGCCACGCTGTGGAGTACTTGGACGCGTGTGATGGAGCATTGTCCTGCATGAAAATCATGTTTTTCTTGAAGGATGCAGACTTCTTCCTGTACCACTGCTTGAAGAAGGTGTCTTCCAGAAACTGGCAGTAGGACTGGGAGTTGAGCTTGACTCCATCCTCAACCCGAAAAGGCCCCACAAGCTCATCTTTGATGATACCAGCCCAAACCAGTACTCCACCTCCACCTTGCTGGCGTCTGAGTCGGACTGGAGCTCTCTGCCCTTTACCAATCTAGCCACGGGCCCATCCATCTGGCCCATCAAGACTCACTTTCATTTCATCAGTCCATAAAACCTTAGAAAAACCAGTCTTGAGATATTTCTTGGCCCAGCCTTGACGTTTCAGCTTGTGTGTCTTGTTCAGTGGTGGTCGTCTTTCAGCCTTTCTTACCTTGGCCATGTCTCTGAGTACTGCACACCTTGCGCTTTTGGGCACTCCAGTGATGTTGCAGCTCTGAAATATGGCCAAACTGGTGGCAAGTGGCATCTTGGCAGCTGCACGCTTGACTTTTCTCAGTTCATGGGCAGTTATTTTGTGCCTTGGTTTTTCCACACGCTTCTTGCAACCCTGTTGACTATTTTGAATGAAACGCTTGATTGTTCGATGATCACGCTTCAGAAGCTTTGCAATTTTGAGACTGCTGCATCCCTCTGCAAGATATCTCACTATTCTTGACTTTTCTGAGCCTGTCAAGTCCTTCTTTTGATCCATTTTGCCAAAGGAAAGGACGTTGCCTAATAATTATGTACACCTGATATAGGGTGTTGATGTCATTAGACCACACCCCTTCTCATTACAGAGATGCACATCACCTAATATGCTTAATTGGTAGTAGGCTTTCGAGCCTATACAGCTTGGAGTAAGACAACATGCATGAAGAGGATGATGTAGACAAAATACTCATTTGCCTAATGATTCTGCACTCCCTGTAGAATAACAGTGATTCTAATAACAGGCCTCACAGAGTGTCTGACCTTGGTGTGTGTGTTTCTGTGTGTTGTGTATAATGTGACACAGTGGAGCTAATAATCTCAAAGAATATCTGACAAACAAAATGTATGTTTTCATTAAATCATAAAATAACTAGAGAAATAAATGGTAATTAACTGAGTTTTAAAGCATTCGAATTGGAAAGGGATTAAGTTACAATGGATGTTCTTGTGAAAATGTCCTAAAGACAAATCTAACTGAAGTAGAATCACATAAACTGAATGAAACATGAAGTGATTGAATATGAATTCTCTATGTTAAGAATAACAATGAAAATGTAATGAAGCATTCACAATTTTAAAAGCTACACATTGATAGATAAGGTGTGGGAAGATATGACGTCCAGTAGGAGAAGGGGGGGGGGGGGGGTGAACAGGTGAGGTGAAGAAGAGATTTTGTGTTTTTCTTTTTTGTCTTCTGCAAGATGAGCAGCCCAAAAGATTGGATCGAAGAGGTTCACAGTTGAAAACCTGTCCAACCTGTGAATTCATTCCTTTTTGTCTGCTCATTGTTGCTGTGTTAGGCGGTTAATTTAGAAGGATTTTGATTTACATCCTTCCTCCAACCTCTCCTCACCAAAGAAAAGAACACACTTAGCATTAGCTTAGAGCATCTTAGTTAGATAAGTAGAGTTTAAGTAATCTGATTATTGTTTTGTGATTATTTTATTTTCCTTATTCTTATTTAATTAAATTTCCTGCAATTAAAGTTTAAATTGTGGACACCTTTTATGAAACAATAAAAGTAAAAGTCTTATTCTTTGTAAGTGCAAATACCTCTTACACTTTATTCTAGCCATAATAATGAAAATTATCTTTACAATCATCCCAGAAATAACAAGATCAAAATGTACAGGGCTCCATCTTAAGGCAGAGCTGCACATATTTCACTGCAATGGTGATGTGTTTTAGCTCTGGCTTCATGTGCATTACATTGACCAAGCTGCACATTATTCTTAAATTTAAACTGGACATTAGACAGAAAAGACATAAGCTCAGTTTCAGTGTGTGGGTCACTGTGATGTAAAGATCTGTAGGGGCTTTGTCTTAACCCAGATCTGAAGTCTGTATAATCCCTCTTAAGTAAAATGAACATTCAGTGTCATTGTGATCATTGCAGTGATCCATACCCAGTGCGGCAGCAATCTTCTGGGGAGCCTCATCAATGAACAAAGCATGTTTTTCTGCTTTGACAAGTCTTTCTAAAAAAAAATGTAAGCACAATACCTTAGACACTTTATTATTAACATCATGTCATTAAAGTAGGTAGAGGTATAGATGTGTATTATATACGTACTAGACTTAGATCTCCGCACATTCAGCTGGTGCACGACTACTTCACGGCCTACTTCCGATAACCATCTTGTGATTGCCTGGACATCATGTCTCTCTGACAACATTTGCACCATTGGGACGTGAGAGTTGTCCCTTCCTGTTAACACACCTTGATACAGGAAGATATTTCCAGACAAACCATTAGGCCCGAGAAGCTTTTTTACAACTGAGCCAGTCGCATCAAAGGCAACTATGGGGTGCTTTTCAATCTTGTACATCAGCATTTGAGTTTGACTCCAGTAGTGACAGAAGAACTTGTCTAATCCAATGTCCCAAATGCTTCCATTGTGAGGGGAACTGTATTTTAATGAGTGGAGAGACAGTATTGGGTTTTTATGAGCAACTTCTAGTTGATTTTGTTCATGTTTGGCTTTGCGCAGAGTTGTCAAATTTGGTAGATGGCTTGGCTCTGGATCACCAAAGTCCATCAGCTTTTCTGTCTCTGATGCTCTCCACACATGGGGCTGCAGTCTGCCTTCACAAAGTTCTTTTTTTACTTGTGCCCTCAGACTTCTGGACACGGCTCTCCTAGAAAAGCCAGTGTGCATGGATTCATCTGTGTTTGCCATTACACACTTCAGCACCATTGGGCAGTGATTTTCAGGTTCCTTTTCACATGTAATGTACAGCTGGCCACTACACTCTTTGCAAAAGCCTCTGATTTAATAAAACAAGATACAGTTCTGGGGTACACCTTGGCTCGTTTAAAAGTAATGGTGCATGTACTTGTAACCTCTTTCCAGATTCCCTGGTTTACAACATGAGTCCATGTACCTGGTTTCAAAATTGTGTATTCCCTTTTCTTGAAAGTATTCTTTTTGTATGTGACTTTATGTGGAATCATATGTATCCACTGTTCAAATGGGAGCTCCACATTGAAAGTCTTGCAGTCTTTGTTTTGAAAAGGAGAGCTGCTTTGTTCAAAATCATTATCATTGTCACTACTGTCTGTGTCAGTCAGTCTCTCTTCATCACTGTAATCCAGAGCAGCCCATACATTGTGTCTGTTTAATTTAACAAAAGTGTAAAGAGCTTTTGGTGTCATCTTTTCACCAAGTTGTTTGCATAGATTTTGCCATATGTCATCACTTGGAGTTGAAACTTTTCCATTTTTTATGACTGCTTCTTTAGAAGCACGAAGGACTTCAAATACTGCAATTTTGTCCACCACTGATTTCTTTGGCATCTGTCAAGCAAAAATTAAAAATGTGATATATTACTGCTATAATTTGATTATAACTTTAATTCTACATCTTTAAGTGGACATAAAATTACTTACTTTTATACACTGTTTTGACATAGTGAATTGAAGTGTTGATGATTGCTGTTGGTCATGGAATCTAGCTTAAAAATGCAAATAAGATAGCTAGCACATGTTTTCTTCAACTCTTGTTTTTTTTCTCTCAGAAGAAGAATGTGTATGATAGCACCCCCTGGTGATCACAAACCAAACACAGGTCGCTATGTTTGGTTTTTTTGGCAGAGTTGTACCAGTTTATCCTTAACAAGATCTAGTTCAAAATTCATTTGATCGGTATAAAAATGAATGTAGTCAATGTTCATAGCTCATCATCAAAATACTTGTAGATAAATCCGTGCACTGTTGAGATAAATCTGTGTCTGTGTCAATCCCACACATGTTTAATAGCCCACTCATTTAATAGCCTTTTGTGACCATGGCTACAGAAGTTTGACTCTTGCAAAAAATATAAATCGGCCCTTTCAGGTAACATTGACAGTTACCTAAGATTTACAGTTCTTCAGGCTGTTTGGAGCCTTTGAGTTCAGATTTGCTGAATCACTGAAGTGCACTCCTGTCCTGTGTATGTTAATTTTATACAACTTGCTCATGACAGCCCACATACAAATGACAGCACTTTTGTTAATATTACCATTTGACTTAAAAGCTACAGTTCACATATTATTAGGTTAATGTTTTAACAACCATTAGCATTTTAGCATAAACCCTGCTGGTAGCACACTAGATGGAGTAAGGTAATGTTAAGAAACATGGTAGTCAGTGATCCACAACCAGCTTATTGGCTCAAAACACCTTATCTAATTATAAACTGATACGCACCTACTGGCATGCCCCTTTAAATTTCTTCATAAATGTTATTTAATGTTATTATTACGGCAGCACGGTGGTTAGCACTGTTGCTGCACAGCAAGAAGGTCCTGAGTTCAATTCCACCATCACGCCAGGGTCTTTCTGTGTGGAGTTTGCAGGTTCTCCCCGTGTTTGCGTGGGTTCTCTCCAAAGACATGCAGCTTGTGGTGATAGGTTAATTGGTTAATCCGAATTGCCCATAGGTGTGAATGTGAGTGCGAATGGTTGTCTGTCCCTGTGTGTTGGCCCTGTGACAGACTGGCAACCTGTCCAGGATGTACCCCGCCTCTTTATCTTTAAAATAATAGCGCCACAAACAAAATTTTTTGCAGCACAAACCAGCACAAACATAGCACAAACCTGTGACATCAACTTTTGTTTGATTTGGGTGATGTGGGGGGCTGGTTGACCTTTTGACGTTTGCATTTTCATTAATATCTTTAAAACAGAGGCAGCACAAACGACAATTTTAGCAGCACAAACCAGCACAAACGTAGCACAAACTTTTGACGCCAGTTTTTTTTTTGATTCCATTAATGTGGGGGGCTGGTTGACCTCTGATGACCGCTAGAAATTTTTCTTGAATATCTTTAAAATGAAAACGGCAAAAAATAAACTTTTGCAGCATGCACAAACGTAGCACAAACGTTTGATACCACTTTTGTTGGATTTGAAGAAGGTGGGGGGGCCAACTTCACTCACATGCCGATCATGCAATAACCCAGCCCTCTGTGGTAGATCTCACTGACAATGAACATAATCGGGCCGCTGATGATCTGTTGGTGGAAAACATAAATTAAGAACCATCAAACCACTTTGTAAATAATGATGGAGCTTCCATAAGTGGATATTTGGAACTGAATGACACATTACCATGGGATGGTCTGCCAAATGTAGGTGAAAGTGAAGATTCTGTTGCAGTTGTTATTATTAGTGGGGATAACAGGGTGGATATTAGTGTGGTTGAACTAAACCCTGAAACACTGTTTACAGAAAAAGAGTCTGATCCACCTCATCACACATTGTCTCTCTCACCGGGGCTGACAGGAGAGGCCAATATTCCTGACCAAGCACCCCCTGAACCACGATCTTGTCCCGTAATACTGACTGTTAGAAGAGGTCATTGTCTTACTGATTTGATCAGTGCCATTCATCCGGCATGACTTTCAGTGTGAAGAATGGCAGGCTATAGCTAGAATGTTTGTTGTAGGGTGGAAACAAGCTGGTTACTTCCCAGTGAAGCTTGCAATACCCTTTCTGGAGGAGATACAGCTCGACAACCAGTAGTTTAAAAGATTCCTTTCTTTTGTATGTCTCACAAGAAGAGCGATCTGTTCTCCTGAAGGCTTTGGATGACTTCAATTCAGTGGATACAGATGAATTGCTGGAAGTACTTGATGCACATGAGTGCAAGCAGGTCCCTACCAAGGACACACTGCTCCCGTTGTTGCTGGGAGTTGGAACCCTATTAGTTAGGTTGCTTAATATTTCTGCTAAGTACTCTTTAAAATACCAGAATAGGGAGGATGGTGTAGGTTTAAGTTTATTAGATTGATCAGTATTGCTGAACTATGAAATATTTTTTTTTGCATACAGGTATAACAGAATAGCTTTAGTGTAGTTGTTGTTTTAAACTTGAGTATGAACTTATACAAAATGCAGCAAGATATTTAAAAAAAACAGTTTTGTTGATTAAAAAACACTATATCGGATTCATATCGGTATCGGCAGATATCCAAATTTATGATATCGGTATCGGACATAAAAAAGTGGTATCGTGCCATCTCTAGTTGAGACCCTCCGCAAGGTTCTCCAGGCACTCCAAGAACATGGAGTAAAATTGAGGCCGGAGAAATGTGACCTCTTCAAACAAGAAGTCCGATATGTGGGTCGGCTTGTGTCTGCTGAAGGAGTCAAAATAGACCCGGCAGACCTGGAGGCTGTCAAAACCCTGACATCTAAGACACCTCAAACAGTTGGTGATGTGAGGAAGCTGGCAGGCTTTCTAAGCTACTACCGCTCGTATATCCAGGATTTTTCCCGAATAGCTAAACCAATCTATGAACTCCTTCAGACCAAGCCAGGCAAAACTCAGTGTCCGAAATCTGTGAGAAACAGCAAACACCCACAGCTGTCCTCTCGAGAGCACGTTGAGTGGACCCTGAAACACCAGAGAGCGTTAGAACAGTTGGCGACCCTCCTCACCAACCCCCCTGTTCTGACATATCCCGATTTTAGCCTGCCTTTCACATTGCATACAGATGCATCTGACCAGGGCTTAGGAGCTGTCCTGTATCAGCGTCAACATGGGAAATTGAGAGTAATTGGCTATGGATCTAGGACTCTGACACAAGCAGAACGCAACTACCACCTGCATAGTGGAAAATTAGAGTTCCTTGCGTTGAAATGGGCTGTATGTGAAAAATTCCGTGACTACCTGTACTATGCCCCACACTTCACAGTTTATACAGATAACAACCCCCTAACCTATGTAATGAGTACCGCAAAGTTAAACGCAGTGGGACATAGGTGGGTTGGAGAGCTCTCGGATTTCCGGTTCGACATCAGATACAGGCCAGGAAAGTCAAATGTAGACGCAGACACTCTTTCGCGTCTCCCCTTGGATATAGAGAAATATGAAACTGCTTGCACAGAGGGATTTCCAGATGAGGCAGTGCAGGCAGTCTGGGATGGAAGCCAGGTGGCCAGACAGAAAGATGTTGCTTGGGTAGCTGTTACAGGAAAAATGATTGTTTCTTTACCTTCTTTTAAATGTACAAAGCATTGTTTGGATGCCCTTCGTCTATGGTTAGATTAGTTTAGAATTATCCTTTTAGACTTTCTCAGCAAAGACATACTGTTTTGGGACATATTGTTTTAGATTGTTTTATCTCTCACAGCTTTCTCCCAGCTCTCTGCTGACGAGACTAGCGCCACATATGGAGTTGTTTATTTTATCTGTTTTGTATTTTCTTATCCTGTTCTCACTGTCTTTCCTATAAAAAGTGCCAAGCCTCTGTACACGGTGTGAGTTGTTCTGAACAGCTTACCCGTGTGCACGTTAAAGCATAAAAAGTGATCTTGTCTCATTGTGTCTTTATTTCTCCTGGGTCTTTTACAGAGTTTTCCCCCAACAGTAGCCATGCTCAATATCTCTTCTCTGGACCCCCATCAGCAGCCTCATATCAACTCGCTGAGCATCAGCCATGATGATCTGGTTAAAGCTCAAAGAGAGGATCCAGCCATTGGCCAAATCCTCAAGCTGAAACTAGATGGAGCAAAACTGACAGATGAAATACGCAAGATGGTAAGAGGAACTGCCCATAAACTCCTCCATGAGTGGGGTAAGTTACATCTTGAAAATGACCTCTTGTATAGATGTACCAGTGACAGAAGACAATTAGTGCTTCCTGCCAAGTACAGGACTTTAGCATTAAGACATTTACATGACACGATGGGTCATGTTGGGACAGACCGAGTGCTACATCTCGCAAGGGACAGATTCTATTGGCCCTTTATGGCTAAGGACATTGAAGCCTATGTGACCCAGAAGTGTCCCTGTATCATGTCCAAGAAACCAGTAACACACGTCAGGGCTCCCATGGGTAGTATAAGATCGGACTACCCTTTAGAACTGGTGTGTATTGACTTTTTGCATTTGGAAGCCAGCCGTGGAGGGTATGAGTATATTCTCGTGGTAATTGACCATTTCACTAGATTTGCTCAAGCATACCCCACAAGGAACAAGAGTGGGAAAACAGCTGCTGAACGGATTTTCCAGGATTTCATACCCAGATTTGGATACCCATCCAAACTACATCACGACCAGGGTCGTGAATTTGAGAATGAACTGTTCAGGACACTACAGAAATTATCTGGTGTCGGACATTCCAGAACATCACCTTACCATCCTCAAAGTAACCCTTCAGAACGTCTCAACAGGACAATACTCCAAATGTTGAGAACATTAACAGAAAAGGAAAAAGTACAGTGGAAAGACCACCTCCCACATCTTGTACATGCGTACAACTGTACTCGACATGAGTCCACCGGCTACTCACCATTCTATCTCCTCTATGGACGACACCCGCATCTACCAGTCGATCTGCTGTTTGGATTGAAGGGGGAAAATGAAACATACTCACCTACAGGATATGCCAAGAAATGGGCCGAACGAATGTCGGAAGCTTATCGGATTGCTAGTGAAAATAGCAAGAAGTCTAGTGCAAGAGGCAAAATAACATATGATAAAAAGGCAAAAGGAGTCATGCTTCAGCCAGGAGACAGAGTTCTGGTCAGAAACCTCAGTGAGCAGGGAGGACCTGGCAAGTTGAGATCATATTGGGAGAGGACTATTTATATAGTAAAAGAGCAGCTAGCAGATAGCCCAGTTTACGTAGTCCATCCTGAAGCTGGAGACCCAAAAAGAACCCGAACATTGCATCGCAATCTACTGTTACTTGTAAATGACTTACCTGTTCAAGTCACTCCCCCCCTGGCAAAGCCTGCAATTGGAAAGACAACACGCAACAGACGAAGGATGGAAAGATCGGCAGATGCACAAAGACAAACAGACATGTGGGATATCTCTGACAGCGGTTCTGAGAGTGATTGCTCGGGGTACTGGCTAAGAGCACCTGTTGAAAGGACTGTGAGAAAGAACCTGGACCATGAGCAACACCCTGCATCTCAGTCATACCAGACCAAAGAACCTATTAGAGTGACAACAAACACAAAAAATGGACATTCACCTGTGCAGACGATGGAAGACATACTGACTATGCCTGAGCATTCACCATCCGTCAGCATTGAACAATTCGAAGAGGAAACTGGGAGAGAATGCTCACACCTGCCATGTTCTCTGAGAGAGGAGATGGAAGAAATGGAAGTGGGTAGTGACAACCTATCTGAATCCAGAGGGTCTGGTGAGGAGTGTGAAACTCATTTGCAGTCTAACGTACAGGTTCAACCACCGGGACATACTTGTACGGACATTAGAAGAGCTACCCGTCACAGGAAGCCACGACAGTTTCTGACTTATGAATCACTGGGTAAACCCTCAGTGCAGTCACATGCGGCAGTTAATCTAGTTGGGGAACGCACAGCACCACAGTTACCTGCCACAACCATACCATCATACACTGTATTTCCATACCCACCATTGGCAATTGTGCCGCCCGTGTGTATGTCACAGTCACCAATGTACTGCACCCCAATACCATACTCACCATACCAGTATCACGCATCACTGAACCCATCTGCATACACACCACCCCCACTGCTTGTTTCATAACTAGTTCTTGGACTGATTAGAGTTAATAAGAATTTGAGAAGCAAAAGTTAAAAATGTCATGATTTTGTGAATGTTGGGAGCCATTTTGTTTTTGTCAGGGAGTGTGTGATACCCACTAATGTGTGATCACATTTATGTGAATTAATTTAAGTAATTTCACTTTCAATGTAAGTGATATTTCCATTTGGAAATGCCCTAAATAACTACAGTAATTGTAACAGGAAACTTGGTAACTACCCTGGGATGTTTGTAGCGGACACTTCATTTTTATACCAATAGGTGGCAGTGTGAGACCATGGTTTGGCCTGTTGTTAGCAGCCTGAAGCGCATGTTCCGCGCTGTTTTCTCATAATGGCGGAGTATTCAGGAAACGGCAAGCCACGTCTCTCTGTCTGATCATTTCTTTCCTGTTTACAGGACACATATATAGCTGTCTACAGGTGCTGCCACCCGGTACCTGTAACACTGGCGTCTGAGTCGGACTGGAGCTCTCTGCCCTTTACCAATCCAGCCACGGGCCCATCCATCTGGCCCATCAAGACTCACTCTCATTTCATCAGTCCATAAAACCTTAGAAAAATCAGTCTTGAGATATTTCTTGGCCCAGTCTTGACGTTTCAGCTTGTGTGTCTTGTTCAGTGGTGGTCGTCTTTCAGCCTTTCTTACCTTGGCCATGTCTCTGAGTATTGCACACCTTGCGCTTTTGGGCACTCCAGTGATGTTGCAGCTCTGAAATATGGCCAAACTGGTGGCAAGTGGCATCTTGGCAGCTGCACGCTTGACTTTTCTCAGTTCATGGGCAGTTATGTTGCGCCTTGGTTTTTCCACACGCTTCTTGCGACCCTGTTGACTATTTTGAATGAAACGCTTGATTGTTCGATGATCACGCTTCAGAAGCTTTGCAATTTTGAGACTGCTGCATCCCTCTGCAAGATATCTCACTATTTTTGACTTTTCTGAGCCTGTCAAGTCCTTCTTTTGACCCATTTTGCCAAAGGAAAGGACGTTGCCTAATAATTATGCACAGCTGATATAGGGTGTTGATGTCATTAGACCACACCCCTTCTCATTACAGAGATGCACATCACCTAATATGCTTAATTGGTAGTAGGCTTTCGAGCCTATACAGCTTGGAGTAAGACAACATGCATGAAGAGGATGATGTGGACAAAATACTCATTTGCCTAATAATTCTGCACTCCCTGTATTGGCTTTCTTGTTGTCAACTCTTTCCTGAGGTCCTATAGGGCTTTTAACAGGTTTCAGACAAAACACTACATAGAATGCATATTAAATGCATACAAATGCAAGAAAAATGAGCACTATTTATAGAAGGAAATTCATTTGAAACAGCATGTAACAAATTCGTTTATGAGCCCTCAACTACAACAAGATAATGAATGCAAGATTATTATTTCACCTATATATGACAATCACTATTCAAAATAAGAAATTTTACCAGTGTCACCAGACATTGAAGGTGCTGGGTTCAACACTGTTTCTGTGGTTTCTCTGGGTTTATTGCACACCTTTGGGGCTAGGTACACAAAGAAAAGAATATACACACACAGATAGGAACAAATCCAAGGGGTCAAAATGTGGTCATAAATATTTTGTACTTGTAAATCAGTTTTGTATGTGTAAAAAGAATTTGTGTGTGTGTAAAAAAGATTTGTATTTGTGTGGTAGCGTTCTGGTCATAAGACAATGCATATACTTACCTACAACAGCTTGACCCAGTGCTGACAATGAGATATTGATCTTTCCAAGTCGACCATGTCGTAGCTGCCTCTCCAGAAGTTTCTTGTTGGTGACAGTGTTATAATGATGAGTTATATTTCTCATCAAAAACACATGTGTGGATGGACTCATATTACTTAAAAAGTAATTGCTTTTCCTCATGTTTGCAAAGAACTGTTCAACAACTTGACTGTTCAGCCAGCCTTTCAGCTCTGGGACAAGTTGAATTCTGCGGCATTGTCCTCAAAGGAAGAACTCTCCTGAGTCATCTGTGATGGGGTGCCTGATGATAGTGGTACAGTTGATTTGAAGATGTCTCTCTGTGTCTGGAAGAGATGCCATTTAGCTATGTTTTTATGAGGACATGATATTCGAGGCTTTGCACAAGCACAATGCCAGGTGTTCCTCAGAGCATTATAAGTCACAAATATTCTGCCAAGACGGCAGAAACTGTGTATTTCCGGCTCAAATACAGACAAACAGATCTGTGTTGAGGATCCACCAAAATCCACCCTCACACAAAGTGGAGCATATGCCATCTGGGCAGCTTTCTGTCTCTTTATGCATGTAGCAGCTTTGGCCTCTCCAAAAAATTTAAGGTCCACCATTTCCATCACGATGTGCTCTTGAAGAAAAACCTCCTTTACAGTTTCTCGGCAGTAATCTAGTGAGCGAAGGTGCTCACATAAACTGAAGCCTAGTCCGCTCCGCTGGGCCAGCAACTGGTATTGCTGACATTCCTCCAGCTCACATCTGATATTGTGAGACATCCCCCATGTTTTCCTCTGAACGTGAACTGGCACAGAGAACCCATGGCCAGTTCTCTGCACAGCAAATAACCCTGTAGTTTCATCTACACAAACACACTGCTCCGGCTCACTGAGCTGCAGCGGCGCTGGCTCCTCAGCTGGTGGCTCGCTGAGCTGCTCCGGCTCGCTGAGCTGCGCAGCTGGCGGCGCGGGCTTCTCCCGCTCTCCGAGCTCCTGCCCGCTGAGCTCCAGCTCCGGCTCCTGCTCGCTGAGGTGCTCCTGCTCCTCTTGCTGCCTCGCGGGCTCCTCCGGCTCGCCGAGCTCCTGCTCACGCAGGGCAGGTCCAGGTGGCGACATAGCAGCCGGTGAAGAAGATGGCAGAAGGGTGACTGCAGGCGGATGAGGTGACAGTGGCGCTACAGCTACAGATGGTGAAGCAGCAAGTGATGTGGAGAAAAACCCAAGTGAAATAAATAAATAATTAATTAAATGTGTCAATAATTAATTAATTACATGTGTCGTAAATATTTATGTAATTAATTATTTCTGATTTTAATTAATTATTGCCACATTTAATTAATTATTTAATGGTGTATTTAATTAATTCATTATGGCAGTCCTGGCGTTCCATAGGATCTTTGTTCCCTACAAGTGAGGAAACACTACACAATGTGTTACTCTTCTATCACTCCCAGTTTCAACATTTTGCCCATTTTCTTCTGAACAATTTGCCTGTTGTGCTCGAGTCAGGCTATGAGTGCATTATCACCCCAGGCTGTGTTTCAAAATAGCGCTCTTTGAGCAAAGTAAGTTTCTGGGGTGGCTGTAGCTCAGGTGGCAGAGCAGGTCAGCCACTAATCAGAAGGTCGGTGGTTCGATCCCAGGCTGCCTCCTGGCTGCATGCCAAATATACTTGGGCAAGATACTAACCCCATGTTTGCCTACTGGTGGTGGTCAGAGGGCCCGGTGGCGCCTGTGGCCGGCAGCCTCGCCTCTGTCAGTGCCCCCCAGGGCAGCTGTGGCTGCAATGTAGCTTGCCATTGCCAGTGTGTGAATGACTGAATGTAGTGTAAAGTACTTTGGGGTCCTTAAGGACTAGAAAAGCGCTATACAAATGCAGGCCATTTACCATTTAAAGTCGGGCAGGTGGGAGAACAAATCTGCAAACCGCTGCAAAATTGAGGTCACTTTTTCTTTTGTTAGATTAACAAGTTCAATGCGGCTCCCTATGTGGATGAGAGCAAGTGGTTCAGAAAATGTGGTAGATTGTGGTGCTTGGTCTTTCCCCCAGTGGTAGGACATCTATGTACATTCTGATTAAGTTATGAAGTTTATGTGAACTTATTAGCCTTGTGATTTTACAACTGAAATTTGTGTAGATATAGGACCAAATGGCATCAAATGGTTTGACTGTATAGTACAACATACCCCAAAACTTCAACATTTACATACTGAAAATATGTCTTAAGCTTGGACTTTTACTTCTTCAAGAAGCATGTCTCCTTTCTTAATTTGACTGATCTCACATATGGTGGAAATATATAATGTCAAGTCTGAGAGCACTTGTGATTCCAGAAAATAAACGTGACAGTAACTCATTGGACACAGTATTAGATGATCACTTTTTATTAACAACTCTTTTATGTAATAAAAAAGTGGGATCTTCAAAAACAAATACAATGCAAAAGCCCTCAAATAAGGCATTTCTTGGGCTTACTGGGAGCAATGGAATAAATTGCACCTTATTTTCAGAGTCCTTTTTCCCCCTTCACTCTTCATCTTCTCCAGAGGCTCCTGCTGTACTTTTTCTTTTCTCTCTCTTACTTTGGCTTCACTCTTCATCTTCTCCAGAGGTTCCTGCTGCACTTTTTCTTTTCTCTTTCCTACTTTGGCTTCACTCCTCATCTTCTCCAGAGGCTCCTGCTGCACTTTTTCTTTTCTCTCTCTTACTTTGGCTTCACTCCTCATCTTCTCCAGAGGCTCCTGCTGCACTTTTTCTTTTCTCTCTCTTACTTTGGCTTCACTCTTCATCTTCTTCAGAGGCTCCTGCTGTACTTTTTCTTTTCTCTCTCTTACTTTGGCTTCACTCTTCATCTTCTTAAGAGGCTCCTGCTGTACTTTTTCTTTTCTCTCTCCTACTTTGTCTTCACTCTTCATCTTCTCCAGAGACTCTTCTTGTATCTCTTTCTCCTCCAGTTGTTCTTTATTTTAAGAAAATAATCATTTACTTACTCATTAACTTAACATTGTTCATATTGTGCAATATAATGTTAATATTTACCTGAGGTTATTATTGCTGCAGATGACATTCCACTTTGGTCTTTCTTGTTGTTATCTAAGACCAAATGAGAAATAAATAAATACCACTTCACCTTAAAGTTCTTTGAACTTGTGTATTTTTACTACAGCTGCTGGTTTCCAGTTACCAGATCTGGGTATGGTGTCTTCAAAGAGAGTTGATTGATGAAAAGTGAGCCTCTTCAAGCATCTGGTTTGGTGAATCACCCTTTTTTCTGAACTCTTATTCACAGTCATTGCTTTGTCTTGGCTTACATAGGCCTGCTGCATCTGAAAAATGATGATTGACAAAGAAAAACAAGGTTACTTTAGCTCATCTAGATGTAATGTTCAGATTTGTTATGTAACAACTGGAATTTGGTGCTGTAATCGTAATGAGCTCATCGCCGTTTCTCTGTCCTGTACATATAACACACAGAAATGCAAGAAGACTATGGTGTGAAGACGTGTCTCCCGGGGCTCCGCAAAGCAATGACAAAAATATTGGTTTAAGACGCATCCGCATTTACTATATCAGCCCTGTAGGCTCTAAATAACCGTTCTTGCCGCCGAGCATCCGCTCGTTTATTTATTTTTTTTATTTTTTCACTCTCTGAGGTCGGGAAACCTACTTTTGACAACTTCTGGGAAAGGCCGTAGGAGCTTCTTTCCTGGTTGGCTGTGGTGACCGTAGCAGTTGCGTCCGGGCAATCAAGTTCTCCCACTAAAAGCCTCACCATTTGCTCTTCATTTTTCTTTTTGTACAATGGCAGATAAGAGGGAGCACCGTCGAAAACGGGGTCAAGCCGGCGCGGGTGGTTCTCAGAGCCCGGAGCTGGGCCGCGAATCCCAACGTGACGCGGCTATCACAGAGAGCAGCTACGAGCAGGGTGCGGGCGCACCGCTCGGTGAAGCCACATTTACCAGAGCATTGGAGGCTCTGAAACGGGACATCTGCGACAAGCTTGAATGCAAGATTGACACGGTTACCCATACACTGCGGTCAGAAATATCATCTGTGAAGGCTGAGTTTAAAGCTGCTATAACCACCCTACAGGCCACCGTTAATGCTCAAGGGACTACCATTAAAGATTTGGAGCTTTCAGCTACAACCTGCAGTGACGACCTGACTTCTCTTCAATCTGCTGTAAAGGTCCTAACGGAGGAGGTCAGACAACTCCAAGCTAAATGTGAGGATCTAGAAGGAAGATCAAGGCGTAACAATATTCGCCTTGTTGGCATCCCCGAGGGTTTGGAGTCTTCCAACCCTAGGGAGTTTATTTCCCATCTCCTGCAAGATCTTCTGAAACTGAATGAAGCACCCTTGTTAGATCGGGTTCACAGGTCCCTTGGGTCAAAGCCCAGAGAGGGAACGCCTCCTCGCCCACTTCTCATTAGAGTCCATTACTTCCATGTCAAGGAACAGCTGCTACGTCTTGCAGGGGCAAATTCTCCTCTACTTTACCAGGGCAGAAGGATTTCCATTTTTCCAGACTTTACACCTGCAGTGGCTAAAAAGCGTTCACAGTTTACTGGTGTCAAGCGCCTTCTGCATTCCTGTCCTGGGATCAAGTTCTGCCTGTTCTACCCTGCGGAACTGAGGGTGACACTTCCAGATGGAGTTATACGTAAGTTTACTGATCCTGCGTCTGCCACGGACTTTGCCAATAAGATCCTGGGGGGCCCAGCCTCTCAGGGTACATAAGTGTCTTAGTCCATGGGCTGATATGTCCATCTTGCTTAATTTCTTTGAAATAATTTTTTTTTTTTTTTTTTTTTTTTTTAGGATGTGTCTCGTTCTAATATACTCTCATATAATCCTTGATTTGTCTTTGCCTTGTAATGCACGGAGCTTAAACTCAACTGGGACTTCGAATGGTTGGGAGGAAGTGCTCAGGGGTGTGTTTAGCGAGGGGTGCGCGCATCTTGTTAGGGAAGATGCTTCAGCATTTAGGGGGAAGTTTGGGTGTTTTTTGTTTTTATGTTGTACTGTTCTGTACACTGATTTTGTTTTTTGCGTGTTTTTCATTGGTCAGCTGTGGCTTTTCTCAACCTATGTTTTAATATGGCACCGCAATTAAATATTAATAATCAACAAGCAGGTTACTCATTTAAGTTCTGTAGCTGGAATTGTAAAGGCCTGAACCAACCTATTAAAAGGAGCAAGGTCCTTCATCATTTGCAATTTTTGGGCGCCCAGGTTGTGTTCTTACAAGAAACACACCTAAAAATTTCAGATCATTTTAGACTTCGCAAGGGGTGGGTGGGTCAACTCTATCACTCTACATTTAATTCCAAAGTTCGTGGTGCTGCTATTTTAATACACAAATCAGTGCCATTTGTTTCTTCTAAGGTTATAGTGGACCAGAATGGTAGATTCATTATTGTGAGTGGTAGTATTTGGAACACTAAATTTATTTTTGCCAATGTTTATGCTCCCAATTGGGACGATCCAAATTTTCTTAGTATTCTTTTCACTAAAATTTCTGATTTCTCTTCCCACTATTTGGTTCTTGGTGGCGATTTTAATTGCTGGCTCGGGCCGCTGGATCGATCCTCAAATAAGCCTGGTAGGCAATCCAACTCTTCCAAAATTATTAATACGTTCCTTAAAGAATTCTCTGTTATTGATGCCTGGCGTTTCCTCAACCCTACACGTAGAGAATACACCTTTTTCTCCCCTGTTCATCATACATACACTCGTATTGATTACTTCCTACTGGACAGTCGACTTACTTCACAGATTCGCTCTTGCTCTCATAGTGCTATTGTCATTTCAGATCATGCTCCGTTGACTCTAGATTTGGCAGTGGGCCAATGTTCTCCGCCAGCTCCATGGCGTTTGAATACACGCTCGCTGTCAGACGATAAGTTCACCACATTTCTGAATTCCAAGATAGACTTATTTATAGAGACAAATACTACACCCGGAATATCACCCTCTATTTTGTGGGAAACATTTAAGGCTTTTATCAGGGGACATATTATATCTTATGCTGGTTTTGAGGCAAACCAAAGGAAAGCAAAATTGTCCGAGCTCATAATACGCATATCGCAATTAGACGAGTTGTATGCCGTTTGCCCGGCACCAGAGGTCTATAATGATAGGCTGTCTTTGCAGACTGAGTTTGATCACCTGTCCTCTGCTCGGGCTGAAGAGATGTTGCTGAAATGTCAGTACTCCCAGTATGAATATGGGGATAAGGCCAGTAAACTGCTCTCTCATCAGCTCCGTAGTGCAGCAGCTGCACACTCCATTCCTCGGATTCAGACATTAAGTGGTGTCTCTATGGATCCTAGAATAATTAATGACCAATTTCGAGACTTTTATTCATCTCTCTATGCGTCTGAGTGTGCATTTAGTACGGAGGCTTTGGACTCATTTTTCAATCATCTTAAGCTCCCATCAATCGATCAGACACACAGCCTCCAGCTGGAGGGACCAGTAACTGTAGAAGAGATCATGCAAGCTATCAGCAAACTGCAGTGTTCTAAGTGTCCCGGACAGGACGGGTTTCCGGTTGAGTTCTATCGTAAATTCATGCCTAAACTGGCTCCGCTCATGATAAATATGTATAAGCACTCACTGGAAGTTGGATCCCTCCCACCCTCTCTACTGCAGGCATCTATATCCCTGATCCTAAAAAAGGATAAGGATCCACTACAATGTGGCTCATACCGTCCCATTTCTTTGTTAAATGTGGATTATAAAATCCTTGCTAAACTTCTAGCGAGGCGTGTAGAAGCAGTCTTACCATCTCTAATCAATCTGGACCAAACAGGCTTTATTAAAGGGAGATACGCCTTCTCTAACCTTAGACGTTTGTTTAATGTCCTTTACAATCCCTCAGACTCCAACAGCCCTGAGTTTGGGATCAGTTTAGATGCTGAGAAGGCTTTTGACAGGGTAGAGTGGGGATACCTCTTTTATGTTTTAGATAAATTCGGCTTTGGTAAAATATTCATCTCCTGGTTGAAACTTCTTTATACTTCCCCGCTTGCCGCTGTCAAAACAAATGGCACATGCTCTGACTTCTTTCCCCTGTTTAGGGGGACTAGGCAGGGCTGTCCTATGTCGCCATTGCTATTTGCAATCGTAATTGAGCCCCTAGCCATATCGCTAAGATCAAACCCAGGTATCACCGGGGTTTTTAGAAATGGTATAGAACAAAGAGTCTCCTTATATGCAGATGACTTGCTTCTTTATATCTCAGAGCCAGCATCCTCATTCCCTTTGGTACTTTCAATACTTGAACAGTTTAGCCTTATTTCTGGCTATAAACTGAATCTTGCTAATAGCGAACTGTTTCCCCTGAATGCTGCTGCACAGAAATATCAGTGCACAGCACTGCCTTTTCGAGTTGTATCAGACAACTTCACATATTTAGGGGTTAAAATTACAAGTCATTTTCATGCTCTTTTCAAGCTTAATTTCGACCCACTTGTGGAGAAAGTTAGGCAGGATTTGGACAGATGGTCTCTACTCCATCTGTCTGTAGCAGGGCGCATAAATACAATTAAAATGAATATCCTCCCCAGATTTTCTTTTCTTTTTCAGTGTGTCCCTGTATTTATTCCAATTTCCTTTTTTGTTAAATTAGACAAGATTCTATCTGGGTTCATCTGGAACAAAAAAAACCCCAGAATACGCAAGACATATCTTCAAAGACCGAAAAAGATGGGGGGGATGGCTTTACCAAACTTTATGTTCTATTATTGGGCATGTAATATTCGTATTCTCAGGTATTGGCTACAGGGGGAGGACACGAATAATGCCCCGGCCTGGCTCAGTTTGGAGACTTCTTCCTGTGTCTCAGCCTCTTTACCAGCCCTGATTTATGCCCAAAAGCAGCCTCCGAGTGCAGGTTCTTATAATAACTCTATTGTCAAAGTTACCTTGAAAATATGGTATCAATTTCGTCGTTACTTTAAGTTGACCTTTTTTCCCCTTCAATCACCCATTGTGAAAAATCCCTCTTTTCAGCCTTCGTTAGCTGATGGTGCTTTTTATTTGTGGGCCTCTTTGGGTATTAGGTCTTTTTCTGATCTGTACATTCAGAATACATTTGCCTCCTTTGAACAGCTCTCATTGAAATTTGGCCTTCCAAAAAGTCACTTTTTTCGCTATTTACAAATCCGGAGTTTTGTTAAGGAGAAATCCTCTCAGTTTCCATCTAGACCTTCTTATCATGACTTTGATAACCTTCTATCGCCTCCCCCTTCATTACAGGGCCTGATCTCCTGTTTGTATGGGAGAATATGCTCCTTTGGCAATTCTTCAATCTCGGCTATTAAATTGGCATGGGAGCAGGATCTGGGGTGTGTGATTCAGGATGACTCTTGGGATAAAATTCTTTACCGGGTCCATGGCTCCTCATTCTGTGCCAAACACGGGCTGATTCAATGTAAGATTCTGCACCGTATACATTGGACTAAGGCCAGACTAGCTCAAATATACCCCAATCTTAGCCCTGATTGCGACCGTTGTCATCAAACACCTGCCTCTTTAATGCATATGTTTTGGTCATGTTCATCCCTCAAACAATACTGGATTAATATTTTCTTGATTTTATCTAAGATCACCCAGCTAACCCTCCAACCTGTGCCCTTAACTGCTTTGTTTGGGGTTCTTCCTGATTCAGTTGCCTTGCCGACGCCTCAAGCGGATCTGGTAGCATTTTTCACCTTATTGGCAAGACGCAGAATATTGTTATGTTGGAAGTCCCCTTCCGTCCCATCCTGGGAAATCTGGATCAGAGACGTTTTGCACTTTAGCAAACTCGAAAAGATTAAATTCACCCTACGCGGGTCTACGGCCAAATTTTTTAAGACCTGGCAACCCTTTTTTGACCATGTTCAGACTTTGCGGTCTCGCAATGCTCCCAATTAGCCAGCTCAGACTCTATCATATTTTATTTTTTTCTTATCTTATGTTTAAGTAAGAGGCCTAAGTTTAAGTATATGGATTCTATTGTGCCTGCGCCCTAGTATTTATTTAACTACTTTATACATATTTTGTTTTCTCTAACAGAATTGACTTATCCCTATCACTAAGCTGACCACTTATCATCTGTGGTTTTTTTTTTTTTTTTTTTTTTTTTTTTTGTGTGTTTTGGTTTTTATGTGTCTGTGTGGGGGTGTGGGTTCTGGATACTCTCCACATCTCCTTTGTACACTCAGGAACTGTTGTCTTGTACCCTTGGGTTTGTTACTAGTATTATTAGATTGGACTTTTTCCTTTTTCTGTTTGTACACCCACTGGTACTGCTATAATCATGAGGTGGGAATGTATGTTTTATATTGCTTTATGTTCTTTAAAAAGAAAACGGCATATTGTTCAATTTATCTTTTGTAAAAGTCGATGCAAAAACTTTAATAAAAAAAAAAAAAAAGAAATGCAAGAACAAGAAAAAAATTATAAACCAGTTTCATGTTGGTATTGATTGTTTTAGAAACAAATCAAACTGCAAGGAATGAACTTTAGCCCCCTATTTGTGAGTAAAAGCATTTTGTAATAGTGCACCACTATAAGTGCCTGTGCTGATTTGTTAGCAAATAGTTTTTGGACCGTCCAAGTCCTCAGAACTCACTGCTGGTATTATACATACACGAGCACGATCATTAGATTTACTGCAGCTTTCTACTCCTCCTCATGACCTCACTAAAATGGACTGCAGCTAACTCACCTCTTCCTCAAACACATCTTTTCTGAATTGTCTTTGAATTTATCTGGTGGAGGTTTCCCATCATGTTCCATCCTCTTCGAATAAGCTGAGTTCTTCTTCTTCTTCTGGCTCCTCCCTTTAGGGGTCACTACAGTGGATCATCTGCCTCCATCTTATTCTATCCATAGCCGCCTCCTCGTTCATACCAACCCTATCTATATCCTCCATCACTATATCCTTGAACTCCCTCTAAGGGCTTGCTCTTTCCCTCCTGCCTGGCAACTCCATATGGAACAATATATTCACTATGCCTCTTCTACATATGTCCAAATCATGTCAGCTTTGCCTCTCTAACTTTGTCTCCAAACCGCTCAACATGAGCTGTCTCTCTGATGCACTCATTTCTAATCTTCTCCATTCTGGTCACTCCCAAACAAAATCTTAGCATCTTGAGCCCTGCCATCCCCTGCCTGGCCTTTTGCACTGCTTGTTGCTTTGGATGCTTGACTCCAGGTATTTAAACTCATGTACCTTCAATACCTTTACTCCTTGCATATTTCATATGAGCTGACCATCTGACGCAGAAGAATACAAAGACATATTTTGTTGAATGCACTGAAACAGAGGACAAATTTTACCTTTTCCATGGCCACTTTGTGAATCATTTGTCCCAAATGTTCTGCTTCATCCTTTGAATCATCTTTAGATTCATCTTGTGTGGGTCTGCTATCATGTGTCCCATCCTCTTCAGATGCTGCCACCATCTGTTTTCAGAGAAGACAACAATATGTTTGGTCATTTTTGATGGATTGATTGTGGAAGCACTGAAACTGAGGATGAATTTCACATCTCTTTGTGGCACAGGACACCCAGTTTTGTTTTTCATGGCTACCTTAGGAATCCTTTTACGTTCTTGTTCTTCCTCCTCTTCTGAATAGCCTTCAGATTCATCCTGTGTGGGTTTCCAGTCATCTGTCCCATCATCTTCAGATGAGCTCACAGACTGTTATTAGAACAGAAAAATATATATTTTACTCATTTTTCATGGATGTGTGGAAACAAAACACTTACATCTTTAACTGCAGGAGAAGAAACTCTGCTGGATTTTTCCTGCCCACCTTAGGAACCCATTCCCTCGCTTCATCCTCCTCCTCCTCTTCTGGATTGTCTTCTTGTGTGAGTTTCCCCACATCTGTCCTATCATTTTTGTAAAAGACCACCATCTGATTTTAGAAAAGTAAAAGTAAAAAGGTAAAAGATTAGTAATCAGTGAAAACACTAAAAACAAGCACAAGAACATACATTACATACTTTTCTCTTGCGCAACTGGTATGTCACTTTTTGTAGATGCTCCACCCCCTTTTTCAAATCCTGTTTAGTTTCTCTTATTGTGGCTCCGGCACTACAGGCAACCTCACCCTGACCTGGGCTCACCATCTGTTTATGGTACAAATTAAATATGTTTTGTTCATGATGGAGTAAATGATTATATATGAAAGAAGTGCAACCAATCAAAACTCTTACCAAGGGAATCAGGGCACACATACCTTGTTACTGCTACACTGGAAGAGCGTTCTGTCTAAAAGCTCCTCTGTTCCTGATGACTGCTGCTCTTCCTTGTCAGATCCTTCACTGTCCTCGTCCTGCACAGATCCTCTGTCCTCTCTCCTTTTCCTTTTATTTGCTGCATATGTTGCAATTGCATTGGTGGTCAGTGCTCGGCTCTGGAGTGTGTCCTCTGCAGGGTCCTCAGCTGTGCAAAGCAATATTACTAAATATGAATAAATGTAAGTGTATAGATAAATATATGACTTCACTTTAGCTTATTTAAATAACCTTGATAAAATCTTTTGGCTGTGATGGCATCATGGCACATAAATGTTGCCACTCTGTCGTAAGATTTACGTCCCAACTGTCGCTTGGCCTGAAAGAATAATGTTTTAAAAAGAAACCACATGAATAAAACCCATGACACTTTAACCTACTTCATTGTGTGTCAAAAAATAAAAATGAAAAGTTTTCTCACATACAGCGGGGAAAATAAGTATTTGACACATCAGCATTTTTATCAGTAAGGGGATTTCCAAGTGGACTATTGACACAACATTTCCACCAGATGTTGCCATCAAGCCAAATATTGAAGTCATACAATCAAATCAGAACATATAAGTATACAAGTTAAACCATAATAAATAAAGTGAAATGACACAGGGAATAAGTATTGAACACACTTTATTCAATACTTTGTAGAAAAGCCTTTGTTGGTGATTACAGCTTCTAGACGCCTCTTGTATGGATAGACCAGTCGTCTGCATTGCTCAGGAGTGATTCTGGCCCATTCTTCCACACAAACGGTCTTTAAATCTTGAAGGTTCCTTGGGCCTCTTTTATGAACTTTAATCTTCAGTTCTCTCCATAGATTTTCTATGGGATTTAGGTCAGGTGATTGACTGGGCCATTCAAGCAACTTGATTTTCTTTCTTTGAAACCACTTCATTGTTTCCTTGGCCTTGTGTTTGGGATCATTGTCTTGCTGAAATGTCCACCCTCTTTTCATTTTTAGCTTCCTGGTAGATGGCAGCAGATTTTTATCCAGAATGTCCCGGTACATCTCTCCATTCATCCTGCCTTCAATAATATGAAGTCTGCCAGTACCCCTTGCTGAAAAGCAGCCCCAAACCATGATGCTTCCACCCCCAAACTTGACTGTTGGTATGGTGTTCTTGGGGTGGTGAGCAGTGCCATTTCTTCTCCAAACATGGTGTGTAGAATGACTGCCAAAAAGTTCAATTTTGCTTTCATCTGACCATACTATAGTCGTCCAATAATCCACAGGCTTCTCCAAATGCTGTTGCGCAAATTTTAACCGAGCCTTGACATGCTTTTTGTTCAGCAATGGAGTCTTGCGTGGTGAGCGTGCATGGATGCCATGGCGGTTCAGTGCATTGCTTATAGTTTTCTTTGAAACAACAGTACCTGCTGATGCAAGGTCTTCCTGAAGTTCTGTCCGAGTGGTTCTTGGCTCTTGGAGAACCCTCCTGATTATTCTTTGGACTCCTCGGACAGGGATCTTGCGTGGAGCACCTGATCGTGGCAGGTTTATGGTGAACTGATGCACTTTCCATTTCCGGATAATGGCCCCCACAGTGCTCACAGGAACATTCAGCATTCTGGAAATGCACCTATAACCATTCCCATCAAAATGCTTTTCAACGATAAGATTACGAAGATCTTGAGAGAGTTCTTTGCTTTTACCCATCATGAAGTCTTTCCTGTGTGCCTTCTGGGTAATGAGGAGCCTTTATAGGCCATCAATTAGGACTAAAGCAGCTGATATCAATTAGTACTGATAGGGGACAGGATTTCTCTATCAATACTGACAGATTTCAGGTGATCTCCTGGCTTTCTATGTCATTTTGCCCCTTGTTATCTCCATGTATTCAATACTTATTCCCTGTGTCATTTCACTTTATTTATTGTGGTTTAACTTGTATACTTATATGTTCTGATTTGTTTGTATGACGTCAATATTTGGCTTGATGGCAACATCTGGTGGAAATGTTGTGTCAATAGTCCACTTGGAAATCCCCTTACTGATAAAAATGCTGATGTGTCAAATACTTATTTTCCCCGCTGTAAGTGCTACAGGAGGAACGTAGCATGTTGAAGGTGGGGGCAATCCCCAGATTCATCATCTCCCAGGCTGCCTTGAAAAATACCGGTAGTCTATGAAGAACACCTCCACTAGAACTGTGGAAAAAAGTCGGTGCCTCCGAACCGCCTTCAACATACTCTCTGATATGATTGTAACGCTGCAACCAGGTATACTCATTCTTGTACAGGGGGACAGCTGCTTGCCCATGATATCTTTGAGTTTTGTGCTGTTTAACCTAATACATGAAAAGACATGTTTATTCAGCTGAATAAAAAAATGTCTATGTATACTTAGATTTATATCGTTTTAGTACATACACGGATGATGCGGGCACCCTGCTTAGCTTTTTCTGCCATTTCAACCTCCTCAGTAGTCATGTTGATGATCACTCCCTTTCGGTGACCAGTTATGGCAATAATATATCCGCCCAACAGTCCAAAAAACAATTTCAATATTGTTCTGCTCTGGGGTTGCTTCTCGAGGTCATCTGTAAAAACACAAAGAGAACACTACATGTATTAATATGCTATGCTAACACATACACTGCATTTACATGTCCAGTCCCTTGTGCAGATTATAGAGGGATTTTACAAGCACCATGTCTCAAGGACCATGCAAGCACCACAAAGTATCAAACAAATTTTCCAGACCAACCATACAAAAAACCCAGTTTCCAATTACAAAACCCTGTAATGTGTCTTAAGATAGAAGATAGAAAGAGATAAAAGTCTCACGCCCCGTGCCGCCTCTACATATAGATAACAAATGCAAATGTGTTTGAGTAGTAGAAATGGCTGTTATAATGGCTGAGTGTGTGTGTGTGTGTGTGTGTGTGTGTGTGTGTGTGTGTGTGTGCGCGCGCGCGCGTCTGTGCGTCCAAAATATAACTCTAAATATTGAATGTAAATCTGTTCCAGATACCATAACTTGTAACTTGTTTTACTGAGGGTTAGTTATGCTCAGTTTCTGGCATGTTGAAAATAAATGAAACAAAGGAAAGAAAATGTGTAAGTTAACCAGTGTAATGAATCTGAGAATACAGGGAGTGCAGAATTATTAGGCAAGTTGTATTTTTGAGGAATAATTTTATTATTGAACAACAAACATGTTCTCAATGAACCCAAAAAATTCATTAATATCAAAGCTGAATGTTTTTGGAAGTAGTTTTTAGTTTGTTTTTAGTTTTAGCTATTTTAGGGGGATATCTGTGTGTGCAGGTGACTATTACTGTGCATAATTATTAGGCAACTTAACAAAAAACAAATATATACCCATTTCAATTATTTATTTTTACCAGTGACACCAATATAACATCTCCACATTCACAAATATACATTTCTGACATTCAAAAACAAAACAAAAACAAATCAGCGACCAACATAGCCACCTTTCTTTGCAAGGACACTCAAAAACCTGCCATCCATGGATTCTGTCAGTGTTTTGATCTGTTCACCATCAACATTGCGTGCAGCAGCAACCACAGCCTCCCAGACACTGTTCAGAGAGGTGTACTGTTTTCCCTCCTTGTAAATCTCACATTTGATGATGGACCACAGGTTCTCAATGGGGTTCAGATCAGGTGAACAAGGTGGCCATGTCATTAGTTTTTCTTCTTTTATACCCTTTCTTGCCAGCCACGCTGTGGAGTACTTGGACGCGTGTGATGGAGCATTGTCCTGCATGAAAATCATGTTTTTCTTGAAGGATGCAGACTTCTTCCTGTACCACTGCTTGAAGAAGGTGTCTTCCAGAAACTGGCAGTAGGACTGGGAGTTGAGCTTGACTCCATCCTCAACCCGAAAAGGCCCCTCAAGCTCATCTTTGATGATACCAGCCCAAACCAGTACTCCACCTCCACCTTGCTGGCGTCTGAGTCGGACTGGAGCTCTCTGCCCTTTACCAATCTAGCCACGGGCCCATCCATCTGGCCCATCAAGACTCACTTTCATTTCATCAGTCCATAAAACCTTAGAAAAACCAGTCTTGAGATATTTCTTGGCCCAGCCTTGACGTTTCAGCTTGTGTGTCTTGTTCAGTGGTGGTCGTCTTTCAGCCTTTCTTACCTTGGCCATGTCTCTGAGTACTGCACACCTTGCGCTTTTGGGCACTCCAGTGATGTTGCAGCTCTGAAATATGGCCAAACTGGTGGCAAGTGGCATCTTGGCAGCTGCACGCTTGACTTTTCTCAGTTCATGGGCAGTTATTTTGTGCCTTGGTTTTTCCACACGCTTCTTGCAACCCTGTTGACTATTTTGAATGAAACGCTTGATTGTTCGATGATCACGCTTCAGAAGCTTTGCAATTTTGAGACTGCTGCATCCCTCTGCAAGATATCTCACTATTCTTGACTTTTCTGAGCCTGTCAAGTCCTTCTTTTGATCCATTTTGCCAAAGGAAAGGACGTTGCCTAATAATTATGTACACCTGATATAGGGTGTTGATGTCATTAGACCACACCCCTTCTCATTACAGAGATGCACATCACCTAATATGCTTAATTGGTAGTAGGCTTTCGAGCCTATACAGCTTGGAGTAAGACAACATGCATGAAGAGGATGATGTAGACAAAATACTCATTTGCCTAATGATTCTGCACTCCCTGTAGAATAACAGTGATTCTAATAACAGGCCTCACAGAGTGTCTGACCTTGGTGTGTGTGTTTCTGTGTGTTGTGTATAATGTGACACAGTGGAGCTAATAATCTCAAAGAATATCTGACAAACAAAATGTATGTTTTCATTAAATCATAAAATAACTAGAGAAATAAATGGTAATTAACTGAGTTTTAAAGCATTCGAATTGGAAAGGGATTAAGTTACAATGGATGTTCTTGTGAAAATGTCCTAAAGACAAATCTAACTGAAGTAGAATCACATAAACTGAATGAAACATGAAGTGATTGAATATGAATTCTCTATGTTAAGAATAACAATGAAAATGTAATGAAGCATTCACAATTTTAAAAGCTACACATTGATAGATAAGGTGTGGGAAGATATGACGTCCAGTAGGAGAAGGGGGGGGGGGGGGGGTGAACAGGTGAGGTGAAGAAGAGATTTTGTGTTTTTCTTTTTTGTCTTCTGCAAGATGAGCAGCCCAAAAGATTGGATCGAAGAGGTTCACAGTTGAAAACCTGTCCAACCTGTGAATTCATTCCTTTTTGTCTGCTCATTGTTGCTGTGTTAGGCGGTTAATTTAGAAGGATTTTGATTTACATCCTTCCTCCAACCTCTCCTCACCAAAGAAAAGAACACACTTAGCATTAGCTTAGAGCATCTTAGTTAGATAAGTAGAGTTTAAGTAATCTGATTATTGTTTTGTGATTATTTTATTTTCCTTATTCTTATTTAATTAAATTTCCTGCAATTAAAGTTTAAATTGTGGACACCTTTTATGAAACAATAAAAGTAAAAGTCTTATTCTTTGTAAGTGCAAATACCTCTTACACTTTATTCTAGCCATAATAATGAAAATTATCTTTACAATCATCCCAGAAATAACAAGATCAAAATGTACAGGGCTCCATCTTAAGGCAGAGCTGCACATATTTCACTGCAATGGTGATGTGTTTTAGCTCTGGCTTCATGTGCATTACATTGACCAAGCTGCACATTATTCTTAAATTTAAACTGGACATTAGACAGAAAAGACATAAGCTCAGTTTCAGTGTGTGGGTCACTGTGATGTAAAGATCTGTAGGGGCTTTGTCTTAACCCAGATCTGAAGTCTGTATAATCCCTCTTAAGTAAAATGAACATTCAGTGTCATTGTGATCATTGCAGTGATCCATACCCAGTGCGGCAGCAATCTTCTGGGGAGCCTCATCAATGAACAAAGCATGTTTTTCTGCTTTGACAAGTCTTTCTAAAAAAAAATGTAAGCACAATACCTTAGACACTTTATTATTAACATCATGTCATTAAAGTAGGTAGAGGTATAGATGTGTATTATATACGTACTAGACTTAGATCTCCGCACATTCAGCTGGTGCACGACTACTTCACGGCCTACTTCCGATAACCATCTTGTGATTGCCTGGACATCATGTCTCTCTGACAACATTTGCACCATTGGGACGTGAGAGTTGTCCCTTCCTGTTAACACACCTTGATACAGGAAGATATTTCCAGACAAACCATTAGGCCTGAGAAGCTTTTTTACAACTGAGCCAGTCGCATCAAAGGCAACTATGGGGTGCTTTTCAATCTTGTACATCAGCATTTGAGTTTGACTCCAGTAGTGACAGAAGAACTTGTCTAATCCAATGTCCCAAATGCTTCCATTGTGAGGGGAACTGTATTTTAATGAGTGGAGAGACAGTATTGGGTTTTTATGAGCAACTTCTAGTTGATTTTGTTCATGTTTGGCTTTGCGCAGAGTTGTCAAATTTGGTAGATGGCTTGGCTCTGGATCACCAAAGTCCATCAGCTTTTCTGTCTCTGATGCTCTCCACACATGGGGCTGCAGTCTGCCTTCACAAAGTTCTTTTTTTACTTGTGCCCTCAGACTTCTGGACACGGCTCTCCTAGAAAAGCCAGTGTGCATGGATTCATCTGTGTTTGCCATTACACACTTCAGCACCATTGGGCAGTGATTTTCAGGTTCCTTTTCACATGTAATGTACAGCTGGCCACTACACTCTTTGCAAAAGCCTCTGATTTAATAAAACAAGATACAGTTCTGGGGTACACCTTGGCTCGTTTAAAAGTAATGGTGCATGTACTTGTAACCTCTTTCCAGATTCCCTGGTTTACAACATGAGTCCATGTACCTGGTTTCAAAATTGTGTATTCCCTTTTCTTGAAAGTATTCTTTTTGTATGTGACTTTATGTGGAATCATATGTATCCACTGTTCAAATGGGAGCTCCACATTGAAAGTCTTGCAGTCTTTGTTTTGAAAAGGAGAGCTGCTTTGTTCAAAATCATTATCATTGTCACTACTGTCTGTGTCAGTCAGTCTCTCTTCATCACTGTAATCCAGAGCAGCCCATACATTGTGTCTGTTTAATTTAACAAAAGTGTAAAGAGCTTTTGGTGTCATCTTTTCACCAAGTTGTTTGCATAGATTTTGCCATATGTCATCACTTGGAGTTGAAACTTTTCCATTTTTTATGACTGCTTCTTTAGAAGCACGAAGGACTTCAAATACTGCAATTTTGTCCACCACTGATTTCTTTGGCATCTGTCAAGCAAAAATTAAAAATGTGATATATTACTGCTATAATTTGATTATAACTTTAATTCTACATCTTTAAGTGGACATAAAATTACTTACTTTTATACACTGTTTTGACATAGTGAATTGAAGTGTTGATGATTGCTGTTGGTCATGGAATCTAGCTTAAAAATGCAAATAAGATAGCTAGCACATGTTTTCTTCAACTCTTGTTTTTTTTCTCTCAGAAGAAGAATGTGTATGATAGCACCCCCTGGTGATCACAAACCAAACACAGGTCGCTATGTTTGGTTTTTTTGGCAGAGTTGTACCAGTTTATCCTTAACAAGATCTAGTTCAAAATTCATTTGATCGGTATAAAAATGAATGTAGTCAATGTTCATAGCTCATCATCAAAATACTTGTAGATAAATCCGTGCACTGTTGAGATAAATCTGTGTCTGTGTCAATCCCACACATGTTTAATAGCCCACTCATTTAATAGCCTTTTGTGACCATGGCTACAGAAGTTTGACTCTTGCAAAAAATATAAATCGGCCCTTTCAGGTAACATTGACAGTTACCTAAGATTTACAGTTCTTCAGGCTGTTTGGAGCCTTTGAGTTCAGATTTGCTGAATCACTGAAGTGCACTCCTGTCCTGTGTATGTTAATTTTATACAACTTGCTCATGACAGCCCACATACAAATGACAGCACTTTTGTTAATATTACCATTTGACTTAAAAGCTACAGTTCACATATTATTAGGTTAATGTTTTAACAACCATTAGCATTTTAGCATAAACCCTGCTGGTAGCACACTAGATGGAGTAAGGTAATGTTAAGAAACATGGTAGTCAGTGATCCACAACCAGCTTATTGGCTCAAAACACCTTATCTAATTATAAACTGATACGCACCTACTGGCATGCCCCTTTAAATTTCTTCATAAATGTTATTTAATGTTATTATTACGGCAGCACGGTGGTTAGCACTGTTGCTGCACAGCAAGAAGGTCCTGAGTTCAATTCCACCATCACGCCAGGGTCTTTCTGTGTGGAGTTTGCAGGTTCTCCCCGTGTTTGCGTGGGTTCTCTCCAAAGACATGCAGCTTGTGGTGATAGGTTAATTGGTTAATCCGAATTGCCCATAGGTGTGAATGTGAGTGCGAATGGTTGTCTGTCCCTGTGTGTTGGCCCTGTGACAGACTGGCAACCTGTCCAGGATGTACCCCGCCTCTTTATCTTTAAAATAATAGCGCCACAAACAAAATTTTTTGCAGCACAAACCAGCACAAACATAGCACAAACCTGTGACATCAACTTTTGTTTGATTTGGGTGATGTGGGGGGCTGGTTGACCTTTTGACGTTTGCATTTTCATTAATATCTTTAAAACAGAGGCAGCACAAACGACAATTTTAGCAGCACAAACCAGCACAAACGTAGCACAAACTTTTGACGCCAGTTTTTTTTTGATTCCATTAATGTGGGGGGCTGGTTGACCTCTGATGACCGCTAGAAATTTTTCTTGAATATCTTTAAAATGAAAACGGCAAAAAATAAACTTTTGCAGCATGCACAAACGTAGCACAAACGTTTGATACCACTTTTGTTGGATTTGAAGAAGGTGGGGGGGCCAACTTCACTCACATGCCGATCATGCAATAACCCAGCCCTCTGTGGTAGATCTCACTGACAATGAACATAATCGGGCCGCTGATGATCTGTTGGTGGAAAACATAAATTAAGAACCATCAAACCACTTTGTAAATAATGATGGAGCTTCCATAAGTGGATATTTGGAACTGAATGACACATTACCATGGGATGGTCTGCCAAATGTAGGTGAAAGTGAAGATTCTGTTGCAGTTGTTATTATTAGTGGGGATAACAGGGTGGATATTAGTGTGGTTGAACTAAACCCTGAAACACTGTTTACAGAAAAAGAGTCTGATCCACCTCATCACACATTGTCTCTCTCACCGGGGCTGACAGGAGAGGCCAATATTCCTGACCAAGCACCCCCTGAACCACGATCTTGTCCCGTAATACTGACTGTTAGAAGAGGTCATTGTCTTACTGATTTGATCAGTGCCATTCATCCGGCATGACTTTCAGTGTGAAGAATGGCAGGCTATAGCTAGAATGTTTGTTGTAGGGTGGAAACAAGCTGGTTACTTCCCAGTGAAGCTTGCAATACCCTTTCTGGAGGAGATACAGCTCGACAACCAGTAGTTTAAAAGATTCCTTTCTTTTGTATGTCTCACAAGAAGAGCGATCTTTTTGTAAAAGACCACCATCTGATTTTAGAAAAGTAAAAGTAAAAAGGTAAAAGATTAGTAATCAGTGAAAACACTAAAAACAAGCACAAGAACATACATTACATACTTTTCTCTTGCGCAACTGGTATGTCACTTTTTGTAGATGCTCCACCCCCTTTTTCAAATCCTGTTTAGTTTCTCTTATTGTGGCTCCGGCACTACAGGCAACCTCACCCTGACCTGGGCTCACCATCTGTTTATGGTACAAATTAAATATGTTTTGTTCATGATGGAGTAAATGATTATATATGAAAGAAGTGCAACCAATCAAAACTCTTACCAAGGGAATCAGGGCACACATACCTTGTTACTGCTACACTGGAAGAGCGTTCTGTCTAAAAGCTCCTCTGTTCCTGATGACTGCTGCTCTTCCTTGTCAGATCCTTCACTGTCCTCGTCCTGCACAGATCCTCTGTCCTCTCTCCTTTTCCTTTTATTTGCTGCATATGTTGCAATTGCATTGGTGGTCAGTGCTCGGCTCTGGAGTGTGTCCTCTGCAGGGTCCTCAGCTGTGCAAAGCAATATTACTAAATATGAATAAATGTAAGTGTATAGATAAATATATGACTTCACTTTAGCTTATTTAAATAACCTTGATAAAATCTTTTGGCTGTGATGGCATCATGGCACATAAATGTTGCCACTCTGTCGTAAGATTTACGTCCCAACTGTCGCTTGGCCTGAAAGAATAATGTTTTAAAAAGAAACCACATGAATAAAACCCATGACACTTTAACCTACTTCATTGTGTGTCAAAAAATAAAAATGAAAAGTTTTCTCACATACAGCGGGGAAAATAAGTATTTGACACATCAGCATTTTTATCAGTAAGGGGATTTCCAAGTGGACTATTGACACAACATCTGTTCTCCTGAAGGCTTTGGATGACTTCAATTCAGTGGATACAGATGAATTGCTGGAAGTACTTGATGCACATGAGTGCAAGCAGGTCCCTACCAAGGACACACTGCTCCCTGTTTTGGCACAGATAGGACAAAAAGTACTTATTGAGGCCCCAATGTTTGTAATCAAGTGCTGGCGTCCCATTGTGGGTTCTGTAGCTGGTTTACTCCCACCAGAAGGACTGCATCATTTCATTGAAGAAAAAAAACCAACTGTAAAAACAGTGAAGGAGCTTCTAGACTTTCCAGAGGAGATGACAGCTGCCCAGTCAACAGTTTCTCGTTACCTGAAAAGGTACATTGGAGAAATTGATTTCAATTATCTTCAGCTTTTCCTGCAGTTCTGTACAGGATCCAATCTGTTGGATAAAGCCATACTAATTGAGTTAATAGAAACTACAGATTTCCTCCACAGACCACAATCCCACACATGTGGATGTGTACTAAAGCTGCCACTTGGTTATCACAGCTATCCAGACTTTTGCAGTGAATTTTACAGCATTCTCGCAAGCTCTATGTGGGTGATGGATGTGGTGTAGGTCAGTGTTTTCCAACCTTGGTCCTCAAGGCACTCTGCCCTACACGTTTTAGGTTTTCCACCCTAACAGTTCATAAAAACACGGGTGTAGTTAACAGTAACATGAAGGAATGAATGTGAATATTCAATAGACTGGGTGGTTAAGTTCTCTTAACAGTGCAGCCTTTTTTTTCCCCATCTGGTCAGTAAGTGCTTCCTTAGTCTCCCCCCCCCCCCCAATTAAAATAGTAAGCTAAAGGGAATGTTCAGGTTTTTTGAAGTGGAGTTACCTGTAGTAGACAGCACTTAGCACTCTGACTTTGCAGAAGCAGCAGTGAGTGTTGGGGACAATATAAGGCAACAAATTGCTTGGGGAATGAGACCACAAAATAACACCAGTTGAAAATACATATACATATTTAAATAATATTTTCAGTGCTTCACCTGGTGGGAATCCTAAACATAGAAGTGCATCTGTTCCTGCTGCACACATTGTTACTGTGTTTCTGGTTAGTGCCAAAATAAATTACTAATTTTAACATTCTAATTCTAAAGCAATCTAGGATTGCTTTAATCTATTCCACAATAACAAAACTATATGCATCCCTGTCTGCAATTATTCGGGCTTGCAGTATAAAGAAAAAAAAGTCTACTGTTATAAAAACTGGTTAAAATATAAATAGTTGATAAAAGGTTTAAAAATCATATGCTTTGGTACAAATGTATTTCATTTACAGTTAAGAGTCCAATAATTAAAAGGGTTTCATGATTTAGAGTTATTTTCTGTGCACAATAAATATGTTGGGGTGTAACCTAAGCTTATTTACCCATCTAATGTCAGTTATCTCAATATTGTATTGTCATTGGTTGTTGTGCTGACGAGCCAGTCAATGTCATTCTTTTCTGCTATGGGGGCGGGACGAGTGGTAAGTTTGTGTGAATCTGTGGGAGCGGACACAGAAGCTAAGTCCGAAGAGAGAGATGTCGTAAGGCAAACGTGGTGTGGATTTTGCATCTAAGTGTATCATTGAGGTCGACTACCCGTGGTCCTGATATTACTTATTTGTGATCTGCAAGAGGTAAATGAGACTGTGTGCCTTGACATTTGTACTGTAACTATTCGTTATAGTGGTAAAATGGCGTGATATGTGATGCTAACTAGCGGCTTGCTAATTAGCGCAGCTTACCGCATTATGTGGTGTGATGCCATGCTGTATGTTTAGCTCTGTGATTTTCAGTCAAAGCATGCTAATGCTAAATCGTTATGTGATAGCATTTGGTATTGTAGCTCAAGTGTTTTAATATGTTTAGAAGCCGATGGACGCTCTGAAAGGAGAGGGAGAGAGAGGTTTCTGCCCGGATGGACCCTGCTGTTTTCTTACCCCTGACTGTCTACACTACTGGTGAACTAACTGCCCGTTTCTGATTGCCCCACTAACAAACTCATTGTAGTGTTGATGCATGTGTGTTCTAAGGTGCAACTAGAAAAATTTGCATTTCCTGCGAAAATGCTGTGTGGATGCCTTTACGCTGAGGATGTCTGCTGAAAAAAGCTGAAAAAGTTGAGAAAAAAAACAAAAAAAATATTGCCCGAGTGGGATTCGAACCTGGCCCTTCTGGTACTCAAGGGAGGTTCTCATCTCACTGCGCCACAGTCATTCTCTCAAAGAAGAGGTGGAGAGACTGACAATTGTGCTGAAATGAGCAGAAGAGGCTTAGAATTGTGCTGATAAGAGGTGGAAAGGCTGAAAATGTTTCAGAAGAGGTGAATAAGCAGAATTTGGGCAGAAAAGAGGTGAAAACTCTGAATATTTTGCTGAAAAGAGTTCAATCAGTAAAATTTCTTCTGAAAAGAGTTCAATCAGCAGAATTTTGCTGAAAAATGTTTTTTTCTGAAAACAGCAGAAAAAACTGAAAATTTTGCTGAAAAGAGTTGAATGAGCAGAATTCTGCTGAAAAGAGTTCAATGAGCAGAATTCTGCTTTGAATCATCTTTAGATTCATCTTGTGTGGGTCTGCTATCATGTGTCCCATCCTCTTCAGATGCTGCCACCATCTGTTTTCAGAGAAGACAACAATATGTTTGGTCATTTTTGATGGATTGATTGTGGAAGCACTGAAACTGAGGATGAATTTCACATCTCTTTGTGGCACAGGACACCCAGTTTTGTTTTTCATGGCTACCTTAGGAATCCTTTTACGTTCTTGTTCTTCCTCCTCTTCTGAATAGCCTTCAGATTCATCCTGTGTGGGTTTCCAGTCATCTGTCCCATCATCTTCAGATGAGCTCACAGACTGTTATTAGAACAGAAAAATATATATTTTACTCATTTTTCATGGATGTGTGGAAACAAAACACTTACATCTTTAACTGCAGGAGAAGAAACTCTGCTGGATTTTTCCTGCCCACCTTAGGAACCCATTCCCTCGCTTCATCCTCCTCCTCCTCTTCTGGATTGTCTTCTTGTGTGAGTTTCCCCACATCTGTCCTATCATTTTTGTAAAAGACCACCATCTGATTTTAGAAAAGTAAAAGTAAAAAGGTAAAAGATTAGTAATCAGTGAAAACACTAAAAACAAGCACAAGAACATACATTACATACTTTTCTCTTGCGCAACTGGTATGTCACTTTTTGTAGATGCTCCACCCCCTTTTTCAAATCCTGTTTAGTTTCTCTTATTGTGGCTCCGGCACTACAGGCAACCTCACCCTGACCTGGGCTCACCATCTGTTTATGGTACAAATTAAATATGTTTTGTTCATGATGGAGTAAATGATTATATATGAAAGAAGTGCAACCAATCAAAACTCTTACCAAGGGAATCAGGGCACACATACCTTGTTACTGCTACACTGGAAGAGCGTTCTGTCTAAAAGCTCCTCTGTTCCTGATGACTGCTGCTCTTCCTTGTCAGATCCTTCACTGTCCTCGTCCTGCACAGATCCTCTGTCCTCTCTCCTTTTCCTTTTATTTGCTGCATATGTTGCAATTGCATTGGTGGTCAGTGCTCGGCTCTGGAGTGTGTCCTCTGCAGGGTCCTCAGCTGTGCAAAGCAATATTACTAAATATGAATAAATGTAAGTGTATAGATAAATATATGACTTCACTTTAGCTTATTTAAATAACCTTGATAAAATCTTTTGGCTGTGATGGCATCATGGCACATAAATGTTGCCACTCTGTCGTAAGATTTACGTCCCAACTGTCGCTTGGCCTGAAAGAATAATGTTTTAAAAAGAAACCACATGAATAAAACCCATGACACTTTAACCTACTTCATTGTGTGTCAAAAAATAAAAATGAAAAGTTTTCTCACATACAGCGGGGAAAATAAGTATTTGACACATCAGCATTTTTATCAGTAAGGGGATTTCCAAGTGGACTATTGACACAACATTTCCACCAGATGTTGCCATCAAGCCAAATATTGAAGTCATACAATCAAATCAGAACATATAAGTATACAAGTTAAACCATAATAAATAAAGTGAAATGACACAGGGAATAAGTATTGAACACACTTTATTCAATACTTTGTAGAAAAGCCTTTGTTGGTGATTACAGCTTCTAGACGCCTCTTGTATGGATAGACCAGTCGTCTGCATTGCTCAGGAGTGATTCTGGCCCATTCTTCCACACAAACGGTCTTTAAATCTTGAAGGTTCCTTGGGCCTCTTTTATGAACTTTAATCTTCAGTTCTCTCCATAGATTTTCTATGGGATTTAGGTCAGGTGATTGACTGGGCCATTCAAGCAACTTGATTTTCTTTCTTTGAAACCACTTCATTGTTTCCTTGGCCTTGTGTTTGGGATCATTGTCTTGCTGAAATGTCCACCCTCTTTTCATTTTTAGCTTCCTGGTAGATGGCAGCAGATTTTTATCCAGAATGTCCCGGTACATCTCTCCATTCATCCTGCCTTCAATAATATGAAGTCTGCCAGTACCCCTTGCTGAAAAGCAGCCCCAAACCATGATGCTTCCACCCCCAAACTTGACTGTTGGTATGGTGTTCTTGGGGTGGTGAGCAGTGCCATTTCTTCTCCAAACATGGTGTGTAGAATGACTGCCAAAAAGTTCAATTTTGCTTTCATCTGACCATACTATAGTCGTCCAATAATCCACAGGCTTCTCCAAATGCTGTTGCGCAAATTTTAACCGAGCCTTGACATGCTTTTTGTTCAGCAATGGAGTCTTGCGTGGTGAGCGTGCATGGATGCCATGGCGGTTCAGTGCATTGCTTATAGTTTTCTTTGAAACAACAGTACCTGCTGATGCAAGGTCTTCCTGAAGTTCTGTCCGAGTGGTTCTTGGCTCTTGGAGAACCCTCCTGATTATTCTTTGGACTCCTCGGACAGGGATCTTGCGTGGAGCACCTGATCGTGGCAGGTTTATGGTGAACTGATGCACTTTCCATTTCCGGATAATGGCCCCCACAGTGCTCACAGGAACATTCAGCATTCTGGAAATGCACCTATAACCATTCCCATCAAAATGCTTTTCAACGATAAGATTACGAAGATCTTGAGAGAGTTCTTTGCTTTTACCCATCATGAAGTCTTTCCTGTGTGCCTTCTGGGTAATGAGGAGCCTTTATAGGCCATCAATTAGGACTAAAGCAGCTGATATCAATTAGTACTGATAGGGGACAGGATTTCTCTATCAATACTGACAGATTTCAGGTGATCTCCTGGCTTTCTATGTCATTTTGCCCCTTGTTATCTCCATGTATTCAATACTTATTCCCTGTGTCATTTCACTTTATTTATTGTGGTTTAACTTGTATACTTATATGTTCTGATTTGTTTGTATGACGTCAATATTTGGCTTGATGGCAACATCTGGTGGAAATGTTGTGTCAATAGTCCACTTGGAAATCCCCTTACTGATAAAAATGCTGATGTGTCAAATACTTATTTTCCCCGCTGTAAGTGCTACAGGAGGAACGTAGCATGTTGAAGGTGGGGGCAATCCCCAGATTCATCATCTCCCAGGCTGCCTTGAAAAATACCGGTAGTCTATGAAGAACACCTCCACTAGAACTGTGGAAAAAAGTCGGTGCCTCCGAACCGCCTTCAACATACTCTCTGATATGATTGTAACGCTGCAACCAGGTATACTCATTCTTGTACAGGGGGACAGCTGCTTGCCCATGATATCTTTGAGTTTTGTGCTGTTTAACCTAATACATGAAAAGACATGTTTATTCAGCTGAATAAAAAAATGTCTATGTATACTTAGATTTATATCGTTTTAGTACATACACGGATGATGCGGGCACCCTGCTTAGCTTTTTCTGCCATTTCAACCTCCTCAGTAGTCATGTTGATGATCACTCCCTTTCGGTGACCAGTTATGGCAATAATATATCCGCCCAACAGTCCAAAAAACAATTTCAATATTGTTCTGCTCTGGGGTTGCTTCTCGAGGTCATCTGTAAAAACACAAAGAGAACACTACATGTATTAATATGCTATGCTAACACATACACTGCATTTACATGTCCAGTCCCTTGTGCAGATTATAGAGGGATTTTACAAGCACCATGTCTCAAGGACCATGCAAGCACCACAAAGTATCAAACAAATTTTCCAGACCAACCATACAAAAAACCCAGTTTCCAATTACAAAACCCTGTAATGTGTCTTAAGATAGAAGATAGAAAGAGATAAAAGTCTCACGCCCCGTGCCGCCTCTACATATAGATAACAAATGCAAATGTGTTTGAGTAGTAGAAATGGCTGTTATAATGGCTGAGTGTGTGTGTGTGTGTGTGTGTGTGTGTGTGTGTGCGCGCGCGCGCGTCTGTGCGTCCAAAATATAACTCTAAATATTGAATGTAAATCTGTTCCAGATACCATAACTTGTAACTTGTTTTACTGAGGGTTAGTTATGCTCAGTTTCTGGCATGTTGAAAATAAATGAAACAAAGGAAAGAAAATGTGTAAGTTAACCAGTGTAATGAATCTGAGAATACAGGGAGTGCAGAATTATTAGGCAAGTTGTATTTTTGAGGAATAATTTTATTATTGAACAACAAACATGTTCTCAATGAACCCAAAAAATTCATTAATATCAAAGCTGAATGTTTTTGGAAGTAGTTTTTAGTTTGTTTTTAGTTTTAGCTATTTTAGGGGGATATCTGTGTGTGCAGGTGACTATTACTGTGCATAATTATTAGGCAACTTAACAAAAAACAAATATATACCCATTTCAATTATTTATTTTTACCAGTGACACCAATATAACATCTCCACATTCACAAATATACATTTCTGACATTCAAAAACAAAACAAAAACAAATCAGCGACCAACATAGCCACCTTTCTTTGCAAGGACACTCAAAAACCTGCCATCCATGGATTCTGTCAGTGTTTTGATCTGTTCACCATCAACATTGCGTGCAGCAGCAACCACAGCCTCCCAGACACTGTTCAGAGAGGTGTACTGTTTTCCCTCCTTGTAAATCTCACATTTGATGATGGACCACAGGTTCTCAATGGGGTTCAGATCAGGTGAACAAGGTGGCCATGTCATTAGTTTTTCTTCTTTTATACCCTTTCTTGCCAGCCACGCTGTGGAGTACTTGGACGCGTGTGATGGAGCATTGTCCTGCATGAAAATCATGTTTTTCTTGAAGGATGCAGACTTCTTCCTGTACCACTGCTTGAAGAAGGTGTCTTCCAGAAACTGGCAGTAGGACTGGGAGTTGAGCTTGACTCCATCCTCAACCCGAAAAGGCCCCTCAAGCTCATCTTTGATGATACCAGCCCAAACCAGTACTCCACCTCCACCTTGCTGGCGTCTGAGTCGGACTGGAGCTCTCTGCCCTTTACCAATCTAGCCACGGGCCCATCCATCTGGCCCATCAAGACTCACTTTCATTTCATCAGTCCATAAAACCTTAGAAAAACCAGTCTTGAGATATTTCTTGGCCCAGCCTTGACGTTTCAGCTTGTGTGTCTTGTTCAGTGGTGGTCGTCTTTCAGCCTTTCTTACCTTGGCCATGTCTCTGAGTACTGCACACCTTGCGCTTTTGGGCACTCCAGTGATGTTGCAGCTCTGAAATATGGCCAAACTGGTGGCAAGTGGCATCTTGGCAGCTGCACGCTTGACTTTTCTCAGTTCATGGGCAGTTATTTTGTGCCTTGGTTTTTCCACACGCTTCTTGCAACCCTGTTGACTATTTTGAATGAAACGCTTGATTGTTCGATGATCACGCTTCAGAAGCTTTGCAATTTTGAGACTGCTGCATCCCTCTGCAAGATATCTCACTATTCTTGACTTTTCTGAGCCTGTCAAGTCCTTCTTTTGATCCATTTTGCCAAAGGAAAGGACGTTGCCTAATAATTATGTACACCTGATATAGGGTGTTGATGTCATTAGACCACACCCCTTCTCATTACAGAGATGCACATCACCTAATATGCTTAATTGGTAGTAGGCTTTCGAGCCTATACAGCTTGGAGTAAGACAACATGCATGAAGAGGATGATGTAGACAAAATACTCATTTGCCTAATGATTCTGCACTCCCTGTAGAATAACAGTGATTCTAATAACAGGCCTCACAGAGTGTCTGACCTTGGTGTGTGTGTTTCTGTGTGTTGTGTATAATGTGACACAGTGGAGCTAATAATCTCAAAGAATATCTGACAAACAAAATGTATGTTTTCATTAAATCATAAAATAACTAGAGAAATAAATGGTAATTAACTGAGTTTTAAAGCATTCGAATTGGAAAGGGATTAAGTTACAATGGATGTTCTTGTGAAAATGTCCTAAAGACAAATCTAACTGAAGTAGAATCACATAAACTGAATGAAACATGAAGTGATTGAATATGAATTCTCTATGTTAAGAATAACAATGAAAATGTAATGAAGCATTCACAATTTTAAAAGCTACACATTGATAGATAAGGTGTGGGAAGATATGACGTCCAGTAGGAGAAGGGGGGGGGGGGGGGGGTGAACAGGTGAGGTGAAGAAGAGATTTTGTGTTTTTCTTTTTTGTCTTCTGCAAGATGAGCAGCCCAAAAGATTGGATCGAAGAGGTTCACAGTTGAAAACCTGTCCAACCTGTGAATTCATTCCTTTTTGTCTGCTCATTGTTGCTGTGTTAGGCGGTTAATTTAGAAGGATTTTGATTTACATCCTTCCTCCAACCTCTCCTCACCAAAGAAAAGAACACACTTAGCATTAGCTTAGAGCATCTTAGTTAGATAAGTAGAGTTTAAGTAATCTGATTATTGTTTTGTGATTATTTTATTTTCCTTATTCTTATTTAATTAAATTTCCTGCAATTAAAGTTTAAATTGTGGACACCTTTTATGAAACAATAAAAGTAAAAGTCTTATTCTTTGTAAGTGCAAATACCTCTTACACTTTATTCTAGCCATAATAATGAAAATTATCTTTACAATCATCCCAGAAATAACAAGATCAAAATGTACAGGGCTCCATCTTAAGGCAGAGCTGCACATATTTCACTGCAATGGTGATGTGTTTTAGCTCTGGCTTCATGTGCATTACATTGACCAAGCTGCACATTATTCTTAAATTTAAACTGGACATTAGACAGAAAAGACATAAGCTCAGTTTCAGTGTGTGGGTCACTGTGATGTAAAGATCTGTAGGGGCTTTGTCTTAACCCAGATCTGAAGTCTGTATAATCCCTCTTAAGTAAAATGAACATTCAGTGTCATTGTGATCATTGCAGTGATCCATACCCAGTGCGGCAGCAATCTTCTGGGGAGCCTCATCAATGAACAAAGCATGTTTTTCTGCTTTGACAAGTCTTTCTAAAAAAAAATGTAAGCACAATACCTTAGACACTTTATTATTAACATCATGTCATTAAAGTAGGTAGAGGTATAGATGTGTATTATATACGTACTAGACTTAGATCTCCGCACATTCAGCTGGTGCACGACTACTTCACGGCCTACTTCCGATAACCATCTTGTGATTGCCTGGACATCATGTCTCTCTGACAACATTTGCACCATTGGGACGTGAGAGTTGTCCCTTCCTGTTAACACACCTTGATACAGGAAGATATTTCCAGACAAACCATTAGGCCTGAGAAGCTTTTTTACAACTGAGCCAGTCGCATCAAAGGCAACTATGGGGTGCTTTTCAATCTTGTACATCAGCATTTGAGTTTGACTCCAGTAGTGACAGAAGAACTTGTCTAATCCAATGTCCCAAATGCTTCCATTGTGAGGGGAACTGTATTTTAATGAGTGGAGAGACAGTATTGGGTTTTTATGAGCAACTTCTAGTTGATTTTGTTCATGTTTGGCTTTGCGCAGAGTTGTCAAATTTGGTAGATGGCTTGGCTCTGGATCACCAAAGTCCATCAGCTTTTCTGTCTCTGATGCTCTCCACACATGGGGCTGCAGTCTGCCTTCACAAAGTTCTTTTTTTACTTGTGCCCTCAGACTTCTGGACACGGCTCTCCTAGAAAAGCCAGTGTGCATGGATTCATCTGTGTTTGCCATTACACACTTCAGCACCATTGGGCAGTGATTTTCAGGTTCCTTTTCACATGTAATGTACAGCTGGCCACTACACTCTTTGCAAAAGCCTCTGATTTAATAAAACAAGATACAGTTCTGGGGTACACCTTGGCTCGTTTAAAAGTAATGGTGCATGTACTTGTAACCTCTTTCCAGATTCCCTGGTTTACAACATGAGTCCATGTACCTGGTTTCAAAATTGTGTATTCCCTTTTCTTGAAAGTATTCTTTTTGTATGTGACTTTATGTGGAATCATATGTATCCACTGTTCAAATGGGAGCTCCACATTGAAAGTCTTGCAGTCTTTGTTTTGAAAAGGAGAGCTGCTTTGTTCAAAATCATTATCATTGTCACTACTGTCTGTGTCAGTCAGTCTCTCTTCATCACTGTAATCCAGAGCAGCCCATACATTGTGTCTGTTTAATTTAACAAAAGTGTAAAGAGCTTTTGGTGTCATCTTTTCACCAAGTTGTTTGCATAGATTTTGCCATATGTCATCACTTGGAGTTGAAACTTTTCCATTTTTTATGACTGCTTCTTTAGAAGCACGAAGGACTTCAAATACTGCAATTTTGTCCACCACTGATTTCTTTGGCATCTGTCAAGCAAAAATTAAAAATGTGATATATTACTGCTATAATTTGATTATAACTTTAATTCTACATCTTTAAGTGGACATAAAATTACTTACTTTTATACACTGTTTTGACATAGTGAATTGAAGTGTTGATGATTGCTGTTGGTCATGGAATCTAGCTTAAAAATGCAAATAAGATAGCTAGCACATGTTTTCTTCAACTCTTGTTTTTTTTCTCTCAGAAGAAGAATGTGTATGATAGCACCCCCTGGTGATCACAAACCAAACACAGGTCGCTATGTTTGGTTTTTTTGGCAGAGTTGTACCAGTTTATCCTTAACAAGATCTAGTTCAAAATTCATTTGATCGGTATAAAAATGAATGTAGTCAATGTTCATAGCTCATCATCAAAATACTTGTAGATAAATCCGTGCACTGTTGAGATAAATCTGTGTCTGTGTCAATCCCACACATGTTTAATAGCCCACTCATTTAATAGCCTTTTGTGACCATGGCTACAGAAGTTTGACTCTTGCAAAAAATATAAATCGGCCCTTTCAGGTAACATTGACAGTTACCTAAGATTTACAGTTCTTCAGGCTGTTTGGAGCCTTTGAGTTCAGATTTGCTGAATCACTGAAGTGCACTCCTGTCCTGTGTATGTTAATTTTATACAACTTGCTCATGACAGCCCACATACAAATGACAGCACTTTTGTTAATATTACCATTTGACTTAAAAGCTACAGTTCACATATTATTAGGTTAATGTTTTAACAACCATTAGCATTTTAGCATAAACCCTGCTGGTAGCACACTAGATGGAGTAAGGTAATGTTAAGAAACATGGTAGTCAGTGATCCACAACCAGCTTATTGGCTCAAAACACCTTATCTAATTATAAACTGATACGCACCTACTGGCATGCCCCTTTAAATTTCTTCATAAATGTTATTTAATGTTATTATTACGGCAGCACGGTGGTTAGCACTGTTGCTGCACAGCAAGAAGGTCCTGAGTTCAATTCCACCATCACGCCAGGGTCTTTCTGTGTGGAGTTTGCAGGTTCTCCCCGTGTTTGCGTGGGTTCTCTCCAAAGACATGCAGCTTGTGGTGATAGGTTAATTGGTTAATCCGAATTGCCCATAGGTGTGAATGTGAGTGCGAATGGTTGTCTGTCCCTGTGTGTTGGCCCTGTGACAGACTGGCAACCTGTCCAGGATGTACCCCGCCTCTTTATCTTTAAAATAATAGCGCCACAAACAAAATTTTTTGCAGCACAAACCAGCACAAACCTGTGACATCAACTTTTGTTTGATTTGGGTGATGTGGGGGGCTGGTTGACCTTTTGACGTTTGCATTTTCATTAATATCTTTAAAACAGAGGCAGCACAAACGACAATTTTAGCAGCACAAACCAGCACAAACGTAGCACAAACTTTTGACGCCAGTTTTTTTTTGATTCCATTAATGTGGGGGGCTGGTTGACCTCTGATGACCGCTAGAAATTTTTCTTGAATATCTTTAAAATGAAAACGGCAAAAAATAAACTTTTGCAGCATGCACAAACGTAGCACAAACGTTTGATACCACTTTTGTTGGATTTGAAGAAGGTGGGGGGGCCAACTTCACTCACATGCCGATCATGCAATAACCCAGCCCTCTGTGGTAGATCTCACTGACAATGAACATAATCGGGCCGCTGATGATCTGTTGGTGGAAAACATAAATTAAGAACCATCAAACCACTTTGTAAATAATGATGGAGCTTCCATAAGTGGATATTTGGAACTGAATGACACATTACCATGGGATGGTCTGCCAAATGTAGGTGAAAGTGAAGATTCTGTTGCAGTTGTTATTATTAGTGGGGATAACAGGGTGGATATTAGTGTGGTTGAACTAAACCCTGAAACACTGTTTACAGAAAAAGAGTCTGATCCACCTCATCACACATTGTCTCTCTCACCGGGGCTGACAGGAGAGGCCAATATTCCTGACCAAGCACCCCCTGAACCACGATCTTGTCCCGTAATACTGACTGTTAGAAGAGGTCATTGTCTTACTGATTTGATCAGTGCCATTCATCCGGCATGACTTTCAGTGTGAAGAATGGCAGGCTATAGCTAGAATGTTTGTTGTAGGGTGGAAACAAGCTGGTTACTTCCCAGTGAAGCTTGCAATACCCTTTCTGGAGGAGATACAGCTCGACAACCAGTAGTTTAAAAGATTCCTTTCTTTTGTATGTCTCACAAGAAGAGCGATCTTTTTGTAAAAGACCACCATCTGATTTTAGAAAAGTAAAAGTAAAAAGGTAAAAGATTAGTAATCAGTGAAAACACTAAAAACAAGCACAAGAACATACATTACATACTTTTCTCTTGCGCAACTGGTATGTCACTTTTTGTAGATGCTCCACCCCCTTTTTCAAATCCTGTTTAGTTTCTCTTATTGTGGCTCCGGCACTACAGGCAACCTCACCCTGACCTGGGCTCACCATCTGTTTATGGTACAAATTAAATATGTTTTGTTCATGATGGAGTAAATGATTATATATGAAAGAAGTGCAACCAATCAAAACTCTTACCAAGGGAATCAGGGCACACATACCTTGTTACTGCTACACTGGAAGAGCGTTCTGTCTAAAAGCTCCTCTGTTCCTGATGACTGCTGCTCTTCCTTGTCAGATCCTTCACTGTCCTCGTCCTGCACAGATCCTCTGTCCTCTCTCCTTTTCCTTTTATTTGCTGCATATGTTGCAATTGCATTGGTGGTCAGTGCTCGGCTCTGGAGTGTGTCCTCTGCAGGGTCCTCAGCTGTGCAAAGCAATATTACTAAATATGAATAAATGTAAGTGTATAGATAAATATATGACTTCACTTTAGCTTATTTAAATAACCTTGATAAAATCTTTTGGCTGTGATGGCATCATGGCACATAAATGTTGCCACTCTGTCGTAAGATTTACGTCCCAACTGTCGCTTGGCCTGAAAGAATAATGTTTTAAAAAGAAACCACATGAATAAAACCCATGACACTTTAACCTACTTCATTGTGTGTCAAAAAATAAAAATGAAAAGTTTTCTCACATACAGCGGGGAAAATAAGTATTTGACACATCAGCATTTTTATCAGTAAGGGGATTTCCAAGTGGACTATTGACACAACATCTGTTCTCCTGAAGGCTTTGGATGACTTCAATTCAGTGGATACAGATGAATTGCTGGAAGTACTTGATGCACATGAGTGCAAGCAGGTCCCTACCAAGGACACACTGCTCCCTGTTTTGGCACAGATAGGACAAAAAGTACTTATTGAGGCCCCAATGTTTGTAATCAAGTGCTGGCGTCCCATTGTGGGTTCTGTAGCTGGTTTACTCCCACCAGAAGGACTGCATCATTTCATTGAAGAAAAAAAACCAACTGTAAAAACAGTGAAGGAGCTTCTAGACTTTCCAGAGGAGATGACAGCTGCCCAGTCAACAGTTTCTCGTTACCTGAAAAGGTACATTGGAGAAATTGATTTCAATTATCTTCAGCTTTTCCTGCAGTTCTGTACAGGATCCAATCTGTTGGATAAAGCCATACTAATTGAGTTAATAGAAACTACAGATTTCCTCCACAGACCACAATCCCACACATGTGGATGTGTACTAAAGCTGCCACTTGGTTATCACAGCTATCCAGACTTTTGCAGTGAATTTTACAGCATTCTCGCAAGCTCTATGTGGGTGATGGATGTGGTGTAGGTCAGTGTTTTCCAACCTTGGTCCTCAAGGCACTCTGCCCTACACGTTTTAGGTTTTCCACCCTAACAGTTCATAAAAACACGGGTGTAGTTAACAGTAACATGAAGGAATGAATGTGAATATTCAATAGACTGGGTGGTTAAGTTCTCTTAACAGTGCAGCCTTTTTTTTCCCCATCTGGTCAGTAAGTGCTTCCTTAGTCTCCCCCCCCCCCCAATTAAAATAGTAAGCTAAAGGGAATGTTCAGGTTTTTTGAAGTGGAGTTACCTGTAGTAGACAGCACTTAGCACTCTGACTTTGCAGAAGCAGCAGTGAGTGTTGGGGACAATATAAGGCAACAAATTGCTTGGGGAATGAGACCACAAAATAACACCAGTTGAAAATACATATACATATTTAAATAATATTTTCAGTGCTTCACCTGGTGGGAATCCTAAACATAGAAGTGCATCTGTTCCTGCTGCACACATTGTTACTGTGTTTCTGGTTAGTGCCAAAATAAATTACTAATTTTAACATTCTAATTCTAAAGCAATCTAGGATTGCTTTAATCTATTCCACAATAACAAAACTATATGCATCCCTGTCTGCAATTATTCGGGCTTGCAGTATAAAGAAAAAAAAGTCTACTGTTATAAAAACTGGTTAAAATATAAATAGTTGATAAAAGGTTTAAAAATCATATGCTTTGGTACAAATGTATTTCATTTACAGTTAAGAGTCCAATAATTAAAAGGGTTTCATGATTTAGAGTTATTTTCTGTGCACAATAAATATGTTGGGGTGTAACCTAAGCTTATTTACCCATCTAATGTCAGTTATCTCAATATTGTATTGTCATTGGTTGTTGTGCTGACGAGCCAGTCAATGTCATTCTTTTCTGCTATGGGGGCGGGACGAGTGGTAAGTTTGTGTGAATCTGTGGGAGCGGACACAGAAGCTAAGTCCGAAGAGAGAGATGTCGTAAGGCAAACGTGGTGTGGATTTTGCATCTAAGTGTATCATTGAGGTCGACTACCCGTGGTCCTGATATTACTTATTTGTGATCTGCAAGAGGTAAATGAGACTGTGTGCCTTGACATTTGTACTGTAACTATTCGTTATAGTGGTAAAATGGCGTGATATGTGATGCTAACTAGCGGCTTGCTAATTAGCGCAGCTTACCGCATTATGTGGTGTGATGCCATGCTGTATGTTTAGCTCTGTGATTTTCAGTCAAAGCATGCTAATGCTAAATCGTTATGTGATAGCATTTGGTATTGTAGCTCAAGTGTTTTAATATGTTTAGAAGCCGATGGACGCTCTGAAAGGAGAGGGAGAGAGAGGTTTCTGCCCGGATGGACCCTGCTGTTTTCTTACCCCTGACTGTCTACACTACTGGTGAACTAACTGCCCGTTTCTGATTGCCCCACTAACAAACTCATTGTAGTGTTGATGCATGTGTGTTCTAAGGTGCAACTAGAAAAATTTGCATTTCCTGCGAAAATGCTGTGTGGATGCCTTTACGCTGAGGATGTCTGCTGAAAAAAGCTGAAAAAGTTGAGAAAAAAAACAAAAAAAATATTGCCCGAGTGGGATTCGAACCTGGCCCTTCTGGTACTCAAGGGAGGTTCTCATCTCACTGCGCCACAGTCATTCTCTCAAAGAAGAGGTGGAGAGACTGACAATTGTGCTGAAATGAGCAGAAGAGGCTTAGAATTGTGCTGATAAGAGGTGGAAAGGCTGAAAATGTTTCAGAAGAGGTGAATAAGCAGAATTTGGGCAGAAAAGAGGTGAAAACTCTGAATATTTTGCTGAAAAGAGTTCAATCAGTAAAATTTCTTCTGAAAAGAGTTCAATCAGCAGAATTTTGCTGAAAAATGTTTTTTTCTGAAAACAGCAGAAAAAACTGAAAATTTTGCTGAAAAGAGTTGAATGAGCAGAATTCTGCTGAAAAGAGTTCAATGAGCAGAATTCTGCTTTGAATCATCTTTAGATTCATCTTGTGTGGGTCTGCTATCATGTGTCCCATCCTCTTCAGATGCTGCCACCATCTGTTTTCAGAGAAGACAACAATATGTTTGGTCATTTTTGATGGATTGATTGTGGAAGCACTGAAACTGAGGATGAATTTCACATCTCTTTGTGGCACAGGACACCCAGTTTTGTTTTTCATGGCTACCTTAGGAATCCTTTTACGTTCTTGTTCTTCCTCCTCTTCTGAATAGCCTTCAGATTCATCCTGTGTGGGTTTCCAGTCATCTGTCCCATCATCTTCAGATGAGCTCACAGACTGTTATTAGAACAGAAAAATATATATTTTACTCATTTTTCATGGATGTGTGGAAACAAAACACTTACATCTTTAACTGCAGGAGAAGAAACTCTGCTGGATTTTTCCTGCCCACCTTAGGAACCCATTCCCTCGCTTCATCCTCCTCCTCCTCTTCTGGATTGTCTTCTTGTGTGAGTTTCCCCACATCTGTCCTATCATTTTTGTAAAAGACCACCATCTGATTTTAGAAAAGTAAAAGTAAAAAGGTAAAAGATTAGTAATCAGTGAAAACACTAAAAACAAGCACAAGAACATACATTACATACTTTTCTCTTGCGCAACTGGTATGTCACTTTTTGTAGATGCTCCACCCCCTTTTTCAAATCCTGTTTAGTTTCTCTTATTGTGGCTCCGGCACTACAGGCAACCTCACCCTGACCTGGGCTCACCATCTGTTTATGGTACAAATTAAATATGTTTTGTTCATGATGGAGTAAATGATTATATATGAAAGAAGTGCAACCAATCAAAACTCTTACCAAGGGAATCAGGGCACACATACCTTGTTACTGCTACACTGGAAGAGCGTTCTGTCTAAAAGCTCCTCTGTTCCTGATGACTGCTGCTCTTCCTTGTCAGATCCTTCACTGTCCTCGTCCTGCACAGATCCTCTGTCCTCTCTCCTTTTCCTTTTATTTGCTGCATATGTTGCAATTGCATTGGTGGTCAGTGCTCGGCTCTGGAGTGTGTCCTCTGCAGGGTCCTCAGCTGTGCAAAGCAATATTACTAAATATGAATAAATGTAAGTGTATAGATAAATATATGACTTCACTTTAGCTTATTTAAATAACCTTGATAAAATCTTTTGGCTGTGATGGCATCATGGCACATAAATGTTGCCACTCTGTCGTAAGATTTACGTCCCAACTGTCGCTTGGCCTGAAAGAATAATGTTTTAAAAAGAAACCACATGAATAAAACCCATGACACTTTAACCTACTTCATTGTGTGTCAAAAAATAAAAATGAAAAGTTTTCTCACATACAGCGGGGAAAATAAGTATTTGACACATCAGCATTTTTATCAGTAAGGGGATTTCCAAGTGGACTATTGACACAACATTTCCACCAGATGTTGCCATCAAGCCAAATATTGAAGTCATACAATCAAATCAGAACATATAAGTATACAAGTTAAACCATAATAAATAAAGTGAAATGACACAGGGAATAAGTATTGAACACACTTTATTCAATACTTTGTAGAAAAGCCTTTGTTGGTGATTACAGCTTCTAGACGCCTCTTGTATGGATAGACCAGTCGTCTGCATTGCTCAGGAGTGATTCTGGCCCATTCTTCCACACAAACGGTCTTTAAATCTTGAAGGTTCCTTGGGCCTCTTTTATGAACTTTAATCTTCAGTTCTCTCCATAGATTTTCTATGGGATTTAGGTCAGGTGATTGACTGGGCCATTCAAGCAACTTGATTTTCTTTCTTTGAAACCACTTCATTGTTTCCTTGGCCTTGTGTTTGGGATCATTGTCTTGCTGAAATGTCCACCCTCTTTTCATTTTTAGCTTCCTGGTAGATGGCAGCAGATTTTTATCCAGAATGTCCCGGTACATCTCTCCATTCATCCTGCCTTCAATAATATGAAGTCTGCCAGTACCCCTTGCTGAAAAGCAGCCCCAAACCATGATGCTTCCACCCCCAAACTTGACTGTTGGTATGGTGTTCTTGGGGTGGTGAGCAGTGCCATTTCTTCTCCAAACATGGTGTGTAGAATGACTGCCAAAAAGTTCAATTTTGCTTTCATCTGACCATACTATAGTCGTCCAATAATCCACAGGCTTCTCCAAATGCTGTTGCGCAAATTTTAACCGAGCCTTGACATGCTTTTTGTTCAGCAATGGAGTCTTGCGTGGTGAGCGTGCATGGATGCCATGGCGGTTCAGTGCATTGCTTATAGTTTTCTTTGAAACAACAGTACCTGCTGATGCAAGGTCTTCCTGAAGTTCTGTCCGAGTGGTTCTTGGCTCTTGGAGAACCCTCCTGATTATTCTTTGGACTCCTCGGACAGGGATCTTGCGTGGAGCACCTGATCGTGGCAGGTTTATGGTGAACTGATGCACTTTCCATTTCCGGATAATGGCCCCCACAGTGCTCACAGGAACATTCAGCATTCTGGAAATGCACCTATAACCATTCCCATCAAAATGCTTTTCAACGATAAGATTACGAAGATCTTGAGAGAGTTCTTTGCTTTTACCCATCATGAAGTCTTTCCTGTGTGCCTTCTGGGTAATGAGGAGCCTTTATAGGCCATCAATTAGGACTAAAGCAGCTGATATCAATTAGTACTGATAGGGGACAGGATTTCTCTATCAATACTGACAGATTTCAGGTGATCTCCTGGCTTTCTATGTCATTTTGCCCCTTGTTATCTCCATGTATTCAATACTTATTCCCTGTGTCATTTCACTTTATTTATTGTGGTTTAACTTGTATACTTATATGTTCTGATTTGTTTGTATGACGTCAATATTTGGCTTGATGGCAACATCTGGTGGAAATGTTGTGTCAATAGTCCACTTGGAAATCCCCTTACTGATAAAAATGCTGATGTGTCAAATACTTATTTTCCCCGCTGTAAGTGCTACAGGAGGAACGTAGCATGTTGAAGGTGGGGGCAATCCCCAGATTCATCATCTCCCAGGCTGCCTTGAAAAATACCGGTAGTCTATGAAGAACACCTCCACTAGAACTGTGGAAAAAAGTCGGTGCCTCCGAACCGCCTTCAACATACTCTCTGATATGATTGTAACGCTGCAACCAGGTATACTCATTCTTGTACAGGGGGACAGCTGCTTGCCCATGATATCTTTGAGTTTTGTGCTGTTTAACCTAATACATGAAAAGACATGTTTATTCAGCTGAATAAAAAAATGTCTATGTATACTTAGATTTATATCGTTTTAGTACATACACGGATGATGCGGGCACCCTGCTTAGCTTTTTCTGCCATTTCAACCTCCTCAGTAGTCATGTTGATGATCACTCCCTTTCGGTGACCAGTTATGGCAATAATATATCCGCCCAACAGTCCAAAAAACAATTTCAATATTGTTCTGCTCTGGGGTTGCTTCTCGAGGTCATCTGTAAAAACACAAAGAGAACACTACATGTATTAATATGCTATGCTAACACATACACTGCATTTACATGTCCAGTCCCTTGTGCAGATTATAGAGGGATTTTACAAGCACCATGTCTCAAGGACCATGCAAGCACCACAAAGTATCAAACAAATTTTCCAGACCAACCATACAAAAAACCCAGTTTCCAATTACAAAACCCTGTAATGTGTCTTAAGATAGAAGATAGAAAGAGATAAAAGTCTCACGCCCCGTGCCGCCTCTACATATAGATAACAAATGCAAATGTGTTTGAGTAGTAGAAATGGCTGTTATAATGGCTGAGTGTGTGTGTGTGTGTGTGTGTGTGTGTGTGTGTGCGCGCGCGCGCGTCTGTGCGTCCAAAATATAACTCTAAATATTGAATGTAAATCTGTTCCAGATACCATAACTTGTAACTTGTTTTACTGAGGGTTAGTTATGCTCAGTTTCTGGCATGTTGAAAATAAATGAAACAAAGGAAAGAAAATGTGTAAGTTAACCAGTGTAATGAATCTGAGAATACAGGGAGTGCAGAATTATTAGGCAAGTTGTATTTTTGAGGAATAATTTTATTATTGAACAACAAACATGTTCTCAATGAACCCAAAAAATTCATTAATATCAAAGCTGAATGTTTTTGGAAGTAGTTTTTAGTTTGTTTTTAGTTTTAGCTATTTTAGGGGGATATCTGTGTGTGCAGGTGACTATTACTGTGCATAATTATTAGGCAACTTAACAAAAAACAAATATATACCCATTTCAATTATTTATTTTTACCAGTGACACCAATATAACATCTCCACATTCACAAATATACATTTCTGACATTCAAAAACAAAACAAAAACAAATCAGCGACCAACATAGCCACCTTTCTTTGCAAGGACACTCAAAAACCTGCCATCCATGGATTCTGTCAGTGTTTTGATCTGTTCACCATCAACATTGCGTGCAGCAGCAACCACAGCCTCCCAGACACTGTTCAGAGAGGTGTACTGTTTTCCCTCCTTGTAAATCTCACATTTGATGATGGACCACAGGTTCTCAATGGGGTTCAGATCAGGTGAACAAGGTGGCCATGTCATTAGTTTTTCTTCTTTTATACCCTTTCTTGCCAGCCACGCTGTGGAGTACTTGGACGCGTGTGATGGAGCATTGTCCTGCATGAAAATCATGTTTTTCTTGAAGGATGCAGACTTCTTCCTGTACCACTGCTTGAAGAAGGTGTCTTCCAGAAACTGGCAGTAGGACTGGGAGTTGAGCTTGACTCCATCCTCAACCCGAAAAGGCCCCTCAAGCTCATCTTTGATGATACCAGCCCAAACCAGTACTCCACCTCCACCTTGCTGGCGTCTGAGTCGGACTGGAGCTCTCTGCCCTTTACCAATCTAGCCACGGGCCCATCCATCTGGCCCATCAAGACTCACTTTCATTTCATCAGTCCATAAAACCTTAGAAAAACCAGTCTTGAGATATTTCTTGGCCCAGCCTTGACGTTTCAGCTTGTGTGTCTTGTTCAGTGGTGGTCGTCTTTCAGCCTTTCTTACCTTGGCCATGTCTCTGAGTACTGCACACCTTGCGCTTTTGGGCACTCCAGTGATGTTGCAGCTCTGAAATATGGCCAAACTGGTGGCAAGTGGCATCTTGGCAGCTGCACGCTTGACTTTTCTCAGTTCATGGGCAGTTATTTTGTGCCTTGGTTTTTCCACACGCTTCTTGCAACCCTGTTGACTATTTTGAATGAAACGCTTGATTGTTCGATGATCACGCTTCAGAAGCTTTGCAATTTTGAGACTGCTGCATCCCTCTGCAAGATATCTCACTATTCTTGACTTTTCTGAGCCTGTCAAGTCCTTCTTTTGATCCATTTTGCCAAAGGAAAGGACGTTGCCTAATAATTATGTACACCTGATATAGGGTGTTGATGTCATTAGACCACACCCCTTCTCATTACAGAGATGCACATCACCTAATATGCTTAATTGGTAGTAGGCTTTCGAGCCTATACAGCTTGGAGTAAGACAACATGCATGAAGAGGATGATGTAGACAAAATACTCATTTGCCTAATGATTCTGCACTCCCTGTAGAATAACAGTGATTCTAATAACAGGCCTCACAGAGTGTCTGACCTTGGTGTGTGTGTTTCTGTGTGTTGTGTATAATGTGACACAGTGGAGCTAATAATCTCAAAGAATATCTGACAAACAAAATGTATGTTTTCATTAAATCATAAAATAACTAGAGAAATAAATGGTAATTAACTGAGTTTTAAAGCATTCGAATTGGAAAGGGATTAAGTTACAATGGATGTTCTTGTGAAAATGTCCTAAAGACAAATCTAACTGAAGTAGAATCACATAAACTGAATGAAACATGAAGTGATTGAATATGAATTCTCTATGTTAAGAATAACAATGAAAATGTAATGAAGCATTCACAATTTTAAAAGCTACACATTGATAGATAAGGTGTGGGAAGATATGACGTCCAGTAGGAGAAGGGGGGGGGGGGGGGTGAACAGGTGAGGTGAAGAAGAGATTTTGTGTTTTTCTTTTTTGTCTTCTGCAAGATGAGCAGCCCAAAAGATTGGATCGAAGAGGTTCACAGTTGAAAACCTGTCCAACCTGTGAATTCATTCCTTTTTGTCTGCTCATTGTTGCTGTGTTAGGCGGTTAATTTAGAAGGATTTTGATTTACATCCTTCCTCCAACCTCTCCTCACCAAAGAAAAGAACACACTTAGCATTAGCTTAGAGCATCTTAGTTAGATAAGTAGAGTTTAAGTAATCTGATTATTGTTTTGTGATTATTTTATTTTCCTTATTCTTATTTAATTAAATTTCCTGCAATTAAAGTTTAAATTGTGGACACCTTTTATGAAACAATAAAAGTAAAAGTCTTATTCTTTGTAAGTGCAAATACCTCTTACACTTTATTCTAGCCATAATAATGAAAATTATCTTTACAATCATCCCAGAAATAACAAGATCAAAATGTACAGGGCTCCATCTTAAGGCAGAGCTGCACATATTTCACTGCAATGGTGATGTGTTTTAGCTCTGGCTTCATGTGCATTACATTGACCAAGCTGCACATTATTCTTAAATTTAAACTGGACATTAGACAGAAAAGACATAAGCTCAGTTTCAGTGTGTGGGTCACTGTGATGTAAAGATCTGTAGGGGCTTTGTCTTAACCCAGATCTGAAGTCTGTATAATCCCTCTTAAGTAAAATGAACATTCAGTGTCATTGTGATCATTGCAGTGATCCATACCCAGTGCGGCAGCAATCTTCTGGGGAGCCTCATCAATGAACAAAGCATGTTTTTCTGCTTTGACAAGTCTTTCTAAAAAAAAATGTAAGCACAATACCTTAGACACTTTATTATTAACATCATGTCATTAAAGTAGGTAGAGGTATAGATGTGTATTATATACGTACTAGACTTAGATCTCCGCACATTCAGCTGGTGCACGACTACTTCACGGCCTACTTCCGATAACCATCTTGTGATTGCCTGGACATCATGTCTCTCTGACAACATTTGCACCATTGGGACGTGAGAGTTGTCCCTTCCTGTTAACACACCTTGATACAGGAAGATATTTCCAGACAAACCATTAGGCCTGAGAAGCTTTTTTACAACTGAGCCAGTCGCATCAAAGGCAACTATGGGGTGCTTTTCAATCTTGTACATCAGCATTTGAGTTTGACTCCAGTAGTGACAGAAGAACTTGTCTAATCCAATGTCCCAAATGCTTCCATTGTGAGGGGAACTGTATTTTAATGAGTGGAGAGACAGTATTGGGTTTTTATGAGCAACTTCTAGTTGATTTTGTTCATGTTTGGCTTTGCGCAGAGTTGTCAAATTTGGTAGATGGCTTGGCTCTGGATCACCAAAGTCCATCAGCTTTTCTGTCTCTGATGCTCTCCACACATGGGGCTGCAGTCTGCCTTCACAAAGTTCTTTTTTTACTTGTGCCCTCAGACTTCTGGACACGGCTCTCCTAGAAAAGCCAGTGTGCATGGATTCATCTGTGTTTGCCATTACACACTTCAGCACCATTGGGCAGTGATTTTCAGGTTCCTTTTCACATGTAATGTACAGCTGGCCACTACACTCTTTGCAAAAGCCTCTGATTTAATAAAACAAGATACAGTTCTGGGGTACACCTTGGCTCGTTTAAAAGTAATGGTGCATGTACTTGTAACCTCTTTCCAGATTCCCTGGTTTACAACATGAGTCCATGTACCTGGTTTCAAAATTGTGTATTCCCTTTTCTTGAAAGTATTCTTTTTGTATGTGACTTTATGTGGAATCATATGTATCCACTGTTCAAATGGGAGCTCCACATTGAAAGTCTTGCAGTCTTTGTTTTGAAAAGGAGAGCTGCTTTGTTCAAAATCATTATCATTGTCACTACTGTCTGTGTCAGTCAGTCTCTCTTCATCACTGTAATCCAGAGCAGCCCATACATTGTGTCTGTTTAATTTAACAAAAGTGTAAAGAGCTTTTGGTGTCATCTTTTCACCAAGTTGTTTGCATAGATTTTGCCATATGTCATCACTTGGAGTTGAAACTTTTCCATTTTTTATGACTGCTTCTTTAGAAGCACGAAGGACTTCAAATACTGCAATTTTGTCCACCACTGATTTCTTTGGCATCTGTCAAGCAAAAATTAAAAATGTGATATATTACTGCTATAATTTGATTATAACTTTAATTCTACATCTTTAAGTGGACATAAAATTACTTACTTTTATACACTGTTTTGACATAGTGAATTGAAGTGTTGATGATTGCTGTTGGTCATGGAATCTAGCTTAAAAATGCAAATAAGATAGCTAGCACATGTTTTCTTCAACTCTTGTTTTTTTTCTCTCAGAAGAAGAATGTGTATGATAGCACCCCCTGGTGATCACAAACCAAACACAGGTCGCTATGTTTGGTTTTTTTGGCAGAGTTGTACCAGTTTATCCTTAACAAGATCTAGTTCAAAATTCATTTGATCGGTATAAAAATGAATGTAGTCAATGTTCATAGCTCATCATCAAAATACTTGTAGATAAATCCGTGCACTGTTGAGATAAATCTGTGTCTGTGTCAATCCCACACATGTTTAATAGCCCACTCATTTAATAGCCTTTTGTGACCATGGCTACAGAAGTTTGACTCTTGCAAAAAATATAAATCGGCCCTTTCAGGTAACATTGACAGTTACCTAAGATTTACAGTTCTTCAGGCTGTTTGGAGCCTTTGAGTTCAGATTTGCTGAATCACTGAAGTGCACTCCTGTCCTGTGTATGTTAATTTTATACAACTTGCTCATGACAGCCCACATACAAATGACAGCACTTTTGTTAATATTACCATTTGACTTAAAAGCTACAGTTCACATATTATTAGGTTAATGTTTTAACAACCATTAGCATTTTAGCATAAACCCTGCTGGTAGCACACTAGATGGAGTAAGGTAATGTTAAGAAACATGGTAGTCAGTGATCCACAACCAGCTTATTGGCTCAAAACACCTTATCTAATTATAAACTGATACGCACCTACTGGCATGCCCCTTTAAATTTCTTCATAAATGTTATTTAATGTTATTATTACGGCAGCACGGTGGTTAGCACTGTTGCTGCACAGCAAGAAGGTCCTGAGTTCAATTCCACCATCACGCCAGGGTCTTTCTGTGTGGAGTTTGCAGGTTCTCCCCGTGTTTGCGTGGGTTCTCTCCAAAGACATGCAGCTTGTGGTGATAGGTTAATTGGTTAATCCGAATTGCCCATAGGTGTGAATGTGAGTGCGAATGGTTGTCTGTCCCTGTGTGTTGGCCCTGTGACAGACTGGCAACCTGTCCAGGATGTACCCCGCCTCTTTATCTTTAAAATAATAGCGCCACAAACAAAATTTTTTGCAGCACAAACCAGCACAAACATAGCACAAACCTGTGACATCAACTTTTGTTTGATTTGGGTGATGTGGGGGGCTGGTTGACCTTTTGACGTTTGCATTTTCATTAATATCTTTAAAACAGAGGCAGCACAAACGACAATTTTAGCAGCACAAACCAGCACAAACGTAGCACAAACTTTTGACGCCAGTTTTTTTTTGATTCCATTAATGTGGGGGGCTGGTTGACCTCTGATGACCGCTAGAAATTTTTCTTGAATATCTTTAAAATGAAAACGGCAAAAAATAAACTTTTGCAGCATGCACAAACGTAGCACAAACGTTTGATACCACTTTTGTTGGATTTGAAGAAGGTGGGGGGGCCAACTTCACTCACATGCCGATCATGCAATAACCCAGCCCTCTGTGGTAGATCTCACTGACAATGAACATAATCGGGCCGCTGATGATCTGTTGGTGGAAAACATAAATTAAGAACCATCAAACCACTTTGTAAATAATGATGGAGCTTCCATAAGTGGATATTTGGAACTGAATGACACATTACCATGGGATGGTCTGCCAAATGTAGGTGAAAGTGAAGATTCTGTTGCAGTTGTTATTATTAGTGGGGATAACAGGGTGGATATTAGTGTGGTTGAACTAAACCCTGAAACACTGTTTACAGAAAAAGAGTCTGATCCACCTCATCACACATTGTCTCTCTCACCGGGGCTGACAGGAGAGGCCAATATTCCTGACCAAGCACCCCCTGAACCACGATCTTGTCCCGTAATACTGACTGTTAGAAGAGGTCATTGTCTTACTGATTTGATCAGTGCCATTCATCCGGCATGACTTTCAGTGTGAAGAATGGCAGGCTATAGCTAGAATGTTTGTTGTAGGGTGGAAACAAGCTGGTTACTTCCCAGTGAAGCTTGCAATACCCTTTCTGGAGGAGATACAGCTCGACAACCAGTAGTTTAAAAGATTCCTTTCTTTTGTATGTCTCACAAGAAGAGCGATCTTTTTGTAAAAGACCACCATCTGATTTTAGAAAAGTAAAAGTAAAAAGGTAAAAGATTAGTAATCAGTGAAAACACTAAAAACAAGCACAAGAACATACATTACATACTTTTCTCTTGCGCAACTGGTATGTCACTTTTTGTAGATGCTCCACCCCCTTTTTCAAATCCTGTTTAGTTTCTCTTATTGTGGCTCCGGCACTACAGGCAACCTCACCCTGACCTGGGCTCACCATCTGTTTATGGTACAAATTAAATATGTTTTGTTCATGATGGAGTAAATGATTATATATGAAAGAAGTGCAACCAATCAAAACTCTTACCAAGGGAATCAGGGCACACATACCTTGTTACTGCTACACTGGAAGAGCGTTCTGTCTAAAAGCTCCTCTGTTCCTGATGACTGCTGCTCTTCCTTGTCAGATCCTTCACTGTCCTCGTCCTGCACAGATCCTCTGTCCTCTCTCCTTTTCCTTTTATTTGCTGCATATGTTGCAATTGCATTGGTGGTCAGTGCTCGGCTCTGGAGTGTGTCCTCTGCAGGGTCCTCAGCTGTGCAAAGCAATATTACTAAATATGAATAAATGTAAGTGTATAGATAAATATATGACTTCACTTTAGCTTATTTAAATAACCTTGATAAAATCTTTTGGCTGTGATGGCATCATGGCACATAAATGTTGCCACTCTGTCGTAAGATTTACGTCCCAACTGTCGCTTGGCCTGAAAGAATAATGTTTTAAAAAGAAACCACATGAATAAAACCCATGACACTTTAACCTACTTCATTGTGTGTCAAAAAATAAAAATGAAAAGTTTTCTCACATACAGCGGGGAAAATAAGTATTTGACACATCAGCATTTTTATCAGTAAGGGGATTTCCAAGTGGACTATTGACACAACATCTGTTCTCCTGAAGGCTTTGGATGACTTCAATTCAGTGGATACAGATGAATTGCTGGAAGTACTTGATGCACATGAGTGCAAGCAGGTCCCTACCAAGGACACACTGCTCCCTGTTTTGGCACAGATAGGACAAAAAGTACTTATTGAGGCCCCAATGTTTGTAATCAAGTGCTGGCGTCCCATTGTGGGTTCTGTAGCTGGTTTACTCCCACCAGAAGGACTGCATCATTTCATTGAAGAAAAAAAACCAACTGTAAAAACAGTGAAGGAGCTTCTAGACTTTCCAGAGGAGATGACAGCTGCCCAGTCAACAGTTTCTCGTTACCTGAAAAGGTACATTGGAGAAATTGATTTCAATTATCTTCAGCTTTTCCTGCAGTTCTGTACAGGATCCAATCTGTTGGATAAAGCCATACTAATTGAGTTAATAGAAACTACAGATTTCCTCCACAGACCACAATCCCACACATGTGGATGTGTACTAAAGCTGCCACTTGGTTATCACAGCTATCCAGACTTTTGCAGTGAATTTTACAGCATTCTCGCAAGCTCTATGTGGGTGATGGATGTGGTGTAGGTCAGTGTTTTCCAACCTTGGTCCTCAAGGCACTCTGCCCTACACGTTTTAGGTTTTCCACCCTAACAGTTCATAAAAACACGGGTGTAGTTAACAGTAACATGAAGGAATGAATGTGAATATTCAATAGACTGGGTGGTTAAGTTCTCTTAACAGTGCAGCCTTTTTTTCCCCCATCTGGTCAGTAAGTGCTTCCTTAGTCTCCCCCCCCCCCCCAATTAAAATAGTAAGCTAAAGGGAATGTTCAGGTTTTTTGAAGTGGAGTTACCTGTAGTAGACAGCACTTAGCACTCTGACTTTGCAGAAGCAGCAGTGAGTGTTGGGGACAATATAAGGCAACAAATTGCTTGGGGAATGAGACCACAAAATAACACCAGTTGAAAATACATATACATATTTAAATAATATTTTCAGTGCTTCACCTGGTGGGAATCCTAAACATAGAAGTGCATCTGTTCCTGCTGCACACATTGTTACTGTGTTTCTGGTTAGTGCCAAAATAAATTACTAATTTTAACATTCTAATTCTAAAGCAATCTAGGATTGCTTTAATCTATTCCACAATAACAAAACTATATGCATCCCTGTCTGCAATTATTCGGGCTTGCAGTATAAAGAAAAAAAAGTCTACTGTTATAAAAACTGGTTAAAATATAAATAGTTGATAAAAGGTTTAAAAATCATATGCTTTGGTACAAATGTATTTCATTTACAGTTAAGAGTCCAATAATTAAAAGGGTTTCATGATTTAGAGTTATTTTCTGTGCACAATAAATATGTTGGGGTGTAACCTAAGCTTATTTACCCATCTAATGTCAGTTATCTCAATATTGTATTGTCATTGGTTGTTGTGCTGACGAGCCAGTCAATGTCATTCTTTTCTGCTATGGGGGCGGGACGAGTGGTAAGTTTGTGTGAATCTGTGGGAGCGGACACAGAAGCTAAGTCCGAAGAGAGAGATGTCGTAAGGCAAACGTGGTGTGGATTTTGCATCTAAGTGTATCATTGAGGTCGACTACCCGTGGTCCTGATATTACTTATTTGTGATCTGCAAGAGGTAAATGAGACTGTGTGCCTTGACATTTGTACTGTAACTATTCGTTATAGTGGTAAAATGGCGTGATATGTGATGCTAACTAGCGGCTTGCTAATTAGCGCAGCTTACCGCATTATGTGGTGTGATGCCATGCTGTATGTTTAGCTCTGTGATTTTCAGTCAAAGCATGCTAATGCTAAATCGTTATGTGATAGCATTTGGTATTGTAGCTCAAGTGTTTTAATATGTTTAGAAGCCGATGGACGCTCTGAAAGGAGAGGGAGAGAGAGGTTTCTGCCCGGATGGACCCTGCTGTTTTCTTACCCCTGACTGTCTACACTACTGGTGAACTAACTGCCCGTTTCTGATTGCCCCACTAACAAACTCATTGTAGTGTTGATGCATGTGTGTTCTAAGGTGCAACTAGAAAAATTTGCATTTCCTGCGAAAATGCTGTGTGGATGCCTTTACGCTGAGGATGTCTGCTGAAAAAAGCTGAAAAAGTTGAAAAAAAAAACAAAAAAAATATTGCCCGAGTGGGATTCGAACCTGGCCCTTCTGGTACTCAAGGGAGGTTCTCATCTCACTGCGCCACAGTCATTCTCTCAAAGAAGAGGTGGAGAGACTGACAATTGTGCTGAAATGAGCAGAAGAGGCTTAGAATTGTGCTGATAAGAGGTGGAAAGGCTGAAAATGTTTCAGAAGAGGTGAATAAGCAGAATTTGGGCAGAAAAGAGGTGAAAACTCTGAATATTTTGCTGAAAAGAGTTCAATCAGTAAAATTTCTTCTGAAAAGAGTTCAATCAGCAGAATTTTGCTGAAAAATGTTTTTTTCTGAAAACAGCAGAAAAAACTGAAAATTTTGCTGAAAAGAGTTGAATGAGCAGAATTCTGCTGAAAAGAGTTGAATGAGCAGAATTCTGCTTTGAATCATCTTTAGATTCATCTTGTGTGGGTCTGCTATCATGTGTCCCATCCTCTTCAGATGCTGCCACCATCTGTTTTCAGAGAAGACAACAATATGTTTGGTCATTTTTGATGGATTGATTGTGGAAGCACTGAAACTGAGGATGAATTTCACATCTCTTTGTGGCACAGGACACCCAGTTTTGTTTTTCATGGCTACCTTAGGAATCCTTTTACGTTCTTGTTCTTCCTCCTCTTCTGAATAGCCTTCAGATTCATCCTGTGTGGGTTTCCAGTCATCTGTCCCATCATCTTCAGATGAGCTCACAGACTGTTATTAGAACAGAAAAATATATATTTTACTCATTTTTCATGGATGTGTGGAAACAAAACACTTACATCTTTAACTGCAGGAGAAGAAACTCTGCTGGATTTTTCCTGCCCACCTTAGGAACCCATTCCCTCGCTTCATCCTCCTCCTCCTCTTCTGGATTGTCTTCTTGTGTGAGTTTCCCCACATCTGTCCTATCATTTTTGTAAAAGACCACCATCTGATTTTAGAAAAGTAAAAGTAAAAAGGTAAAAGATTAGTAATCAGTGAAAACACTAAAAACAAGCACAAGAACATACATTACATACTTTTCTCTTGCGCAACTGGTATGTCACTTTTTGTAGATGCTCCACCCCCTTTTTCAAATCCTGTTTAGTTTCTCTTATTGTGGCTCCGGCACTACAGGCAACCTCACCCTGACCTGGGCTCACCATCTGTTTATGGTACAAATTAAATATGTTTTGTTCATGATGGAGTAAATGATTATATATGAAAGAAGTGCAACCAATCAAAACTCTTACCAAGGGAATCAGGGCACACATACCTTGTTACTGCTACACTGGAAGAGCGTTCTGTCTAAAAGCTCCTCTGTTCCTGATGACTGCTGCTCTTCCTTGTCAGATCCTTCACTGTCCTCGTCCTGCACAGATCCTCTGTCCTCTCTCCTTTTCCTTTTATTTGCTGCATATGTTGCAATTGCATTGGTGGTCAGTGCTCGGCTCTGGAGTGTGTCCTCTGCAGGGTCCTCAGCTGTGCAAAGCAATATTACTAAATATGAATAAATGTAAGTGTATAGATAAATATATGACTTCACTTTAGCTTATTTAAATAACCTTGATAAAATCTTTTGGCTGTGATGGCATCATGGCACATAAATGTTGCCACTCTGTCGTAAGATTTACGTCCCAACTGTCGCTTGGCCTGAAAGAATAATGTTTTAAAAAGAAACCACATGAATAAAACCCATGACACTTTAACCTACTTCATTGTGTGTCAAAAAATAAAAAGTGCTACAGGAGGAACGTAGCATGTTGAAGGTGGGGGCAATCCCCAGATTCATCATCTCCCAGGCTGCCTTGAAAAATACCGGTAGTCTATGAAGAACACCTCCACTAGAACTGTGGAAAAAAGTCGGTGCCTCCGAACCGCCTTCAACATACTCTCTGATATGATTGTAACGCTGCAACCAGGTATACTCATTCTTGTACAGGGGGACAGCTGCTTGCCCATGATATCTTTGAGTTTTGTGCTGTTTAACCTAATACATGAAAAGACATGTTTATTCAGCTGAATAAAAAAATGTCTATGTATACTTAGATTTATATCGTTTTAGTACATACACGGATGATGCGGGCACCCTGCTTAGCTTTTTCTGCCATTTCAACCTCCTCAGTAGTCATGTTGATGATCACTCCCTTTCGGTGACCAGTTATGGCAATAATATATCCGCCCAACAGTCCAAAAAACAATTTCAATATTGTTCTGCTCTGGGGTTGCTTCTCGAGGTCATCTGTAAAAACACAAAGAGAACACTACATGTATTAATATGCTATGCTAACACATACACTGCATTTACATGTCCAGTCCCTTGTGCAGATTATAGAGGGATTTTACAAGCACCATGTCTCAAGGACCATGCAAGCACCACAAAGTATCAAACAAATTTTCCAGACCAACCATACAAAAAACCCAGTTTCCAATTACAAAACCCTGTAATGTGTCTTAAGATAGAAGATAGAAAGAGATAAAAGTCTCACGCCCCGTGCCGCCTCTACATATAGATAACAAATGCAAATGTGTTTGAGTAGTAGAAATGGCTGTTATAATGGCTGAGTGTGTGTGTGTGTGTGTGTGTGTGTGTGTGTGTGTGTGTGTGTGTGTGTGTGTGTGTGCGCGCGTCTGTGCGTCCAAAATATAACTCTAAATATTGAATGTAAATCTGTTCCAGATACCATAACTTGTAACTTGTTTTACTGAGGGTTAGTTATGCTCAGTTTCTGGCATGTTGAAAATAAATGAAACAAAGGAAAGAAAATGTGTAAGTTAACCAGTGTAATGAATCTGAGAATACAGGGAGTGCAGAATTATTAGGCAAGTTGTATTTTTGAGGAATAATTTTATTATTGAACAACAAACATGTTCTCAATGAACCCAAAAAATTCATTAATATCAAAGCTGAATGTTTTTGGAAGTAGTTTTTAGTTTGTTTTTAGTTTTAGCTATTTTAGGGGGATATCTGTGTGTGCAGGTGACTATTACTGTGCATAATTATTAGGCAACTTAACAAAAAACAAATATATACCCATTTCAATTATTTATTTTTACCAGTGACACCAATATAACATCTCCACATTCACAAATATACATTTCTGACATTCAAAAACAAAACAAAAACAAATCAGCGACCAACATAGCCACCTTTCTTTGCAAGGACACTCAAAAACCTGCCATCCATGGATTCTGTCAGTGTTTTGATCTGTTCACCATCAACATTGCGTGCAGCAGCAACCACAGCCTCCCAGACACTGTTCAGAGAGGTGTACTGTTTTCCCTCCTTGTAAATCTCACATTTGATGATGGACCACAGGTTCTCAATGGGGTTCAGATCAGGTGAACAAGGTGGCCATGTCATTAGTTTTTCTTCTTTTATACCCTTTCTTGCCAGCCACGCTGTGGAGTACTTGGACGCGTGTGATGGAGCATTGTCCTGCATGAAAATCATGTTTTTCTTGAAGGATGCAGACTTCTTCCTGTACCACTGCTTGAAGAAGGTGTCTTCCAGAAACTGGCAGTAGGACTGGGAGTTGAGCTTGACTCCATCCTCAACCCGAAAAGGCCCCACAAGCTCATCTTTGATGATACCAGCCCAAACCAGTACTCCACCTCCACCTTGCTGGCGTCTGAGTCGGACTGGAGCTCTCTGCCCTTTACCAATCTAGCCACGGGCCCATCCATCTGGCCCATCAAGACTCACTTTCATTTCATCAGTCCATAAAACCTTAGAAAAACCAGTCTTGAGATATTTCTTGGCCCAGCCTTGACGTTTCAGCTTGTGTGTCTTGTTCAGTGGTGGTCGTCTTTCAGCCTTTCTTACCTTGGCCATGTCTCTGAGTACTGCACACCTTGCGCTTTTGGGCACTCCAGTGATGTTGCAGCTCTGAAATATGGCCAAACTGGTGGCAAGTGGCATCTTGGCAGCTGCACGCTTGACTTTTCTCAGTTCATGGGCAGTTATTTTGTGCCTTGGTTTTTCCACACGCTTCTTGCAACCCTGTTGACTATTTTGAATGAAACACTTGATTGTTCGATGATCACGCTTCAGAAGCTTTGCAATTTTGAGACTGCTGCATCCCTCTGCAAGATATCTCACTATTCTTGACTTTTCTGAGCCTGTCAAGTCCTTCTTTTGATCCATTTTGCCAAAGGAAAGGACGTTGCCTAATAATTATGTACACCTGATATAGGGTGTTGATGTCATTAGACCACACCCCTTCTCATTACAGAGATGCACATCACCTAATATGCTTAATTGGTAGTAGGCTTTCGAGCCTATACAGCTTGGAGTAAGACAACATGCATGAAGAGGATGATGTAGACAAAATACTCATTTGCCTAATGATTCTGCACTCCCTGTAGAATAACAGTGATTCTAATAACAGGCCTCACAGAGTGTCTGACCTTGGTGTGTGTGTTTCTGTGTGTTGTGTATAATGTGACACAGTGGAGCTAATAATCTCAAAGAATATCTGACAAACAAAATGTATGTTTTCATTAAATCATAAAATAACTAGAGAAATAAATGGTAATTAACTGAGTTTTAAAGCATTCGAATTGGAAAGGGATTAAGTTACAATGGATGTTCTTGTGAAAATGTCCTAAAGACAAATCTAACTGAAGTAGAATCACATAAACTGAATGAAACATGAAGTGATTGAATATGAATTCTCTATGTTAAGAATAACAATGAAAATGTAATGAAGCATTCACAATTTTAAAAGCTACACATTGATAGATAAGGTGTGGGAAGATATGACGTCCAGTAGGAGAAGGGGGGGGGGGTGAACAGGTGAGGTGAAGAAGAGATTTTGTGTTTTTCTTTTTTGTCTTCTGCAAGATGAGCAGCCCAAAAGATTGGATCGAAGAGGTTCACAGTTGAAAACCTGTCCAACCTGTGAATTCATTCCTTTTTGTCTGCTCATTGTTGCTGTGTTAGGCGGTTAATTTAGAAGGATTTTGATTTACATCCTTCCTCCAACCTCTCCTCACCAAAGAAAAGAACACACTTAGCATTAGCTTAGAGCATCTTAGTTAGATAAGTAGAGTTTAAGTAATCTGATTATTGTTTTGTGATTATTTTATTTTCCTTATTCTTATTTAATTAAATTTCCTGCAATTAAAGTTTAAATTGTGGACACCTTTTATGAAACAATAAAAGTAAAAGTCTTATTCTTTGTAAGTGCAAATACCTCTTACACTTTATTCTAGCCATAATAATGAAAATTATCTTTACAATCATCCCAGAAATAACAAGATCAAAATGTACAGGGCTCCATCTTAAGGCAGAGCTGCACATATTTCACTGCAATGGTGATGTGTTTTAGCTCTGGCTTCATGTGCATTACATTGACCAAGCTGCACATTATTCTTAAATTTAAACTGGACATTAGACAGAAAAGACATAAGCTCAGTTTCAGTGTGTGGGTCACTGTGATGTAAAGATCTGTAGGGGCTTTGTCTTAACCCAGATCTGAAGTCTGTATAATCCCTCTTAAGTAAAATGAACATTCAGTGTCATTGTGATCATTGCAGTGATCCATACCCAGTGCGGCAGCAATCTTCTGGGGAGCCTCATCAATGAACAAAGCATGTTTTTCTGTTTTGACAAGTCTTTCTAAAAAAAAATGTAAGCACAATACCTTAGACACTTTATTATTAACATCATGTCATTAAAGTAGGTAGAGGTATAGATGTGTATTATATACGTACTAGACTTAGATCTCCGCACATTCAGCTGGTGCACGACTACTTCACGGCCTACTTCCGATAACCATCTTGTGATTGCCTGGACATCATGTCTCTCTGACAACATTTGCACCATTGGGACGTGAGAGTTGTCCCTTCCTGTTAACACACCTTGATACAGGAAGATATTTCCAGACAAACCATTAGGCCTGAGAAGCTTTTTTACAACTGAGCCAGTCGCATCAAAGGCAACTATGGGGTGCTTTTCAATCTTGTACATCAGCATTTGAGTTTGACTCCAGTAGTGACAGAAGAACTTGTCTAATCCAATGTCCCAAATGCTTCCATTGTGAGGGGAACTGTATTTTAATGAGTGGAGAGACAGTATTGGGTTTTTATGAGCAACTTCTAGTTGATTTTGTTCATGTTTGGCTTTGCGCAGAGTTGTCAAATTTGGTAGATGGCTTGGCTCTGGATCACCAAAGTCCATCAGCTTTTCTGTCTCTGATGCTCTCCACACATGGGGCTGCAGTCTGCCTTCACAAAGTTCTTTTTTTACTTGTGCCCTCAGACTTCTGGACACAGCTCTCCTAGAAAAGCCAGTGTGCATGGATTCATCTGTGTTTGCCATTACACACTTCAGCACCATTGGGCAGTGATTTTCAGGTTCCTTTTCACATGTAATGTACAGCTGGCCACTACACTCTTTGCAAAAGCCTCTGATTTAATAAAACAAGATACAGTTCTGGGGTACACCTTGGCTCGTTTAAAAGTAATGGTGCATGTACTTGTAACCTCTTTCCAGATTCCCTGGTTTACAACATGAGTCCATGTACCTGGTTTCAAAATTGTGTATTCCCTTTTCTTGAAAGTATTCTTTTTGTATGTGACTTTATGTGGAATCATATGTATCCACTGTTCAAATGGGAGCTCCACATTGAAAGTCTTGCAGTCTTTGTTTTGAAAAGGAGAGCTGCTTTGTTCAAAATCATTATCATTGTCACTACTGTCTGTGTCAGTCAGTCTCTCTTCATCACTGTAATCCAGAGCAGCCCATACATTGTGTCTGTTTAATTTAACAAAAGTGTAAAGAGCTTTTGGTGTCATCTTTTCACCAAGTTGTTTGCATAGATTTTGCCATATGTCATCACTTGGAGTTGAAACTTTTCCATTTTTTATGACTGCTTCTTTAGAAGCACGAAGGACTTCAAATACTGCAATTTTGTCCACCACTGATTTCTTTGGCATCTGTCAAGCAAAAATTAAAAATGTGATATATTACTGCTATAATTTGATTATAACTTTAATTCTACATCTTTAAGTGGACATAAAATTACTTACTTTTATACACTGTTTTGACATAGTGAATTGAAGTGTTGATGATTGCTGTTGGTCATGGAATCTAGCTTAAAAATGCAAATAAGATAGCTAGCACATGTTTTCTTCAACTCTTGTTTTTTTTCTCTCAGAAGAAGAATGTGTATGATAGCACCCCCTGGTGATCACAAACCAAACACAGGTCGCTATGTTTGGTTTTTTTGGCAGAGTTGTACCAGTTTATCCTTAACAAGATCTAGTTCAAAATTCATTTGATCGGTATAAAAATGAATGTAGTCAATGTTCATAGCTCATCATCAAAATACTTGTAGATAAATCCGTGCACTGTTGAGATAAATCTGTGTCTGTGTCAATCCCACACATGTTTAATAGCCCACTCATTTAATAGCCTTTTGTGACCATGGCTACAGAAGTTTGACTCTTGCAAAAAATATAAATCGGCCCTTTCAGGTAACATTGACAGTTACCTAAGATTTACAGTTCTTCAGGCTGTTTGGAGCCTTTGAGTTCAGATTTGCTGAATCACTGAAGTGCACTCCTGTCCTGTGTATGTTAATTTTATACAACTTGCTCATGACAGCCCACATACAAATGACAGCACTTTTGTTAATATTACCATTTGACTTAAAAGCTACAGTTCACATATTATTAGGTTAATGTTTTAACAACCATTAGCATTTTAGCATAAACCCTGCTGGTAGCACACTAGATGGAGTAAGGTAATGTTAAGAAACATGGTAGTCAGTGATCCACAACCAGCTTATTGGCTCAAAACACCTTATCTAATTATAAACTGATACGCACCTACTGGCATGCCCCTTTAAATTTCTTCATAAATGTTATTTAATGTTATTATTACGGCAGCACGGTGGTTAGCACTGTTGCTGCACAGCAAGAAGGTCCTGAGTTCAATTCCACCATCACGCCAGGGTCTTTCTGTGTGGAGTTTGCAGGTTCTCCCCGTGTTTGCGTGGGTTCTCTCCAAAGACATGCAGCTTGTGGTGATAGGTTAATTGGTTAATCCGAATTGCCCATAGGTGTGAATGTGAGTGCGAATGGTTGTCTGTCCCTGTGTGTTGGCCCTGTGACAGACTGGCAACCTGTCCAGGATGTACCCCGCCTCTTTATCTTTAAAATAATAGCGCCACAAACAAAATTTTTTGCAGCACAAACCAGCACAAACATAGCACAAACCTGTGACATCAACTTTTGTTTGATTTGGGTGATGTGGGGGGCTGGTTGACCTTTTGACGTTTGCATTTTCATTAATATCTTTAAAACAGAGGCAGCACAAACGACAATTTTAGCAGCACAAACCAGCACAAACGTAGCACAAACTTTTGACGCCAGTTTTTTTTTGATTCCATTAATGTGGGGGGCTGGTTGACCTCTGATGACCGCTAGAAATTTTTCTTGAATATCTTTAAAATGAAAACGGCAAAAAATAAACTTTTGCAGCATGCACAAACGTAGCACAAACGTTTGATACCACTTTTGTTGGATTTGAAGAAGGTGGGGGGGCCAACTTCACTCACATGCCGATCATGCAATAACCCAGCCCTCTGTGGTAGATCTCACTGACAATGAACATAATCGGGCCGCTGATGATCTGTTGGTGGAAAACATAAATTAAGAACCATCAAACCACTTTGTAAATAATGATGGAGCTTCCATAAGTGGATATTTGGAACTGAATGACACATTACCATGGGATGGTCTGCCAAATGTAGGTGAAAGTGAAGATTCTGTTGCAGTTGTTATTATTAGTGGGGATAACAGGGTGGATATTAGTGTGGTTGAACTAAACCCTGAAACACTGTTTACAGAAAAAGAGTCTGATCCACCTCATCACACATTGTCTCTCTCACCGGGGCTGACAGGAGAGGCCAATATTCCTGACCAAGCACCCCCTGAACCACGATCTTGTCCCGTAATACTGACTGTTAGAAGAGGTCATTGTCTTACTGATTTGATCAGTGCCATTCATCCGGCATGACTTTCAGTGTGAAGAATGGCAGGCTATAGCTAGAATGTTTGTTGTAGGGTGGAAACAAGCTGGTTACTTCCCAGTGAAGCTTGCAATACCCTTTCTGGAGGAGATACAGCTCGACAACCAGTAGTTTAAAAGATTCCTTTCTTTTGTATGTCTCACAAGAAGAGCGATCTGTTCTCCTGAAGGCTTTGGATGACTTCAATTCAGTGGATACAGATGAATTGCTGGAAGTACTTGATGCACATGAGTGCAAGCAGGTCCCTACCAAGGACACACTGCTCCCTGTTTTGGCACAGACAGGACAAAAAGTACTTATTGAGGCCCCAATGTTTGTAATCAAGTGCTGGCGTCCCATTGTGGGTTCTGTAGCTGGTTTACTCCCACCAGAAGGACTGCATCATTTCATTGAAGAAAAAAAACCAACTGTAAAAACAGTGAAGGAGCTTCTAGACTTTCCAGAGGAGATGACAGCTGCCCAGTCAACAGTTTCTCGTTACCTGAAAAGGTACATTGGAGAAATTGATTTCAATTATCTTCAGCTTTTCCTGCAGTTCTGTACAGGATCCAATCTGTTGGATAAAGCCATACTAATTGAGTTAATAGAAACTACAGATTTCCTCCACAGACCACAATCCCACACATGTGGATGTGTACTAAAGCTGCCACTTGGTTATCACAGCTATCCAGACTTTTGCAGTGAATTTTACAGCATTCTCGCAAGCTCTATGTGGGTGATGGATGTGGTGTAGGTCAGTGTTTTCCAACCTTGGTCCTCAAGGCACTCTGCCCTACACGTTTTAGGTTTTCCACCCTAACAGTTCATAAAAACACGGGTGTAGTTAACAGTAACATGAAGGAATGAATGTGAATGTTCAATAGACTGGGTGGTTAAGTTCTCTTAACAGTGCAGCCTTTTTTTTCCCCATCTGGTCAGTAAGTGCTTCCTTAGTCTCCCCCCCCCCCCCCCCCCAATTAAAATAGTAAGCTAAAGGGAATGTTCAGGTTTTTTGAAGTGGAGTTACCTGTAGTAGACAGCACTTAGCACTCTGACTTTGCAGAAGCAGCAGTGAGTGTTGGGGACAATATAAGGCAACAAATTGCTTGGGGAATGAGACCACAAAATAACACCAGTTGAAAATACATATACATATTTAAATAATATTTTCAGTGCTTCACCTGGTGGGAATCCTAAACATAGAAGTGCATCTGTTCCTGCTGCACACATTGTTACTGTGTTTCTGGTTAGTGCCAAAATAAATTACTAATTTTAACATTCTAATTCTAAAGCAATCTAGGATTGCTTTAATCTATTCCACAATAACAAAACTATATGCATCCCTGTCTGCAATTATTCGGGCTTGCAGTATAAAGAAAAAAAAGTCTACTGTTATAAAAACTGGTTAAAATATAAATAGTTGATAAAAGGTTTAAAAATCATATGCTTTGGTACAAATGTATTTCATTTACAGTTAAGAGTCCAATAATTAAAAGGGTTTCATGATTTAGAGTTATTTTCTGTGCACAATAAATATGTTGGGGTGTAACCTAAGCTTATTTACCCATCTAATGTCAGTTATCTCAATATTGTATTGTCATTGGTTGTTGTGCTGACGAGCCAGTCAATGTCATTCTTTTCTGCTATGGGGGCGGGACGAGTGGTAAGTTTGTGTGAATCTGTGGGAGCGGACACAGAAGCTAAGTCCGAAGAGAGAGATGTCGTAAGGCAAACGTGGTGTGGATTTTGCATCTAAGTGTATCATTGAGGTCGACTACCCGTGGTCCTGATATTACTTATTTGTGATCTGCAAGAGGTAAATGAGACTGTGTGCCTTGACATTTGTACTGTAACTATTCGTTATAGTGGTAAAATGGCGTGATATGTGATGCTAACTAGCGGCTTGCTAATTAGCGCAGCTTACCGCATTATGTGGTGTGATGCCATGCTGTATGTTTAGCTCTGTGATTTTCAGTCAAAGCATGCTAATGCTAAATCGTTATGTGATAGCATTTGGTATTGTAGCTCAAGTGTTTTAATATGTTTAGAAGCCGATGGACGCTCTGAAAGGAGAGGGAGAGAGAGGTTTCTGCCCGGATGGACCCTGCTGTTTTCTTACCCCTGACTGTCTACACTACTGGTGAACTAACTGCCCGTTTCTGATTGCCCCACTAACAAACTCATTGTAGTGTTGATGCATGTGTGTTCTAAGGTGCAACTAGAAAAATTTGCATTTCCTGCGAAAATGCTGTGTGGATGCCTTTACGCTGAGGATGTCTGCTGAAAAAAGCTGAAAAAGTTGAAAAAAAAAACAAAAAAAATATTGCCCGAGTGGGATTCGAACCTGGCCCTTCTGGTACTCAAGGGAGGTTCTCATCTCACTGCGCCACAGTCATTCTCTCAAAGAAGAGGTGGAGAGACTGACAATTGTGCTGAAATGAGCAGAAGAGGCTTAGAATTGTGCTGATAAGAGGTGGAAAGGCTGAAAATGTTTCAGAAGAGGTGAATAAGCAGAATTTGGGCAGAAAAGAGGTGAAAACTCTGAATATTTTGCTGAAAAGAGTTCAATCAGTAAAATTTCTTCTGAAAAGAGTTCAATCAGCAGAATTTTGCTGAAAAATGTTTTTTTCTGAAAACAGCAGAAAAAACTGAAAATTTTGCTGAAAAGAGTTGAATGAGCAGAATTCTGCTGAAAAGAGTTCAATGAGCAGAATTCTGCTTTGAATCATCTTTAGATTCATCTTGTGTGGGTCTGCTATCATGTGTCCCATCCTCTTCAGATGCTGCCACCATCTGTTTTCAGAGAAGACAACAATATGTTTGGTCATTTTTGATGGATTGATTGTGGAAGCACTGAAACTGAGGATGAATTTCACATCTCTTTGTGGCACAGGACACCCAGTTTTGTTTTTCATGGCTACCTTAGGAATCCTTTTACGTTCTTGTTCTTCCTCCTCTTCTGAATAGCCTTCAGATTCATCCTGTGTGGGTTTCCAGTCATCTGTCCCATCATCTTCAGATGAGCTCACAGACTGTTATTAGAACAGAAAAATATATATTTTACTCATTTTTCATGGATGTGTGGAAACAAAACACTTACATCTTTAACTGCAGGAGAAGAAACTCTGCTGGATTTTTCCTGCCCACCTTAGGAACCCATTCCCTCGCTTCATCCTCCTCCTCCTCTTCTGGATTGTCTTCTTGTGTGAGTTTCCCCACATCTGTCCTATCATTTTTGTAAAAGACCACCATCTGATTTTAGAAAAGTAAAAGTAAAAAGGTAAAAGATTAGTAATCAGTGAAAACACTAAAAACAAGCACAAGAACATACATTACATACTTTTCTCTTGCGCAACTGGTATGTCACTTTTTGTAGATGCTCCACCCCCTTTTTCAAATCCTGTTTAGTTTCTCTTATTGTGGCTCCGGCACTACAGGCAACCTCACCCTGACCTGGGCTCACCATCTGTTTATGGTACAAATTAAATATGTTTTGTTCATGATGGAGTAAATGATTATATATGAAAGAAGTGCAACCAATCAAAACTCTTACCAAGGGAATCAGGGCACACATACCTTGTTACTGCTACACTGGAAGAGCGTTCTGTCTAAAAGCTCCTCTGTTCCTGATGACTGCTGCTCTTCCTTGTCAGATCCTTCACTGTCCTCGTCCTGCACAGATCCTCTGTCCTCTCTCCTTTTCCTTTTATTTGCTGCATATGTTGCAATTGCATTGGTGGTCAGTGCTCGGCTCTGGAGTGTGTCCTCTGCAGGGTCCTCAGCTGTGCAAAGCAATATTACTAAATATGAATAAATGTAAGTGTATAGATAAATATATGACTTCACTTTAGCTTATTTAAATAACCTTGATAAAATCTTTTGGCTGTGATGGCATCATGGCACATAAATGTTGCCACTCTGTCGTAAGATTTACGTCCCAACTGTCGCTTGGCCTGAAAGAATAATGTTTTAAAAAGAAACCACATGAATAAAACCCATGACACTTTAACCTACTTCATTGTGTGTCAAAAAATAAAAATGAAAAGTTTTCTCACATACAGCGGGGAAAATAAGTATTTGACACATCAGCATTTTTATCAGTAAGGGGATTTCCAAGTGGACTATTGACACAACATTTCCACCAGATGTTGCCATCAAGCCAAATATTGAAGTCATACAATCAAATCAGAACATATAAGTATACAAGTTAAACCATAATAAATAAAGTGAAATGACACAGGGAATAAGTATTGAACACACTTTATTCAATACTTTGTAGAAAAGCCTTTGTTGGTGATTACAGCTTCTAGACGCCTCTTGTATGGATAGACCAGTCGTCTGCATTGCTCAGGAGTGATTCTGGCCCATTCTTCCACACAAACGGTCTTTAAATCTTGAAGGTTCCTTGGGCCTCTTTTATGAACTTTAATCTTCAGTTCTCTCCATAGATTTTCTATGGGATTTAGGTCAGGTGATTGACTGGGCCATTCAAGCAACTTGATTTTCTTTCTTTGAAACCACTTCATTGTTTCCTTGGCCTTGTGTTTGGGATCATTGTCTTGCTGAAATGTCCACCCTCTTTTCATTTTTAGCTTCCTGGTAGATGGCAGCAGATTTTTATCCAGAATGTCCCGGTACATCTCTCCATTCATCCTGCCTTCAATAATATGAAGTCTGCCAGTACCCCTTGCTGAAAAGCAGCCCCAAACCATGATGCTTCCACCCCCAAACTTGACTGTTGGTATGGTGTTCTTGGGGTGGTGAGCAGTGCCATTTCTTCTCCAAACATGGTGTGTAGAATGACTGCCAAAAAGTTCAATTTTGCTTTCATCTGACCATACTATAGTCGTCCAATAATCCACAGGCTTCTCCAAATGCTGTTGCGCAAATTTTAACCGAGCCTTGACATGCTTTTTGTTCAGCAATGGAGTCTTGCGTGGTGAGCGTGCATGGATGCCATGGCGGTTCAGTGCATTGCTTATAGTTTTCTTTGAAACAACAGTACCTGCTGATGCAAGGTCTTCCTGAAGTTCTGTCCGAGTGGTTCTTGGCTCTTGGAGAACCCTCCTGATTATTCTTTGGACTCCTCGGACAGGGATCTTGCGTGGAGCACCTGATCGTGGCAGGTTTATGGTGAACTGATGCACTTTCCATTTCCGGATAATGGCCCCCACAGTGCTCACAGGAACATTCAGCATTCTGGAAATGCACCTATAACCATTCCCATCAAAATGCTTTTCAACGATAAGATTACGAAGATCTTGAGAGAGTTCTTTGCTTTTACCCATCATGAAGTCTTTCCTGTGTGCCTTCTGGGTAATGAGGAGCCTTTATAGGCCATCAATTAGGACTAAAGCAGCTGATATCAATTAGTACTGATAGGGGACAGGATTTCTCTATCAATACTGACAGATTTCAGGTGATCTCCTGGCTTTCTATGTCATTTTGCCCCTTGTTATCTCCATGTATTCAATACTTATTCCCTGTGTCATTTCACTTTATTTATTGTGGTTTAACTTGTATACTTATATGTTCTGATTTGTTTGTATGACGTCAATATTTGGCTTGATGGCAACATCTGGTGGAAATGTTGTGTCAATGGTCCACTTGGAAATCCCCTTACTGATAAAAATGCTGATGTGTCAAATACTTATTTTCCCCGCTGTAAGTGCTACAGGAGGAACGTAGCATGTTGAAGGTGGGGGCAATCCCCAGATTCATCATCTCCCAGGCTGCCTTGAAAAATACCGGTAGTCTATGAAGAACACCTCCACTAGAACTGTGGAAAAAAGTCGGTGCCTCCGAACCGCCTTCAACATACTCTCTGATATGATTGTAACGCTGCAACCAGGTATACTCATTCTTGTACAGGGGGACAGCTGCTTGCCCATGATATCTTTGAGTTTTGTGCTGTTTAACCTAATACATGAAAAGACATGTTTATTCAGCTGAATAAAAAAATGTCTATGTATACTTAGATTTATATCGTTTTAGTACATACACGGATGATGCGGGCACCCTGCTTAGCTTTTTCTGCCATTTCAACCTCCTCAGTAGTCATGTTGATGATCACTCCCTTTCGGTGACCAGTTATGGCAATAATATATCCGCCCAACAGTCCAAAAAACAATTTCAATATTGTTCTGCTCTGGGGTTGCTTCTCGAGGTCATCTGTAAAAACACAAAGAGAACACTACATGTATTAATATGCTATGCTAACACATACACTGCATTTACATGTCCAGTCCCTTGTGCAGATTATAGAGGGATTTTACAAGCACCATGTCTCAAGGACCATGCAAGCACCACAAAGTATCAAACAAATTTTCCAGACCAACCATACAAAAAACCCAGTTTCCAATTACAAAACCCTGTAATGTGTCTTAAGATAGAAGATAGAAAGAGATAAAAGTCTCACGCCCCGTGCCGCCTCTACATATAGATAACAAATGCAAATGTGTTTGAGTAGTAGAAATGGCTGTTATAATGGCTGAGTGTGTGTGTGTGTGTGTGTGTGTGTGTGTGTGTGTGTGTGTGTGTGTGTGTGTGTGCGCGCGCGCGCGTCTGTGCGTCCAAAATATAACTCTAAATATTGAATGTAAATCTGTTCCAGATACCATAACTTGTAACTTGTTTTACTGAGGGTTAGTTATGCTCAGTTTCTGGCATGTTGAAAATAAATGAAACAAAGGAAAGAAAATGTGTAAGTTAACCAGTGTAATGAATCTGAGAATACAGGGAGTGCAGAATTATTAGGCAAGTTGTATTTTTGAGGAATAATTTTATTATTGAACAACAAACATGTTCTCAATGAACCCAAAAAATTCATTAATATCAAAGCTGAATGTTTTTGGAAGTAGTTTTTAGTTTGTTTTTAGTTTTAACTATTTTAGGGGGATATCTGTGTGTGCAGGTGACTATTACTGTGCATAATTATTAGGCAACTTAACAAAAAACAAATATATACCCATTTCAATTATTTATTTTTACCAGTGACACCAATATAACATCTCCACATTCACAAATATACATTTCTGACATTCAAAAACAAAACAAAAACAAATCAGCGACCAACATAGCCACCTTTCTTTGCAAGGACACTCAAAAACCTGCCATCCATGGATTCTGTCAGTGTTTTGATCTGTTCACCATCAACATTGCGTGCAGCAGCAACCACAGCCTCCCAGACACTGTTCAGAGAGGTGTACTGTTTTCCCTCCTTGTAAATCTCACATTTGATGATGGACCACAGGTTCTCAATGGGGTTCAGATCAGGTGAACAAGGTGGCCATGTCATTAGTTTTTCTTCTTTTATACCCTTTCTTGCCAGCCACGCTGTGGAGTACTTGGACGCGTGTGATGGAGCATTGTCCTGCATGAAAATCATGTTTTTCTTGAAGGATGCAGACTTCTTCCTGTACCACTGCTTGAAGAAGGTGTCTTCCAGAAACTGGCAGTAGGACTGGGAGTTGAGCTTGACTCCATCCTCAACCCGAAAAGGCCCCTCAAGCTCATCTTTGATGATACCAGCCCAAACCAGTACTCCACCTCCACCTTGCTGGCGTCTGAGTCGGACTGGAGCTCTCTGCCCTTTACCAATCTAGCCACGGGCCCATCCATCTGGCCCATCAAGACTCACTTTCATTTCATCAGTCCATAAAACCTTAGAAAAACCAGTCTTGAGATATTTCTTGGCCCAGCCTTGACGTTTCAGCTTGTGTGTCTTGTTCAGTGGTGGTCGTCTTTCAGCCTTTCTTACCTTGGCCATGTCTCTGAGTACTGCACACCTTGCGCTTTTGGGCACTCCAGTGATGTTGCAGCTCTGAAATATGGCCAAACTGGTGGCAAGTGGCATCTTGGCAGCTGCACGCTTGACTTTTCTCAGTTCATGGGCAGTTATTTTGTGCCTTGGTTTTTCCACACGCTTCTTGCAACCCTGTTGACTATTTTGAATGAAACGCTTGATTGTTCGATGATCACGCTTCAGAAGCTTTGCAATTTTGAGACTGCTGCATCCCTCTGCAAGATATCTCACTATTCTTGACTTTTCTGAGCCTGTCAAGTCCTTCTTTTGATCCATTTTGCCAAAGGAAAGGACGTTGCCTAATAATTATGTACACCTGATATAGGGTGTTGATGTCATTAGACCACACCCCTTCTCATTACAGAGATGCACATCACCTAATATGCTTAATTGGTAGTAGGCTTTCGAGCCTATACAGCTTGGAGTAAGACAACATGCATGAAGAGGATGATGTGGACAAAATACTCATTTGCCTAATGATTCTGCACTCCCTGTAGAATAACAGTGATTCTAATAACAGGCCTCACAGAGTGTCTGACCTTGGTGTGTGTGTTTCTGTGTGTTGTGTATAATGTGACACAGTGGAGCTAATAATCTCAAAGAATATCTGACAAACAAAATGTATGTTTTCATTAAATCATAAAATAACTAGAGAAATAAATGGTAATTAACTGAGTTTTAAAGCATTCGAATTGGAAAGGGATTAAGTTACAATGGATGTTCTTGTGAAAATGTCCTAAAGACAAATCTAACTGAAGTAGAATCACATAAACTGAATGAAACATGAAGTGATTGAATATGAATTCTCTATGTTAAGAATAACAATGAAAATGTAATGAAGCATTCACAATTTTAAAAGCTACACATTGATAGATAAGGTGTGGGAAGATATGACGTCCAGTAGGAGAAGGGGGGGGGGGGGGGGTGAACAGGTGAGGTGAAGAAGAGATTTTGTGTTTTTCTTTTTTGTCTTCTGCAAGATGAGCAGCCCAAAAGATTGGATCGAAGAGGTTCACAGTTGAAAACCTGTCCAACCTGTGAATTCATTCCTTTTTGTCTGCTCATTGTTGCTGTGTTAGGCGGTTAATTTAGAAGGATTTTGATTTACATCCTTCCTCCAACCTCTCCTCACCAAAGAAAAGAACACACTTAGCATTAGCTTAGAGCATCTTAGTTAGATAAGTAGAGTTTAAGTAATCTGATTATTGTTTTGTGATTATTTTATTTTCCTTATTCTTATTTAATTAAATTTCCTGCAATTAAAGTTTAAATTGTGGACACCTTTTATGAAACAATAAAAGTAAAAGTCTTATTCTTTGTAAGTGCAAATACCTCTTACACTTTATTCTAGCCATAATAATGAAAATTATCTTTACAATCATCCCAGAAATAACAAGATCAAAATGTACAGGGCTCCATCTTAAGGCAGAGCTGCACATATTTCACTGCAATGGTGATGTGTTTTAGCTCTGGCTTCATGTGCATTACATTGACCAAGCTGCACATTATTCTTAAATTTAAACTGGACATTAGACAGAAAAGACATAAGCTCAGTTTCAGTGTGTGGGTCACTGTGATGTAAAGATCTGTAGGGGCTTTGTCTTAACCCAGATCTGAAGTCTGTATAATCCCTCTTAAGTAAAATGAACATTCAGTGTCATTGTGATCATTGCAGTGATCCATACCCAGTGCGGCAGCAATCTTCTGGGGAGCCTCATCAATGAACAAAGCATGTTTTTCTGCTTTGACAAGTCTTTCTAAAAAAAAATGTAAGCACAATACCTTAGACACTTTATTATTAACATCATGTCATTAAAGTAGGTAGAGGTATAGATGTGTATTATATACGTACTAGACTTAGATCTCCGCACATTCAGCTGGTGCACGACTACTTCACGGCCTACTTCCGATAACCATCTTGTGATTGCCTGGACATCATGTCTCTCTGACAACATTTGCACCATTGGGACGTGAGAGTTGTCCCTTCCTGTTAACACACCTTGATACAGGAAGATATTTCCAGACAAACCATTAGGCCCGAGAAGCTTTTTTACAACTGAGCCAGTCGCATCAAAGGCAACTATGGGGTGCTTTTCAATCTTGTACATCAGCATTTGAGTTTGACTCCAGTAGTGACAGAAGAACTTGTCTAATCCAATGTCCCAAATGCTTCCATTGTGAGGGGAACTGTATTTTAATGAGTGGAGAGACAGTATTGGGTTTTTATGAGCAACTTCTAGTTGATTTTGTTCATGTTTGGCTTTGCGCAGAGTTGTCAAATTTGGTAGATGGCTTGGCTCTGGATCACCAAAGTCCATCAGCTTTTCTGTCTCTGATGCTCTCCACACATGGGGCTGCAGTCTGCCTTCACAAAGTTCTTTTTTTACTTGTGCCCTCAGACTTCTGGACACGGCTCTCCTAGAAAAGCCAGTGTGCATGGATTCATCTGTGTTTGCCATTACACACTTCAGCACCATTGGGCAGTGATTTTCAGGTTCCTTTTCACATGTAATGTACAGCTGGCCACTACACTCTTTGCAAAAGCCTCTGATTTAATAAAACAAGATACAGTTCTGGGGTACACCTTGGCTCGTTTAAAAGTAATGGTGCATGTACTTGTAACCTCTTTCCAGATTCCCTGGTTTACAACATGAGTCCATGTACCTGGTTTCAAAATTGTGTATTCCCTTTTCTTGAAAGTATTCTTTTTGTATGTGACTTTATGTGGAATCATATGTATCCACTGTTCAAATGGGAGCTCCACATTGAAAGTCTTGCAGTCTTTGTTTTGAAAAGGAGAGCTGCTTTGTTCAAAATCATTATCATTGTCACTACTGTCTGTGTCAGTCAGTCTCTCTTCATCACTGTAATCCAGAGCAGCCCATACATTGTGTCTGTTTAATTTAACAAAAGTGTAAAGAGCTTTTGGTGTCATCTTTTCACCAAGTTGTTTGCATAGATTTTGCCATATGTCATCACTTGGAGTTGAAACTTTTCCATTTTTTATGACTGCTTCTTTAGAAGCACGAAGGACTTCAAATACTGCAATTTTGTCCACCACTGATTTCTTTGGCATCTGTCAAGCAAAAATTAAAAATGTGATATATTACTGCTATAATTTGATTATAACTTTAATTCTACATCTTTAAGTGGACATAAAATTACTTACTTTTATACACTGTTTTGACATAGTGAATTGAAGTGTTGATGATTGCTGTTGGTCATGGAATCTAGCTTAAAAATGCAAATAAGATAGCTAGCACATGTTTTCTTCAACTCTTGTTTTTTTTCTCTCAGAAGAAGAATGTGTATGATAGCACCCCCTGGTGATCACAAACCAAACACAGGTCGCTATGTTTGGTTTTTTTGGCAGAGTTGTACCAGTTTATCCTTAACAAGATCTAGTTCAAAATTCATTTGATCGGTATAAAAATGAATGTAGTCAATGTTCATAGCTCATCATCAAAATACTTGTAGATAAATCCGTGCACTGTTGAGATAAATCTGTGTCTGTGTCAATCCCACACATGTTTAATAGCCCACTCATTTAATAGCCTTTTGTGACCATGGCTACAGAAGTTTGACTCTTGCAAAAAATATAAATCGGCCCTTTCAGGTAACATTGACAGTTACCTAAGATTTACAGTTCTTCAGGCTGTTTGGAGCCTTTGAGTTCAGATTTGCTGAATCACTGAAGTGCACTCCTGTCCTGTGTATGTTAATTTTATACAACTTGCTCATGACAGCCCACATACAAATGACAGCACTTTTGTTAATATTACCATTTGACTTAAAAGCTACAGTTCACATATTATTAGGTTAATGTTTTAACAACCATTAGCATTTTAGCATAAACCCTGCTGGTAGCACACTAGATGGAGTAAGGTAATGTTAAGAAACATGGTAGTCAGTGATCCACAACCAGCTTATTGGCTCAAAACACCTTATCTAATTATAAACTGATACGCACCTACTGGCATGCCCCTTTAAATTTCTTCATAAATGTTATTTAATGTTATTATTACGGCAGCACGGTGGTTAGCACTGTTGCTGCACAGCAAGAAGGTCCTGAGTTCAATTCCACCATCACGCCAGGGTCTTTCTGTGTGGAGTTTGCAGGTTCTCCCCGTGTTTGCGTGGGTTCTCTCCAAAGACATGCAGCTTGTGGTGATAGGTTAATTGGTTAATCCGAATTGCCCATAGGTGTGAATGTGAGTGCGAATGGTTGTCTGTCCCTGTGTGTTGGCCCTGTGACAGACTGGCAACCTGTCCAGGATGTACCCCGCCTCTTTATCTTTAAAATAATAGCGCCACAAACAAAATTTTTTGCAGCACAAACCAGCACAAACATAGCACAAACCTGTGACATCAACTTTTGTTTGATTTGGGTGATGTGGGGGGCTGGTTGACCTTTTGACGTTTGCATTTTCATTAATATCTTTAAAACAGAGGCAGCACAAACGACAATTTTAGCAGCACAAACCAGCACAAACGTAGCACAAACTTTTGACGCCAGTTTTTTTTTGATTCCATTAATGTGGGGGGCTGGTTGACCTCTGATGACCGCTAGAAATTTTTCTTGAATATCTTTAAAATGAAAACGGCAAAAAATAAACTTTTGCAGCATGCACAAACGTAGCACAAACGTTTGATACCACTTTTGTTGGATTTGAAGAAGGTGGGGGGGCCAACTTCACTCACATGCCGATCATGCAATAACCCAGCCCTCTGTGGTAGATCTCACTGACAATGAACATAATCGGGCCGCTGATGATCTGTTGGTGGAAAACATAAATTAAGAACCATCAAACCACTTTGTAAATAATGATGGAGCTTCCATAAGTGGATATTTGGAACTGAATGACACATTACCATGGGATGGTCTGCCAAATGTAGGTGAAAGTGAAGATTCTGTTGCAGTTGTTATTATTAGTGGGGATAACAGGGTGGATATTAGTGTGGTTGAACTAAACCCTGAAACACTGTTTACAGAAAAAGAGTCTGATCCACCTCATCACACATTGTCTCTCTCACCGGGGCTGACAGGAGAGGCCAATATTCCTGACCAAGCACCCCCTGAACCACGATCTTGTCCCGTAATACTGACTGTTAGAAGAGGTCATTGTCTTACTGATTTGATCAGTGCCATTCATCCGGCATGACTTTCAGTGTGAAGAATGGCAGGCTATAGCTAGAATGTTTGTTGTAGGGTGGAAACAAGCTGGTTACTTCCCAGTGAAGCTTGCAATACCCTTTCTGGAGGAGATACAGCTCGACAACCAGTAGTTTAAAAGATTCCTTTCTTTTGTATGTCTCACAAGAAGAGCGATCTGTTCTCCTGAAGGCTTTGGATGACTTCAATTCAGTGGATACAGATGAATTGCTGGAAGTACTTGATGCACATGAGTGCAAGCAGGTCCCTACCAAGGACACACTGCTCCCTGTTTTGGCACAGATAGGACAAAAAGTACTTATTGAGGCCCCAATGTTTGTAATCAAGTGCTGGCGTCCCATTGTGGGTTCTGTAGCTGGTTTACTCCCACCAGAAGGACTGCATCATTTCATTGAAGAAAAAAAAACCAACTGTAAAAACAGTGAAGGAGCTTCTAGACTTTCCAGAGGAGATGACAGCTGCCCAGTCAACAGTTTCTCGTTACCTGAAAAGGTACATTGGAGAAATTGATTTCAATTATCTTCAGCTTTTCCTGCAGTTCTGTACAGGATCCAATCTGTTGGATAAAGCCATACTAATTGAGTTAATAGAAACTACAGATTTCCTCCACAGACCACAATCCCACACATGTGGATGTGTACTAAAGCTGCCACTTGGTTATCACAGCTATCCAGACTTTTGCAGTGAATTTTACAGCATTCTCGCAAGCTCTATGTGGGTGATGGATGTGGTGTAGGTCAGTGTTTTCCAACCTTGGTCCTCAAGGCACTCTGCCCTACACGTTTTAGGTTTTCCACCCTAACAGTTCATAAAAACACGGGTGTAGTTAACAGTAACATGAAGGAATGAATGTGAATGTTCAATAGACTGGGTGGTTAAGTTCTCTTAACAGTGCAGCCTTTTTTTTCCCCATCTGGTCAGTAAGTGCTTCCTTAGTCTCCCCCCCCCCCCCCCCCCCCCAATTAAAATAGTAAGCTAAAGGGAATGTTCAGGTTTTTTGAAGTGGAGTTACCTGTAGTAGACAGCACTTAGCACTCTGACTTTGCAGAAGCAGCAGTGAGTGTTGGGGACAATATAAGGCAACAAATTGCTTGGGGAATGAGACCACAAAATAACACCAGTTGAAAATACATATACATATTTAAATAATATTTTCAGTGCTTCACCTGGTGGGAATCCTAAACATAGAAGTGCATCTGTTCCTGCTGCACACATTGTTACTGTGTTTCTGGTTAGTGCCAAAATAAATTACTAATTTTAACATTCTAATTCTAAAGCAATCTAGGATTGCTTTAATCTATTCCACAATAACAAAACTATATGCATCCCTGTCTGCAATTATTCGGGCTTGCAGTATAAAGAAAAAAAAGTCTACTGTTATAAAAACTGGTTAAAATATAAATAGTTGATAAAAGGTTTAAAAATCATATGCTTGGGTACAAATGTATTTCATTTACAGTTAAGAGTCCAATAATTAAAAGGGTTTCATGATTTAGAGTTATTTTCTGTGCACAATAAATATGTTGGGGTGTAACCTAAGCTTATTTACCCATCTAATGTCAGTTATCTCAATATTGTATTGTCATTGGTTGTTGTGCTGACGAGCCAGTCAATGTCATTCTTTTCTGCTATGGGGGCGGGACGAGTGGTAAGTTTGTGTGAATCTGTGGGAGCGGACACAGAAGCTAAGTCCGAAGAGAGAGATGTCGTAAGGCAAACGTGGTGTGGATTTTGCATCTAAGTGTATCATTGAGGTCGACTACCCGTGGTCCTGATATTACTTATTTGTGATCTGCAAGAGGTAAATGAGACTGTGTGCCTTGACATTTGTACTGTAACTATTCGTTATAGTGGTAAAATGGCGTGATATGTGATGCTAACTAGCGGCTTGCTAATTAGCGCAGCTTACCGCATTATGTGGTGTGATGCCATGCTGTATGTTTAGCTCTGTGATTTTCAGTCAAAGCATGCTAATGCTAAATCGTTATGTGATAGCATTTGGTATTGTAGCTCAAGTGTTTTAATATGTTTAGAAGCCGATGGACGCTCTGAAAGGAGAGGGAGAGAGAGGTTTCTGCCCGGATGGACCCTGCTGTTTTCTTACCCCTGACTGTCTACACTACTGGTGAACTAACTGCCCGTTTCTGATTGCCCCACTAACAAACTCATTGTAGTGTTGATGCATGTGTGTTCTAAGGTGCAACTAGAAAAATTTGCATTTCCTGCGAAAATGCTGTGTGGATGCCTTTACGCTGAGGATGTCTGCTGAAAAAAGCTGAAAAAGTTGAAAAAAAAAACAAAAAAAATATTGCCCGAGTGGGATTCGAACCTGGCCCTTCTGGTACTCAAGGGAGGTTCTCATCTCACTGCGCCACAGTCATTCTCTCAAAGAAGAGGTGGAGAGACTGACAATTGTGCTGAAATGAGCAGAAGAGGCTTAGAATTGTGCTGATAAGAGGTGGAAAGGCTGAAAATGTTTCAGAAGAGGTGAATAAGCAGAATTTGGGCAGAAAAGAGGTGAAAACTCTGAATATTTTGCTGAAAAGAGTTCAATCAGTAAAATTTCTTCTGAAAAGAGTTCAATCAGCAGAATTTTGCTGAAAAATGTTTTTTTCTGAAAACAGCAGAAAAAACTGAAAATTTTGCTGAAAAGAGTTGAATGAGCAGAATTCTGCTGAAAAGAGTTCAATGAGCAGAATTCTGCTTTGAATCATCTTTAGATTCATCTTGTGTGGGTCTGCTATCATGTGTCCCATCCTCTTCAGATGCTGCCACCATCTGTTTTCAGAGAAGACAACAATATGTTTGGTCATTTTTGATGGATTGATTGTGGAAGCACTGAAACTGAGGATGAATTTCACATCTCTTTGTGGCACAGGACACCCAGTTTTGTTTTTCATGGCTACCTTAGGAATCCTTTTACGTTCTTGTTCTTCCTCCTCTTCTGAATAGCCTTCAGATTCATCCTGTGTGGGTTTCCAGTCATCTGTCCCATCATCTTCAGATGAGCTCACAGACTGTTATTAGAACAGAAAAATATATATTTTACTCATTTTTCATGGATGTGTGGAAACAAAACACTTACATCTTTAACTGCAGGAGAAGAAACTCTGCTGGATTTTTCCTGCCCACCTTAGGAACCCATTCCCTCGCTTCATCCTCCTCCTCCTCTTCTGGATTGTCTTCTTGTGTGAGTTTCCCCACATCTGTCCTATCATTTTTGTAAAAGACCACCATCTGATTTTAGAAAAGTAAAAGTAAAAAGGTAAAAGATTAGTAATCAGTGAAAACACTAAAAACAAGCACAAGAACATACATTACATACTTTTCTCTTGCGCAACTGGTATGTCACTTTTTGTAGATGCTCCACCCCCTTTTTCAAATCCTGTTTAGTTTCTCTTATTGTGGCTCCGGCACTACAGGCAACCTCACCCTGACCTGGGCTCACCATCTGTTTATGGTACAAATTAAATATGTTTTGTTCATGATGGAGTAAATGATTATATATGAAAGAAGTGCAACCAATCAAAACTCTTACCAAGGGAATCAGGGCACACATACCTTGTTACTGCTACACTGGAAGAGCGTTCTGTCTAAAAGCTCCTCTGTTCCTGATGACTGCTGCTCTTCCTTGTCAGATCCTTCACTGTCCTCGTCCTGCACAGATCCTCTGTCCTCTCTCCTTTTCCTTTTATTTGCTGCATATGTTGCAATTGCATTGGTGGTCAGTGCTCGGCTCTGGAGTGTGTCCTCTGCAGGGTCCTCAGCTGTGCAAAGCAATATTACTAAATATGAATAAATGTAAGTGTATAGATAAATATATGACTTCACTTTAGCTTATTTAAATAACCTTGATAAAATCTTTTGGCTGTGATGGCATCATGGCACATAAATGTTGCCACTCTGTCGTAAGATTTACGTCCCAACTGTCGCTTGGCCTGAAAGAATAATGTTTTAAAAAGAAACCACATGAATAAAACCCATGACACTTTAACCTACTTCATTGTGTGTCAAAAAATAAAAATGAAAAGTTTTCTCACATACAGCGGGGAAAATAAGTATTTGACACATCAGCATTTTTATCAGTAAGGGGATTTCCAAGTGGACTATTGACACAACATTTCCACCAGATGTTGCCATCAAGCCAAATATTGAAGTCATACAATCAAATCAGAACATATAAGTATACAAGTTAAACCATAATAAATAAAGTGAAATGACACAGGGAATAAGTATTGAACACACTTTATTCAATACTTTGTAGAAAAGCCTTTGTTGGTGATTACAGCTTCTAGACGCCTCTTGTATGGATAGACCAGTCGTCTGCATTGCTCAGGAGTGATTCTGGCCCATTCTTCCACACAAACGGTCTTTAAATCTTGAAGGTTCCTTGGGCCTCTTTTATGAACTTTAATCTTCAGTTCTCTCCATAGATTTTCTATGGGATTTAGGTCAGGTGATTGACTGGGCCATTCAAGCAACTTGATTTTCTTTCTTTGAAACCACTTCATTGTTTCCTTGGCCTTGTGTTTGGGATCATTGTCTTGCTGAAATGTCCACCCTCTTTTCATTTTTAGCTTCCTGGTAGATGGCAGCAGATTTTTATCCAGAATGTCCCGGTACATCTCTCCATTCATCCTGCCTTCAATAATATGAAGTCTGCCAGTACCCCTTGCTGAAAAGCAGCCCCAAACCATGATGCTTCCACCCCCAAACTTGACTGTTGGTATGGTGTTCTTGGGGTGGTGAGCAGTGCCATTTCTTCTCCAAACATGGTGTGTAGAATGACTGCCAAAAAGTTCAATTTTGCTTTCATCTGACCATACTATAGTCGTCCAATAATCCACAGGCTTCTCCAAATGCTGTTGCGCAAATTTTAACCGAGCCTTGACATGCTTTTTGTTCAGCAATGGAGTCTTGCGTGGTGAGCGTGCATGGATGCCATGGCGGTTCAGTGCATTGCTTATAGTTTTCTTTGAAACAACAGTACCTGCTGATGCAAGGTCTTCCTGAAGTTCTGTCCGAGTGGTTCTTGGCTCTTGGAGAACCCTCCTGATTATTCTTTGGACTCCTCGGACAGGGATCTTGCGTGGAGCACCTGATCGTGGCAGGTTTATGGTGAACTGATGCACTTTCCATTTCCGGATAATGGCCCCCACAGTGCTCACAGGAACATTCAGCATTCTGGAAATGCACCTATAACCATTCCCATCAAAATGCTTTTCAACGATAAGATTACGAAGATCTTGAGAGAGTTCTTTGCTTTTACCCATCATGAAGTCTTTCCTGTGTGCCTTCTGGGTAATGAGGAGCCTTTATAGGCCATCAATTAGGACTAAAGCAGCTGATATCAATTAGTACTGATAGGGGACAGGATTTCTCTATCAATACTGACAGATTTCAGGTGATCTCCTGGCTTTCTATGTCATTTTGCCCCTTGTTATCTCCATGTATTCAATACTTATTCCCTGTGTCATTTCACTTTATTTATTGTGGTTTAACTTGTATACTTATATGTTCTGATTTGTTTGTATGACGTCAATATTTGGCTTGATGGCAACATCTGGTGGAAATGTTGTGTCAATGGTCCACTTGGAAATCCCCTTACTGATAAAAATGCTGATGTGTCAAATACTTATTTTCCCCGCTGTAAGTGCTACAGGAGGAACGTAGCATGTTGAAGGTGGGGGCAATCCCCAGATTCATCATCTCCCAGGCTGCCTTGAAAAATACCGGTAGTCTATGAAGAACACCTCCACTAGAACTGTGGAAAAAAGTCGGTGCCTCCGAACCGCCTTCAACATACTCTCTGATATGATTGTAACGCTGCAACCAGGTATACTCATTCTTGTACAGGGGGACAGCTGCTTGCCCATGATATCTTTGAGTTTTGTGCTGTTTAACCTAATACATGAAAAGACATGTTTATTCAGCTGAATAAAAAAATGTCTATGTATACTTAGATTTATATCGTTTTAGTACATACACGGATGATGCGGGCACCCTGCTTAGCTTTTTCTGCCATTTCAACCTCCTCAGTAGTCATGTTGATGATCACTCCCTTTCGGTGACCAGTTATGGCAATAATATATCCGCCCAACAGTCCAAAAAACAATTTCAATATTGTTCTGCTCTGGGGTTGCTTCTCGAGGTCATCTGTAAAAACACAAAGAGAACACTACATGTATTAATATGCTATGCTAACACATACACTGCATTTACATGTCCAGTCCCTTGTGCAGATTATAGAGGGATTTTACAAGCACCATGTCTCAAGGACCATGCAAGCACCACAAAGTATCAAACAAATTTTCCAGACCAACCATACAAAAAACCCAGTTTCCAATTACAAAACCCTGTAATGTGTCTTAAGATAGAAGATAGAAAGAGATAAAAGTCTCACGCCCCGTGCCGCCTCTACATATAGATAACAAATGCAAATGTGTTTGAGTAGTAGAAATGGCTGTTATAATGGCTGAGTGTGTGTGTGTGTGTGTGTGTGTGTGTGTGTGCGCGTCTGTGCGTCCAAAATATAACTCTAAATATTGAATGTAAATCTGTTCCAGATACCATAACTTGTAACTTGTTTTACTGAGGGTTAGTTATGCTCAGTTTCTGGCATGTTGAAAATAAATGAAACAAAGGAAAGAAAATGTGTAAGTTAACCAGTGTAATGAATCTGAGAATACAGGGAGTGCAGAATTATTAGGCAAGTTGTATTTTTGAGGAATAATTTTATTATTGAACAACAAACATGTTCTCAATGAACCCAAAAAATTCATTAATATCAAAGCTGAATGTTTTTGGAAGTAGTTTTTAGTTTGTTTTTAGTTTTAGCTATTTTAGGGGGATATCTGTGTGTGCAGGTGACTATTACTGTGCATAATTATTAGGCAACTTAACAAAAAACAAATATATACCCATTTCAATTATTTATTTTTACCAGTGACACCAATATAACATCTCCACATTCACAAATATACATTTCTGACATTCAAAAACAAAACAAAAACAAATCAGCGACCAACATAGCCACCTTTCTTTGCAAGGACACTCAAAAACCTGCCATCCATGGATTCTGTCAGTGTTTTGATCTGTTCACCATCAACATTGCGTGCAGCAGCAACCACAGCCTCCCAGACACTGTTCAGAGAGGTGTACTGTTTTCCCTCCTTGTAAATCTCACATTTGATGATGGACCACAGGTTCTCAATGGGGTTCAGATCAGGTGAACAAGGTGGCCATGTCATTAGTTTTTCTTCTTTTATACCCTTTCTTGCCAGCCACGCTGTGGAGTACTTGGACGCGTGTGATGGAGCATTGTCCTGCATGAAAATCATGTTTTTCTTGAAGGATGCAGACTTCTTCCTGTACCACTGCTTGAAGAAGGTGTCTTCCAGAAACTGGCAGTAGGACTGGGAGTTGAGCTTGACTCCATCCTCAACCCGAAAAGGCCCCACAAGCTCATCTTTGATGATACCAGCCCAAACCAGTACTCCACCTCCACCTTGCTGGCGTCTGAGTCGGACTGGAGCTCTCTGCCCTTTACCAATCTAGCCACGGGCCCATCCATCTGGCCCATCAAGACTCACTTTCATTTCATCAGTCCATAAAACCTTAGAAAAACCAGTCTTGAGATATTTCTTGGCCCAGCCTTGACGTTTCAGCTTGTGTGTCTTGTTCAGTGGTGGTCGTCTTTCAGCCTTTCTTACCTTGGCCATGTCTCTGAGTACTGCACACCTTGCGCTTTTGGGCACTCCAGTGATGTTGCAGCTCTGAAATATGGCCAAACTGGTGGCAAGTGGCATCTTGGCAGCTGCACGCTTGACTTTTCTCAGTTCATGGGCAGTTATTTTGTGCCTTGGTTTTTCCACACGCTTCTTGCAACCCTGTTGACTATTTTGAATGAAACGCTTGATTGTTCGATGATCACGCTTCAGAAGCTTTGCAATTTTGAGACTGCTGCATCCCTCTGCAAGATATCTCACTATTCTTGACTTTTCTGAGCCTGTCAAGTCCTTCTTTTGATCCATTTTGCCAAAGGAAAGGACGTTGCCTAATAATTATGTACACCTGATATAGGGTGTTGATGTCATTAGACCACACCCCTTCTCATTACAGAGATGCACATCACCTAATATGCTTAATTGGTAGTAGGCTTTCGAGCCTATACAGCTTGGAGTAAGACAACATGCATGAAGAGGATGATGTAGACAAAATACTCATTTGCCTAATGATTCTGCACTCCCTGTAGAATAACAGTGATTCTAATAACAGGCCTCACAGAGTGTCTGACCTTGGTGTGTGTGTTTCTGTGTGTTGTGTATAATGTGACACAGTGGAGCTAATAATCTCAAAGAATATCTGACAAACAAAATGTATGTTTTCATTAAATCATAAAATAACTAGAGAAATAAATGGTAATTAACTGAGTTTTAAAGCATTCGAATTGGAAAGGGATTAAGTTACAATGGATGTTCTTGTGAAAATGTCCTAAAGACAAATCTAACTGAAGTAGAATCACATAAACTGAATGAAACATGAAGTGATTGAATATGAATTCTCTATGTTAAGAATAACAATGAAAATGTAATGAAGCATTCACAATTTTAAAAGCTACACATTGATAGATAAGGTGTGGGAAGATATGACGTCCAGTAGGAGAAGGGGGGGGGTGAACAGGTGAGGTGAAGAAGAGATTTTGTGTTTTTCTTTTTTGTCTTCTGCAAGATGAGCAGCCCAAAAGATTGGATCGAAGAGGTTCACAGTTGAAAACCTGTCCAACCTGTGAATTCATTCCTTTTTGTCTGCTCATTGTTGCTGTGTTAGGCGGTTAATTTAGAAGGATTTTGATTTACATCCTTCCTCCAACCTCTCCTCACCAAAGAAAAGAACACACTTAGCATTAGCTTAGAGCATCTTAGTTAGATAAGTAGAGTTTAAGTAATCTGATTATTGTTTTGTGATTATTTTATTTTCCTTATTCTTATTTAATTAAATTTCCTGCAATTAAAGTTTAAATTGTGGACACCTTTTATGAAACAATAAAAGTAAAAGTCTTATTCTTTGTAAGTGCAAATACCTCTTACACTTTATTCTAGCCATAATAATGAAAATTATCTTTACAATCATCCCAGAAATAACAAGATCAAAATGTACAGGGCTCCATCTTAAGGCAGAGCTGCACATATTTCACTGCAATGGTGATGTGTTTTAGCTCTGGCTTCATGTGCATTACATTGACCAAGCTGCACATTATTCTTAAATTTAAACTGGACATTAGACAGAAAAGACATAAGCTCAGTTTCAGTGTGTGGGTCACTGTGATGTAAAGATCTGTAGGGGCTTTGTCTTAACCCAGATCTGAAGTCTGTATAATCCCTCTTAAGTAAAATGAACATTCAGTGTCATTGTGATCATTGCAGTGATCCATACCCAGTGCGGCAGCAATCTTCTGGGGAGCCTCATCAATGAACAAAGCATGTTTTTCTGCTTTGACAAGTCTTTCTAAAAAAAAATGTAAGCACAATACCTTAGACACTTTATTATTAACATCATGTCATTAAAGTAGGTAGAGGTATAGATGTGTATTATATACGTACTAGACTTAGATCTCCGCACATTCAGCTGGTGCACGACTACTTCACGGCCTACTTCCGATAACCATCTTGTGATTGCCTGGACATCATGTCTCTCTGACAACATTTGCACCATTGGGACGTGAGAGTTGTCCCTTCCTGTTAACACACCTTGATACAGGAAGATATTTCCAGACAAACCATTAGGCCTGAGAAGCTTTTTTACAACTGAGCCAGTCGCATCAAAGGCAACTATGGGGTGCTTTTCAATCTTGTACATCAGCATTTGAGTTTGACTCCAGTAGTGACAGAAGAACTTGTCTAATCCAATGTCCCAAATGCTTCCATTGTGAGGGGAACTGTATTTTAATGAGTGGAGAGACAGTATTGGGTTTTTATGAGCAACTTCTAGTTGATTTTGTTCATGTTTGGCTTTGCGCAGAGTTGTCAAATTTGGTAGATGGCTTGGCTCTGGATCACCAAAGTCCATCAGCTTTTCTGTCTCTGATGCTCTCCACACATGGGGCTGCAGTCTGCCTTCACAAAGTTCTTTTTTTACTTGTGCCCTCAGACTTCTGGACACGGCTCTCCTAGAAAAGCCAGTGTGCATGGATTCATCTGTGTTTGCCATTACACACTTCAGCACCATTGGGCAGTGATTTTCAGGTTCCTTTTCACATGTAATGTACAGCTGGCCACTACACTCTTTGCAAAAGCCTCTGATTTAATAAAACAAGATACAGTTCTGGGGTACACCTTGGCTCGTTTAAAAGTAATGGTGCATGTACTTGTAACCTCTTTCCAGATTCCCTGGTTTACAACATGAGTCCATGTACCTGGTTTCAAAATTGTGTATTCCCTTTTCTTGAAAGTATTCTTTTTGTATGTGACTTTATGTGGAATCATATGTATCCACTGTTCAAATGGGAGCTCCACATTGAAAGTCTTGCAGTCTTTGTTTTGAAAAGGAGAGCTGCTTTGTTCAAAATCATTATCATTGTCACTACTGTCTGTGTCAGTCAGTCTCTCTTCATCACTGTAATCCAGAGCAGCCCATACATTGTGTCTGTTTAATTTAACAAAAGTGTAAAGAGCTTTTGGTGTCATCTTTTCACCAAGTTGTTTGCATAGATTTTGCCATATGTCATCACTTGGAGTTGAAACTTTTCCATTTTTTATGACTGCTTCTTTAGAAGCACGAAGGACTTCAAATACTGCAATTTTGTCCACCACTGATTTCTTTGGCATCTGTCAAGCAAAAATTAAAAATGTGATATATTACTGCTATAATTTGATTATAACTTTAATTCTACATCTTTAAGTGGACATAAAATTACTTACTTTTATACACTGTTTTGACATAGTGAATTGAAGTGTTGATGATTGCTGTTGGTCATGGAATCTAGCTTAAAAATGCAAATAAGATAGCTAGCACATGTTTTCTTCAACTCTTGTTTTTTTTCTCTCAGAAGAAGAATGTGTATGATAGCACCCCCTGGTGATCACAAACCAAACACAGGTCGCTATGTTTGGTTTTTTTGGCAGAGTTGTACCAGTTTATCCTTAACAAGATCTAGTTCAAAATTCATTTGATCGGTATAAAAATGAATGTAGTCAATGTTCATAGCTCATCATCAAAATACTTGTAGATAAATCCGTGCACTGTTGAGATAAATCTGTGTCTGTGTCAATCCCACACATGTTTAATAGCCCACTCATTTAATAGCCTTTTGTGACCATGGCTACAGAAGTTTGACTCTTGCAAAAAATATAAATCGGCCCTTTCAGGTAACATTGACAGTTACCTAAGATTTACAGTTCTTCAGGCTGTTTGGAGCCTTTGAGTTCAGATTTGCTGAATCACTGAAGTGCACTCCTGTCCTGTGTATGTTAATTTTATACAACTTGCTCATGACAGCCCACATACAAATGACAGCACTTTTGTTAATATTACCATTTGACTTAAAAGCTACAGTTCACATATTATTAGGTTAATGTTTTAACAACCATTAGCATTTTAGCATAAACCCTGCTGGTAGCACACTAGATGGAGTAAGGTAATGTTAAGAAACATGGTAGTCAGTGATCCACAACCAGCTTATTGGCTCAAAACACCTTATCTAATTATAAACTGATACGCACCTACTGGCATGCCCCTTTAAATTTCTTCATAAATGTTATTTAATGTTATTATTACGGCAGCACGGTGGTTAGCACTGTTGCTGCACAGCAAGAAGGTCCTGAGTTCAATTCCACCATCACGCCAGGGTCTTTCTGTGTGGAGTTTGCAGGTTCTCCCCGTGTTTGCGTGGGTTCTCTCCAAAGACATGCAGCTTGTGGTGATAGGTTAATTGGTTAATCCGAATTGCCCATAGGTGTGAATGTGAGTGCGAATGGTTGTCTGTCCCTGTGTGTTGGCCCTGTGACAGACTGGCAACCTGTCCAGGATGTACCCCGCCTCTTTATCTTTAAAATAATAGCGCCACAAACAAAATTTTTTGCAGCACAAACCAGCACAAACATAGCACAAACCTGTGACATCAACTTTTGTTTGATTTGGGTGATGTGGGGGGCTGGTTGACCTTTTGACGTTTGCATTTTCATTAATATCTTTAAAACAGAGGCAGCACAAACGACAATTTTAGCAGCACAAACCAGCACAAACGTAGCACAAACTTTTGACGCCAGTTTTTTTTTTGATTCCATTAATGTGGGGGGCTGGTTGACCTCTGATGACCGCTAGAAATTTTTCTTGAATATCTTTAAAATGAAAACGGCAAAAAATAAACTTTTGCAGCATGCACAAACGTAGCACAAACGTTTGATACCACTTTTGTTGGATTTGAAGAAGGTGGGGGGGCCAACTTCACTCACATGCCGATCATGCAATAACCCAGCCCTCTGTGGTAGATCTCACTGACAATGAACATAATCGGGCCGCTGATGATCTGTTGGTGGAAAACATAAATTAAGAACCATCAAACCACTTTGTAAATAATGATGGAGCTTCCATAAGTGGATATTTGGAACTGAATGACACATTACCATGGGATGGTCTGCCAAATGTAGGTGAAAGTGAAGATTCTGTTGCAGTTGTTATTATTAGTGGGGATAACAGGGTGGATATTAGTGTGGTTGAACTAAACCCTGAAACACTGTTTACAGAAAAAGAGTCTGATCCACCTCATCACACATTGTCTCTCTCACCGGGGCTGACAGGAGAGGCCAATATTCCTGACCAAGCACCCCCTGAACCACGATCTTGTCCCGTAATACTGACTGTTAGAAGAGGTCATTGTCTTACTGATTTGATCAGTGCCATTCATCCGGCATGACTTTCAGTGTGAAGAATGGCAGGCTATAGCTAGAATGTTTGTTGTAGGGTGGAAACAAGCTGGTTACTTCCCAGTGAAGCTTGCAATACCCTTTCTGGAGGAGATACAGCTCGACAACCAGTAGTTTAAAAGATTCCTTTCTTTTGTATGTCTCACAAGAAGAGCGATCTGTTCTCCTGAAGGCTTTGGATGACTTCAATTCAGTGGATACAGATGAATTGCTGGAAGTACTTGATGCACATGAGTGCAAGCAGGTCCCTACCAAGGACACACTGCTCCCTGTTTTGGCACAGACAGGACAAAAAGTACTTATTGAGGCCCCAATGTTTGTAATCAAGTGCTGGCGTCCCATTGTGGGTTCTGTAGCTGGTTTACTCCCACCAGAAGGACTGCATCATTTCATTGAAGAAAAAAAACCAACTGTAAAAACAGTGAAGGAGCTTCTAGACTTTCCAGAGGAGATGACAGCTGCCCAGTCAACAGTTTCTCGTTACCTGAAAAGGTACATTGGAGAAATTGATTTCAATTATCTTCAGCTTTTCCTGCAGTTCTGTACAGGATCCAATCTGTTGGATAAAGCCATACTAATTGAGTTAATAGAAACTACAGATTTCCTCCACAGACCACAATCCCACACATGTGGATGTGTACTAAAGCTGCCACTTGGTTATCACAGCTATCCAGACTTTTGCAGTGAATTTTACAGCATTCTCGCAAGCTCTATGTGGGTGATGGATGTGGTGTAGGTCAGTGTTTTCCAACCTTGGTCCTCAAGGCACTCTGCCCTACACGTTTTAGGTTTTCCACCCTAACAGTTCATAAAAACACGGGTGTAGTTAACAGTAACATGAAGGAATGAATGTGAATGTTCAATAGACTGGGTGGTTAAGTTCTCTTAACAGTGCAGCCTTTTTTTTCCCCATCTGGTCAGTAAGTGCTTCCTTAGTCCCCCCCCCCCCCCAATTAAAATAGTAAGCTAAAGGGAATGTTCAGGTTTTTTGAAGTGGAGTTACCTGTAGTAGACAGCACTTAGCACTCTGACTTTGCAGAAGCAGCAGTGAGTGTTGGGGACAATATAAGGCAACAAATTGCTTGGGGAATGAGACCACAAAATAACACCAGTTGAAAATACATATACATATTTAAATAATATTTTCAGTGCTTCACCTGGTGGGAATCCTAAACATAGAAGTGCATCTGTTCCTGCTGCACACATTGTTACTGTGTTTCTGGTTAGTGCCAAAATAAATTACTAATTTTAACATTCTAATTCTAAAGCAATCTAGGATTGCTTTAATCTATTCCACAATAACAAAACTATATGCATCCCTGTCTGCAATTATTCGGGCTTGCAGTATAAAGAAAAAAAAGTCTACTGTTATAAAAACTGGTTAAAATATAAATAGTTGATAAAAGGTTTAAAAATCATATGCTTTGGTACAAATGTATTTCATTTACAGTTAAGAGTCCAATAATTAAAAGGGTTTCATGATTTAGAGTTATTTTCTGTGCACAATAAATATGTTGGGGTGTAACCTAAGCTTATTTACCCATCTAATGTCAGTTATCTCAATATTGTATTGTCATTGGTTGTTGTGCTGACGAGCCAGTCAATGTCATTCTTTTCTGCTATGGGGGCGGGACGAGTGGTAAGTTTGTGTGAATCTGTGGGAGCGGACACAGAAGCTAAGTCCGAAGAGAGAGATGTCGTAAGGCAAACGTGGTGTGGATTTTGCATCTAAGTGTATCATTGAGGTCGACTACCCGTGGTCCTGATATTACTTATTTGTGATCTGCAAGAGGTAAATGAGACTGTGTGCCTTGACATTTGTACTGTAACTATTCGTTATAGTGGTAAAATGGCGTGATATGTGATGCTAACTAGCGGCTTGCTAATTAGCGCAGCTTACCGCATTATGTGGTGTGATGCCATGCTGTATGTTTAGCTCTGTGATTTTCAGTCAAAGCATGCTAATGCTAAATCGTTATGTGATAGCATTTGGTATTGTAGCTCAAGTGTTTTAATATGTTTAGAAGCCGATGGACGCTCTGAAAGGAGAGGGAGAGAGAGGTTTCTGCCCGGATGGACCCTGCTGTTTTCTTACCCCTGACTGTCTACACTACTGGTGAACTAACTGCCCGTTTCTGATTGCCCCACTAACAAACTCATTGTAGTGTTGATGCATGTGTGTTCTAAGGTGCAACTAGAAAAATTTGCATTTCCTGCGAAAATGCTGTGTGGATGCCTTTACGCTGAGGATGTCTGCTGAAAAAAGCTGAAAAAGTTGAGAAAAAAAACAAAAAAAATATTGCCCGAGTGGGATTCGAACCTGGCCCTTCTGGTACTCAAGGGAGGTTCTCATCTCACTGCGCCACAGTCATTCTCTCAAAGAAGAGGTGGAGAGACTGACAATTGTGCTGAAATGAGCAGAAGAGGCTTAGAATTGTGCTGATAAGAGGTGGAAAGGCTGAAAATGTTTCAGAAGAGGTGAATAAGCAGAATTTGGGCAGAAAAGAGGTGAAAACTCTGAATATTTTGCTGAAAAGAGTTCAATCAGTAAAATTTCTTCTGAAAAGAGTTCAATCAGCAGAATTTTGCTGAAAAATGTTTTTTTCTGAAAACAGCAGAAAAAACTGAAAATTTTGCTGAAAAGAGTTGAATGAGCAGAATTCTGCTGAAAAGAGTTCAATGAGCAGAATTCTGCTTTGAATCATCTTTAGATTCATCTTGTGTGGGTCTGCTATCATGTGTCCCATCCTCTTCAGATGCTGCCACCATCTGTTTTCAGAGAAGACAACAATATGTTTGGTCATTTTTGATGGATTGATTGTGGAAGCACTGAAACTGAGGATGAATTTCACATCTCTTTGTGGCACAGGACACCCAGTTTTGTTTTTCATGGCTACCTTAGGAATCCTTTTACGTTCTTGTTCTTCCTCCTCTTCTGAATAGCCTTCAGATTCATCCTGTGTGGGTTTCCAGTCATCTGTCCCATCATCTTCAGATGAGCTCACAGACTGTTATTAGAACAGAAAAATATATATTTTACTCATTTTTCATGGATGTGTGGAAACAAAACACTTACATCTTTAACTGCAGGAGAAGAAACTCTGCTGGATTTTTCCTGCCCACCTTAGGAACCCATTCCCTCGCTTCATCCTCCTCCTCCTCTTCTGGATTGTCTTCTTGTGTGAGTTTCCCCACATCTGTCCTATCATTTTTGTAAAAGACCACCATCTGATTTTAGAAAAGTAAAAAGGTAAAAGATTAGTAATCAGTGAAAACACTAAAAACAAGCACAAGAACATACATTACATACTTTTCTCTTGCGCAACTGGTATGTCACTTTTTGTAGATGCTCCACCCCCTTTTTCAAATCCTGTTTAGTTTCTCTTATTGTGGCTCCGGCACTACAGGCAACCTCACCCTGACCTGGGCTCACCATCTGTTTATGGTACAAATTAAATATGTTTTGTTCATGATGGAGTAAATGATTATATATGAAAGAAGTGCAACCAATCAAAACTCTTACCAAGGGAATCAGGGCACACATACCTTGTTACTGCTACACTGGAAGAGCGTTCTGTCTAAAAGCTCCTCTGTTCCTGATGACTGCTGCTCTTCCTTGTCAGATCCTTCACTGTCCTCGTCCTGCACAGATCCTCTGTCCTCTCTCCTTTTCCTTTTATTTGCTGCATATGTTGCAATTGCATTGGTGGTCAGTGCTCGGCTCTGGAGTGTGTCCTCTGCAGGGTCCTCAGCTGTGCAAAGCAATATTACTAAATATGAATAAATGTAAGTGTATAGATAAATATATGACTTCACTTTAGCTTATTTAAATAACCTTGATAAAATCTTTTGGCTGTGATGGCATCATGGCACATAAATGTTGCCACTCTGTCGTAAGATTTACGTCCCAACTGTCGCTTGGCCTGAAAGAATAATGTTTTAAAAAGAAACCACATGAATAAAACCCATGACACTTTAACCTACTTCATTGTGTGTCAAAAAATAAAAATGAAAAGTTTTCTCACATACAGCGGGGAAAATAAGTATTTGACACATCAGCATTTTTATCAGTAAGGGGATTTCCAAGTGGACTATTGACACAACATTTCCACCAGATGTTGCCATCAAGCCAAATATTGAAGTCATACAATCAAATCAGAACATATAAGTATACAAGTTAAACCATAATAAATAAAGTGAAATGACACAGGGAATAAGTATTGAACACACTTTATTCAATACTTTGTAGAAAAGCCTTTGTTGGTGATTACAGCTTCTAGACGCCTCTTGTATGGATAGACCAGTCGTCTGCATTGCTCAGGAGTGATTCTGGCCCATTCTTCCACACAAACGGTCTTTAAATCTTGAAGGTTCCTTGGGCCTCTTTTATGAACTTTAATCTTCAGTTCTCTCCATAGATTTTCTATGGGATTTAGGTCAGGTGATTGACTGGGCCATTCAAGCAACTTGATTTTCTTTCTTTGAAACCACTTCATTGTTTCCTTGGCCTTGTGTTTGGGATCATTGTCTTGCTGAAATGTCCACCCTCTTTTCATTTTTAGCTTCCTGGTAGATGGCAGCAGATTTTTATCCAGAATGTCCCGGTACATCTCTCCATTCATCCTGCCTTCAATAATATGAAGTCTGCCAGTACCCCTTGCTGAAAAGCAGCCCCAAACCATGATGCTTCCACCCCCAAACTTGACTGTTGGTATGGTGTTCTTGGGGTGGTGAGCAGTGCCATTTCTTCTCCAAACATGGTGTGTAGAATGACTGCCAAAAAGTTCAATTTTGCTTTCATCTGACCATACTATAGTCGTCCAATAATCCACAGGCTTCTCCAAATGCTGTTGCGCAAATTTTAACCGAGCCTTGACATGCTTTTTGTTCAGCAATGGAGTCTTGCGTGGTGAGCGTGCATGGATGCCATGGCGGTTCAGTGCATTGCTTATAGTTTTCTTTGAAACAACAGTACCTGCTGATGCAAGGTCTTCCTGAAGTTCTGTCCGAGTGGTTCTTGGCTCTTGGAGAACCCTCCTGATTATTCTTTGGACTCCTCGGACAGGGATCTTGCGTGGAGCACCTGATCGTGGCAGGTTTATGGTGAACTGATGCACTTTCCATTTCCGGATAATGGCCCCCACAGTGCTCACAGGAACATTCAGCATTCTGGAAATGCACCTATAACCATTCCCATCAAAATGCTTTTCAACGATAAGATTACGAAGATCTTGAGAGAGTTCTTTGCTTTTACCCATCATGAAGTCTTTCCTGTGTGCCTTCTGGGTAATGAGGAGCCTTTATAGGCCATCAATTAGGACTAAAGCAGCTGATATCAATTAGTACTGATAGGGGACAGGATTTCTCTATCAATACTGACAGATTTCAGGTGATCTCCTGGCTTTCTATGTCATTTTGCCCCTTGTTATCTCCATGTATTCAATACTTATTCCCTGTGTCATTTCACTTTATTTATTGTGGTTTAACTTGTATACTTATATGTTCTGATTTGTTTGTATGACGTCAATATTTGGCTTGATGGCAACATCTGGTGGAAATGTTGTGTCAATGGTCCACTTGGAAATCCCCTTACTGATAAAAATGCTGATGTGTCAAATACTTATTTTCCCCGCTGTAAGTGCTACAGGAGGAACGTAGCATGTTGAAGGTGGGGGCAATCCCCAGATTCATCATCTCCCAGGCTGCCTTGAAAAATACCGGTAGTCTATGAAGAACACCTCCACTAGAACTGTGGAAAAAAGTCGGTGCCTCCGAACCGCCTTCAACATACTCTCTGATATGATTGTAACGCTGCAACCAGGTATACTCATTCTTGTACAGGGGGACAGCTGCTTGCCCATGATATCTTTGAGTTTTGTGCTGTTTAACCTAATACATGAAAAGACATGTTTATTCAGCTGAATAAAAAAATGTCTATGTATACTTAGATTTATATCGTTTTAGTACATACACGGATGATGCGGGCACCCTGCTTAGCTTTTTCTGCCATTTCAACCTCCTCAGTAGTCATGTTGATGATCACTCCCTTTCGGTGACCAGTTATGGCAATAATATATCCGCCCAACAGTCCAAAAAACAATTTCAATATTGTTCTGCTCTGGGGTTGCTTCTCGAGGTCATCTGTAAAAACACAAAGAGAACACTACATGTATTAATATGCTATGCTAACACATACACTGCATTTACATGTCCAGTCCCTTGTGCAGATTATAGAGGGATTTTACAAGCACCATGTCTCAAGGACCATGCAAGCACCACAAAGTATCAAACAAATTTTCCAGACCAACCATACAAAAAACCCAGTTTCCAATTACAAAACCCTGTAATGTGTCTTAAGATAGAAGATAGAAAGAGATAAAAGTCTCACGCCCCGTGCCGCCTCTACATATAGATAACAAATGCAAATGTGTTTGAGTAGTAGAAATGGCTGTTATAATGGCTGAGTGTGTGTGTGTGTGTGTGTGTGTGTGTGTGTGTGTGTGTGTGCGCGCGCGCGCGCGCGTCTGTGCGTCCAAAATATAACTCTAAATATTGAATGTAAATCTGTTCCAGATACCATAACTTGTAACTTGTTTTACTGAGGGTTAGTTATGCTCAGTTTCTGGCATGTTGAAAATAAATGAAACAAAGGAAAGAAAATGTGTAAGTTAACCAGTGTAATGAATCTGAGAATACAGGGAGTGCAGAATTATTAGGCAAGTTGTATTTTTGAGGAATAATTTTATTATTGAACAACAAACATGTTCTCAATGAACCCAAAAAATTCATTAATATCAAAGCTGAATGTTTTTGGAAGTAGTTTTTAGTTTGTTTTTAGTTTTAGCTATTTTAGGGGGATATCTGTGTGTGCAGGTGACTATTACTGTGCATAATTATTAGGCAACTTAACAAAAAACAAATATATACCCATTTCAATTATTTATTTTTACCAGTGACACCAATATAACATCTCCACATTCACAAATATACATTTCTGACATTCAAAAACAAAACAAAAACAAATCAGCGACCAACATAGCCACCTTTCTTTGCAAGGACACTCAAAAACCTGCCATCCATGGATTCTGTCAGTGTTTTGATCTGTTCACCATCAACATTGCGTGCAGCAGCAACCACAGCCTCCCAGACACTGTTCAGAGAGGTGTACTGTTTTCCCTCCTTGTAAATCTCACATTTGATGATGGACCACAGGTTCTCAATGGGGTTCAGATCAGGTGAACAAGGTGGCCATGTCATTAGTTTTTCTTCTTTTATACCCTTTCTTGCCAGCCACGCTGTGGAGTACTTGGACGCGTGTGATGGAGCATTGTCCTGCATGAAAATCATGTTTTTCTTGAAGGATGCAGACTTCTTCCTGTACCACTGCTTGAAGAAGGTGTCTTCCAGAAACTGGCAGTAGGACTGGGAGTTGAGCTTGACTCCATCCTCAACCCGAAAAGGCCCCTCAAGCTCATCTTTGATGATACCAGCCCAAACCAGTACTCCACCTCCACCTTGCTGGCGTCTGAGTCGGACTGGAGCTCTCTGCCCTTTACCAATCTAGCCACGGGCCCATCCATCTGGCCCATCAAGACTCACTTTCATTTCATCAGTCCATAAAACCTTAGAAAAACCAGTCTTGAGATATTTCTTGGCCCAGCCTTGACGTTTCAGCTTGTGTGTCTTGTTCAGTGGTGGTCGTCTTTCAGCCTTTCTTACCTTGGCCATGTCTCTGAGTACTGCACACCTTGCGCTTTTGGGCACTCCAGTGATGTTGCAGCTCTGAAATATGGCCAAACTGGTGGCAAGTGGCATCTTGGCAGCTGCACGCTTGACTTTTCTCAGTTCATGGGCAGTTATTTTGTGCCTTGGTTTTTCCACACGCTTCTTGCAACCCTGTTGACTATTTTGAATGAAACGCTTGATTGTTCGATGATCACGCTTCAGAAGCTTTGCAATTTTGAGACTGCTGCATCCCTCTGCAAGATATCTCACTATTCTTGACTTTTCTGAGCCTGTCAAGTCCTTCTTTTGATCCATTTTGCCAAAGGAAAGGACGTTGCCTAATAATTATGTACACCTGATATAGGGTGTTGATGTCATTAGACCACACCCCTTCTCATTACAGAGATGCACATCACCTAATATGCTTAATTGGTAGTAGGCTTTCGAGCCTATACAGCTTGGAGTAAGACAACATGCATGAAGAGGATGATGTAGACAAAATACTCATTTGCCTAATGATTCTGCACTCCCTGTAGAATAACAGTGATTCTAATAACAGGCCTCACAGAGTGTCTGACCTTGGTGTGTGTGTTTCTGTGTGTTGTGTATAATGTGACACAGTGGAGCTAATAATCTCAAAGAATATCTGACAAACAAAATGTATGTTTTCATTAAATCATAAAATAACTAGAGAAATAAATGGTAATTAACTGAGTTTTAAAGCATTCGAATTGGAAAGGGATTAAGTTACAATGGATGTTCTTGTGAAAATGTCCTAAAGACAAATCTAACTGAAGTAGAATCACATAAACTGAATGAAACATGAAGTGATTGAATATGAATTCTCTATGTTAAGAATAACAATGAAAATGTAATGAAGCATTCACAATTTTAAAAGCTACACATTGATAGATAAGGTGTGGGAAGATATGACGTCCAGTAGGAGAAGGGGGGGGGGGGGGGGGGTGAACAGGTGAGGTGAAGAAGAGATTTTGTGTTTTTCTTTTTTGTCTTCTGCAAGATGAGCAGCCCAAAAGATTGGATCGAAGAGGTTCACAGTTGAAAACCTGTCCAACCTGTGAATTCATTCCTTTTTGTCTGCTCATTGTTGCTGTGTTAGGCGGTTAATTTAGAAGGATTTTGATTTACATCCTTCCTCCAACCTCTCCTCACCAAAGAAAAGAACACACTTAGCATTAGCTTAGAGCATCTTAGTTAGATAAGTAGAGTTTAAGTAATCTGATTATTGTTTTGTGATTATTTTATTTTCCTTATTCTTATTTAATTAAATTTCCTGCAATTAAAGTTTAAATTGTGGACACCTTTTATGAAACAATAAAAGTAAAAGTCTTATTCTTTGTAAGTGCAAATACCTCTTACACTTTATTCTAGCCATAATAATGAAAATTATCTTTACAATCATCCCAGAAATAACAAGATCAAAATGTACAGGGCTCCATCTTAAGGCAGAGCTGCACATATTTCACTGCAATGGTGATGTGTTTTAGCTCTGGCTTCATGTGCATTACATTGACCAAGCTGCACATTATTCTTAAATTTAAACTGGACATTAGACAGAAAAGACATAAGCTCAGTTTCAGTGTGTGGGTCACTGTGATGTAAAGATCTGTAGGGGCTTTGTCTTAACCCAGATCTGAAGTCTGTATAATCCCTCTTAAGTAAAATGAACATTCAGTGTCATTGTGATCATTGCAGTGATCCATACCCAGTGCGGCAGCAATCTTCTGGGGAGCCTCATCAATGAACAAAGCATGTTTTTCTGCTTTGACAAGTCTTTCTAAAAAAAAATGTAAGCACAATACCTTAGACACTTTATTATTAACATCATGTCATTAAAGTAGGTAGAGGTATAGATGTGTATTATATACGTACTAGACTTAGATCTCCGCACATTCAGCTGGTGCACGACTACTTCACGGCCTACTTCCGATAACCATCTTGTGATTGCCTGGACATCATGTCTCTCTGACAACATTTGCACCATTGGGACGTGAGAGTTGTCCCTTCCTGTTAACACACCTTGATACAGGAAGATATTTCCAGACAAACCATTAGGCCTGAGAAGCTTTTTTACAACTGAGCCAGTCGCATCAAAGGCAACTATGGGGTGCTTTTCAATCTTGTACATCAGCATTTGAGTTTGACTCCAGTAGTGACAGAAGAACTTGTCTAATCCAATGTCCCAAATGCTTCCATTGTGAGGGGAACTGTATTTTAATGAGTGGAGAGACAGTATTGGGTTTTTATGAGCAACTTCTAGTTGATTTTGTTCATGTTTGGCTTTGCGCAGAGTTGTCAAATTTGGTAGATGGCTTGGCTCTGGATCACCAAAGTCCATCAGCTTTTCTGTCTCTGATGCTCTCCACACATGGGGCTGCAGTCTGCCTTCACAAAGTTCTTTTTTTACTTGTGCCCTCAGACTTCTGGACACGGCTCTCCTAGAAAAGCCAGTGTGCATGGATTCATCTGTGTTTGCCATTACACACTTCAGCACCATTGGGCAGTGATTTTCAGGTTCCTTTTCACATGTAATGTACAGCTGGCCACTACACTCTTTGCAAAAGCCTCTGATTTAATAAAACAAGATACAGTTCTGGGGTACACCTTGGCTCGTTTAAAAGTAATGGTGCATGTACTTGTAACCTCTTTCCAGATTCCCTGGTTTACAACATGAGTCCATGTACCTGGTTTCAAAATTGTGTATTCCCTTTTCTTGAAAGTATTCTTTTTGTATGTGACTTTATGTGGAATCATATGTATCCACTGTTCAAATGGGAGCTCCACATTGAAAGTCTTGCAGTCTTTGTTTTGAAAAGGAGAGCTGCTTTGTTCAAAATCATTATCATTGTCACTACTGTCTGTGTCAGTCAGTCTCTCTTCATCACTGTAATCCAGAGCAGCCCATACATTGTGTCTGTTTAATTTAACAAAAGTGTAAAGAGCTTTTGGTGTCATCTTTTCACCAAGTTGTTTGCATAGATTTTGCCATATGTCATCACTTGGAGTTGAAACTTTTCCATTTTTTATGACTGCTTCTTTAGAAGCACGAAGGACTTCAAATACTGCAATTTTGTCCACCACTGATTTCTTTGGCATCTGTCAAGCAAAAATTAAAAATGTGATATATTACTGCTATAATTTGATTATAACTTTAATTCTACATCTTTAAGTGGACATAAAATTACTTACTTTTATACACTGTTTTGACATAGTGAATTGAAGTGTTGATGATTGCTGTTGGTCATGGAATCTAGCTTAAAAATGCAAATAAGATAGCTAGCACATGTTTTCTTCAACTCTTGTTTTTTTTCTCTCAGAAGAAGAATGTGTATGATAGCACCCCCTGGTGATCACAAACCAAACACAGGTCGCTATGTTTGGTTTTTTTGGCAGAGTTGTACCAGTTTATCCTTAACAAGATCTAGTTCAAAATTCATTTGATCGGTATAAAAATGAATGTAGTCAATGTTCATAGCTCATCATCAAAATACTTGTAGATAAATCCGTGCACTGTTGAGATAAATCTGTGTCTGTGTCAATCCCACACATGTTTAATAGCCCACTCATTTAATAGCCTTTTGTGACCATGGCTACAGAAGTTTGACTCTTGCAAAAAATATAAATCGGCCCTTTCAGGTAACATTGACAGTTACCTAAGATTTACAGTTCTTCAGGCTGTTTGGAGCCTTTGAGTTCAGATTTGCTGAATCACTGAAGTGCACTCCTGTCCTGTGTATGTTAATTTTATACAACTTGCTCATGACAGCCCACATACAAATGACAGCACTTTTGTTAATATTACCATTTGACTTAAAAGCTACAGTTCACATATTATTAGGTTAATGTTTTAACAACCATTAGCATTTTAGCATAAACCCTGCTGGTAGCACACTAGATGGAGTAAGGTAATGTTAAGAAACATGGTAGTCAGTGATCCACAACCAGCTTATTGGCTCAAAACACCTTATCTAATTATAAACTGATACGCACCTACTGGCATGCCCCTTTAAATTTCTTCATAAATGTTATTTAATGTTATTATTACGGCAGCACGGTGGTTAGCACTGTTGCTGCACAGCAAGAAGGTCCTGAGTTCAATTCCACCATCACGCCAGGGTCTTTCTGTGTGGAGTTTGCAGGTTCTCCCCGTGTTTGCGTGGGTTCTCTCCAAAGACATGCAGCTTGTGGTGATAGGTTAATTGGTTAATCCGAATTGCCCATAGGTGTGAATGTGAGTGCGAATGGTTGTCTGTCCCTGTGTGTTGGCCCTGTGACAGACTGGCAACCTGTCCAGGATGTACCCCGCCTCTTTATCTTTAAAATAATAGCGCCACAAACAAAATTTTTTGCAGCACAAACCAGCACAAACATAGCACAAACCTGTGACATCAACTTTTGTTTGATTTGGGTGATGTGGGGGGCTGGTTGACCTTTTGACGTTTGCATTTTCATTAATATCTTTAAAACAGAGGCAGCACAAACGACAATTTTAGCAGCACAAACCAGCACAAACGTAGCACAAACTTTTGACGCCAGTTTTTTTTTTGATTCCATTAATGTGGGGGGCTGGTTGACCTCTGATGACCGCTAGAAATTTTTCTTGAATATCTTTAAAATGAAAACGGCAAAAAATAAACTTTTGCAGCATGCACAAACGTAGCACAAACGTTTGATACCACTTTTGTTGGATTTGAAGAAGGTGGGGGGGCCAACTTCACTCACATGCCGATCATGCAATAACCCAGCCCTCTGTGGTAGATCTCACTGACAATGAACATAATCGGGCCGCTGATGATCTGTTGGTGGAAAACATAAATTAAGAACCATCAAACCACTTTGTAAATAATGATGGAGCTTCCATAAGTGGATATTTGGAACTGAATGACACATTACCATGGGATGGTCTGCCAAATGTAGGTGAAAGTGAAGATTCTGTTGCAGTTGTTATTATTAGTGGGGATAACAGGGTGGATATTAGTGTGGTTGAACTAAACCCTGAAACACTGTTTACAGAAAAAGAGTCTGATCCACCTCATCACACATTGTCTCTCTCACCGGGGCTGACAGGAGAGGCCAATATTCCTGACCAAGCACCCCCTGAACCACGATCTTGTCCCGTAATACTGACTGTTAGAAGAGGTCATTGTCTTACTGATTTGATCAGTGCCATTCATCCGGCATGACTTTCAGTGTGAAGAATGGCAGGCTATAGCTAGAATGTTTGTTGTAGGGTGGAAACAAGCTGGTTACTTCCCAGTGAAGCTTGCAATACCCTTTCTGGAGGAGATACAGCTCGACAACCAGTAGTTTAAAAGATTCCTTTCTTTTGTATGTCTCACAAGAAGAGCGATCTGTTCTCCTGAAGGCTTTGGATGACTTCAATTCAGTGGATACAGATGAATTGCTGGAAGTACTTGATGCACATGAGTGCAAGCAGGTCCCTACCAAGGACACACTGCTCCCGTTGTTGCTGGGAGTTGGAACCCTATTAGTTAGGTTGCTTAATATTTCTGCTAAGTACTCTTTAAAATACCAGAATAGGGAGGATGGTGTAGGTTTAAGTTTATTAGATTGATCAGTATTGCTGAACTATGAAATATTTTTTTTTGCATACAGGTATAACAGAATAGCTTTAGTGTAGTTGTTGTTTTAAACTTGAGTATGAACTTATACAAAATGCAGCAAGATATTTAAAAAAAACAGTTTTGTTGATTAAAAAACACTATATCGGATTCATATCGGTATCGGCAGATATCCAAATTTATGATATCGGTATCGGACATAAAAAAGTGGTATCGTGCCATCTCTAGTTGAGACCCTCCGCAAGGTTCTCCAGGCACTCCAAGAACATGGAGTAAAATTGAGGCCGGAGAAATGTGACCTCTTCAAACAAGAAGTCCGATATGTGGGTCGGCTTGTGTCTGCTGAAGGAGTCAAAATAGACCCGGCAGACCTGGAGGCTGTCAAAACCCTGACATCTAAGACACCTCAAACAGTTGGTGATGTGAGGAAGCTGGCAGGCTTTCTAAGCTACTACCGCTCGTATATCCAGGATTTTTCCCGAATAGCTAAACCAATCTATGAACTCCTTCAGACCAAGCCAGGCAAAACTCAGTGTCCGAAATCTGTGAGAAACAGCAAACACCCACAGCTGTCCTCTCGAGAGCACGTTGAGTGGACCCTGAAACACCAGAGAGCGTTAGAACAGTTGGCGACCCTCCTCACCAACCCCCCTGTTCTGACATATCCCGATTTTAGCCTGCCTTTCACATTGCATACAGATGCATCTGACCAGGGCTTAGGAGCTGTCCTGTATCAGCGTCAACATGGGAAATTGAGAGTAATTGGCTATGGATCTAGGACTCTGACACAAGCAGAACGCAACTACCACCTGCATAGTGGAAAATTAGAGTTCCTTGCGTTGAAATGGGCTGTATGTGAAAAATTCCGTGACTACCTGTACTATGCCCCACACTTCACAGTTTATACAGATAACAACCCCCTAACCTATGTAATGAGTACCGCAAAGTTAAACGCAGTGGGACATAGGTGGGTTGGAGAGCTCTCGGATTTCCGGTTCGACATCAGATACAGGCCAGGAAAGTCAAATGTAGACGCAGACACTCTTTCGCGTCTCCCCTTGGATATAGAGAAATATGAAACTGCTTGCACAGAGGGATTTCCAGATGAGGCAGTGCAGGCAGTCTGGGATGGAAGCCAGGTGGCCAGACAGAAAGATGTTGCTTGGGTAGCTGTTACAGGAAAAATGATTGTTTCTTTACCTTCTTTTAAATGTACAAAGCATTGTTTGGATGCCCTTCGTCTATGGTTAGATTAGTTTAGAATTATCCTTTTAGACTTTCTCAGCAAAGACATACTGTTTTGGGACATATTGTTTTAGATTGTTTTATCTCTCACAGCTTTCTCCCAGCTCTCTGCTGACGAGACTAGCGCCACATATGGAGTTGTTTATTTTATCTGTTTTGTATTTTCTTATCCTGTTCTCACTGTCTTTCCTATAAAAAGTGCCAAGCCTCTGTACACGGTGTGAGTTGTTCTGAACAGCTTACCCGTGTGCACGTTAAAGCATAAAAAGTGATCTTGTCTCATTGTGTCTTTATTTCTCCTGGGTCTTTTACAGAGTTTTCCCCCAACAGTAGCCATGCTCAATATCTCTTCTCTGGACCCCCATCAGCAGCCTCATATCAACTCGCTGAGCATCAGCCATGATGATCTGGTTAAAGCTCAAAGAGAGGATCCAGCCATTGGCCAAATCCTCAAGCTGAAACTAGATGGAGCAAAACTGACAGATGAAATACGCAAGATGGTAAGAGGAACTGCCCATAAACTCCTCCATGAGTGGGGTAAGTTACATCTTGAAAATGACCTCTTGTATAGATGTACCAGTGACAGAAGACAATTAGTGCTTCCTGCCAAGTACAGGACTTTAGCATTAAGACATTTACATGACACGATGGGTCATGTTGGGACAGACCGAGTGCTACATCTCGCAAGGGACAGATTCTATTGGCCCTTTATGGCTAAGGACATTGAAGCCTATGTGACCCAGAAGTGTCCCTGTATCATGTCCAAGAAACCAGTAACACACGTCAGGGCTCCCATGGGTAGTATAAGATCGGACTACCCTTTAGAACTGGTGTGTATTGACTTTTTGCATTTGGAAGCCAGCCGTGGAGGGTATGAGTATATTCTCGTGGTAATTGACCATTTCACTAGATTTGCTCAAGCATACCCCACAAGGAACAAGAGTGGGAAAACAGCTGCTGAACGGATTTTCCAGGATTTCATACCCAGATTTGGATACCCATCCAAACTACATCACGACCAGGGTCGTGAATTTGAGAATGAACTGTTCAGGACACTACAGAAATTATCTGGTGTCGGACATTCCAGAACATCACCTTACCATCCTCAAAGTAACCCTTCAGAACGTCTCAACAGGACAATACTCCAAATGTTGAGAACATTAACAGAAAAGGAAAAAGTACAGTGGAAAGACCACCTCCCACATCTTGTACATGCGTACAACTGTACTCGACATGAGTCCACCGGCTACTCACCATTCTATCTCCTCTATGGACGACACCCGCATCTACCAGTCGATCTGCTGTTTGGATTGAAGGGGGAAAATGAAACATACTCACCTACAGGATATGCCAAGAAATGGGCCGAACGAATGTCGGAAGCTTATCGGATTGCTAGTGAAAATAGCAAGAAGTCTAGTGCAAGAGGCAAAATAACATATGATAAAAAGGCAAAAGGAGTCATGCTTCAGCCAGGAGACAGAGTTCTGGTCAGAAACCTCAGTGAGCAGGGAGGACCTGGCAAGTTGAGATCATATTGGGAGAGGACTATTTATATAGTAAAAGAGCAGCTAGCAGATAGCCCAGTTTACGTAGTCCATCCTGAAGCTGGAGACCCAAAAAGAACCCGAACATTGCATCGCAATCTACTGTTACTTGTAAATGACTTACCTGTTCAAGTCACTCCCCCCCTGGCAAAGCCTGCAATTGGAAAGACAACACGCAACAGACGAAGGATGGAAAGATCGGCAGATGCACAAAGACAAACAGACATGTGGGATATCTCTGACAGCGGTTCTGAGAGTGATTGCTCGGGGTACTGGCTAAGAGCACCTGTTGAAAGGACTGTGAGAAAGAACCTGGACCATGAGCAACACCCTGCATCTCAGTCATACCAGACCAAAGAACCTATTAGAGTGACAACAAACACAAAAAATGGACATTCACCTGTGCAGACGATGGAAGACATACTGACTATGCCTGAGCATTCACCATCCGTCAGCATTGAACAATTCGAAGAGGAAACTGGGAGAGAATGCTCACACCTGCCATGTTCTCTGAGAGAGGAGATGGAAGAAATGGAAGTGGGTAGTGACAACCTATCTGAATCCAGAGGGTCTGGTGAGGAGTGTGAAACTCATTTGCAGTCTAACGTACAGGTTCAACCACCGGGACATACTTGTACGGACATTAGAAGAGCTACCCGTCACAGGAAGCCACGACAGTTTCTGACTTATGAATCACTGGGTAAACCCTCAGTGCAGTCACATGCGGCAGTTAATCTAGTTGGGGAACGCACAGCACCACAGTTACCTGCCACAACCATACCATCATACACTGTATTTCCATACCCACCATTGGCAATTGTGCCGCCCGTGTGTATGTCACAGTCACCAATGTACTGCACCCCAATACCATACTCACCATACCAGTATCACGCATCACTGAACCCATCTGCATACACACCACCCCCACTGCTTGTTTCATAACTAGTTCTTGGACTGATTAGAGTTAATAAGAATTTGAGAAGCAAAAGTTAAAAATGTCATGATTTTGTGAATGTTGGGAGCCATTTTGTTTTTGTCAGGGAGTGTGTGATACCCACTAATGTGTGATCACATTTATGTGAATTAATTTAAGTAATTTCACTTTCAATGTAAGTGATATTTCCATTTGGAAATGCCCTAAATAACTACAGTAATTGTAACAGGAAACTTGGTAACTACCCTGGGATGTTTGTAGCGGACACTTCATTTTTATACCAATAGGTGGCAGTGTGAGACCATGGTTTGGCCTGTTGTTAGCAGCCTGAAGCGCATGTTCCGCGCTGTTTTCTCATAATGGCGGAGTATTCAGGAAACGGCAAGCCACGTCTCTCTGTCTGATCATTTCTTTCCTGTTTACAGGACACATATATAGCTGTCTACAGGTGCTGCCACCCGGTACCTGTAACACTGGCGTCTGAGTCGGACTGGAGCTCTCTGCCCTTTACCAATCCAGCCACGGGCCCATCCATCTGGCCCATCAAGACTCACTCTCATTTCATCAGTCCATAAAACCTTAGAAAAATCAGTCTTGAGATATTTCTTGGCCCAGTCTTGACGTTTCAGCTTGTGTGTCTTGTTCAGTGGTGGTCGTCTTTCAGCCTTTCTTACCTTGGCCATGTCTCTGAGTATTGCACACCTTGCGCTTTTGGGCACTCCAGTGATGTTGCAGCTCTGAAATATGGCCAAACTGGTGGCAAGTGGCATCTTGGCAGCTGCACGCTTGACTTTTCTCAGTTCATGGGCAGTTATGTTGCGCCTTGGTTTTTCCACACGCTTCTTGCGACCCTGTTGACTATTTTGAATGAAACGCTTGATTGTTCGATGATCACGCTTCAGAAGCTTTGCAATTTTGAGACTGCTGCATCCCTCTGCAAGATATCTCACTATTTTTGACTTTTCTGAGCCTGTCAAGTCCTTCTTTTGACCCATTTTGCCAAAGGAAAGGACGTTGCCTAATAATTATGCACAGCTGATATAGGGTGTTGATGTCATTAGACCACACCCCTTCTCATTACAGAGATGCACATCACCTAATATGCTTAATTGGTAGTAGGCTTTCGAGCCTATACAGCTTGGAGTAAGACAACATGCATGAAGAGGATGATGTGGACAAAATACTCATTTGCCTAATAATTCTGCACTCCCTGTATTGGCTTTCTTGTTGTCAACTCTTTCCTGAGGTCCTATAGGGCTTTTAACAGGTTTCAGACAAAACACTACATAGAATGCATATTAAATGCATACAAATGCAAGAAAAATGAGCACTATTTATAGAAGGAAATTCATTTGAAACAGCATGTAACAAATTCGTTTATGAGCCCTCAACTACAACAAGATAATGAATGCAAGATTATTATTTCACCTATATATGACAATCACTATTCAAAATAAGAAATTTTACCAGTGTCACCAGACATTGAAGGTGCTGGGTTCAACACTGTTTCTGTGGTTTCTCTGGGTTTATTGCACACCTTTGGGGCTAGGTACACAAAGAAAAGAATATACACACACAGATAGGAACAAATCCAAGGGGTCAAAATGTGGTCATAAATATTTTGTACTTGTAAATCAGTTTTGTATGTGTAAAAAGAATTTGTGTGTGTGTAAAAAAGATTTGTATTTGTGTGGTAGCGTTCTGGTCATAAGACAATGCATATACTTACCTACAACAGCTTGACCCAGTGCTGACAATGAGATATTGATCTTTCCAAGTCGACCATGTCGTAGCTGCCTCTCCAGAAGTTTCTTGTTGGTGACAGTGTTATAATGATGAGTTATATTTCTCATCAAAAACACATGTGTGGATGGACTCATATTACTTAAAAAGTAATTGCTTTTCCTCATGTTTGCAAAGAACTGTTCAACAACTTGACTGTTCAGCCAGCCTTTCAGCTCTGGGACAAGTTGAATTCTGCGGCATTGTCCTCAAAGGAAGAACTCTCCTGAGTCATCTGTGATGGGGTGCCTGATGATAGTGGTACAGTTGATTTGAAGATGTCTCTCTGTGTCTGGAAGAGATGCCATTTAGCTATGTTTTTATGAGGACATGATATTCGAGGCTTTGCACAAGCACAATGCCAGGTGTTCCTCAGAGCATTATAAGTCACAAATATTCTGCCAAGACGGCAGAAACTGTGTATTTCCGGCTCAAATACAGACAAACAGATCTGTGTTGAGGATCCACCAAAATCCACCCTCACACAAAGTGGAGCATATGCCATCTGGGCAGCTTTCTGTCTCTTTATGCATGTAGCAGCTTTGGCCTCTCCAAAAAATTTAAGGTCCACCATTTCCATCACGATGTGCTCTTGAAGAAAAACCTCCTTTACAGTTTCTCGGCAGTAATCTAGTGAGCGAAGGTGCTCACATAAACTGAAGCCTAGTCCGCTCCGCTGGGCCAGCAACTGGTATTGCTGACATTCCTCCAGCTCACATCTGATATTGTGAGACATCCCCCATGTTTTCCTCTGAACGTGAACTGGCACAGAGAACCCATGGCCAGTTCTCTGCACAGCAAATAACCCTGTAGTTTCATCTACACAAACACACTGCTCCGGCTCACTGAGCTGCAGCGGCGCTGGCTCCTCAGCTGGTGGCTCGCTGAGCTGCTCCGGCTCGCTGAGCTGCGCAGCTGGCGGCGCGGGCTTCTCCCGCTCTCCGAGCTCCTGCCCGCTGAGCTCCAGCTCCGGCTCCTGCTCGCTGAGGTGCTCCTGCTCCTCTTGCTGCCTCGCGGGCTCCTCCGGCTCGCCGAGCTCCTGCTCACGCAGGGCAGGTCCAGGTGGCGACATAGCAGCCGGTGAAGAAGATGGCAGAAGGGTGACTGCAGGCGGATGAGGTGACAGTGGCGCTACAGCTACAGATGGTGAAGCAGCAAGTGATGTGGAGAAAAACCCAAGTGAAATAAATAAATAATTAATTAAATGTGTCAATAATTAATTAATTACATGTGTCGTAAATATTTATGTAATTAATTATTTCTGATTTTAATTAATTATTGCCACATTTAATTAATTATTTAATGGTGTATTTAATTAATTCATTATGGCAGTCCTGGCGTTCCATAGGATCTTTGTTCCCTACAAGTGAGGAAACACTACACAATGTGTTACTCTTCTATCACTCCCAGTTTCAACATTTTGCCCATTTTCTTCTGAACAATTTGCCTGTTGTGCTCGAGTCAGGCTATGAGTGCATTATCACCCCAGGCTGTGTTTCAAAATAGCGCTCTTTGAGCAAAGTAAGTTTCTGGGGTGGCTGTAGCTCAGGTGGCAGAGCAGGTCAGCCACTAATCAGAAGGTCGGTGGTTCGATCCCAGGCTGCCTCCTGGCTGCATGCCAAATATACTTGGGCAAGATACTAACCCCATGTTTGCCTACTGGTGGTGGTCAGAGGGCCCGGTGGCGCCTGTGGCCGGCAGCCTCGCCTCTGTCAGTGCCCCCCAGGGCAGCTGTGGCTGCAATGTAGCTTGCCATTGCCAGTGTGTGAATGACTGAATGTAGTGTAAAGTACTTTGGGGTCCTTAAGGACTAGAAAAGCGCTATACAAATGCAGGCCATTTACCATTTAAAGTCGGGCAGGTGGGAGAACAAATCTGCAAACCGCTGCAAAATTGAGGTCACTTTTTCTTTTGTTAGATTAACAAGTTCAATGCGGCTCCCTATGTGGATGAGAGCAAGTGGTTCAGAAAATGTGGTAGATTGTGGTGCTTGGTCTTTCCCCCAGTGGTAGGACATCTATGTACATTCTGATTAAGTTATGAAGTTTATGTGAACTTATTAGCCTTGTGATTTTACAACTGAAATTTGTGTAGATATAGGACCAAATGGCATCAAATGGTTTGACTGTATAGTACAACATACCCCAAAACTTCAACATTTACATACTGAAAATATGTCTTAAGCTTGGACTTTTACTTCTTCAAGAAGCATGTCTCCTTTCTTAATTTGACTGATCTCACATATGGTGGAAATATATAATGTCAAGTCTGAGAGCACTTGTGATTCCAGAAAATAAACGTGACAGTAACTCATTGGACACAGTATTAGATGATCACTTTTTATTAACAACTCTTTTATGTAATAAAAAAGTGGGATCTTCAAAAACAAATACAATGCAAAAGCCCTCAAATAAGGCATTTCTTGGGCTTACTGGGAGCAATGGAATAAATTGCACCTTATTTTCAGAGTCCTTTTTCCCCCTTCACTCTTCATCTTCTCCAGAGGCTCCTGCTGTACTTTTTCTTTTCTCTCTCTTACTTTGGCTTCACTCTTCATCTTCTCCAGAGGTTCCTGCTGCACTTTTTCTTTTCTCTTTCCTACTTTGGCTTCACTCTTCATCTTCTTCAGAGGCTCCTGCTGTACTTTTTCTTTTCTCTCTCTTACTTTGGCTTCACTCTTCATCTTCTTAAGAGGCTCCTGCTGTACTTTTTCTTTTCTCTCTCCTACTTTGTCTTCACTCTTCATCTTCTCCAGAGACTCTTCTTGTATCTCTTTCTCCTCCAGTTGTTCTTTATTTTAAGAAAATAATCATTTACTTACTCATTAACTTAACATTGTTCATATTGTGCAATATAATGTTAATATTTACCTGAGGTTATTATTGCTGCAGATGACATTCCACTTTGGTCTTTCTTGTTGTTATCTAAGACCAAATGAGAAATAAATAAATACCACTTCACCTTAAAGTTCTTTGAACTTGTGTATTTTTACTACAGCTGCTGGTTTCCAGTTACCAGATCTGGGTATGGTGTCTTCAAAGAGAGTTGATTGATGAAAAGTGAGCCTCTTCAAGCATCTGGTTTGGTGAATCACCCTTTTTTCTGAACTCTTATTCACAGTCATTGCTTTGTCTTGGCTTACATAGGCCTGCTGCATCTGAAAAATGATGATTGACAAAGAAAAACAAGGTTACTTTAGCTCATCTAGATGTAATGTTCAGATTTGTTATGTAACAACTGGAATTTGGTGCTGTAATCGTAATGAGCTCATCGCCGTTTCTCTGTCCTGTACATATAACACACAGAAATGCAAGAAGACTATGGTGTGAAGACGTGTCTCCCGGGGCTCCGCAAAGCAATGACAAAAATATTGGTTTAAGACGCATCCGCATTTACTATATCAGCCCTGTAGGCTCTAAATAACCGTTCTTGCCGCCGAGCATCCGCTCGTTTATTTATTTTTTTTATTTTTTCACTCTCTGAGGTCGGGAAACCTACTTTTGACAACTTCTGGGAAAGGCCGTAGGAGCTTCTTTCCTGGTTGGCTGTGGTGACCGTAGCAGTTGCGTCCGGGCAATCAAGTTCTCCCACTAAAAGCCTCACCATTTGCTCTTCATTTTTCTTTTTGTACAATGGCAGATAAGAGGGAGCACCGTCGAAAACGGGGTCAAGCCGGCGCGGGTGGTTCTCAGAGCCCGGAGCTGGGCCGCGAATCCCAACGTGACGCGGCTATCACAGAGAGCAGCTACGAGCAGGGTGCGGGCGCACCGCTCGGTGAAGCCACATTTACCAGAGCATTGGAGGCTCTGAAACGGGACATCTGCGACAAGCTTGAATGCAAGATTGACACGGTTACCCATACACTGCGGTCAGAAATATCATCTGTGAAGGCTGAGTTTAAAGCTGCTATAACCACCCTACAGGCCACCGTTAATGCTCAAGGGACTACCATTAAAGATTTGGAGCTTTCAGCTACAACCTGCAGTGACGACCTGACTTCTCTTCAATCTGCTGTAAAGGTCCTAACGGAGGAGGTCAGACAACTCCAAGCTAAATGTGAGGATCTAGAAGGAAGATCAAGGCGTAACAATATTCGCCTTGTTGGCATCCCCGAGGGTTTGGAGTCTTCCAACCCTAGGGAGTTTATTTCCCATCTCCTGCAAGATCTTCTGAAACTGAATGAAGCACCCTTGTTAGATCGGGTTCACAGGTCCCTTGGGTCAAAGCCCAGAGAGGGAACGCCTCCTCGCCCACTTCTCATTAGAGTCCATTACTTCCATGTCAAGGAACAGCTGCTACGTCTTGCAGGGGCAAATTCTCCTCTACTTTACCAGGGCAGAAGGATTTCCATTTTTCCAGACTTTACACCTGCAGTGGCTAAAAAGCGTTCACAGTTTACTGGTGTCAAGCGCCTTCTGCATTCCTGTCCTGGGATCAAGTTCTGCCTGTTCTACCCTGCGGAACTGAGGGTGACACTTCCAGATGGAGTTATACGTAAGTTTACTGATCCTGCGTCTGCCACGGACTTTGCCAATAAGATCCTGGGGGGCCCAGCCTCTCAGGGTACATAAGTGTCTTAGTCCATGGGCTGATATGTCCATCTTGCTTAATTTCTTTGAAATAATTTTTTTTTTTTTTTTTTTTTTTTTTTAGGATGTGTCTCGTTCTAATATACTCTCATATAATCCTTGATTTGTCTTTGCCTTGTAATGCACGGAGCTTAAACTCAACTGGGACTTCGAATGGTTGGGAGGAAGTGCTCAGGGGTGTGTTTAGCGAGGGGTGCGCGCATCTTGTTAGGGAAGATGCTTCAGCATTTAGGGGGAAGTTTGGGTGTTTTTTGTTTTTATGTTGTACTGTTCTGTACACTGATTTTGTTTTTTGCGTGTTTTTCATTGGTCAGCTGTGGCTTTTCTCAACCTATGTTTTAATATGGCACCGCAATTAAATATTAATAATCAACAAGCAGGTTACTCATTTAAGTTCTGTAGCTGGAATTGTAAAGGCCTGAACCAACCTATTAAAAGGAGCAAGGTCCTTCATCATTTGCAATTTTTGGGCGCCCAGGTTGTGTTCTTACAAGAAACACACCTAAAAATTTCAGATCATTTTAGACTTCGCAAGGGGTGGGTGGGTCAACTCTATCACTCTACATTTAATTCCAAAGTTCGTGGTGCTGCTATTTTAATACACAAATCAGTGCCATTTGTTTCTTCTAAGGTTATAGTGGACCAGAATGGTAGATTCATTATTGTGAGTGGTAGTATTTGGAACACTAAATTTATTTTTGCCAATGTTTATGCTCCCAATTGGGACGATCCAAATTTTCTTAGTATTCTTTTCACTAAAATTTCTGATTTCTCTTCCCACTATTTGGTTCTTGGTGGCGATTTTAATTGCTGGCTCGGGCCGCTGGATCGATCCTCAAATAAGCCTGGTAGGCAATCCAACTCTTCCAAAATTATTAATACGTTCCTTAAAGAATTCTCTGTTATTGATGCCTGGCGTTTCCTCAACCCTACACGTAGAGAATACACCTTTTTCTCCCCTGTTCATCATACATACACTCGTATTGATTACTTCCTACTGGACAGTCGACTTACTTCACAGATTCGCTCTTGCTCTCATAGTGCTATTGTCATTTCAGATCATGCTCCGTTGACTCTAGATTTGGCAGTGGGCCAATGTTCTCCGCCAGCTCCATGGCGTTTGAATACACGCTCGCTGTCAGACGATAAGTTCACCACATTTCTGAATTCCAAGATAGACTTATTTATAGAGACAAATACTACACCCGGAATATCACCCTCTATTTTGTGGGAAACATTTAAGGCTTTTATCAGGGGACATATTATATCTTATGCTGGTTTTGAGGCAAACCAAAGGAAAGCAAAATTGTCCGAGCTCATAATACGCATATCGCAATTAGACGAGTTGTATGCCGTTTGCCCGGCACCAGAGGTCTATAATGATAGGCTGTCTTTGCAGACTGAGTTTGATCACCTGTCCTCTGCTCGGGCTGAAGAGATGTTGCTGAAATGTCAGTACTCCCAGTATGAATATGGGGATAAGGCCAGTAAACTGCTCTCTCATCAGCTCCGTAGTGCAGCAGCTGCACACTCCATTCCTCGGATTCAGACATTAAGTGGTGTCTCTATGGATCCTAGAATAATTAATGACCAATTTCGAGACTTTTATTCATCTCTCTATGCGTCTGAGTGTGCATTTAGTACGGAGGCTTTGGACTCATTTTTCAATCATCTTAAGCTCCCATCAATCGATCAGACACACAGCCTCCAGCTGGAGGGACCAGTAACTGTAGAAGAGATCATGCAAGCTATCAGCAAACTGCAGTGTTCTAAGTGTCCCGGACAGGACGGGTTTCCGGTTGAGTTCTATCGTAAATTCATGCCTAAACTGGCTCCGCTCATGATAAATATGTATAAGCACTCACTGGAAGTTGGATCCCTCCCACCCTCTCTACTGCAGGCATCTATATCCCTGATCCTAAAAAAGGATAAGGATCCACTACAATGTGGCTCATACCGTCCCATTTCTTTGTTAAATGTGGATTATAAAATCCTTGCTAAACTTCTAGCGAGGCGTGTAGAAGCAGTCTTACCATCTCTAATCAATCTGGACCAAACAGGCTTTATTAAAGGGAGATACGCCTTCTCTAACCTTAGACGTTTGTTTAATGTCCTTTACAATCCCTCAGACTCCAACAGCCCTGAGTTTGGGATCAGTTTAGATGCTGAGAAGGCTTTTGACAGGGTAGAGTGGGGATACCTCTTTTATGTTTTAGATAAATTCGGCTTTGGTAAAATATTCATCTCCTGGTTGAAACTTCTTTATACTTCCCCGCTTGCCGCTGTCAAAACAAATGGCACATGCTCTGACTTCTTTCCCCTGTTTAGGGGGACTAGGCAGGGCTGTCCTATGTCGCCATTGCTATTTGCAATCGTAATTGAGCCCCTAGCCATATCGCTAAGATCAAACCCAGGTATCACCGGGGTTTTTAGAAATGGTATAGAACAAAGAGTCTCCTTATATGCAGATGACTTGCTTCTTTATATCTCAGAGCCAGCATCCTCATTCCCTTTGGTACTTTCAATACTTGAACAGTTTAGCCTTATTTCTGGCTATAAACTGAATCTTGCTAATAGCGAACTGTTTCCCCTGAATGCTGCTGCACAGAAATATCAGTGCACAGCACTGCCTTTTCGAGTTGTATCAGACAACTTCACATATTTAGGGGTTAAAATTACAAGTCATTTTCATGCTCTTTTCAAGCTTAATTTCGACCCACTTGTGGAGAAAGTTAGGCAGGATTTGGACAGATGGTCTCTACTCCATCTGTCTGTAGCAGGGCGCATAAATACAATTAAAATGAATATCCTCCCCAGATTTTCTTTTCTTTTTCAGTGTGTCCCTGTATTTATTCCAATTTCCTTTTTTGTTAAATTAGACAAGATTCTATCTGGGTTCATCTGGAACAAAAAAAACCCCAGAATACGCAAGACATATCTTCAAAGACCGAAAAAGATGGGGGGGATGGCTTTACCAAACTTTATGTTCTATTATTGGGCATGTAATATTCGTATTCTCAGGTATTGGCTACAGGGGGAGGACACGAATAATGCCCCGGCCTGGCTCAGTTTGGAGACTTCTTCCTGTGTCTCAGCCTCTTTACCAGCCCTGATTTATGCCCAAAAGCAGCCTCCGAGTGCAGGTTCTTATAATAACTCTATTGTCAAAGTTACCTTGAAAATATGGTATCAATTTCGTCGTTACTTTAAGTTGACCTTTTTTCCCCTTCAATCACCCATTGTGAAAAATCCCTCTTTTCAGCCTTCGTTAGCTGATGGTGCTTTTTATTTGTGGGCCTCTTTGGGTATTAGGTCTTTTTCTGATCTGTACATTCAGAATACATTTGCCTCCTTTGAACAGCTCTCATTGAAATTTGGCCTTCCAAAAAGTCACTTTTTTCGCTATTTACAAATCCGGAGTTTTGTTAAGGAGAAATCCTCTCAGTTTCCATCTAGACCTTCTTATCATGACTTTGATAACCTTCTATCGCCTCCCCCTTCATTACAGGGCCTGATCTCCTGTTTGTATGGGAGAATATGCTCCTTTGGCAATTCTTCAATCTCGGCTATTAAATTGGCATGGGAGCAGGATCTGGGGTGTGTGATTCAGGATGACTCTTGGGATAAAATTCTTTACCGGGTCCATGGCTCCTCATTCTGTGCCAAACACGGGCTGATTCAATGTAAGATTCTGCACCGTATACATTGGACTAAGGCCAGACTAGCTCAAATATACCCCAATCTTAGCCCTGATTGCGACCGTTGTCATCAAACACCTGCCTCTTTAATGCATATGTTTTGGTCATGTTCATCCCTCAAACAATACTGGATTAATATTTTCTTGATTTTATCTAAGATCACCCAGCTAACCCTCCAACCTGTGCCCTTAACTGCTTTGTTTGGGGTTCTTCCTGATTCAGTTGCCTTGCCGACGCCTCAAGCGGATCTGGTAGCATTTTTCACCTTATTGGCAAGACGCAGAATATTGTTATGTTGGAAGTCCCCTTCCGTCCCATCCTGGGAAATCTGGATCAGAGACGTTTTGCACTTTAGCAAACTCGAAAAGATTAAATTCACCCTACGCGGGTCTACGGCCAAATTTTTTAAGACCTGGCAACCCTTTTTTGACCATGTTCAGACTTTGCGGTCTCGCAATGCTCCCAATTAGCCAGCTCAGACTCTATCATATTTTATTTTTTTCTTATCTTATGTTTAAGTAAGAGGCCTAAGTTTAAGTATATGGATTCTATTGTGCCTGCGCCCTAGTATTTATTTAACTACTTTATACATATTTTGTTTTCTCTAACAGAATTGACTTATCCCTATCACTAAGCTGACCACTTATCATCTGTGGTTTTTTTTTTTTTTTTTTTTTTTTTTTTTTGTGTGTTTTGGTTTTTATGTGTCTGTGTGGGGGTGTGGGTTCTGGATACTCTCCACATCTCCTTTGTACACTCAGGAACTGTTGTCTTGTACCCTTGGGTTTGTTACTAGTATTATTAGATTGGACTTTTTCCTTTTTCTGTTTGTACACCCACTGGTACTGCTATAATCATGAGGTGGGAATGTATGTTTTATATTGCTTTATGTTCTTTAAAAAGAAAACGGCATATTGTTCAATTTATCTTTTGTAAAAGTCGATGCAAAAACTTTAATAAAAAAAAAAAAAAAAGAAATGCAAGAACAAGAAAAAAATTATAAACCAGTTTCATGTTGGTATTGATTGTTTTAGAAACAAATCAAACTGCAAGGAATGAACTTTAGCCCCCTATTTGTGAGTAAAAGCATTTTGTAATAGTGCACCACTATAAGTGCCTGTGCTGATTTGTTAGCAAATAGTTTTTGGACCGTCCAAGTCCTCAGAACTCACTGCTGGTATTATACATACACGAGCACGATCATTAGATTTACTGCAGCTTTCTACTCCTCCTCATGACCTCACTAAAATGGACTGCAGCTAACTCACCTCTTCCTCAAACACATCTTTTCTGAATTGTCTTTGAATTTATCTGGTGGAGGTTTCCCATCATGTTCCATCCTCTTCGAATAAGCTGAGTTCTTCTTCTTCTTCTGGCTCCTCCCTTTAGGGGTCACTACAGTGGATCATCTGCCTCCATCTTATTCTATCCATAGCCGCCTCCTCGTTCATACCAACCCTATCTATATCCTCCATCACTATATCCTTGAACTCCCTCTAAGGGCTTGCTCTTTCCCTCCTGCCTGGCAACTCCATATGGAACAATATATTCACTATGCCTCTTCTACATATGTCCAAATCATGTCAGCTTTGCCTCTCTAACTTTGTCTCCAAACCGCTCAACATGAGCTGTCTCTCTGATGCACTCATTTCTAATCTTCTCCATTCTGGTCACTCCCAAACAAAATCTTAGCATCTTGAGCCCTGCCATCCCCTGCCTGGCCTTTTGCACTGCTTGTTGCTTTGGATGCTTGACTCCAGGTATTTAAACTCATGTACCTTCAATACCTTTACTCCTTGCATATTTCATATGAGCTGACCATCTGACGCAGAAGAATACAAAGACATATTTTGTTGAATGCACTGAAACAGAGGACAAATTTTACCTTTTCCATGGCCACTTTGTGAATCATTTGTCCCAAATGTTCTGCTTCATCCTTTGAATCATCTTTAGATTCATCTTGTGTGGGTCTGCTATCATGTGTCCCATCCTCTTCAGATGCTGCCACCATCTGTTTTCAGAGAAGACAACAATATGTTTGGTCATTTTTGATGGATTGATTGTGGAAGCACTGAAACTGAGGATGAATTTCACATCTCTTTGTGGCACAGGACACCCAGTTTTGTTTTTCATGGCTACCTTAGGAATCCTTTTACGTTCTTGTTCTTCCTCCTCTTCTGAATAGCCTTCAGATTCATCCTGTGTGGGTTTCCAGTCATCTGTCCCATCATCTTCAGATGAGCTCACAGACTGTTATTAGAACAGAAAAATATATATTTTACTCATTTTTCATGGATGTGTGGAAACAAAACACTTACATCTTTAACTGCAGGAGAAGAAACTCTGCTGGATTTTTCCTGCCCACCTTAGGAACCCATTCCCTCGCTTCATCCTCCTCCTCCTCTTCTGGATTGTCTTCTTGTGTGAGTTTCCCCACATCTGTCCTATCATTTTTGTAAAAGACCACCATCTGATTTTAGAAAAGTAAAAGTAAAAAGGTAAAAGATTAGTAATCAGTGAAAACACTAAAAACAAGCACAAGAACATACATTACATACTTTTCTCTTGCGCAACTGGTATGTCACTTTTTGTAGATGCTCCACCCCCTTTTTCAAATCCTGTTTAGTTTCTCTTATTGTGGCTCCGGCACTACAGGCAACCTCACCCTGACCTGGGCTCACCATCTGTTTATGGTACAAATTAAATATGTTTTGTTCATGATGGAGTAAATGATTATATATGAAAGAAGTGCAACCAATCAAAACTCTTACCAAGGGAATCAGGGCACACATACCTTGTTACTGCTACACTGGAAGAGCGTTCTGTCTAAAAGCTCCTCTGTTCCTGATGACTGCTGCTCTTCCTTGTCAGATCCTTCACTGTCCTCGTCCTGCACAGATCCTCTGTCCTCTCTCCTTTTCCTTTTATTTGCTGCATATGTTGCAATTGCATTGGTGGTCAGTGCTCGGCTCTGGAGTGTGTCCTCTGCAGGGTCCTCAGCTGTGCAAAGCAATATTACTAAATATGAATAAATGTAAGTGTATAGATAAATATATGACTTCACTTTAGCTTATTTAAATAACCTTGATAAAATCTTTTGGCTGTGATGGCATCATGGCACATAAATGTTGCCACTCTGTCATAAGATTTACGTCCCAACTGTCGCTTGGCCTGAAAGAATAATGTTTTAAAAAGAAACCACATGAATAAAACCCATGACACTTTAACCTACTTCATTGTGTGTCAAAAAATAAAAATGAAAAGTTTTCTCACATACAGCGGGGAAAATAAGTATTTGACACATCAGCATTTTTATCAGTAAGGGGATTTCCAAGTGGACTATTGACACAACATTTCCACCAGATGTTGCCATCAAGCCAAATATTGAAGTCATACAATCAAATCAGAACATATAAGTATACAAGTTAAACCATAATAAATAAAGTGAAATGACACAGGGAATAAGTATTGAACACACTTTATTCAATACTTTGTAGAAAAGCCTTTGTTGGTGATTACAGCTTCTAGACGCCTCTTGTATGGATAGACCAGTCGTCTGCATTGCTCAGGAGTGATTCTGGCCCATTCTTCCACACAAACGGTCTTTAAATCTTGAAGGTTCCTTGGGCCTCTTTTGAACTTTAATCTTCAGTTCTCTCCATAGATTTTCTATGGGATTTAGGTCAGGTGATTGACTGGGCCATTCAAGCAACTTGATTTTCTTTCTTTGAAACCACTTCATTGTTTCCTTGGCCTTGTGTTTGGGATCATTGTCTTGCTGAAATGTCCACCCTCTTTTCATTTTTAGCTTCCTGGTAGATGGCAGCAGATTTTTATCCAGAATGTCCCGGTACATCTCTCCATTCATCCTGCCTTCAATAATATGAAGTCTGCCAGTACCCCTTGCTGAAAAGCAGCCCCAAACCATGATGCTTCCACCCCCAAACTTGACTGTTGGTATGGTGTTCTTGGGGTGGTGAGCAGTGCCATTTCTTCTCCAAACATGGTGTGTAGAATGACTGCCAAAAAGTTCAATTTTGCTTTCATCTGACCATACTATAGTCGTCCAATAATCCACAGGCTTCTCCAAATGCTGTTGCGCAAATTTTAACCGAGCCTTGACATGCTTTTTGTTCAGCAATGGAGTCTTGCGTGGTGAGCGTGCATGGATGCCATGGCGGTTCAGTGCATTGCTTATAGTTTTCTTTGAAACAACAGTACCTGCTGATGCAAGGTCTTCCTGAAGTTCTGTCCGAGTGGTTCTTGGCTCTTGGAGAACCCTCCTGATTATTCTTTGGACTCCTCGGACAGGGATCTTGCGTGGAGCACCTGATCGTGGCAGGTTTATGGTGAACTGATGCACTTTCCATTTCCGGATAATGGCCCCCACAGTGCTCACAGGAACATTCAGCATTCTGGAAATGCACCTATAACCATTCCCATCAAAATGCTTTTCAACGATAAGATTACGAAGATCTTGAGAGAGTTCTTTGCTTTTACCCATCATGAAGTCTTTCCTGTGTGCCTTCTGGGTAATGAGGAGCCTTTATAGGCCATCAATTAGGACTAAAGCAGCTGATATCAATTAGTACTGATAGGGGACAGGATTTCTCTATCAATACTGACAGATTTCAGGTGATCTCCTGGCTTTCTATGTCATTTTGCCCCTTGTTATCTCCATGTATTCAATACTTATTCCCTGTGTCATTTCACTTTATTTATTGTGGTTTAACTTGTATACTTATATGTTCTGATTTGTTTGTATGACGTCAATATTTGGCTTGATGGCAACATCTGGTGGAAATGTTGTGTCAATGGTCCACTTGGAAATCCCCTTACTGATAAAAATGCTGATGTGTCAAATACTTATTTTCCCCGCTGTAAGTGCTACAGGAGGAACGTAGCATGTTGAAGGTGGGGGCAATCCCCAGATTCATCATCTCCCAGGCTGCCTTGAAAAATACCGGTAGTCTATGAAGAACACCTCCACTAGAACTGTGGAAAAAAGTCGGTGCCTCCGAACCGCCTTCAACATACTCTCTGATATGATTGTAACGCTGCAACCAGGTATACTCATTCTTGTACAGGGGGACAGCTGCTTGCCCATGATATCTTTGAGTTTTGTGCTGTTTAACCTAATACATGAAAAGACATGTTTATTCAGCTGAATAAAAAAATGTCTATGTATACTTAGATTTATATCGTTTTAGTACATACACGGATGATGCGGGCACCCTGCTTAGCTTTTTCTGCCATTTCAACCTCCTCAGTAGTCATGTTGATGATCACTCCCTTTCGGTGACCAGTTATGGCAATAATATATCCGCCCAACAGTCCAAAAAACAATTTCAATATTGTTCTGCTCTGGGGTTGCTTCTCGAGGTCATCTGTAAAAACACAAAGAGAACACTACATGTATTAATATGCTATGCTAACACATACACTGCATTTACATGTCCAGTCCCTTGTGCAGATTATAGAGGGATTTTACAAGCACCATGTCTCAAGGACCATGCAAGCACCACAAAGTATCAAACAAATTTTCCAGACCAACCATACAAAAAACCCAGTTTCCAATTACAAAACCCTGTAATGTGTCTTAAGATAGAAGATAGAAAGAGATAAAAGTCTCACGCCCCGTGCCGCCTCTACATATAGATAACAAATGCAAATGTGTTTGAGTAGTAGAAATGGCTGTTATAATGGCTGAGTGTGTGTGTGTGTGTGTGTGTGTGTGTGTGTGTGTGTGTGTGTGTGTGTGTGCGCGCGCGCGCGTCTGTGCGTCCAAAATATAACTCTAAATATTGAATGTAAATCTGTTCCAGATACCATAACTTGTAACTTGTTTTACTGAGGGTTAGTTATGCTCAGTTTCTGGCATGTTGAAAATAAATGAAACAAAGGAAAGAAAATGTGTAAGTTAACCAGTGTAATGAATCTGAGAATACAGGGAGTGCAGAATTATTAGGCAAGTTGTATTTTTGAGGAATAATTTTATTATTGAACAACAAACATGTTCTCAATGAACCCAAAAAATTCATTAATATCAAAGCTGAATGTTTTTGGAAGTAGTTTTTAGTTTGTTTTTAGTTTTAGCTATTTTAGGGGGATATCTGTGTGTGCAGGTGACTATTACTGTGCATAATTATTAGGCAACTTAACAAAAAACAAATATATACCCATTTCAATTATTTATTTTTACCAGTGACACCAATATAACATCTCCACATTCACAAATATACATTTCTGACATTCAAAAACAAAACAAAAACAAATCAGCGACCAACATAGCCACCTTTCTTTGCAAGGACACTCAAAAACCTGCCATCCATGGATTCTGTCAGTGTTTTGATCTGTTCACCATCAACATTGCGTGCAGCAGCAACCACAGCCTCCCAGACACTGTTCAGAGAGGTGTACTGTTTTCCCTCCTTGTAAATCTCACATTTGATGATGGACCACAGGTTCTCAATGGGGTTCAGATCAGGTGAACAAGGTGGCCATGTCATTAGTTTTTCTTCTTTTATACCCTTTCTTGCCAGCCACGCTGTGGAGTACTTGGACGCGTGTGATGGAGCATTGTCCTGCATGAAAATCATGTTTTTCTTGAAGGATGCAGACTTCTTCCTGTACCACTGCTTGAAGAAGGTGTCTTCCAGAAACTGGCAGTAGGACTGGGAGTTGAGCTTGACTCCATCCTCAACCCGAAAAGGCCCCTCAAGCTCATCTTTGATGATACCAGCCCAAACCAGTACTCCACCTCCACCTTGCTGGCGTCTGAGTCGGACTGGAGCTCTCTGCCCTTTACCAATCTAGCCACGGGCCCATCCATCTGGCCCATCAAGACTCACTTTCATTTCATCAGTCCATAAAACCTTAGAAAAACCAGTCTTGAGATATTTCTTGGCCCAGCCTTGACGTTTCAGCTTGTGTGTCTTGTTCAGTGGTGGTCGTCTTTCAGCCTTTCTTACCTTGGCCATGTCTCTGAGTACTGCACACCTTGCGCTTTTGGGCACTCCAGTGATGTTGCAGCTCTGAAATATGGCCAAACTGGTGGCAAGTGGCATCTTGGCAGCTGCACGCTTGACTTTTCTCAGTTCATGGGCAGTTATTTTGTGCCTTGGTTTTTCCACACGCTTCTTGCAACCCTGTTGACTATTTTGAATGAAACGCTTGATTGTTCGATGATCACGCTTCAGAAGCTTTGCAATTTTGAGACTGCTGCATCCCTCTGCAAGATATCTCACTATTCTTGACTTTTCTGAGCCTGTCAAGTCCTTCTTTTGATCCATTTTGCCAAAGGAAAGGACGTTGCCTAATAATTATGTACACCTGATATAGGGTGTTGATGTCATTAGACCACACCCCTTCTCATTACAGAGATGCACATCACCTAATATGCTTAATTGGTAGTAGGCTTTCGAGCCTATACAGCTTGGAGTAAGACAACATGCATGAAGAGGATGATGTAGACAAAATACTCATTTGCCTAATGATTCTGCACTCCCTGTAGAATAACAGTGATTCTAATAACAGGCCTCACAGAGTGTCTGACCTTGGTGTGTGTGTTTCTGTGTGTTGTGTATAATGTGACACAGTGGAGCTAATAATCTCAAAGAATATCTGACAAACAAAATGTATGTTTTCATTAAATCATAAAATAACTAGAGAAATAAATGGTAATTAACTGAGTTTTAAAGCATTCGAATTGGAAAGGGATTAAGTTACAATGGATGTTCTTGTGAAAATGTCCTAAAGACAAATCTAACTGAAGTAGAATCACATAAACTGAATGAAACATGAAGTGATTGAATATGAATTCTCTATGTTAAGAATAACAATGAAAATGTAATGAAGCATTCACAATTTTAAAAGCTACACATTGATAGATAAGGTGTGGGAAGATATGACGTCCAGTAGGAGAAGGGGGGGGGGGGGGTGAACAGGTGAGGTGAAGAAGAGATTTTGTGTTTTTCTTTTTTGTCTTCTGCAAGATGAGCAGCCCAAAAGATTGGATCGAAGAGGTTCACAGTTGAAAACCTGTCCAACCTGTGAATTCATTCCTTTTTGTCTGCTCATTGTTGCTGTGTTAGGCGGTTAATTTAGAAGGATTTTGATTTACATCCTTCCTCCAACCTCTCCTCACCAAAGAAAAGAACACACTTAGCATTAGCTTAGAGCATCTTAGTTAGATAAGTAGAGTTTAAGTAATCTGATTATTGTTTTGTGATTATTTTATTTTCCTTATTCTTATTTAATTAAATTTCCTGCAATTAAAGTTTAAATTGTGGACACCTTTTATGAAACAATAAAAGTAAAAGTCTTATTCTTTGTAAGTGCAAATACCTCTTACACTTTATTCTAGCCATAATAATGAAAATTATCTTTACAATCATCCCAGAAATAACAAGATCAAAATGTACAGGGCTCCATCTTAAGGCAGAGCTGCACATATTTCACTGCAATGGTGATGTGTTTTAGCTCTGGCTTCATGTGCATTACATTGACCAAGCTGCACATTATTCTTAAATTTAAACTGGACATTAGACAGAAAAGACATAAGCTCAGTTTCAGTGTGTGGGTCACTGTGATGTAAAGATCTGTAGGGGCTTTGTCTTAACCCAGATCTGAAGTCTGTATAATCCCTCTTAAGTAAAATGAACATTCAGTGTCATTGTGATCATTGCAGTGATCCATACCCAGTGCGGCAGCAATCTTCTGGGGAGCCTCATCAATGAACAAAGCATGTTTTTCTGCTTTGACAAGTCTTTCTAAAAAAAAATGTAAGCACAATACCTTAGACACTTTATTATTAACATCATGTCATTAAAGTAGGTAGAGGTATAGATGTGTATTATATACGTACTAGACTTAGATCTCCGCACATTCAGCTGGTGCACGACTACTTCACGGCCTACTTCCGATAACCATCTTGTGATTGCCTGGACATCATGTCTCTCTGACAACATTTGCACCATTGGGACGTGAGAGTTGTCCCTTCCTGTTAACACACCTTGATACAGGAAGATATTTCCAGACAAACCATTAGGCCTGAGAAGCTTTTTTACAACTGAGCCAGTCGCATCAAAGGCAACTATGGGGTGCTTTTCAATCTTGTACATCAGCATTTGAGTTTGACTCCAGTAGTGACAGAAGAACTTGTCTAATCCAATGTCCCAAATGCTTCCATTGTGAGGGGAACTGTATTTTAATGAGTGGAGAGACAGTATTGGGTTTTTATGAGCAACTTCTAGTTGATTTTGTTCATGTTTGGCTTTGCGCAGAGTTGTCAAATTTGGTAGATGGCTTGGCTCTGGATCACCAAAGTCCATCAGCTTTTCTGTCTCTGATGCTCTCCACACATGGGGCTGCAGTCTGCCTTCACAAAGTTCTTTTTTTACTTGTGCCCTCAGACTTCTGGACACGGCTCTCCTAGAAAAGCCAGTGTGCATGGATTCATCTGTGTTTGCCATTACACACTTCAGCACCATTGGGCAGTGATTTTCAGGTTCCTTTTCACATGTAATGTACAGCTGGCCACTACACTCTTTGCAAAAGCCTCTGATTTAATAAAACAAGATACAGTTCTGGGGTACACCTTGGCTCGTTTAAAAGTAATGGTGCATGTACTTGTAACCTCTTTCCAGATTCCCTGGTTTACAACATGAGTCCATGTACCTGGTTTCAAAATTGTGTATTCCCTTTTCTTGAAAGTATTCTTTTTGTATGTGACTTTATGTGGAATCATATGTATCCACTGTTCAAATGGGAGCTCCACATTGAAAGTCTTGCAGTCTTTGTTTTGAAAAGGAGAGCTGCTTTGTTCAAAATCATTATCATTGTCACTACTGTCTGTGTCAGTCAGTCTCTCTTCATCACTGTAATCCAGAGCAGCCCATACATTGTGTCTGTTTAATTTAACAAAAGTGTAAAGAGCTTTTGGTGTCATCTTTTCACCAAGTTGTTTGCATAGATTTTGCCATATGTCATCACTTGGAGTTGAAACTTTTCCATTTTTTATGACTGCTTCTTTAGAAGCACGAAGGACTTCAAATACTGCAATTTTGTCCACCACTGATTTCTTTGGCATCTGTCAAGCAAAAATTAAAAATGTGATATATTACTGCTATAATTTGATTATAACTTTAATTCTACATCTTTAAGTGGACATAAAATTACTTACTTTTATACACTGTTTTGACATAGTGAATTGAAGTGTTGATGATTGCTGTTGGTCATGGAATCTAGCTTAAAAATGCAAATAAGATAGCTAGCACATGTTTTCTTCAACTCTTGTTTTTTTTCTCTCAGAAGAAGAATGTGTATGATAGCACCCCCTGGTGATCACAAACCAAACACAGGTCGCTATGTTTGGTTTTTTTGGCAGAGTTGTACCAGTTTATCCTTAACAAGATCTAGTTCAAAATTCATTTGATCGGTATAAAAATGAATGTAGTCAATGTTCATAGCTCATCATCAAAATACTTGTAGATAAATCCGTGCACTGTTGAGATAAATCTGTGTCTGTGTCAATCCCACACATGTTTAATAGCCCACTCATTTAATAGCCTTTTGTGACCATGGCTACAGAAGTTTGACTCTTGCAAAAAATATAAATCGGCCCTTTCAGGTAACATTGACAGTTACCTAAGATTTACAGTTCTTCAGGCTGTTTGGAGCCTTTGAGTTCAGATTTGCTGAATCACTGAAGTGCACTCCTGTCCTGTGTATGTTAATTTTATACAACTTGCTCATGACAGCCCACATACAAATGACAGCACTTTTGTTAATATTACCATTTGACTTAAAAGCTACAGTTCACATATTATTAGGTTAATGTTTTAACAACCATTAGCATTTTAGCATAAACCCTGCTGGTAGCACACTAGATGGAGTAAGGTAATGTTAAGAAACATGGTAGTCAGTGATCCACAACCAGCTTATTGGCTCAAAACACCTTATCTAATTATAAACTGATACGCACCTACTGGCATGCCCCTTTAAATTTCTTCATAAATGTTATTTAATGTTATTATTACGGCAGCACGGTGGTTAGCACTGTTGCTGCACAGCAAGAAGGTCCTGAGTTCAATTCCACCATCACGCCAGGGTCTTTCTGTGTGGAGTTTGCAGGTTCTCCCCGTGTTTGCGTGGGTTCTCTCCAAAGACATGCAGCTTGTGGTGATAGGTTAATTGGTTAATCCGAATTGCCCATAGGTGTGAATGTGAGTGCGAATGGTTGTCTGTCCCTGTGTGTTGGCCCTGTGACAGACTGGCAACCTGTCCAGGATGTACCCCGCCTCTTTATCTTTAAAATAATAGCGCCACAAACAAAATTTTTTGCAGCACAAACCAGCACAAACATAGCACAAACCTGTGACATCAACTTTTGTTTGATTTGGGTGATGTGGGGGGCTGGTTGACCTTTTGACGTTTGCATTTTCATTAATATCTTTAAAACAGAGGCAGCACAAACGACAATTTTAGCAGCACAAACCAGCACAAACGTAGCACAAACTTTTGACGCCAGTTTTTTTTTGATTCCATTAATGTGGGGGGCTGGTTGACCTCTGATGACCGCTAGAAATTTTTCTTGAATATCTTTAAAATGAAAACGGCAAAAAATAAACTTTTGCAGCATGCACAAACGTAGCACAAACGTTTGATACCACTTTTGTTGGATTTGAAGAAGGTGGGGGGGCCAACTTCACTCACATGCCGATCATGCAATAACCCAGCCCTCTGTGGTAGATCTCACTGACAATGAACATAATCGGGCCGCTGATGATCTGTTGGTGGAAAACATAAATTAAGAACCATCAAACCACTTTGTAAATAATGATGGAGCTTCCATAAGTGGATATTTGGAACTGAATGACACATTACCATGGGATGGTCTGCCAAATGTAGGTGAAAGTGAAGATTCTGTTGCAGTTGTTATTATTAGTGGGGATAACAGGGTGGATATTAGTGTGGTTGAACTAAACCCTGAAACACTGTTTACAGAAAAAGAGTCTGATCCACCTCATCACACATTGTCTCTCTCACCGGGGCTGACAGGAGAGGCCAATATTCCTGACCAAGCACCCCCTGAACCACGATCTTGTCCCGTAATACTGACTGTTAGAAGAGGTCATTGTCTTACTGATTTGATCAGTGCCATTCATCCGGCATGACTTTCAGTGTGAAGAATGGCAGGCTATAGCTAGAATGTTTGTTGTAGGGTGGAAACAAGCTGGTTACTTCCCAGTGAAGCTTGCAATACCCTTTCTGGAGGAGATACAGCTCGACAACCAGTAGTTTAAAAGATTCCTTTCTTTTGTATGTCTCACAAGAAGAGCGATCTTTTTGTAAAAGACCACCATCTGATTTTAGAAAAGTAAAAGTAAAAAGGTAAAAGATTAGTAATCAGTGAAAACACTAAAAACAAGCACAAGAACATACATTACATACTTTTCTCTTGCGCAACTGGTATGTCACTTTTTGTAGATGCTCCACCCCCTTTTTCAAATCCTGTTTAGTTTCTCTTATTGTGGCTCCGGCACTACAGGCAACCTCACCCTGACCTGGGCTCACCATCTGTTTATGGTACAAATTAAATATGTTTTGTTCATGATGGAGTAAATGATTATATATGAAAGAAGTGCAACCAATCAAAACTCTTACCAAGGGAATCAGGGCACACATACCTTGTTACTGCTACACTGGAAGAGCGTTCTGTCTAAAAGCTCCTCTGTTCCTGATGACTGCTGCTCTTCCTTGTCAGATCCTTCACTGTCCTCGTCCTGCACAGATCCTCTGTCCTCTCTCCTTTTCCTTTTATTTGCTGCATATGTTGCAATTGCATTGGTGGTCAGTGCTCGGCTCTGGAGTGTGTCCTCTGCAGGGTCCTCAGCTGTGCAAAGCAATATTACTAAATATGAATAAATGTAAGTGTATAGATAAATATATGACTTCACTTTAGCTTATTTAAATAACCTTGATAAAATCTTTTGGCTGTGATGGCATCATGGCACATAAATGTTGCCACTCTGTCGTAAGATTTACGTCCCAACTGTCGCTTGGCCTGAAAGAATAATGTTTTAAAAAGAAACCACATGAATAAAACCCATGACACTTTAACCTACTTCATTGTGTGTCAAAAAATAAAAATGAAAAGTTTTCTCACATACAGCGGGGAAAATAAGTATTTGACACATCAGCATTTTTATCAGTAAGGGGATTTCCAAGTGGACTATTGACACAACATCTGTTCTCCTGAAGGCTTTGGATGACTTCAATTCAGTGGATACAGATGAATTGCTGGAAGTACTTGATGCACATGAGTGCAAGCAGGTCCCTACCAAGGACACACTGCTCCCTGTTTTGGCACAGATAGGACAAAAAGTACTTATTGAGGCCCCAATGTTTGTAATCAAGTGCTGGCGTCCCATTGTGGGTTCTGTAGCTGGTTTACTCCCACCAGAAGGACTGCATCATTTCATTGAAGAAAAAAAACCAACTGTAAAAACAGTGAAGGAGCTTCTAGACTTTCCAGAGGAGATGACAGCTGCCCAGTCAACAGTTTCTCGTTACCTGAAAAGGTACATTGGAGAAATTGATTTCAATTATCTTCAGCTTTTCCTGCAGTTCTGTACAGGATCCAATCTGTTGGATAAAGCCATACTAATTGAGTTAATAGAAACTACAGATTTCCTCCACAGACCACAATCCCACACATGTGGATGTGTACTAAAGCTGCCACTTGGTTATCACAGCTATCCAGACTTTTGCAGTGAATTTTACAGCATTCTCGCAAGCTCTATGTGGGTGATGGATGTGGTGTAGGTCAGTGTTTTCCAACCTTGGTCCTCAAGGCACTCTGCCCTACACGTTTTAGGTTTTCCACCCTAACAGTTCATAAAAACACGGGTGTAGTTAACAGTAACATGAAGGAATGAATGTGAATATTCAATAGACTGGGTGGTTAAGTTCTCTTAACAGTGCAGCCTTTTTTTTCCCCATCTGGTCAGTAAGTGCTTCCTTAGTCTCCCCCCCCCCCCCAATTAAAATAGTAAGCTAAAGGGAATGTTCAGGTTTTTTGAAGTGGAGTTACCTGTAGTAGACAGCACTTAGCACTCTGACTTTGCAGAAGCAGCAGTGAGTGTTGGGGACAATATAAGGCAACAAATTGCTTGGGGAATGAGACCACAAAATAACACCAGTTGAAAATACATATACATATTTAAATAATATTTTCAGTGCTTCACCTGGTGGGAATCCTAAACATAGAAGTGCATCTGTTCCTGCTGCACACATTGTTACTGTGTTTCTGGTTAGTGCCAAAATAAATTACTAATTTTAACATTCTAATTCTAAAGCAATCTAGGATTGCTTTAATCTATTCCACAATAACAAAACTATATGCATCCCTGTCTGCAATTATTCGGGCTTGCAGTATAAAGAAAAAAAAGTCTACTGTTATAAAAACTGGTTAAAATATAAATAGTTGATAAAAGGTTTAAAAATCATATGCTTTGGTACAAATGTATTTCATTTACAGTTAAGAGTCCAATAATTAAAAGGGTTTCATGATTTAGAGTTATTTTCTGTGCACAATAAATATGTTGGGGTGTAACCTAAGCTTATTTACCCATCTAATGTCAGTTATCTCAATATTGTATTGTCATTGGTTGTTGTGCTGACGAGCCAGTCAATGTCATTCTTTTCTGCTATGGGGGCGGGACGAGTGGTAAGTTTGTGTGAATCTGTGGGAGCGGACACAGAAGCTAAGTCCGAAGAGAGAGATGTCGTAAGGCAAACGTGGTGTGGATTTTGCATCTAAGTGTATCATTGAGGTCGACTACCCGTGGTCCTGATATTACTTATTTGTGATCTGCAAGAGGTAAATGAGACTGTGTGCCTTGACATTTGTACTGTAACTATTCGTTATAGTGGTAAAATGGCGTGATATGTGATGCTAACTAGCGGCTTGCTAATTAGCGCAGCTTACCGCATTATGTGGTGTGATGCCATGCTGTATGTTTAGCTCTGTGATTTTCAGTCAAAGCATGCTAATGCTAAATCGTTATGTGATAGCATTTGGTATTGTAGCTCAAGTGTTTTAATATGTTTAGAAGCCGATGGACGCTCTGAAAGGAGAGGGAGAGAGAGGTTTCTGCCCGGATGGACCCTGCTGTTTTCTTACCCCTGACTGTCTACACTACTGGTGAACTAACTGCCCGTTTCTGATTGCCCCACTAACAAACTCATTGTAGTGTTGATGCATGTGTGTTCTAAGGTGCAACTAGAAAAATTTGCATTTCCTGCGAAAATGCTGTGTGGATGCCTTTACGCTGAGGATGTCTGCTGAAAAAAGCTGAAAAAGTTGAGAAAAAAAACAAAAAAAATATTGCCCGAGTGGGATTCGAACCTGGCCCTTCTGGTACTCAAGGGAGGTTCTCATCTCACTGCGCCACAGTCATTCTCTCAAAGAAGAGGTGGAGAGACTGACAATTGTGCTGAAATGAGCAGAAGAGGCTTAGAATTGTGCTGATAAGAGGTGGAAAGGCTGAAAATGTTTCAGAAGAGGTGAATAAGCAGAATTTGGGCAGAAAAGAGGTGAAAACTCTGAATATTTTGCTGAAAAGAGTTCAATCAGTAAAATTTCTTCTGAAAAGAGTTCAATCAGCAGAATTTTGCTGAAAAATGTTTTTTTCTGAAAACAGCAGAAAAAACTGAAAATTTTGCTGAAAAGAGTTGAATGAGCAGAATTCTGCTGAAAAGAGTTCAATGAGCAGAATTCTGCTTTGAATCATCTTTAGATTCATCTTGTGTGGGTCTGCTATCATGTGTCCCATCCTCTTCAGATGCTGCCACCATCTGTTTTCAGAGAAGACAACAATATGTTTGGTCATTTTTGATGGATTGATTGTGGAAGCACTGAAACTGAGGATGAATTTCACATCTCTTTGTGGCACAGGACACCCAGTTTTGTTTTTCATGGCTACCTTAGGAATCCTTTTACGTTCTTGTTCTTCCTCCTCTTCTGAATAGCCTTCAGATTCATCCTGTGTGGGTTTCCAGTCATCTGTCCCATCATCTTCAGATGAGCTCACAGACTGTTATTAGAACAGAAAAATATATATTTTACTCATTTTTCATGGATGTGTGGAAACAAAACACTTACATCTTTAACTGCAGGAGAAGAAACTCTGCTGGATTTTTCCTGCCCACCTTAGGAACCCATTCCCTCGCTTCATCCTCCTCCTCCTCTTCTGGATTGTCTTCTTGTGTGAGTTTCCCCACATCTGTCCTATCATTTTTGTAAAAGACCACCATCTGATTTTAGAAAAGTAAAAGTAAAAAGGTAAAAGATTAGTAATCAGTGAAAACACTAAAAACAAGCACAAGAACATACATTACATACTTTTCTCTTGCGCAACTGGTATGTCACTTTTTGTAGATGCTCCACCCCCTTTTTCAAATCCTGTTTAGTTTCTCTTATTGTGGCTCCGGCACTACAGGCAACCTCACCCTGACCTGGGCTCACCATCTGTTTATGGTACAAATTAAATATGTTTTGTTCATGATGGAGTAAATGATTATATATGAAAGAAGTGCAACCAATCAAAACTCTTACCAAGGGAATCAGGGCACACATACCTTGTTACTGCTACACTGGAAGAGCGTTCTGTCTAAAAGCTCCTCTGTTCCTGATGACTGCTGCTCTTCCTTGTCAGATCCTTCACTGTCCTCGTCCTGCACAGATCCTCTGTCCTCTCTCCTTTTCCTTTTATTTGCTGCATATGTTGCAATTGCATTGGTGGTCAGTGCTCGGCTCTGGAGTGTGTCCTCTGCAGGGTCCTCAGCTGTGCAAAGCAATATTACTAAATATGAATAAATGTAAGTGTATAGATAAATATATGACTTCACTTTAGCTTATTTAAATAACCTTGATAAAATCTTTTGGCTGTGATGGCATCATGGCACATAAATGTTGCCACTCTGTCGTAAGATTTACGTCCCAACTGTCGCTTGGCCTGAAAGAATAATGTTTTAAAAAGAAACCACATGAATAAAACCCATGACACTTTAACCTACTTCATTGTGTGTCAAAAAATAAAAATGAAAAGTTTTCTCACATACAGCGGGGAAAATAAGTATTTGACACATCAGCATTTTTATCAGTAAGGGGATTTCCAAGTGGACTATTGACACAACATTTCCACCAGATGTTGCCATCAAGCCAAATATTGAAGTCATACAATCAAATCAGAACATATAAGTATACAAGTTAAACCATAATAAATAAAGTGAAATGACACAGGGAATAAGTATTGAACACACTTTATTCAATACTTTGTAGAAAAGCCTTTGTTGGTGATTACAGCTTCTAGACGCCTCTTGTATGGATAGACCAGTCGTCTGCATTGCTCAGGAGTGATTCTGGCCCATTCTTCCACACAAACGGTCTTTAAATCTTGAAGGTTCCTTGGGCCTCTTTTATGAACTTTAATCTTCAGTTCTCTCCATAGATTTTCTATGGGATTTAGGTCAGGTGATTGACTGGGCCATTCAAGCAACTTGATTTTCTTTCTTTGAAACCACTTCATTGTTTCCTTGGCCTTGTGTTTGGGATCATTGTCTTGCTGAAATGTCCACCCTCTTTTCATTTTTAGCTTCCTGGTAGATGGCAGCAGATTTTTATCCAGAATGTCCCGGTACATCTCTCCATTCATCCTGCCTTCAATAATATGAAGTCTGCCAGTACCCCTTGCTGAAAAGCAGCCCCAAACCATGATGCTTCCACCCCCAAACTTGACTGTTGGTATGGTGTTCTTGGGGTGGTGAGCAGTGCCATTTCTTCTCCAAACATGGTGTGTAGAATGACTGCCAAAAAGTTCAATTTTGCTTTCATCTGACCATACTATAGTCGTCCAATAATCCACAGGCTTCTCCAAATGCTGTTGCGCAAATTTTAACCGAGCCTTGACATGCTTTTTGTTCAGCAATGGAGTCTTGCGTGGTGAGCGTGCATGGATGCCATGGCGGTTCAGTGCATTGCTTATAGTTTTCTTTGAAACAACAGTACCTGCTGATGCAAGGTCTTCCTGAAGTTCTGTCCGAGTGGTTCTTGGCTCTTGGAGAACCCTCCTGATTATTCTTTGGACTCCTCGGACAGGGATCTTGCGTGGAGCACCTGATCGTGGCAGGTTTATGGTGAACTGATGCACTTTCCATTTCCGGATAATGGCCCCCACAGTGCTCACAGGAACATTCAGCATTCTGGAAATGCACCTATAACCATTCCCATCAAAATGCTTTTCAACGATAAGATTACGAAGATCTTGAGAGAGTTCTTTGCTTTTACCCATCATGAAGTCTTTCCTGTGTGCCTTCTGGGTAATGAGGAGCCTTTATAGGCCATCAATTAGGACTAAAGCAGCTGATATCAATTAGTACTGATAGGGGACAGGATTTCTCTATCAATACTGACAGATTTCAGGTGATCTCCTGGCTTTCTATGTCATTTTGCCCCTTGTTATCTCCATGTATTCAATACTTATTCCCTGTGTCATTTCACTTTATTTATTGTGGTTTAACTTGTATACTTATATGTTCTGATTTGTTTGTATGACGTCAATATTTGGCTTGATGGCAACATCTGGTGGAAATGTTGTGTCAATGGTCCACTTGGAAATCCCCTTACTGATAAAAATGCTGATGTGTCAAATACTTATTTTCCCCGCTGTAAGTGCTACAGGAGGAACGTAGCATGTTGAAGGTGGGGGCAATCCCCAGATTCATCATCTCCCAGGCTGCCTTGAAAAATACCGGTAGTCTATGAAGAACACCTCCACTAGAACTGTGGAAAAAAGTCGGTGCCTCCGAACCGCCTTCAACATACTCTCTGATATGATTGTAACGCTGCAACCAGGTATACTCATTCTTGTACAGGGGGACAGCTGCTTGCCCATGATATCTTTGAGTTTTGTGCTGTTTAACCTAATACATGAAAAGACATGTTTATTCAGCTGAATAAAAAAATGTCTATGTATACTTAGATTTATATCGTTTTAGTACATACACGGATGATGCGGGCACCCTGCTTAGCTTTTTCTGCCATTTCAACCTCCTCAGTAGTCATGTTGATGATCACTCCCTTTCGGTGACCAGTTATGGCAATAATATATCCGCCCAACAGTCCAAAAAACAATTTCAATATTGTTCTGCTCTGGGGTTGCTTCTCGAGGTCATCTGTAAAAACACAAAGAGAACACTACATGTATTAATATGCTATGCTAACACATACACTGCATTTACATGTCCAGTCCCTTGTGCAGATTATAGAGGGATTTTACAAGCACCATGTCTCAAGGACCATGCAAGCACCACAAAGTATCAAACAAATTTTCCAGACCAACCATACAAAAAACCCAGTTTCCAATTACAAAACCCTGTAATGTGTCTTAAGATAGAAGATAGAAAGAGATAAAAGTCTCACGCCCCGTGCCGCCTCTACATATAGATAACAAATGCAAATGTGTTTGAGTAGTAGAAATGGCTGTTATAATGGCTGAGTGTGTGTGTGTGTGTGTGTGTGCGCGTCTGTGCGTCCAAAATATAACTCTAAATATTGAATGTAAATCTGTTCCAGATACCATAACTTGTAACTTGTTTTACTGAGGGTTAGTTATGCTCAGTTTCTGGCATGTTGAAAATAAATGAAACAAAGGAAAGAAAATGTGTAAGTTAACCAGTGTAATGAATCTGAGAATACAGGGAGTGCAGAATTATTAGGCAAGTTGTATTTTTGAGGAATAATTTTATTATTGAACAACAAACATGTTCTCAATGAACCCAAAAAATTCATTAATATCAAAGCTGAATGTTTTTGGAAGTAGTTTTTAGTTTGTTTTTAGTTTTAGCTATTTTAGGGGGATATCTGTGTGTGCAGGTGACTATTACTGTGCATAATTATTAGGCAACTTAACAAAAAACAAATATATACCCATTTCAATTATTTATTTTTACCAGTGACACCAATATAACATCTCCACATTCACAAATATACATTTCTGACATTCAAAAACAAAACAAAAACAAATCAGCGACCAACATAGCCACCTTTCTTTGCAAGGACACTCAAAAACCTGCCATCCATGGATTCTGTCAGTGTTTTGATCTGTTCACCATCAACATTGCGTGCAGCAGCAACCACAGCCTCCCAGACACTGTTCAGAGAGGTGTACTGTTTTCCCTCCTTGTAAATCTCACATTTGATGATGGACCACAGGTTCTCAATGGGGTTCAGATCAGGTGAACAAGGTGGCCATGTCATTAGTTTTTCTTCTTTTATACCCTTTCTTGCCAGCCACGCTGTGGAGTACTTGGACGCGTGTGATGGAGCATTGTCCTGCATGAAAATCATGTTTTTCTTGAAGGATGCAGACTTCTTCCTGTACCACTGCTTGAAGAAGGTGTCTTCCAGAAACTGGCAGTAGGACTGGGAGTTGAGCTTGACTCCATCCTCAACCCGAAAAGGCCCCACAAGCTCATCTTTGATGATACCAGCCCAAACCAGTACTCCACCTCCACCTTGCTGGCGTCTGAGTCGGACTGGAGCTCTCTGCCCTTTACCAATCTAGCCACGGGCCCATCCATCTGGCCCATCAAGACTCACTTTCATTTCATCAGTCCATAAAACCTTAGAAAAACCAGTCTTGAGATATTTCTTGGCCCAGCCTTGACGTTTCAGCTTGTGTGTCTTGTTCAGTGGTGGTCGTCTTTCAGCCTTTCTTACCTTGGCCATGTCTCTGAGTACTGCACACCTTGCGCTTTTGGGCACTCCAGTGATGTTGCAGCTCTGAAATATGGCCAAACTGGTGGCAAGTGGCATCTTGGCAGCTGCACGCTTGACTTTTCTCAGTTCATGGGCAGTTATTTTGTGCCTTGGTTTTTCCACACGCTTCTTGCAACCCTGTTGACTATTTTGAATGAAACGCTTGATTGTTCGATGATCACGCTTCAGAAGCTTTGCAATTTTGAGACTGCTGCATCCCTCTGCAAGATATCTCACTATTCTTGACTTTTCTGAGCCTGTCAAGTCCTTCTTTTGATCCATTTTGCCAAAGGAAAGGACGTTGCCTAATAATTATGTACACCTGATATAGGGTGTTGATGTCATTAGACCACACCCCTTCTCATTACAGAGATGCACATCACCTAATATGCTTAATTGGTAGTAGGCTTTCGAGCCTATACAGCTTGGAGTAAGACAACATGCATGAAGAGGATGATGTAGACAAAATACTCATTTGCCTAATGATTCTGCACTCCCTGTAGAATAACAGTGATTCTAATAACAGGCCTCACAGAGTGTCTGACCTTGGTGTGTGTGTTTCTGTGTGTTGTGTATAATGTGACACAGTGGAGCTAATAATCTCAAAGAATATCTGACAAACAAAATGTATGTTTTCATTAAATCATAAAATAACTAGAGAAATAAATGGTAATTAACTGAGTTTTAAAGCATTCGAATTGGAAAGGGATTAAGTTACAATGGATGTTCTTGTGAAAATGTCCTAAAGACAAATCTAACTGAAGTAGAATCACATAAACTGAATGAAACATGAAGTGATTGAATATGAATTCTCTATGTTAAGAATAACAATGAAAATGTAATGAAGCATTCACAATTTTAAAAGCTACACATTGATAGATAAGGTGTGGGAAGATATGACGTCCAGTAGGAGAAGGGGGGGGGGGGGTGAACAGGTGAGGTGAAGAAGAGATTTTGTGTTTTTCTTTTTTGTCTTCTGCAAGATGAGCAGCCCAAAAGATTGGATCGAAGAGGTTCACAGTTGAAAACCTGTCCAACCTGTGAATTCATTCCTTTTTGTCTGCTCATTGTTGCTGTGTTAGGCGGTTAATTTAGAAGGATTTTGATTTACATCCTTCCTCCAACCTCTCCTCACCAAAGAAAAGAACACACTTAGCATTAGCTTAGAGCATCTTAGTTAGATAAGTAGAGTTTAAGTAATCTGATTATTGTTTTGTGATTATTTTATTTTCCTTATTCTTATTTAATTAAATTTCCTGCAATTAAAGTTTAAATTGTGGACACCTTTTATGAAACAATAAAAGTAAAAGTCTTATTCTTTGTAAGTGCAAATACCTCTTACACTTTATTCTAGCCATAATAATGAAAATTATCTTTACAATCATCCCAGAAATAACAAGATCAAAATGTACAGGGCTCCATCTTAAGGCAGAGCTGCACATATTTCACTGCAATGGTGATGTGTTTTAGCTCTGGCTTCATGTGCATTACATTGACCAAGCTGCACATTATTCTTAAATTTAAACTGGACATTAGACAGAAAAGACATAAGCTCAGTTTCAGTGTGTGGGTCACTGTGATGTAAAGATCTGTAGGGGCTTTGTCTTAACCCAGATCTGAAGTCTGTATAATCCCTCTTAAGTAAAATGAACATTCAGTGTCATTGTGATCATTGCAGTGATCCATACCCAGTGCGGCAGCAATCTTCTGGGGAGCCTCATCAATGAACAAAGCATGTTTTTCTGCTTTGACAAGTCTTTCTAAAAAAAAATGTAAGCACAATACCTTAGACACTTTATTATTAACATCATGTCATTAAAGTAGGTAGAGGTATAGATGTGTATTATATACGTACTAGACTTAGATCTCCGCACATTCAGCTGGTGCACGACTACTTCACGGCCTACTTCCGATAACCATCTTGTGATTGCCTGGACATCATGTCTCTCTGACAACATTTGCACCATTGGGACGTGAGAGTTGTCCCTTCCTGTTAACACACCTTGATACAGGAAGATATTTCCAGACAAACCATTAGGCCTGAGAAGCTTTTTTACAACTGAGCCAGTCGCATCAAAGGCAACTATGGGGTGCTTTTCAATCTTGTACATCAGCATTTGAGTTTGACTCCAGTAGTGACAGAAGAACTTGTCTAATCCAATGTCCCAAATGCTTCCATTGTGAGGGGAACTGTATTTTAATGAGTGGAGAGACAGTATTGGGTTTTTATGAGCAACTTCTAGTTGATTTTGTTCATGTTTGGCTTTGCGCAGAGTTGTCAAATTTGGTAGATGGCTTGGCTCTGGATCACCAAAGTCCATCAGCTTTTCTGTCTCTGATGCTCTCCACACATGGGGCTGCAGTCTGCCTTCACAAAGTTCTTTTTTTACTTGTGCCCTCAGACTTCTGGACACGGCTCTCCTAGAAAAGCCAGTGTGCATGGATTCATCTGTGTTTGCCATTACACACTTCAGCACCATTGGGCAGTGATTTTCAGGTTCCTTTTCACATGTAATGTACAGCTGGCCACTACACTCTTTGCAAAAGCCTCTGATTTAATAAAACAAGATACAGTTCTGGGGTACACCTTGGCTCGTTTAAAAGTAATGGTGCATGTACTTGTAACCTCTTTCCAGATTCCCTGGTTTACAACATGAGTCCATGTACCTGGTTTCAAAATTGTGTATTCCCTTTTCTTGAAAGTATTCTTTTTGTATGTGACTTTATGTGGAATCATATGTATCCACTGTTCAAATGGGAGCTCCACATTGAAAGTCTTGCAGTCTTTGTTTTGAAAAGGAGAGCTGCTTTGTTCAAAATCATTATCATTGTCACTACTGTCTGTGTCAGTCAGTCTCTCTTCATCACTGTAATCCAGAGCAGCCCATACATTGTGTCTGTTTAATTTAACAAAAGTGTAAAGAGCTTTTGGTGTCATCTTTTCACCAAGTTGTTTGCATAGATTTTGCCATATGTCATCACTTGGAGTTGAAACTTTTCCATTTTTTATGACTGCTTCTTTAGAAGCACGAAGGACTTCAAATACTGCAATTTTGTCCACCACTGATTTCTTTGGCATCTGTCAAGCAAAAATTAAAAATGTGATATATTACTGCTATAATTTGATTATAACTTTAATTCTACATCTTTAAGTGGACATAAAATTACTTACTTTTATACACTGTTTTGACATAGTGAATTGAAGTGTTGATGATTGCTGTTGGTCATGGAATCTAGCTTAAAAATGCAAATAAGATAGCTAGCACATGTTTTCTTCAACTCTTGTTTTTTTTCTCTCAGAAGAAGAATGTGTATGATAGCACCCCCTGGTGATCACAAACCAAACACAGGTCGCTATGTTTGGTTTTTTTGGCAGAGTTGTACCAGTTTATCCTTAACAAGATCTAGTTCAAAATTCATTTGATCGGTATAAAAATGAATGTAGTCAATGTTCATAGCTCATCATCAAAATACTTGTAGATAAATCCGTGCACTGTTGAGATAAATCTGTGTCTGTGTCAATCCCACACATGTTTAATAGCCCACTCATTTAATAGCCTTTTGTGACCATGGCTACAGAAGTTTGACTCTTGCAAAAAATATAAATCGGCCCTTTCAGGTAACATTGACAGTTACCTAAGATTTACAGTTCTTCAGGCTGTTTGGAGCCTTTGAGTTCAGATTTGCTGAATCACTGAAGTGCACTCCTGTCCTGTGTATGTTAATTTTATACAACTTGCTCATGACAGCCCACATACAAATGACAGCACTTTTGTTAATATTACCATTTGACTTAAAAGCTACAGTTCACATATTATTAGGTTAATGTTTTAACAACCATTAGCATTTTAGCATAAACCCTGCTGGTAGCACACTAGATGGAGTAAGGTAATGTTAAGAAACATGGTAGTCAGTGATCCACAACCAGCTTATTGGCTCAAAACACCTTATCTAATTATAAACTGATACGCACCTACTGGCATGCCCCTTTAAATTTCTTCATAAATGTTATTTAATGTTATTATTACGGCAGCACGGTGGTTAGCACTGTTGCTGCACAGCAAGAAGGTCCTGAGTTCAATTCCACCATCACGCCAGGGTCTTTCTGTGTGGAGTTTGCAGGTTCTCCCCGTGTTTGCGTGGGTTCTCTCCAAAGACATGCAGCTTGTGGTGATAGGTTAATTGGTTAATCCGAATTGCCCATAGGTGTGAATGTGAGTGCGAATGGTTGTCTGTCCCTGTGTGTTGGCCCTGTGACAGACTGGCAACCTGTCCAGGATGTACCCCGCCTCTTTATCTTTAAAATAATAGCGCCACAAACAAAATTTTTTGCAGCACAAACCAGCACAAACATAGCACAAACCTGTGACATCAACTTTTGTTTGATTTGGGTGATGTGGGGGGCTGGTTGACCTTTTGACGTTTGCATTTTCATTAATATCTTTAAAACAGAGGCAGCACAAACGACAATTTTAGCAGCACAAACCAGCACAAACGTAGCACAAACTTTTGACGCCAGTTTTTTTTTTGATTCCATTAATGTGGGGGGCTGGTTGACCTCTGATGACCGCTAGAAATTTTTCTTGAATATCTTTAAAATGAAAACGGCAAAAAATAAACTTTTGCAGCATGCACAAACGTAGCACAAACGTTTGATACCACTTTTGTTGGATTTGAAGAAGGTGGGGGGGCCAACTTCACTCACATGCCGATCATGCAATAACCCAGCCCTCTGTGGTAGATCTCACTGACAATGAACATAATCGGGCCGCTGATGATCTGTTGGTGGAAAACATAAATTAAGAACCATCAAACCACTTTGTAAATAATGATGGAGCTTCCATAAGTGGATATTTGGAACTGAATGACACATTACCATGGGATGGTCTGCCAAATGTAGGTGAAAGTGAAGATTCTGTTGCAGTTGTTATTATTAGTGGGGATAACAGGGTGGATATTAGTGTGGTTGAACTAAACCCTGAAACACTGTTTACAGAAAAAGAGTCTGATCCACCTCATCACACATTGTCTCTCTCACCGGGGCTGACAGGAGAGGCCAATATTCCTGACCAAGCACCCCCTGAACCACGATCTTGTCCCGTAATACTGACTGTTAGAAGAGGTCATTGTCTTACTGATTTGATCAGTGCCATTCATCCGGCATGACTTTCAGTGTGAAGAATGGCAGGCTATAGCTAGAATGTTTGTTGTAGGGTGGAAACAAGCTGGTTACTTCCCAGTGAAGCTTGCAATACCCTTTCTGGAGGAGATACAGCTCGACAACCAGTAGTTTAAAAGATTCCTTTCTTTTGTATGTCTCACAAGAAGAGCGATCTGTTCTCCTGAAGGCTTTGGATGACTTCAATTCAGTGGATACAGATGAATTGCTGGAAGTACTTGATGCACATGAGTGCAAGCAGGTCCCTACCAAGGACACACTGCTCCCGTTGTTGCTGGGAGTTGGAACCCTATTAGTTAGGTTGCTTAATATTTCTGCTAAGTACTCTTTAAAATACCAGAATAGGGAGGATGGTGTAGGTTTAAGTTTATTAGATTGATCAGTATTGCTGAACTATGAAATATTTTTTTTTGCATACAGGTATAACAGAATAGCTTTAGTGTAGTTGTTGTTTTAAACTTGAGTATGAACTTATACAAAATGCAGCAAGATATTTAAAAAAAACAGTTTTGTTGATTAAAAAACACTATATCGGATTCATATCGGTATCGGCAGATATCCAAATTTATGATATCGGTATCGGACATAAAAAAGTGGTATCGTGCCATCTCTAGTTGAGACCCTCCGCAAGGTTCTCCAGGCACTCCAAGAACATGGAGTAAAATTGAGGCCGGAGAAATGTGACCTCTTCAAACAAGAAGTCCGATATGTGGGTCGGCTTGTGTCTGCTGAAGGAGTCAAAATAGACCCGGCAGACCTGGAGGCTGTCAAAACCCTGACATCTAAGACACCTCAAACAGTTGGTGATGTGAGGAAGCTGGCAGGCTTTCTAAGCTACTACCGCTCGTATATCCAGGATTTTTCCCGAATAGCTAAACCAATCTATGAACTCCTTCAGACCAAGCCAGGCAAAACTCAGTGTCCGAAATCTGTGAGAAACAGCAAACACCCACAGCTGTCCTCTCGAGAGCACGTTGAGTGGACCCTGAAACACCAGAGAGCGTTAGAACAGTTGGCGACCCTCCTCACCAACCCCCCTGTTCTGACATATCCCGATTTTAGCCTGCCTTTCACATTGCATACAGATGCATCTGACCAGGGCTTAGGAGCTGTCCTGTATCAGCGTCAACATGGGAAATTGAGAGTAATTGGCTATGGATCTAGGACTCTGACACAAGCAGAACGCAACTACCACCTGCATAGTGGAAAATTAGAGTTCCTTGCGTTGAAATGGGCTGTATGTGAAAAATTCCGTGACTACCTGTACTATGCCCCACACTTCACAGTTTATACAGATAACAACCCCCTAACCTATGTAATGAGTACCGCAAAGTTAAACGCAGTGGGACATAGGTGGGTTGGAGAGCTCTCGGATTTCCGGTTCGACATCAGATACAGGCCAGGAAAGTCAAATGTAGACGCAGACACTCTTTCGCGTCTCCCCTTGGATATAGAGAAATATGAAACTGCTTGCACAGAGGGATTTCCAGATGAGGCAGTGCAGGCAGTCTGGGATGGAAGCCAGGTGGCCAGACAGAAAGATGTTGCTTGGGTAGCTGTTACAGGAAAAATGATTGTTTCTTTACCTTCTTTTAAATGTACAAAGCATTGTTTGGATGCCCTTCGTCTATGGTTAGATTAGTTTAGAATTATCCTTTTAGACTTTCTCAGCAAAGACATACTGTTTTGGGACATATTGTTTTAGATTGTTTTATCTCTCACAGCTTTCTCCCAGCTCTCTGCTGACGAGACTAGCGCCACATATGGAGTTGTTTATTTTATCTGTTTTGTATTTTCTTATCCTGTTCTCACTGTCTTTCCTATAAAAAGTGCCAAGCCTCTGTACACGGTGTGAGTTGTTCTGAACAGCTTACCCGTGTGCACGTTAAAGCATAAAAAGTGATCTTGTCTCATTGTGTCTTTATTTCTCCTGGGTCTTTTACAGAGTTTTCCCCCAACAGTAGCCATGCTCAATATCTCTTCTCTGGACCCCCATCAGCAGCCTCATATCAACTCGCTGAGCATCAGCCATGATGATCTGGTTAAAGCTCAAAGAGAGGATCCAGCCATTGGCCAAATCCTCAAGCTGAAACTAGATGGAGCAAAACTGACAGATGAAATACGCAAGATGGTAAGAGGAACTGCCCATAAACTCCTCCATGAGTGGGGTAAGTTACATCTTGAAAATGACCTCTTGTATAGATGTACCAGTGACAGAAGACAATTAGTGCTTCCTGCCAAGTACAGGACTTTAGCATTAAGACATTTACATGACACGATGGGTCATGTTGGGACAGACCGAGTGCTACATCTCGCAAGGGACAGATTCTATTGGCCCTTTATGGCTAAGGACATTGAAGCCTATGTGACCCAGAAGTGTCCCTGTATCATGTCCAAGAAACCAGTAACACACGTCAGGGCTCCCATGGGTAGTATAAGATCGGACTACCCTTTAGAACTGGTGTGTATTGACTTTTTGCATTTGGAAGCCAGCCGTGGAGGGTATGAGTATATTCTCGTGGTAATTGACCATTTCACTAGATTTGCTCAAGCATACCCCACAAGGAACAAGAGTGGGAAAACAGCTGCTGAACGGATTTTCCAGGATTTCATACCCAGATTTGGATACCCATCCAAACTACATCACGACCAGGGTCGTGAATTTGAGAATGAACTGTTCAGGACACTACAGAAATTATCTGGTGTCGGACATTCCAGAACATCACCTTACCATCCTCAAAGTAACCCTTCAGAACGTCTCAACAGGACAATACTCCAAATGTTGAGAACATTAACAGAAAAGGAAAAAGTACAGTGGAAAGACCACCTCCCACATCTTGTACATGCGTACAACTGTACTCGACATGAGTCCACCGGCTACTCACCATTCTATCTCCTCTATGGACGACACCCGCATCTACCAGTCGATCTGCTGTTTGGATTGAAGGGGGAAAATGAAACATACTCACCTACAGGATATGCCAAGAAATGGGCCGAACGAATGTCGGAAGCTTATCGGATTGCTAGTGAAAATAGCAAGAAGTCTAGTGCAAGAGGCAAAATAACATATGATAAAAAGGCAAAAGGAGTCATGCTTCAGCCAGGAGACAGAGTTCTGGTCAGAAACCTCAGTGAGCAGGGAGGACCTGGCAAGTTGAGATCATATTGGGAGAGGACTATTTATATAGTAAAAGAGCAGCTAGCAGATAGCCCAGTTTACGTAGTCCATCCTGAAGCTGGAGACCCAAAAAGAACCCGAACATTGCATCGCAATCTACTGTTACTTGTAAATGACTTACCTGTTCAAGTCACTCCCCCCCTGGCAAAGCCTGCAATTGGAAAGACAACACGCAACAGACGAAGGATGGAAAGATCGGCAGATGCACAAAGACAAACAGACATGTGGGATATCTCTGACAGCGGTTCTGAGAGTGATTGCTCGGGGTACTGGCTAAGAGCACCTGTTGAAAGGACTGTGAGAAAGAACCTGGACCATGAGCAACACCCTGCATCTCAGTCATACCAGACCAAAGAACCTATTAGAGTGACAACAAACACAAAAAATGGACATTCACCTGTGCAGACGATGGAAGACATACTGACTATGCCTGAGCATTCACCATCCGTCAGCATTGAACAATTCGAAGAGGAAACTGGGAGAGAATGCTCACACCTGCCATGTTCTCTGAGAGAGGAGATGGAAGAAATGGAAGTGGGTAGTGACAACCTATCTGAATCCAGAGGGTCTGGTGAGGAGTGTGAAACTCATTTGCAGTCTAACGTACAGGTTCAACCACCGGGACATACTTGTACGGACATTAGAAGAGCTACCCGTCACAGGAAGCCACGACAGTTTCTGACTTATGAATCACTGGGTAAACCCTCAGTGCAGTCACATGCGGCAGTTAATCTAGTTGGGGAACGCACAGCACCACAGTTACCTGCCACAACCATACCATCATACACTGTATTTCCATACCCACCATTGGCAATTGTGCCGCCCGTGTGTATGTCACAGTCACCAATGTACTGCACCCCAATACCATACTCACCATACCAGTATCACGCATCACTGAACCCATCTGCATACACACCACCCCCACTGCTTGTTTCATAACTAGTTCTTGGACTGATTAGAGTTAATAAGAATTTGAGAAGCAAAAGTTAAAAATGTCATGATTTTGTGAATGTTGGGAGCCATTTTGTTTTTGTCAGGGAGTGTGTGATACCCACTAATGTGTGATCACATTTATGTGAATTAATTTAAGTAATTTCACTTTCAATGTAAGTGATATTTCCATTTGGAAATGCCCTAAATAACTACAGTAATTGTAACAGGAAACTTGGTAACTACCCTGGGATGTTTGTAGCGGACACTTCATTTTTATACCAATAGGTGGCAGTGTGAGACCATGGTTTGGCCTGTTGTTAGCAGCCTGAAGCGCATGTTCCGCGCTGTTTTCTCATAATGGCGGAGTATTCAGGAAACGGCAAGCCACGTCTCTCTGTCTGATCATTTCTTTCCTGTTTACAGGACACATATATAGCTGTCTACAGGTGCTGCCACCCGGTACCTGTAACACTGGCGTCTGAGTCGGACTGGAGCTCTCTGCCCTTTACCAATCCAGCCACGGGCCCATCCATCTGGCCCATCAAGACTCACTCTCATTTCATCAGTCCATAAAACCTTAGAAAAATCAGTCTTGAGATATTTCTTGGCCCAGTCTTGACGTTTCAGCTTGTGTGTCTTGTTCAGTGGTGGTCGTCTTTCAGCCTTTCTTACCTTGGCCATGTCTCTGAGTATTGCACACCTTGCGCTTTTGGGCACTCCAGTGATGTTGCAGCTCTGAAATATGGCCAAACTGGTGGCAAGTGGCATCTTGGCAGCTGCACGCTTGACTTTTCTCAGTTCATGGGCAGTTATGTTGCGCCTTGGTTTTTCCACACGCTTCTTGCGACCCTGTTGACTATTTTGAATGAAACGCTTGATTGTTCGATGATCACGCTTCAGAAGCTTTGCAATTTTGAGACTGCTGCATCCCTCTGCAAGATATCTCACTATTTTTGACTTTTCTGAGCCTGTCAAGTCCTTCTTTTGACCCATTTTGCCAAAGGAAAGGACGTTGCCTAATAATTATGCACAGCTGATATAGGGTGTTGATGTCATTAGACCACACCCCTTCTCATTACAGAGATGCACATCACCTAATATGCTTAATTGGTAGTAGGCTTTCGAGCCTATACAGCTTGGAGTAAGACAACATGCATGAAGAGGATGATGTGGACAAAATACTCATTTGCCTAATAATTCTGCACTCCCTGTATTGGCTTTCTTGTTGTCAACTCTTTCCTGAGGTCCTATAGGGCTTTTAACAGGTTTCAGACAAAACACTACATAGAATGCATATTAAATGCATACAAATGCAAGAAAAATGAGCACTATTTATAGAAGGAAATTCATTTGAAACAGCATGTAACAAATTCGTTTATGAGCCCTCAACTACAACAAGATAATGAATGCAAGATTATTATTTCACCTATATATGACAATCACTATTCAAAATAAGAAATTTTACCAGTGTCACCAGACATTGAAGGTGCTGGGTTCAACACTGTTTCTGTGGTTTCTCTGGGTTTATTGCACACCTTTGGGGCTAGGTACACAAAGAAAAGAATATACACACACAGATAGGAACAAATCCAAGGGGTCAAAATGTGGTCATAAATATTTTGTACTTGTAAATCAGTTTTGTATGTGTAAAAAGAATTTGTGTGTGTGTAAAAAAGATTTGTATTTGTGTGGTAGCGTTCTGGTCATAAGACAATGCATATACTTACCTACAACAGCTTGACCCAGTGCTGACAATGAGATATTGATCTTTCCAAGTCGACCATGTCGTAGCTGCCTCTCCAGAAGTTTCTTGTTGGTGACAGTGTTATAATGATGAGTTATATTTCTCATCAAAAACACATGTGTGGATGGACTCATATTACTTAAAAAGTAATTGCTTTTCCTCATGTTTGCAAAGAACTGTTCAACAACTTGACTGTTCAGCCAGCCTTTCAGCTCTGGGACAAGTTGAATTCTGCGGCATTGTCCTCAAAGGAAGAACTCTCCTGAGTCATCTGTGATGGGGTGCCTGATGATAGTGGTACAGTTGATTTGAAGATGTCTCTCTGTGTCTGGAAGAGATGCCATTTAGCTATGTTTTTATGAGGACATGATATTCGAGGCTTTGCACAAGCACAATGCCAGGTGTTCCTCAGAGCATTATAAGTCACAAATATTCTGCCAAGACGGCAGAAACTGTGTATTTCCGGCTCAAATACAGACAAACAGATCTGTGTTGAGGATCCACCAAAATCCACCCTCACACAAAGTGGAGCATATGCCATCTGGGCAGCTTTCTGTCTCTTTATGCATGTAGCAGCTTTGGCCTCTCCAAAAAATTTAAGGTCCACCATTTCCATCACGATGTGCTCTTGAAGAAAAACCTCCTTTACAGTTTCTCGGCAGTAATCTAGTGAGCGAAGGTGCTCACATAAACTGAAGCCTAGTCCGCTCCGCTGGGCCAGCAACTGGTATTGCTGACATTCCTCCAGCTCACATCTGATATTGTGAGACATCCCCCATGTTTTCCTCTGAACGTGAACTGGCACAGAGAACCCATGGCCAGTTCTCTGCACAGCAAATAACCCTGTAGTTTCATCTACACAAACACACTGCTCCGGCTCACTGAGCTGCAGCGGCGCTGGCTCCTCAGCTGGTGGCTCGCTGAGCTGCTCCGGCTCGCTGAGCTGCGCAGCTGGCGGCGCGGGCTTCTCCCGCTCTCCGAGCTCCTGCCCGCTGAGCTCCAGCTCCGGCTCCTGCTCGCTGAGGTGCTCCTGCTCCTCTTGCTGCCTCGCGGGCTCCTCCGGCTCGCCGAGCTCCTGCTCACGCAGGGCAGGTCCAGGTGGCGACATAGCAGCCGGTGAAGAAGATGGCAGAAGGGTGACTGCAGGCGGATGAGGTGACAGTGGCGCTACAGCTACAGATGGTGAAGCAGCAAGTGATGTGGAGAAAAACCCAAGTGAAATAAATAAATAATTAATTAAATGTGTCAATAATTAATTAATTACATGTGTCGTAAATATTTATGTAATTAATTATTTCTGATTTTAATTAATTATTGCCACATTTAATTAATTATTTAATGGTGTATTTAATTAATTCATTATGGCAGTCCTGGCGTTCCATAGGATCTTTGTTCCCTACAAGTGAGGAAACACTACACAATGTGTTACTCTTCTATCACTCCCAGTTTCAACATTTTGCCCATTTTCTTCTGAACAATTTGCCTGTTGTGCTCGAGTCAGGCTATGAGTGCATTATCACCCCAGGCTGTGTTTCAAAATAGCGCTCTTTGAGCAAAGTAAGTTTCTGGGGTGGCTGTAGCTCAGGTGGCAGAGCAGGTCAGCCACTAATCAGAAGGTCGGTGGTTCGATCCCAGGCTGCCTCCTGGCTGCATGCCAAATATACTTGGGCAAGATACTAACCCCATGTTTGCCTACTGGTGGTGGTCAGAGGGCCCGGTGGCGCCTGTGGCCGGCAGCCTCGCCTCTGTCAGTGCCCCCCAGGGCAGCTGTGGCTGCAATGTAGCTTGCCATTGCCAGTGTGTGAATGACTGAATGTAGTGTAAAGTACTTTGGGGTCCTTAAGGACTAGAAAAGCGCTATACAAATGCAGGCCATTTACCATTTAAAGTCGGGCAGGTGGGAGAACAAATCTGCAAACCGCTGCAAAATTGAGGTCACTTTTTCTTTTGTTAGATTAACAAGTTCAATGCGGCTCCCTATGTGGATGAGAGCAAGTGGTTCAGAAAATGTGGTAGATTGTGGTGCTTGGTCTTTCCCCCAGTGGTAGGACATCTATGTACATTCTGATTAAGTTATGAAGTTTATGTGAACTTATTAGCCTTGTGATTTTACAACTGAAATTTGTGTAGATATAGGACCAAATGGCATCAAATGGTTTGACTGTATAGTACAACATACCCCAAAACTTCAACATTTACATACTGAAAATATGTCTTAAGCTTGGACTTTTACTTCTTCAAGAAGCATGTCTCCTTTCTTAATTTGACTGATCTCACATATGGTGGAAATATATAATGTCAAGTCTGAGAGCACTTGTGATTCCAGAAAATAAACGTGACAGTAACTCATTGGACACAGTATTAGATGATCACTTTTTATTAACAACTCTTTTATGTAATAAAAAAGTGGGATCTTCAAAAACAAATACAATGCAAAAGCCCTCAAATAAGGCATTTCTTGGGCTTACTGGGAGCAATGGAATAAATTGCACCTTATTTTCAGAGTCCTTTTTCCCCCTTCACTCTTCATCTTCTCCAGAGGCTCCTGCTGTACTTTTTCTTTTCTCTCTCTTACTTTGGCTTCACTCTTCATCTTCTCCAGAGGTTCCTGCTGCACTTTTTCTTTTCTCTTTCCTACTTTGGCTTCACTCCTCATCTTCTCCAGAGGCTCCTGCTGCACTTTTTCTTTTCTCTCTCTTACTTTGGCTTCACTCCTCATCTTCTCCAGAGGCTCCTGCTGCACTTTTTCTTTTCTCTCTCTTACTTTGGCTTCACTCTTCATCTTCTTCAGAGGCTCCTGCTGTACTTTTTCTTTTCTCTCTCTTACTTTGGCTTCACTCTTCATCTTCTTAAGAGGCTCCTGCTGTACTTTTTCTTTTCTCTCTCCTACTTTGTCTTCACTCTTCATCTTCTCCAGAGACTCTTCTTGTATCTCTTTCTCCTCCAGTTGTTCTTTATTTTAAGAAAATAATCATTTACTTACTCATTAACTTAACATTGTTCATATTGTGCAATATAATGTTAATATTTACCTGAGGTTATTATTGCTGCAGATGACATTCCACTTTGGTCTTTCTTGTTGTTATCTAAGACCAAATGAGAAATAAATAAATACCACTTCACCTTAAAGTTCTTTGAACTTGTGTATTTTTACTACAGCTGCTGGTTTCCAGTTACCAGATCTGGGTATGGTGTCTTCAAAGAGAGTTGATTGATGAAAAGTGAGCCTCTTCAAGCATCTGGTTTGGTGAATCACCCTTTTTTCTGAACTCTTATTCACAGTCATTGCTTTGTCTTGGCTTACATAGGCCTGCTGCATCTGAAAAATGATGATTGACAAAGAAAAACAAGGTTACTTTAGCTCATCTAGATGTAATGTTCAGATTTGTTATGTAACAACTGGAATTTGGTGCTGTAATCGTAATGAGCTCATCGCCGTTTCTCTGTCCTGTACATATAACACACAGAAATGCAAGAAGACTATGGTGTGAAGACGTGTCTCCCGGGGCTCCGCAAAGCAATGACAAAAATATTGGTTTAAGACGCATCCGCATTTACTATATCAGCCCTGTAGGCTCTAAATAACCGTTCTTGCCGCCGAGCATCCGCTCGTTTATTTATTTTTTTTATTTTTTCACTCTCTGAGGTCGGGAAACCTACTTTTGACAACTTCTGGGAAAGGCCGTAGGAGCTTCTTTCCTGGTTGGCTGTGGTGACCGTAGCAGTTGCGTCCGGGCAATCAAGTTCTCCCACTAAAAGCCTCACCATTTGCTCTTCATTTTTCTTTTTGTACAATGGCAGATAAGAGGGAGCACCGTCGAAAACGGGGTCAAGCCGGCGCGGGTGGTTCTCAGAGCCCGGAGCTGGGCCGCGAATCCCAACGTGACGCGGCTATCACAGAGAGCAGCTACGAGCAGGGTGCGGGCGCACCGCTCGGTGAAGCCACATTTACCAGAGCATTGGAGGCTCTGAAACGGGACATCTGCGACAAGCTTGAATGCAAGATTGACACGGTTACCCATACACTGCGGTCAGAAATATCATCTGTGAAGGCTGAGTTTAAAGCTGCTATAACCACCCTACAGGCCACCGTTAATGCTCAAGGGACTACCATTAAAGATTTGGAGCTTTCAGCTACAACCTGCAGTGACGACCTGACTTCTCTTCAATCTGCTGTAAAGGTCCTAACGGAGGAGGTCAGACAACTCCAAGCTAAATGTGAGGATCTAGAAGGAAGATCAAGGCGTAACAATATTCGCCTTGTTGGCATCCCCGAGGGTTTGGAGTCTTCCAACCCTAGGGAGTTTATTTCCCATCTCCTGCAAGATCTTCTGAAACTGAATGAAGCACCCTTGTTAGATCGGGTTCACAGGTCCCTTGGGTCAAAGCCCAGAGAGGGAACGCCTCCTCGCCCACTTCTCATTAGAGTCCATTACTTCCATGTCAAGGAACAGCTGCTACGTCTTGCAGGGGCAAATTCTCCTCTACTTTACCAGGGCAGAAGGATTTCCATTTTTCCAGACTTTACACCTGCAGTGGCTAAAAAGCGTTCACAGTTTACTGGTGTCAAGCGCCTTCTGCATTCCTGTCCTGGGATCAAGTTCTGCCTGTTCTACCCTGCGGAACTGAGGGTGACACTTCCAGATGGAGTTATACGTAAGTTTACTGATCCTGCGTCTGCCACGGACTTTGCCAATAAGATCCTGGGGGGCCCAGCCTCTCAGGGTACATAAGTGTCTTAGTCCATGGGCTGATATGTCCATCTTGCTTAATTTCTTTGAAATAATTTTTTTTTTTTTTTTTTTTTTTTTTAGGATGTGTCTCGTTCTAATATACTCTCATATAATCCTTGATTTGTCTTTGCCTTGTAATGCACGGAGCTTAAACTCAACTGGGACTTCGAATGGTTGGGAGGAAGTGCTCAGGGGTGTGTTTAGCGAGGGGTGCGCGCATCTTGTTAGGGAAGATGCTTCAGCATTTAGGGGGAAGTTTGGGTGTTTTTTGTTTTTATGTTGTACTGTTCTGTACACTGATTTTGTTTTTTGCGTGTTTTTCATTGGTCAGCTGTGGCTTTTCTCAACCTATGTTTTAATATGGCACCGCAATTAAATATTAATAATCAACAAGCAGGTTACTCATTTAAGTTCTGTAGCTGGAATTGTAAAGGCCTGAACCAACCTATTAAAAGGAGCAAGGTCCTTCATCATTTGCAATTTTTGGGCGCCCAGGTTGTGTTCTTACAAGAAACACACCTAAAAATTTCAGATCATTTTAGACTTCGCAAGGGGTGGGTGGGTCAACTCTATCACTCTACATTTAATTCCAAAGTTCGTGGTGCTGCTATTTTAATACACAAATCAGTGCCATTTGTTTCTTCTAAGGTTATAGTGGACCAGAATGGTAGATTCATTATTGTGAGTGGTAGTATTTGGAACACTAAATTTATTTTTGCCAATGTTTATGCTCCCAATTGGGACGATCCAAATTTTCTTAGTATTCTTTTCACTAAAATTTCTGATTTCTCTTCCCACTATTTGGTTCTTGGTGGCGATTTTAATTGCTGGCTCGGGCCGCTGGATCGATCCTCAAATAAGCCTGGTAGGCAATCCAACTCTTCCAAAATTATTAATACGTTCCTTAAAGAATTCTCTGTTATTGATGCCTGGCGTTTCCTCAACCCTACACGTAGAGAATACACCTTTTTCTCCCCTGTTCATCATACATACACTCGTATTGATTACTTCCTACTGGACAGTCGACTTACTTCACAGATTCGCTCTTGCTCTCATAGTGCTATTGTCATTTCAGATCATGCTCCGTTGACTCTAGATTTGGCAGTGGGCCAATGTTCTCCGCCAGCTCCATGGCGTTTGAATACACGCTCGCTGTCAGACGATAAGTTCACCACATTTCTGAATTCCAAGATAGACTTATTTATAGAGACAAATACTACACCCGGAATATCACCCTCTATTTTGTGGGAAACATTTAAGGCTTTTATCAGGGGACATATTATATCTTATGCTGGTTTTGAGGCAAACCAAAGGAAAGCAAAATTGTCCGAGCTCATAATACGCATATCGCAATTAGACGAGTTGTATGCCGTTTGCCCGGCACCAGAGGTCTATAATGATAGGCTGTCTTTGCAGACTGAGTTTGATCACCTGTCCTCTGCTCGGGCTGAAGAGATGTTGCTGAAATGTCAGTACTCCCAGTATGAATATGGGGATAAGGCCAGTAAACTGCTCTCTCATCAGCTCCGTAGTGCAGCAGCTGCACACTCCATTCCTCGGATTCAGACATTAAGTGGTGTCTCTATGGATCCTAGAATAATTAATGACCAATTTCGAGACTTTTATTCATCTCTCTATGCGTCTGAGTGTGCATTTAGTACGGAGGCTTTGGACTCATTTTTCAATCATCTTAAGCTCCCATCAATCGATCAGACACACAGCCTCCAGCTGGAGGGACCAGTAACTGTAGAAGAGATCATGCAAGCTATCAGCAAACTGCAGTGTTCTAAGTGTCCCGGACAGGACGGGTTTCCGGTTGAGTTCTATCGTAAATTCATGCCTAAACTGGCTCCGCTCATGATAAATATGTATAAGCACTCACTGGAAGTTGGATCCCTCCCACCCTCTCTACTGCAGGCATCTATATCCCTGATCCTAAAAAAGGATAAGGATCCACTACAATGTGGCTCATACCGTCCCATTTCTTTGTTAAATGTGGATTATAAAATCCTTGCTAAACTTCTAGCGAGGCGTGTAGAAGCAGTCTTACCATCTCTAATCAATCTGGACCAAACAGGCTTTATTAAAGGGAGATACGCCTTCTCTAACCTTAGACGTTTGTTTAATGTCCTTTACAATCCCTCAGACTCCAACAGCCCTGAGTTTGGGATCAGTTTAGATGCTGAGAAGGCTTTTGACAGGGTAGAGTGGGGATACCTCTTTTATGTTTTAGATAAATTCGGCTTTGGTAAAATATTCATCTCCTGGTTGAAACTTCTTTATACTTCCCCGCTTGCCGCTGTCAAAACAAATGGCACATGCTCTGACTTCTTTCCCCTGTTTAGGGGGACTAGGCAGGGCTGTCCTATGTCGCCATTGCTATTTGCAATCGTAATTGAGCCCCTAGCCATATCGCTAAGATCAAACCCAGGTATCACCGGGGTTTTTAGAAATGGTATAGAACAAAGAGTCTCCTTATATGCAGATGACTTGCTTCTTTATATCTCAGAGCCAGCATCCTCATTCCCTTTGGTACTTTCAATACTTGAACAGTTTAGCCTTATTTCTGGCTATAAACTGAATCTTGCTAATAGCGAACTGTTTCCCCTGAATGCTGCTGCACAGAAATATCAGTGCACAGCACTGCCTTTTCGAGTTGTATCAGACAACTTCACATATTTAGGGGTTAAAATTACAAGTCATTTTCATGCTCTTTTCAAGCTTAATTTCGACCCACTTGTGGAGAAAGTTAGGCAGGATTTGGACAGATGGTCTCTACTCCATCTGTCTGTAGCAGGGCGCATAAATACAATTAAAATGAATATCCTCCCCAGATTTTCTTTTCTTTTTCAGTGTGTCCCTGTATTTATTCCAATTTCCTTTTTTGTTAAATTAGACAAGATTCTATCTGGGTTCATCTGGAACAAAAAAAACCCCAGAATACGCAAGACATATCTTCAAAGACCGAAAAAGATGGGGGGGATGGCTTTACCAAACTTTATGTTCTATTATTGGGCATGTAATATTCGTATTCTCAGGTATTGGCTACAGGGGGAGGACACGAATAATGCCCCGGCCTGGCTCAGTTTGGAGACTTCTTCCTGTGTCTCAGCCTCTTTACCAGCCCTGATTTATGCCCAAAAGCAGCCTCCGAGTGCAGGTTCTTATAATAACTCTATTGTCAAAGTTACCTTGAAAATATGGTATCAATTTCGTCGTTACTTTAAGTTGACCTTTTTTCCCCTTCAATCACCCATTGTGAAAAATCCCTCTTTTCAGCCTTCGTTAGCTGATGGTGCTTTTTATTTGTGGGCCTCTTTGGGTATTAGGTCTTTTTCTGATCTGTACATTCAGAATACATTTGCCTCCTTTGAACAGCTCTCATTGAAATTTGGCCTTCCAAAAAGTCACTTTTTTCGCTATTTACAAATCCGGAGTTTTGTTAAGGAGAAATCCTCTCAGTTTCCATCTAGACCTTCTTATCATGACTTTGATAACCTTCTATCGCCTCCCCCTTCATTACAGGGCCTGATCTCCTGTTTGTATGGGAGAATATGCTCCTTTGGCAATTCTTCAATCTCGGCTATTAAATTGGCATGGGAGCAGGATCTGGGGTGTGTGATTCAGGATGACTCTTGGGATAAAATTCTTTACCGGGTCCATGGCTCCTCATTCTGTGCCAAACACGGGCTGATTCAATGTAAGATTCTGCACCGTATACATTGGACTAAGGCCAGACTAGCTCAAATATACCCCAATCTTAGCCCTGATTGCGACCGTTGTCATCAAACACCTGCCTCTTTAATGCATATGTTTTGGTCATGTTCATCCCTCAAACAATACTGGATTAATATTTTCTTGATTTTATCTAAGATCACCCAGCTAACCCTCCAACCTGTGCCCTTAACTGCTTTGTTTGGGGTTCTTCCTGATTCAGTTGCCTTGCCGACGCCTCAAGCGGATCTGGTAGCATTTTTCACCTTATTGGCAAGACGCAGAATATTGTTATGTTGGAAGTCCCCTTCCGTCCCATCCTGGGAAATCTGGATCAGAGACGTTTTGCACTTTAGCAAACTCGAAAAGATTAAATTCACCCTACGCGGGTCTACGGCCAAATTTTTTAAGACCTGGCAACCCTTTTTTGACCATGTTCAGACTTTGCGGTCTCGCAATGCTCCCAATTAGCCAGCTCAGACTCTATCATATTTTATTTTTTTCTTATCTTATGTTTAAGTAAGAGGCCTAAGTTTAAGTATATGGATTCTATTGTGCCTGCGCCCTAGTATTTATTTAACTACTTTATACATATTTTGTTTTCTCTAACAGAATTGACTTATCCCTATCACTAAGCTGACCACTTATCATCTGTGGTTTTTTTTTTTTTTTTTTTTTTTTTTTTTGTGTGTTTTGGTTTTTATGTGTCTGTGTGGGGGTGTGGGTTCTGGATACTCTCCACATCTCCTTTGTACACTCAGGAACTGTTGTCTTGTACCCTTGGGTTTGTTACTAGTATTATTAGATTGGACTTTTTCCTTTTTCTGTTTGTACACCCACTGGTACTGCTATAATCATGAGGTGGGAATGTATGTTTTATATTGCTTTATGTTCTTTAAAAAGAAAACGGCATATTGTTCAATTTATCTTTTGTAAAAGTCGATGCAAAAACTTTAATAAAAAAAAAAAAAAAGAAATGCAAGAACAAGAAAAAAATTATAAACCAGTTTCATGTTGGTATTGATTGTTTTAGAAACAAATCAAACTGCAAGGAATGAACTTTAGCCCCCTATTTGTGAGTAAAAGCATTTTGTAATAGTGCACCACTATAAGTGCCTGTGCTGATTTGTTAGCAAATAGTTTTTGGACCGTCCAAGTCCTCAGAACTCACTGCTGGTATTATACATACACGAGCACGATCATTAGATTTACTGCAGCTTTCTACTCCTCCTCATGACCTCACTAAAATGGACTGCAGCTAACTCACCTCTTCCTCAAACACATCTTTTCTGAATTGTCTTTGAATTTATCTGGTGGAGGTTTCCCATCATGTTCCATCCTCTTCGAATAAGCTGAGTTCTTCTTCTTCTTCTGGCTCCTCCCTTTAGGGGTCACTACAGTGGATCATCTGCCTCCATCTTATTCTATCCATAGCCGCCTCCTCGTTCATACCAACCCTATCTATATCCTCCATCACTATATCCTTGAACTCCCTCTAAGGGCTTGCTCTTTCCCTCCTGCCTGGCAACTCCATATGGAACAATATATTCACTATGCCTCTTCTACATATGTCCAAATCATGTCAGCTTTGCCTCTCTAACTTTGTCTCCAAACCGCTCAACATGAGCTGTCTCTCTGATGCACTCATTTCTAATCTTCTCCATTCTGGTCACTCCCAAACAAAATCTTAGCATCTTGAGCCCTGCCATCCCCTGCCTGGCCTTTTGCACTGCTTGTTGCTTTGGATGCTTGACTCCAGGTATTTAAACTCATGTACCTTCAATACCTTTACTCCTTGCATATTTCATATGAGCTGACCATCTGACGCAGAAGAATACAAAGACATATTTTGTTGAATGCACTGAAACAGAGGACAAATTTTACCTTTTCCATGGCCACTTTGTGAATCATTTGTCCCAAATGTTCTGCTTCATCCTTTGAATCATCTTTAGATTCATCTTGTGTGGGTCTGCTATCATGTGTCCCATCCTCTTCAGATGCTGCCACCATCTGTTTTCAGAGAAGACAACAATATGTTTGGTCATTTTTGATGGATTGATTGTGGAAGCACTGAAACTGAGGATGAATTTCACATCTCTTTGTGGCACAGGACACCCAGTTTTGTTTTTCATGGCTACCTTAGGAATCCTTTTACGTTCTTGTTCTTCCTCCTCTTCTGAATAGCCTTCAGATTCATCCTGTGTGGGTTTCCAGTCATCTGTCCCATCATCTTCAGATGAGCTCACAGACTGTTATTAGAACAGAAAAATATATATTTTACTCATTTTTCATGGATGTGTGGAAACAAAACACTTACATCTTTAACTGCAGGAGAAGAAACTCTGCTGGATTTTTCCTGCCCACCTTAGGAACCCATTCCCTCGCTTCATCCTCCTCCTCCTCTTCTGGATTGTCTTCTTGTGTGAGTTTCCCCACATCTGTCCTATCATTTTTGTAAAAGACCACCATCTGATTTTAGAAAAGTAAAAGTAAAAAGGTAAAAGATTAGTAATCAGTGAAAACACTAAAAACAAGCACAAGAACATACATTACATACTTTTCTCTTGCGCAACTGGTATGTCACTTTTTGTAGATGCTCCACCCCCTTTTTCAAATCCTGTTTAGTTTCTCTTATTGTGGCTCCGGCACTACAGGCAACCTCACCCTGACCTGGGCTCACCATCTGTTTATGGTACAAATTAAATATGTTTTGTTCATGATGGAGTAAATGATTATATATGAAAGAAGTGCAACCAATCAAAACTCTTACCAAGGGAATCAGGGCACACATACCTTGTTACTGCTACACTGGAAGAGCGTTCTGTCTAAAAGCTCCTCTGTTCCTGATGACTGCTGCTCTTCCTTGTCAGATCCTTCACTGTCCTCGTCCTGCACAGATCCTCTGTCCTCTCTCCTTTTCCTTTTATTTGCTGCATATGTTGCAATTGCATTGGTGGTCAGTGCTCGGCTCTGGAGTGTGTCCTCTGCAGGGTCCTCAGCTGTGCAAAGCAATATTACTAAATATGAATAAATGTAAGTGTATAGATAAATATATGACTTCACTTTAGCTTATTTAAATAACCTTGATAAAATCTTTTGGCTGTGATGGCATCATGGCACATAAATGTTGCCACTCTGTCGTAAGATTTACGTCCCAACTGTCGCTTGGCCTGAAAGAATAATGTTTTAAAAAGAAACCACATGAATAAAACCCATGACACTTTAACCTACTTCATTGTGTGTCAAAAAATAAAAATGAAAAGTTTTCTCACATACAGCGGGGAAAATAAGTATTTGACACATCAGCATTTTTATCAGTAAGGGGATTTCCAAGTGGACTATTGACACAACATTTCCACCAGATGTTGCCATCAAGCCAAATATTGAAGTCATACAATCAAATCAGAACATATAAGTATACAAGTTAAACCATAATAAATAAAGTGAAATGACACAGGGAATAAGTATTGAACACACTTTATTCAATACTTTGTAGAAAAGCCTTTGTTGGTGATTACAGCTTCTAGACGCCTCTTGTATGGATAGACCAGTCGTCTGCATTGCTCAGGAGTGATTCTGGCCCATTCTTCCACACAAACGGTCTTTAAATCTTGAAGGTTCCTTGGGCCTCTTTTATGAACTTTAATCTTCAGTTCTCTCCATAGATTTTCTATGGGATTTAGGTCAGGTGATTGACTGGGCCATTCAAGCAACTTGATTTTCTTTCTTTGAAACCACTTCATTGTTTCCTTGGCCTTGTGTTTGGGATCATTGTCTTGCTGAAATGTCCACCCTCTTTTCATTTTTAGCTTCCTGGTAGATGGCAGCAGATTTTTATCCAGAATGTCCCGGTACATCTCTCCATTCATCCTGCCTTCAATAATATGAAGTCTGCCAGTACCCCTTGCTGAAAAGCAGCCCCAAACCATGATGCTTCCACCCCCAAACTTGACTGTTGGTATGGTGTTCTTGGGGTGGTGAGCAGTGCCATTTCTTCTCCAAACATGGTGTGTAGAATGACTGCCAAAAAGTTCAATTTTGCTTTCATCTGACCATACTATAGTCGTCCAATAATCCACAGGCTTCTCCAAATGCTGTTGCGCAAATTTTAACCGAGCCTTGACATGCTTTTTGTTCAGCAATGGAGTCTTGCGTGGTGAGCGTGCATGGATGCCATGGCGGTTCAGTGCATTGCTTATAGTTTTCTTTGAAACAACAGTACCTGCTGATGCAAGGTCTTCCTGAAGTTCTGTCCGAGTGGTTCTTGGCTCTTGGAGAACCCTCCTGATTATTCTTTGGACTCCTCGGACAGGGATCTTGCGTGGAGCACCTGATCGTGGCAGGTTTATGGTGAACTGATGCACTTTCCATTTCCGGATAATGGCCCCCACAGTGCTCACAGGAACATTCAGCATTCTGGAAATGCACCTATAACCATTCCCATCAAAATGCTTTTCAACGATAAGATTACGAAGATCTTGAGAGAGTTCTTTGCTTTTACCCATCATGAAGTCTTTCCTGTGTGCCTTCTGGGTAATGAGGAGCCTTTATAGGCCATCAATTAGGACTAAAGCAGCTGATATCAATTAGTACTGATAGGGGACAGGATTTCTCTATCAATACTGACAGATTTCAGGTGATCTCCTGGCTTTCTATGTCATTTTGCCCCTTGTTATCTCCATGTATTCAATACTTATTCCCTGTGTCATTTCACTTTATTTATTGTGGTTTAACTTGTATACTTATATGTTCTGATTTGTTTGTATGACGTCAATATTTGGCTTGATGGCAACATCTGGTGGAAATGTTGTGTCAATAGTCCACTTGGAAATCCCCTTACTGATAAAAATGCTGATGTGTCAAATACTTATTTTCCCCGCTGTAAGTGCTACAGGAGGAACGTAGCATGTTGAAGGTGGGGGCAATCCCCAGATTCATCATCTCCCAGGCTGCCTTGAAAAATACCGGTAGTCTATGAAGAACACCTCCACTAGAACTGTGGAAAAAAGTCGGTGCCTCCGAACCGCCTTCAACATACTCTCTGATATGATTGTAACGCTGCAACCAGGTATACTCATTCTTGTACAGGGGGACAGCTGCTTGCCCATGATATCTTTGAGTTTTGTGCTGTTTAACCTAATACATGAAAAGACATGTTTATTCAGCTGAATAAAAAAATGTCTATGTATACTTAGATTTATATCGTTTTAGTACATACACGGATGATGCGGGCACCCTGCTTAGCTTTTTCTGCCATTTCAACCTCCTCAGTAGTCATGTTGATGATCACTCCCTTTCGGTGACCAGTTATGGCAATAATATATCCGCCCAACAGTCCAAAAAACAATTTCAATATTGTTCTGCTCTGGGGTTGCTTCTCGAGGTCATCTGTAAAAACACAAAGAGAACACTACATGTATTAATATGCTATGCTAACACATACACTGCATTTACATGTCCAGTCCCTTGTGCAGATTATAGAGGGATTTTACAAGCACCATGTCTCAAGGACCATGCAAGCACCACAAAGTATCAAACAAATTTTCCAGACCAACCATACAAAAAACCCAGTTTCCAATTACAAAACCCTGTAATGTGTCTTAAGATAGAAGATAGAAAGAGATAAAAGTCTCACGCCCCGTGCCGCCTCTACATATAGATAACAAATGCAAATGTGTTTGAGTAGTAGAAATGGCTGTTATAATGGCTGAGTGTGTGTGTGTGTGTGTGTGTGTGTGTGTGTGTGTGTGTGTGTGTGTGTGTGTGTGCGCGCGCGCGCGTCTGTGCGTCCAAAATATAACTCTAAATATTGAATGTAAATCTGTTCCAGATACCATAACTTGTAACTTGTTTTACTGAGGGTTAGTTATGCTCAGTTTCTGGCATGTTGAAAATAAATGAAACAAAGGAAAGAAAATGTGTAAGTTAACCAGTGTAATGAATCTGAGAATACAGGGAGTGCAGAATTATTAGGCAAGTTGTATTTTTGAGGAATAATTTTATTATTGAACAACAAACATGTTCTCAATGAACCCAAAAAATTCATTAATATCAAAGCTGAATGTTTTTGGAAGTAGTTTTTAGTTTGTTTTTAGTTTTAGCTATTTTAGGGGGATATCTGTGTGTGCAGGTGACTATTACTGTGCATAATTATTAGGCAACTTAACAAAAAACAAATATATACCCATTTCAATTATTTATTTTTACCAGTGACACCAATATAACATCTCCACATTCACAAATATACATTTCTGACATTCAAAAACAAAACAAAAACAAATCAGCGACCAACATAGCCACCTTTCTTTGCAAGGACACTCAAAAACCTGCCATCCATGGATTCTGTCAGTGTTTTGATCTGTTCACCATCAACATTGCGTGCAGCAGCAACCACAGCCTCCCAGACACTGTTCAGAGAGGTGTACTGTTTTCCCTCCTTGTAAATCTCACATTTGATGATGGACCACAGGTTCTCAATGGGGTTCAGATCAGGTGAACAAGGTGGCCATGTCATTAGTTTTTCTTCTTTTATACCCTTTCTTGCCAGCCACGCTGTGGAGTACTTGGACGCGTGTGATGGAGCATTGTCCTGCATGAAAATCATGTTTTTCTTGAAGGATGCAGACTTCTTCCTGTACCACTGCTTGAAGAAGGTGTCTTCCAGAAACTGGCAGTAGGACTGGGAGTTGAGCTTGACTCCATCCTCAACCCGAAAAGGCCCCTCAAGCTCATCTTTGATGATACCAGCCCAAACCAGTACTCCACCTCCACCTTGCTGGCGTCTGAGTCGGACTGGAGCTCTCTGCCCTTTACCAATCTAGCCACGGGCCCATCCATCTGGCCCATCAAGACTCACTTTCATTTCATCAGTCCATAAAACCTTAGAAAAACCAGTCTTGAGATATTTCTTGGCCCAGCCTTGACGTTTCAGCTTGTGTGTCTTGTTCAGTGGTGGTCGTCTTTCAGCCTTTCTTACCTTGGCCATGTCTCTGAGTACTGCACACCTTGCGCTTTTGGGCACTCCAGTGATGTTGCAGCTCTGAAATATGGCCAAACTGGTGGCAAGTGGCATCTTGGCAGCTGCACGCTTGACTTTTCTCAGTTCATGGGCAGTTATTTTGTGCCTTGGTTTTTCCACACGCTTCTTGCAACCCTGTTGACTATTTTGAATGAAACGCTTGATTGTTCGATGATCACGCTTCAGAAGCTTTGCAATTTTGAGACTGCTGCATCCCTCTGCAAGATATCTCACTATTCTTGACTTTTCTGAGCCTGTCAAGTCCTTCTTTTGATCCATTTTGCCAAAGGAAAGGACGTTGCCTAATAATTATGTACACCTGATATAGGGTGTTGATGTCATTAGACCACACCCCTTCTCATTACAGAGATGCACATCACCTAATATGCTTAATTGGTAGTAGGCTTTCGAGCCTATACAGCTTGGAGTAAGACAACATGCATGAAGAGGATGATGTAGACAAAATACTCATTTGCCTAATGATTCTGCACTCCCTGTAGAATAACAGTGATTCTAATAACAGGCCTCACAGAGTGTCTGACCTTGGTGTGTGTGTTTCTGTGTGTTGTGTATAATGTGACACAGTGGAGCTAATAATCTCAAAGAATATCTGACAAACAAAATGTATGTTTTCATTAAATCATAAAATAACTAGAGAAATAAATGGTAATTAACTGAGTTTTAAAGCATTCGAATTGGAAAGGGATTAAGTTACAATGGATGTTCTTGTGAAAATGTCCTAAAGACAAATCTAACTGAAGTAGAATCACATAAACTGAATGAAACATGAAGTGATTGAATATGAATTCTCTATGTTAAGAATAACAATGAAAATGTAATGAAGCATTCACAATTTTAAAAGCTACACATTGATAGATAAGGTGTGGGAAGATATGACGTCCAGTAGGAGAAGGGGGGGGGGGGGGGGTGAACAGGTGAGGTGAAGAAGAGATTTTGTGTTTTTCTTTTTTGTCTTCTGCAAGATGAGCAGCCCAAAAGATTGGATCGAAGAGGTTCACAGTTGAAAACCTGTCCAACCTGTGAATTCATTCCTTTTTGTCTGCTCATTGTTGCTGTGTTAGGCGGTTAATTTAGAAGGATTTTGATTTACATCCTTCCTCCAACCTCTCCTCACCAAAGAAAAGAACACACTTAGCATTAGCTTAGAGCATCTTAGTTAGATAAGTAGAGTTTAAGTAATCTGATTATTGTTTTGTGATTATTTTATTTTCCTTATTCTTATTTAATTAAATTTCCTGCAATTAAAGTTTAAATTGTGGACACCTTTTATGAAACAATAAAAGTAAAAGTCTTATTCTTTGTAAGTGCAAATACCTCTTACACTTTATTCTAGCCATAATAATGAAAATTATCTTTACAATCATCCCAGAAATAACAAGATCAAAATGTACAGGGCTCCATCTTAAGGCAGAGCTGCACATATTTCACTGCAATGGTGATGTGTTTTAGCTCTGGCTTCATGTGCATTACATTGACCAAGCTGCACATTATTCTTAAATTTAAACTGGACATTAGACAGAAAAGACATAAGCTCAGTTTCAGTGTGTGGGTCACTGTGATGTAAAGATCTGTAGGGGCTTTGTCTTAACCCAGATCTGAAGTCTGTATAATCCCTCTTAAGTAAAATGAACATTCAGTGTCATTGTGATCATTGCAGTGATCCATACCCAGTGCGGCAGCAATCTTCTGGGGAGCCTCATCAATGAACAAAGCATGTTTTTCTGCTTTGACAAGTCTTTCTAAAAAAAAATGTAAGCACAATACCTTAGACACTTTATTATTAACATCATGTCATTAAAGTAGGTAGAGGTATAGATGTGTATTATATACGTACTAGACTTAGATCTCCGCACATTCAGCTGGTGCACGACTACTTCACGGCCTACTTCCGATAACCATCTTGTGATTGCCTGGACATCATGTCTCTCTGACAACATTTGCACCATTGGGACGTGAGAGTTGTCCCTTCCTGTTAACACACCTTGATACAGGAAGATATTTCCAGACAAACCATTAGGCCTGAGAAGCTTTTTTACAACTGAGCCAGTCGCATCAAAGGCAACTATGGGGTGCTTTTCAATCTTGTACATCAGCATTTGAGTTTGACTCCAGTAGTGACAGAAGAACTTGTCTAATCCAATGTCCCAAATGCTTCCATTGTGAGGGGAACTGTATTTTAATGAGTGGAGAGACAGTATTGGGTTTTTATGAGCAACTTCTAGTTGATTTTGTTCATGTTTGGCTTTGCGCAGAGTTGTCAAATTTGGTAGATGGCTTGGCTCTGGATCACCAAAGTCCATCAGCTTTTCTGTCTCTGATGCTCTCCACACATGGGGCTGCAGTCTGCCTTCACAAAGTTCTTTTTTTACTTGTGCCCTCAGACTTCTGGACACGGCTCTCCTAGAAAAGCCAGTGTGCATGGATTCATCTGTGTTTGCCATTACACACTTCAGCACCATTGGGCAGTGATTTTCAGGTTCCTTTTCACATGTAATGTACAGCTGGCCACTACACTCTTTGCAAAAGCCTCTGATTTAATAAAACAAGATACAGTTCTGGGGTACACCTTGGCTCGTTTAAAAGTAATGGTGCATGTACTTGTAACCTCTTTCCAGATTCCCTGGTTTACAACATGAGTCCATGTACCTGGTTTCAAAATTGTGTATTCCCTTTTCTTGAAAGTATTCTTTTTGTATGTGACTTTATGTGGAATCATATGTATCCACTGTTCAAATGGGAGCTCCACATTGAAAGTCTTGCAGTCTTTGTTTTGAAAAGGAGAGCTGCTTTGTTCAAAATCATTATCATTGTCACTACTGTCTGTGTCAGTCAGTCTCTCTTCATCACTGTAATCCAGAGCAGCCCATACATTGTGTCTGTTTAATTTAACAAAAGTGTAAAGAGCTTTTGGTGTCATCTTTTCACCAAGTTGTTTGCATAGATTTTGCCATATGTCATCACTTGGAGTTGAAACTTTTCCATTTTTTATGACTGCTTCTTTAGAAGCACGAAGGACTTCAAATACTGCAATTTTGTCCACCACTGATTTCTTTGGCATCTGTCAAGCAAAAATTAAAAATGTGATATATTACTGCTATAATTTGATTATAACTTTAATTCTACATCTTTAAGTGGACATAAAATTACTTACTTTTATACACTGTTTTGACATAGTGAATTGAAGTGTTGATGATTGCTGTTGGTCATGGAATCTAGCTTAAAAATGCAAATAAGATAGCTAGCACATGTTTTCTTCAACTCTTGTTTTTTTTCTCTCAGAAGAAGAATGTGTATGATAGCACCCCCTGGTGATCACAAACCAAACACAGGTCGCTATGTTTGGTTTTTTTGGCAGAGTTGTACCAGTTTATCCTTAACAAGATCTAGTTCAAAATTCATTTGATCGGTATAAAAATGAATGTAGTCAATGTTCATAGCTCATCATCAAAATACTTGTAGATAAATCCGTGCACTGTTGAGATAAATCTGTGTCTGTGTCAATCCCACACATGTTTAATAGCCCACTCATTTAATAGCCTTTTGTGACCATGGCTACAGAAGTTTGACTCTTGCAAAAAATATAAATCGGCCCTTTCAGGTAACATTGACAGTTACCTAAGATTTACAGTTCTTCAGGCTGTTTGGAGCCTTTGAGTTCAGATTTGCTGAATCACTGAAGTGCACTCCTGTCCTGTGTATGTTAATTTTATACAACTTGCTCATGACAGCCCACATACAAATGACAGCACTTTTGTTAATATTACCATTTGACTTAAAAGCTACAGTTCACATATTATTAGGTTAATGTTTTAACAACCATTAGCATTTTAGCATAAACCCTGCTGGTAGCACACTAGATGGAGTAAGGTAATGTTAAGAAACATGGTAGTCAGTGATCCACAACCAGCTTATTGGCTCAAAACACCTTATCTAATTATAAACTGATACGCACCTACTGGCATGCCCCTTTAAATTTCTTCATAAATGTTATTTAATGTTATTATTACGGCAGCACGGTGGTTAGCACTGTTGCTGCACAGCAAGAAGGTCCTGAGTTCAATTCCACCATCACGCCAGGGTCTTTCTGTGTGGAGTTTGCAGGTTCTCCCCGTGTTTGCGTGGGTTCTCTCCAAAGACATGCAGCTTGTGGTGATAGGTTAATTGGTTAATCCGAATTGCCCATAGGTGTGAATGTGAGTGCGAATGGTTGTCTGTCCCTGTGTGTTGGCCCTGTGACAGACTGGCAACCTGTCCAGGATGTACCCCGCCTCTTTATCTTTAAAATAATAGCGCCACAAACAAAATTTTTTGCAGCACAAACCAGCACAAACATAGCACAAACCTGTGACATCAACTTTTGTTTGATTTGGGTGATGTGGGGGGCTGGTTGACCTTTTGACGTTTGCATTTTCATTAATATCTTTAAAACAGAGGCAGCACAAACGACAATTTTAGCAGCACAAACCAGCACAAACGTAGCACAAACTTTTGACGCCAGTTTTTTTTTGATTCCATTAATGTGGGGGGCTGGTTGACCTCTGATGACCGCTAGAAATTTTTCTTGAATATCTTTAAAATGAAAACGGCAAAAAATAAACTTTTGCAGCATGCACAAACGTAGCACAAACGTTTGATACCACTTTTGTTGGATTTGAAGAAGGTGGGGGGGCCAACTTCACTCACATGCCGATCATGCAATAACCCAGCCCTCTGTGGTAGATCTCACTGACAATGAACATAATCGGGCCGCTGATGATCTGTTGGTGGAAAACATAAATTAAGAACCATCAAACCACTTTGTAAATAATGATGGAGCTTCCATAAGTGGATATTTGGAACTGAATGACACATTACCATGGGATGGTCTGCCAAATGTAGGTGAAAGTGAAGATTCTGTTGCAGTTGTTATTATTAGTGGGGATAACAGGGTGGATATTAGTGTGGTTGAACTAAACCCTGAAACACTGTTTACAGAAAAAGAGTCTGATCCACCTCATCACACATTGTCTCTCTCACCGGGGCTGACAGGAGAGGCCAATATTCCTGACCAAGCACCCCCTGAACCACGATCTTGTCCCGTAATACTGACTGTTAGAAGAGGTCATTGTCTTACTGATTTGATCAGTGCCATTCATCCGGCATGACTTTCAGTGTGAAGAATGGCAGGCTATAGCTAGAATGTTTGTTGTAGGGTGGAAACAAGCTGGTTACTTCCCAGTGAAGCTTGCAATACCCTTTCTGGAGGAGATACAGCTCGACAACCAGTAGTTTAAAAGATTCCTTTCTTTTGTATGTCTCACAAGAAGAGCGATCTGTTCTCCTGAAGGCTTTGGATGACTTCAATTCAGTGGATACAGATGAATTGCTGGAAGTACTTGATGCACATGAGTGCAAGCAGGTCCCTACCAAGGACACACTGCTCCCTGTTTTGGCACAGACAGGACAAAAAGTACTTATTGAGGCCCCAATGTTTGTAATCAAGTGCTGGCGTCCCATTGTGGGTTCTGTAGCTGGTTTACTCCCACCAGAAGGACTGCATCATTTCATTGAAGAAAAAAAACCAACTGTAAAAACAGTGAAGGAGCTTCTAGACTTTCCAGAGGAGATGACAGCTGCCCAGTCAACAGTTTCTCGTTACCTGAAAAGGTACATTGGAGAAATTGATTTCAATTATCTTCAGCTTTTCCTGCAGTTCTGTACAGGATCCAATCTGTTGGATAAAGCCATACTAATTGAGTTAATAGAAACTACAGATTTCCTCCACAGACCACAATCCCACACATGTGGATGTGTACTAAAGCTGCCACTTGGTTATCACAGCTATCCAGACTTTTGCAGTGAATTTTACAGCATTCTCGCAAGCTCTATGTGGGTGATGGATGTGGTGTAGGTCAGTGTTTTCCAACCTTGGTCCTCAAGGCACTCTGCCCTACACGTTTTAGGTTTTCCACCCTAACAGTTCATAAAAACACGGGTGTAGTTAACAGTAACATGAAGGAATGAATGTGAATGTTCAATAGACTGGGTGGTTAAGTTCTCTTAACAGTGCAGCCTTTTTTTCCCCCATCTGGTCAGTAAGTGCTTCCTTAGTCCCCCCCCCCCCCCCCCCCCCCAATTAAAATAGTAAGCTAAAGGGAATGTTCAGGTTTTTTGAAGTGGAGTTACCTGTAGTAGACAGCACTTAGCACTCTGACTTTGCAGAAGCAGCAGTGAGTGTTGGGGACAATATAAGGCAACAAATTGCTTGGGGAATGAGACCACAAAATAACACCAGTTGAAAATACATATACATATTTAAATAATATTTTCAGTGCTTCACCTGGTGGGAATCCTAAACATAGAAGTGCATCTGTTCCTGCTGCACACATTGTTACTGTGTTTCTGGTTAGTGCCAAAATAAATTACTAATTTTAACATTCTAATTCTAAAGCAATCTAGGATTGCTTTAATCTATTCCACAATAACAAAACTATATGCATCCCTGTCTGCAATTATTCGGGCTTGCAGTATAAAGAAAAAAAAGTCTACTGTTATAAAAACTGGTTAAAATATAAATAGTTGATAAAAGGTTTAAAAATCATATGCTTTGGTACAAATGTATTTCATTTACAGTTAAGAGTCCAATAATTAAAAGGGTTTCATGATTTAGAGTTATTTTCTGTGCACAATAAATATGTTGGGGTGTAACCTAAGCTTATTTACCCATCTAATGTCAGTTATCTCAATATTGTATTGTCATTGGTTGTTGTGCTGACGAGCCAGTCAATGTCATTCTTTTCTGCTATGGGGGCGGGACGAGTGGTAAGTTTGTGTGAATCTGTGGGAGCGGACACAGAAGCTAAGTCCGAAGAGAGAGATGTCGTAAGGCAGGGGTGCTCACACTTTTTCCTCATGTGAGCTACTTATAAAATGACCAAGTCAAAATGATCTACCCACTACAAAAATCCAAAACATATACTTATTTATAAATATATTGAGGATTCTTTATATCTACATACATGCATAACCGCAATATCCAATATTTCACAACACAATTAACTATGTAAATTTTTTGTCATTACCTGAGTTTACTCTGATGACTTGCACTGAATTGAATCAGCCAGGGATGTATAGTCCGGACAGTAGCTGCTGACGGCCAGGTTTAAGAGAAAAAACCGAGAGCTAAAAATTGGAGTTAACTCGCTGACTAGCTTGTCAGTTTTACTACACTTCGCGCCGCTGTTTGCGCATGCGCAGCGACCTAAGCGTCAGAAAAAATCTGCTGTCATCTGACTGGCTTCCCTGTATCAATCAAGTGACGGGATGGATGATAGGCTGGCATCTATTTTTTTAATGCCATGCGATCTACCAATACTACCTTTGCGATCGACTGGTCGATCGCGATCGACGTATTGAGCACCCCTGTCGTAAGGCAAACGTGGTGTGGATTTTGCATCTAAGTGTATCATTGAGGTCGACTACCCGTGGTCCTGATATTACTTATTTGTGATCTGCAAGAGGTAAATGAGACTGTGTGCCTTGACATTTGTACTGTAACTATTCGTTATAGTGGTAAAATGGCGTGATATGTGATGCTAACTAGCGGCTTGCTAATTAGCGCAGCTTACCGCATTATGTGGTGTGATGCCATGCTGTATGTTTAGCTCTGTGATTTTCAGTCAAAGCATGCTAATGCTAAATCGTTATGTGATAGCATTTGGTATTGTAGCTCAAGTGTTTTAATATGTTTAGAAGCCGATGGACGCTCTGAAAGGAGAGGGAGAGAGAGGTTTCTGCCCGGATGGACCCTGCTGTTTTCTTACCCCTGACTGTCTACACTACTGGTGAACTAACTGCCCGTTTCTGATTGCCCCACTAACAAACTCATTGGACTTGTGAGTACTAACTGGAACTAAAGTGCACGTATTTTGTTTTATGGCTCGGTTTGAGTGAAGCGGCCATCAGTTTTAGGCCTCACCGCACCCGAACTTCGAATCAGGCCTGCAACAAGCACCGTGCTACAGGTGTAGTGTGGACAGATTAAAGCAGGGGTGTCAAACTCAAATACACAGTGGGCAAAAATTCAAAACTGGAACAAAGTCGCGGGCTAACATTAATATTTATTGAAAAAAAAAATCTTCCTCCAGATATGAGAATGAATCTTTTCTTATGGACTCAAACAAGTTTTGCTGAAAAACTGAATATGGAACAAGCAAAGCTTAATACTAAACAATATATATATTAGCTGTATAATACCATTAGGCCAGCTCTAATAGTAATTTGGTGTGGCTTTGCGGGCCAAATGTAATTAGGCTGCGGGCCAAATTTGGCCCGCGGGCCAGAGTTTGACACTTATGGGTTAAAGTGTGTGTGTGTGTGTGTGTGTGTGTGTGTGTGGGCCCACTGTTACAAATTCGGTTTAAATTGAGTAAGTGTGTAGTTTTAATCAAAGTTATTATCAAAGGTTGAAATTCATCCCTTTTAAAGGTGTGATCTGTTGTAACTGGAATAACAGTTGGCACCTAAGAAAGAGGTATTTTGTGTTGATAATCTTTTATTGAAAACCCATGTAGTCACTCTTACAGTAATTTTGTTTGTTTATTTTAATTCAATTCATTTTATAAAAGTAACTGTTTATTTTATTTCTTTTTGTCTAAATAAATACCCGGTGAGGGATTTAATTTGTGTAAAATACAGTTGTGGTGGTCCTTATTAATTCAATTAGAGGGTATCAGGTAGGGCTGCTCGATTATGGCAAAAATGATAATCACGATTATTTTCACTGAAATTGAGATCACGATTATTTGACGATATTTATTTAACCCTTTAAGACCTACCATAGAACCAAGTCCGCCAGAGCTTATATTATTTTTTTTTTACATGTTGTAGTGCCATTTGTGGGAGCATTTCAAGTTGCTATACATCAGTACAACTGTTATAGCCCATATTTTAATAATATGTATGCATTAAGTCCATAGTAACAACATTAATTGCAAACAAGTGCAATAAACTATAAAACAAATTGAAAATTGTTGTTTTTTTACATATATTTCTACTTGGAGAAATTTAAGAGGTTTATGCCTCAAAACTTTAAATACAAAAAAGTTGCAAAAAATAGTTTACAACAACAGGAAATTTATTTTGAGTGTCTTCATAGTTTTATTTTGGAGATACAGCAATTTTTATATACTGCAGGAAAAACAAAAAAACAATCCTATGATGCAAATTTGCAAAGAAAACAGCATGTGCATCAAAATAAACTATTTCCAGCAGTGCAATTCGAGTTCTAAGCATCCCAGAAACTATTCAGAAAAGTCAAACATGACTTATAAAAACACTAGTATAGGCTTTTATGGCCTACAAGTAAAAAACTAGATTTTCTGCAAAAATGACGTCACTTCCAGTTTCGGGCAGGAAATGCGATAGTTCCCGTTGACGTTTTTTTCAAAGTGGGAAGTATTATGAACAGCTGATGGATCGGCAAAGCGTGTTTCTGGAATATTATGTTTTTGTTCCTGCAAGCGCTTTTTTATGCAATTTTTGCAAAGCTATATGTGGAAGGAAACCGTGACCGAGGACAAGCTGATGGCATAAGATGCAAGTACAACTCCTCCGGTTTCATATGCAAAACAAATTATTGCGCTAGCTTACATGGTTCAGGTTCTACAGGGATTTAAAAATAGTTACACAAAACGGAGCGTGCAGCTCTGACCGGCTTTAAAGGGTTAACAATAACAACGTATTGAATAATGACTTTAAAAAATAATATAAAATAGTGTGCAAATACTGATAACAGTGCAAATGTTTGCAATATAAGAAATAAATGAAAAATGTAAACATCTATGTTTAGTGACCTTTGCAGTGTTGCTCTGTGGTGCAGCTACGACACTGTAGCAAAGTTTACACACTATGTCTACTTGATCCACGTCTGACTCCGCCAACCCATAATGTTTCCACTCCACTGAAGTTTTTTTTTTTTTTTTTACCTCTCTTTTCAACCAACGGCAGTCACTCTCCTCTCCAAATAACTTCTGCTTAGCTTTCCGAGCTTCCCTCGGGTCCTCTTAATTGTTGTGACGCGTGTTCGAAATGGAGAGAGGTGCGCTTGATTTACCACACGGAGCAGCGCGAGAGTAAAGCACGAGGGAGGGGCTAATAATCGGCTCAGTCATTTTTAATGATCGTTGAAAGCCCAGATCGTAATCGTGATTAAAATTCGATTAATTGAGCAGCCCTAGTATCAGGTATCATTATTAGTAGCACTACGAACCCAGGCCCAGTCTCATTGTACTATATACTCTAGCTTTACCATAGCTACGTGGGACCTGGGTTACATATAGGCTCAAGAAACATTTCTTGGCTGCTAGGGTGCATACACACAGCTTGGCAGGTCCTGTGCGTTTGCCAAAAAACCCACCTAAAAAACCATCTAAAAACCCCTGGATCTTGACATCAACTTGTCTTTTTGTTTTTATACATTTTTATCTTCTGTGGAGTTTGACATGTCCAAGAAAGCTGGATAATTATACCACTTTCCCAGCCAAATGGAGTCAACATCTTTTGTTCACAAGATTCTTGGATTTTGTTCATGCTAGACCACCCCCAGGTAAACATGAACAATCAAATATACCACAACTGTCGCTGGAGATTCTGAAACTTGTTCTGATGCTACTTTTGGCTGGTGATATAGAACTAAATCCTGGACCTAATTCAAACATCAGTGATTTGGACTGGCTACAACTAATTAGCCTAGGCCTGCCTGGGCCTCCACCTCGGCTGCCTGGGCCTCCACCTCGGCTGCCTGGGCCTCCACCTCGGCTGCCTGGGCCCCCACCTGCTGTACCCAAACTACAGTCTCCGGTAAAGGGTTTCTCATCATTAAATGCTCATAGCATTGTCAACAAAAGGACAAGAAATCCTGCTATTAAAATTTACAGAGGAACGAAGATCTGCAAGACATTTAATCAGGCTAAAGTAATCTGGGACACTAAAAATAAACCAAAGGGGCTTCTATGTGGACACATTAACATTCGCAGTATGTTACCAAAGCATGAGCAACTGGAACATATTCTAAGCAATTCCAATATTTCTATTTTGGGTATCTCTGAATCTTGGCTCACAAGTTCTTCTCCTGAGTCTGCGGTTGTCTTTCCAGAGTACACAGTATTCAGAAGGGATAGAATTGGAACAAGAGGAGGAGGAATACTTGTGTATGTGGAAAAAAAAAAAAAAAAAAAAAAAAAGCAAACAAAAAAAACACCTGGATTGCTCTTTACTTAGTTCACCAATAGATGTCGAAATAGAACATATTACTGTTAAAATCACTCTTTCCCCAGAAATGTCATTTACGTTGATCTGTTTATATCGCCCTCCTTCCGCAAAGAATATTTTTTATGAACAACTACAGATATTACTTAAATATCATGCTATAAATAATAAGTCTAATGAAATAATTGTAATGGGAGATTTTAATGTCAACTGGGACTGTGAAAAGGACAGAAAAACACTCAAGGACATAATGGAGACTTTGAACTTTACTCAACACATTGAACAACCCACAAGAATAACAAGACACTCTAAAACTAAAATAGATCTGGTTTTCAGTAAGAAGCCCGAGCGAATTATTAAATCTTATAATTTTATCACTGGTATTTCAGACCACAATTTTATATTATTTTCTAGAAAACTTATAAAATCACGGGTTAAGAATGACTTTCAAAGTTCATCTAATAGGAGATCCTTTTATGAATTCATACCAAGAAGTCGGCGACAAAATGTAGCAGAAGCATTAGCATCAGCTAACTGGGAGCGTTTATTGTGTAGTGATGATCCACAATTCTGCAGCAGTCACTTCACTGACATTGTCAAGGATGTTATATCAACATACTCCATTAGAGGTCGACAAAAAATAAAGACAACATTTAATTTGCCCTGGTTAAACAAAGAGTGCAAGAATTTAATGAAAACAAGAGATCAATTACTAAAGCAGTTCCTGAAAACCGGTCTAACTCTGGATAGACAGAGATTTACTTCAATGCGGAACAAAGTAACAAGAAGTTTGAGACAGGCCAAAGCAAAATTTTTTATAAATATAATTGAAAGAGCCAAAGGTAATGGTAAAATTATCTGGCAACAATTAAATAAATTACTAGGCCGTCATTCAAACAAAAGTAAAAATACAATTGAACTTTATCTAAATAACTCTATTGTTAGAGAGCCTCTATCTATTGCCAGTAACTTAAACACTTTCTTTATTTCATCTGTTAAGGAGATCAGTCAGAGCTTTGACTCAGTCGTATGCTCTGATAATGTGAATGATGCTGGTCAAAATTTGTTCACCATCACTCATATTTCAGACACTGAAGTTGCTAAACTAATTACAGGTTTAAAACAATCAAAAGCACTTGATGTATATGGTATTAACACAAACTTCCTAAAGGAACATATGGATTTTCTTGTACGTCCAACAACTCATGTTTTGAATATGTCTTTCAAACACTCCATTGTTCCAACAGATTGGAAAATTGCTGCAGTTACACCAATTTTCAAAGCAGGTGTGAAGACTGACATGGCTAATTATCGCCCCATAAGCATACTCCCGGTCGTATCTAAAATAGCTGAGAAGTGGGTGGTTAAACTCGTCACTGCTCACCTAGAAAACACCCAACCCTCATTACATCCATTGCAGTTTGGCTTTCGGGCACATCACTCCACAGATACTGCCCTGTGTATGTTAGTGGAGAACTTAAAGAGCTTGCTGGACAAGAGTCCCTGTGTTGGAGCTGTATTTTTAGATCTGAAGAAGGCTTTTGACTCTGTAAACCATCAGATATTGTTGTCCAGATTGACTCAGTTTAATATCTCCAGTCAGGCTCTTCAGTGGTTTGCCTCATATCTCTCACACAGGAAACCGTGTGTGGTGTTGGATGGGGTTAAATCTCCATATTTAGACTGTGATACAAGGGTTCCTCAAGGATCTGTTCTTGGGCCCTTATTGTTCTCTCTTTTTATCAAGAACTTACCTGAAGTCTGTCCAAATATATTTGCTCAAATGTATGCGGATGATGCAGTTATATATACGCAAGCAAATAGTGTCCAGCAGGTGGCAAAAGATCTTACAGCTGCTTTACCATTAATGCATAGCTGGCTGGAGGACTCATGCCTAATGTTGAACACCTCAAAAACTGTCTGTATGTATTTTTCAAAACGCCCCTTAAACTTGAAGCAGTCAAACATATTCCTGGATGGAGTCGAGCTTGAATTAGCTCCAGAATTTAAATATCTTGGGGTCATTCTAGACCCAACATTATCCTTCAAGAGTCACATAAGTGACTAAGCCAAACAGTGAAGCCACGAGCCTGCACTACAAAGACTCGTAAACAGGCATAAGTTTTGGAAGTTTTGGAAGTTTGGTTTTGCCTTTGCTGGATACTGATCTGAAACTCTTTTCTTGCTGCGTCACGACTGACTTTTTAGCTAACGTAAGCTAAAGTGACAGTTTCTGTTTTTGTTTTTGACGCTGTTGCCGGTACGAGATTCCGGAATGGCACCACTTACCTCAACATCCAGTTGTGAAAGCTGCATCAACCTGAGCCAAAAAGTGATCGAGCTGGAACAAAGGATATCCACGCTATACCAAATCCAGGGGGCTGAATGCGAACTTGACACGATCCTCCTTGGCAAAGCTCAAACCACCGCTACTAGCGCTGAGCTAGCCGACACAGTGCACCATCCAGCTGCTGTGTCCCAAGATCCCGCCAACAGTCAACACAGGCTCTCAACTTGCGTCGCTGGTGCTTCTGCCAAGGACAAGAACTCCTGGTTTCAGCTAGTTGCCAGACCCAAGGCTCTGGTCAGCTCCACTCCACTCCAACCAGCGCCATGGACCACGGTTGAGACGCGTGGTGGCTGCAGAGGGGGCAGGAGGATCCGTCTCTCGCACCCTCACCCCTCCGGTGCGGTAGTATTGGAGAATAAATTCAATGTCCTGGATCCTGTGGACTTTCCTCCTCTGACCGCTAGCCCTCGCCATCCCGCTGTGTCGCTGAGGTCTGCGCCATCTCCACCACTACGCCCCCGGAGCCGCGGCGGGCAACCCGACGCTGTGGTGCGGACTAGCCGCGGAGAGCTGTGCTTTACCCCGGCTCCTCGGAGAGGAGGACCCACGGCGCGGCTACCTGGGAGTCACTCACGCAGTCCGCCTGGCGCATCTCCATCTGAACACCCCCGATGTCGCGGCGCGGGCGTCTCAGATGGCCAACAGCCCCCGGTGGCACCTCCTCTCTCCACGCTGGTCCTCGGGGATTCCATCGTCAGGAACGTGCGGATGAGGGGGGCGCTCACGCTGTCGTTCCCGGGAGCCATAGTGGACAGAATTCCCAACATTCTGGCATCCCACCCACAGGTTAACCGGATCATCATCCACATCGGCACCAATGACATCCCCAAACAGCAATCTGAGCTGCTGAAGCTGGACTTCCTCCAACTCTTCAGCCTCCTTGGTCAGTTGCAGGTGAGTGCTTTTATCTCCGGGCCCACCCCCACCTGTGGCAGAGGGATAGGCCATTTCAGCCGGCTGCTCAGCCTTAACACCTGGCTTTCCTCCGCCTGTGTCTCCCACAGCTTGGGTTTTATTAACAACTTTGATGCCTTCTGGGAGACGAGGCATCTTTTTGGGGCAGACGGGCTCCACCTCAACGCCTGGGAACGCCGTTTGCTGTCCGCCAATTTGGCATTTGGCGTACAGCACTCCCTGTCACTACCCCAAACCGACATTACCTGCTGATCTGTCTGCCACTGACTGATGTTCCCCTGGTCCCAGCTCCTATATTTGTTCCACTTTTAACAGTAATACGCAAAACTCTGGACTAGGACCTCTCTCTCCCATAGTCAACACAATACCCGTCATAATCACAAACAGAGAGCAACAGAATTATCATAAATCCAGTAACTCCAAAAACATTAATAACCTCCGGCCTCTTCAAAAATATCAACATCCATTCAACTCTATTGTCAAAAATCCACCAGTCTCAATCAGTATGGCACTTTTAAATGTACGCTCTCTGTCGAACAAGTCTTTTATTATTAATGATTTAATTTTAGATAGTAGACTTGACTGTTTATTTTTAACTGAAACATGGCTGGGTTCGGATGCACCAGTTGTTCTCACTGAGGCCTCCCCACCAAATTTTAATTTCTCTTTTTCTATTAGAAGTGGTAAGAGAGGTGGTGGGACTGCATCTTTAGCCAACAACACACTCACCACCAAACAAATTTTATTTGATCATTTTACCACTTTTGAATTCCATGCTATTGTTTTCAGCAGCCCTCCAGTTTTATCTGTCACAATTTATAGACCACCCAAAGACAGCGCTGCTTTTATCAAGGAATTCACAGAATTTTTAAAAAACATACATTCAAACTATAATATGATAATTTTAACCGGTGATTTTAACCTGCACATAGATAATCCTTCTGACCCTGCAGCAAAAGAATTCTTAAACATTCTTCACTGTTTGGATTTTACCCAGCACGTCACGCAGCCGACTCACAACAGAGGACACACTCTGGACCTGGTCATCACCCATGGGCTGTCCACCAGCGTGTCCTCTGTTGTTGACTTGGCTGTCTCTGACCACTACTGTGTTTTTTTTTTTTTGTTTTTGTTTTTTTTTTTTTTTTTTAACATCACCGGTTTTATTCAGCGGGAGACCTCGGTGCGAACTGTGAGGAGGCGCTATCTAACCTCCGAAGTGGCTGCAAATTTTACCAGGGTTTTAGACGAATGCCCCCCTGTGATTTTACCTGCACCCTGCGATTTGATTTTTAATTATTTCAACAGCAAACTGAAGAAAAGCCTTGACTCCGTTGCTCCACTCACCACCAAAAAGATTAACGTAAAACATGCATCACCCTGGAGAAACGAAGAAGTCAAAAAACTCAAAAGAAATTGCAGGGCAGCAGAAAGGAGATGGAGGAAAAATAAAAATACAATCAACCATCAAATATTTTGCGAGCAACTTAAAATGTACAATAATACATTAAGGAAGTCAAGAAATTCATACTTCGCCAAAATAATCAGTATTAACAAAAATAATCCCAAGGTCCTCTTTTCCACCATAGATCATTTATTTAACCCTGATTTTAACAGCTCCCAAAAAAGCCCTACAGACTCTCTCTGTGAGCAGTTTGCAGACCACTTCAGGGGAAAGATCAGCGCCATCAGATCTGATATTTTATCTAATCACGATATGATTTTAAACACATCTGAGGGCTCGATTGTACCTGAGGAGACACTGGACAGCTTTGTCCTGGTTAATGCTGAGAACCTTCAGAAAGTTTTCTCCACAGTGAGACCCACCACATGTCTTTTAGATCCAATCCCTTCTTCACTCTTTAAAACACTTTATGGATTCTTTGAGGCTGAGCTTTTATACATGATGAATTGCTCTCTTCAGTTGGGTGTCTTCCCTGCTGCCTTTAAAACGGCGGTGGTGAGGCCCCTTCTGAAGAAGAGCAATTTGGATTGTAATGATTTTAATAACTACAGACCTGTATCCAACTTGCCATTATTAAGTAAAGTCTTAGAAAAACTTGTTTTTACTCAGATTACTAATTTTCTCAATGATAGACAGATCCTGGAGATATTCCAGTCTGGATTTAGGGTGAACCACAGCACAGAGACGGCTCTCCTAAAGGTTCTAAATGATCTTAGATGTAACTGGGACTCCCAAAAGCTCTCAGTCCTGGTGCTACTGGATCTAAGCGCAGCCTTTGATACAGTAGACCACGCTATTCTTTTAAACGGATTGAAACACATGGTGGGCCTCTCTGGTGCTGTACACAACTGGTTCACTTCCTATCTCTCTGACAGATCTTTTATGGTGAGTATGGATACATGCTCCTCTAAGATCCATAAAATGACATGTGGTGTGCCTCAAGGGTCGGTTCTAGGCCCTGTACTTTTTAATTTGTATATGCTCCCTCTCGGCAGTGTCATCAGGAGGCATGGAGTGAACTTCCACAGTTACGCTGATGACACGCAGCTGTACAGCTCCGTGTCTCCTGATGACACCAGACCAATGGATGCCCTTTTTAACTGTATCTTAGATATACGATCCTGGATGGCAGAAAACTTTTTACAGCTTAACCAGGACAAGACTGAAGTTTTAATCGTCGGTCCTGAGGCTCAGAGAGAGAAACTCTTGTCTAAATTAGAGGCATTTTCACTATGTCCTTCGCTACAAGTGAAAAACCTGGGTGTTATTTTCGACTCTGAGCTTGGTTTTATCCCACATATTAAACATGTAACCAAAATTGGATTTTACCATCTAAAGAATATAGCCAGAGTCCTCCCTATTCTCTCTCGGGCCAACACGGAGATGCTGATGCATGCTTTTATTAGCAGTCGCATTGATTACTGTAATGCCCTGCTCTCTGGTCTTCCTAAGAAGAATATTTCAACTTTACAACTTTTACAAAACTCTGCAGCTCGTGTGCTGACGAAGACCAGAGGGCGGGCCCACATTACACCGGTTTTAGAATCGCTGCACTGGCTCCCCGTGTGTTTCAGGATCGATTTTAAAGTTCTTTTATTGGTTTTTAAATGTCTTAATGGTCTTGGGCCTTCTTATCTCTCAGATCTGCTTTTACCATATGAACCCTCGCGGACCCTGAGGTCCTCTGGTACTGGCCTTTTGATTGTCCCTAAAGTCAGGACACACTCACGGAGAGGCAGCTTTTCAGTGGTATGGTCCTCGTCTGTGGAACAGCCTGCCGGAGGAGCTCAGGGCCGCAGAGAACGTACATGTTTTTAAGAACAGGCTCCTTTGCCTCCCTCCTGCTGTGTGCCCAGCCTGGAGGCTGCAGTCTGTGACCGGCTCCCGGTGCAGACGGCTCCCTGTTATAGTGTTTCCTCACTTGGCTCATGTGAACCCAGCCCAATTTTTATTCTTTAAGTGTGCGCGTGTGTGTGTGTGTGTGTGGGGGGGGGGGGGGGATATATGTGTATTGAGAGTGTGGGGAGTGAGTTGGAGGGTGGGGTGGGCTGCTTTTAACTATGTAAAGCACTTTGTGCTACTTTTTTTTTTTTGTATGAAAAGTGCTTTATAAATAAAGATTGATTGATTGATAAATAAAGTTTCCCAGGTACTTAAATTTAATAATCGAAATTTTAATCATATATGTAATAATTTACATATGAATGTTGCAAAAACTTACTTTTACTCAATGATCATCTCTCATATGGACTATTGTTTGACGTCCTGGTCACTTGCTTGTCCAACAACACTTAAAACTATTGAAAACATTTATAAAAGAAGTTTAAAACTACTTGACAAAAAACCGACTTCCCACCACCACTGTCATGTGTTAAAAAAACAAATTACTGAACTTCAATAACTTAGTGAAACTTAAAAGAGTGTGTTTAATATATAAAGTCTTATACTCCCTTGCTCCACCACCACTAAAGCAGTTCATTAGGCATAAAGAAAGCTCAGACAGGACCACTCGAGCTACAATCCGAGGAGGCTTGTTTATACCCCACAGACGGACAGCATTTGGGCAGAACGTCCTCTCTGTTAAGGGTGGCCATCTGTGGAACAGTCTTCCTCAACCCATTAGAGCAGGGGTGTCAAACTCAAATACACAGTGGGCCAAAATTCAAAACTGGAACAAAGTCGCGGGCTAACGCTAATGTTTATTGAAAAAAAAATCTTCCTCTAGATATGAGAATGAATCTTTTCTTATGGACTCAAACAAGTTTTGCTGAAAAACTGAATATGGAACAAGCAAAGCTTAATACTAAACAATATATATATTAACTGTATAATACCAGTAGGCCAGCTCTAATAGTAATTTGGTATGGCTTCGCGGGCCAAATGTAATTAGGCTGCGGGCCAAATTTGGCCCGCGGGCCAGAGTTTGACACCTATGCATTAGAGAATGCTCTATTGGTCTATTTTTTATGCTTAAGGACAACAGATGGAAATTAGCTTTTGGCTATAATCTGGCATGTTTACATTCATGTAATTTTTTTTTTTTTTAACATTTATGTTCATTAACATGCACTGTCCTAAATAAATAAATAAAATAAAATTTCGAGCATTGGTGACACAACTATGATTCTACTTGGTCTTCTTGTCTAATTGATCACAACATTAGATATATTGCCAGTCTATGTGGTTGTTATCCAAGGTGCTCTTGTTTTTGTTAGAAATGAACACATTTTTGCTACCAAAAACTATTATGAACAACTTTTGATGCTTTAACAGTGTGATAAGTTTAACTCAATCCCAAAAGGATTTATTTCTCTCTAACCTGTATCATGTTTTAGTTTAATACTCCACGCTTTGTAGCTACCAAGAAAAAGCAACACTTCATGATGAGTTCATTTACTGACATGGATAAAATGAAAATTATGTTATACAGTCTTTTCTGATAATTTTGATACAAAGACAAGATAACCACACACTGGAGACAAATAATTACTTAATAATAAGTACATTAAGCTGTAGGAATAAGTACTAAAGTACAAAATGTACTACATTTGTATGTTTGTGTCTATTTAAGTAGCCTCAAATAACTGTGAATGAACTGTATCCCTGAGATGAAAATATAAATCAAGGGCCTGGGACATGGTAGATGGGAATTCCAAGCTTGATTCCTCCATTATTATTGTGCACAAATCAAACACTTGCACATCACATGGGACTGAACTAACAAAAGTGCAGCTATTTTTACACAAGGTCAAATCTTCTGTTAGTGGAACGAGACAGTCTTCTGCACCCTAAAGGTGAGGGGCCATGTGCATGAATTTGTTTACAGGTGCACAGTGGGAGAATATGTGAGGTTTCAATTTACTTACAAATATATATGGGAGGTTTCGCACAGGGCAGCGTGTCTGAAACGAGACAGAGGGAGAGAGGGCAATTAGCAAGCTGTGCTGCCTGAAGTGGGATGTGACTGTACTGTGGAGTATGAAGAGAGCTTACTTGGAGCCGGAGTGAGCGTAGCTGCGGGGAGAGGCCATAATGGTCCAGTGTGTCGGGGAGCAGAGAGGAGAACCTCCCTCTGAGCGAGGCAGCCGATAGCAGTGCATAGCAAGGCAGGCAGGCGGGTGGTTTTTCTTTTTCCCCAAGGACCCAGGTGATTAAACTGCTGCCTCTGACTGCCGGTGTTGTGCCAAAAAGTGATCGCCTGCTAAAAGATGATTTCCAATGTTTTTGTGTGTTTTTTATGTGTAATATCGGGGCGACCGTGGCTCAGGGGGTTTGGAATCGCATCTGTAACCGGAAGGTCGCCGGTTCGATCCATGGGCTCTCTGTCCTGGTCGTTGTGTCCCTGGGCAAGACACTTTACCCTACTTGTCTACTGGTGTTGGCCAGAGGGGCCGATGGCGCAATATGGCAGTCTCGCTTCTGTCAGTCTGCCCCAGGGCAGCTGTGGCTACAACTGTAGCTTGCCTCCACCAGTGAATGAATAGTGGTATTGTAAAGCGCTATATAAATCCAATCCATTATTATTATTAATATCTTCACATATGTTGTGTTACGAGTTCAAAATTGGGGATGGAGACAAGAGAAAAACCATAATAACAACACTGGTCCGGTCGGGTTGAGTCAAACGATGATTCTAATGAACACACACGTGGGAGATGGACACTGTATGCAGACAGCCTCAGATCTCAAAATGGTGGAGCATTGCTCAAACTCTTATAGCCTCTGGTTCTTCCATCTTATCATAAAAGCCAAAACATTCACATGCTTTTCTCTCACACGGCGCCTAAGCTACGACCTTGGCTCCCCGTTTATCTGCTCCTGCTGAGATGGGGCAGAAAACTCCAGTATATTCTGTCTCTTCTAATCAGACAAATAAAGCGATGACTCTCTGCGAACAGTATTCCTTATAACTCAGCAGTATAATGCATCATAAACAATATCATTCATTCACAATAAATCAGCAGTTTACTGTAATGATTTTTGTCATATCGTAAGACGATTTGTTTTGTTTGTTCCGCTGTTGTACGGCACTACGTTGCCTGGCGGAAGGGCATGTGATCAGACACACAGTATCGGGGTTTAAGAGTGGTATGTTGGTCACATGTCCATCCGCCAGGAAACATAGTGCCGTACAAGTAGCGCGAAAAACAAACTTCAAAGTAGCGCTACGCGTTCAGCGGGAGTCGTGGATGGTGTGCGGCAATAAACTTGCGAAAAGCAAGTTATGCTCAACTCCACCGGTGGAATCTGACAGCGTGGCAAAGTGTGAAAACATCCATCCATCCACCTGAGCCTAAAAGGTAGTCTGAATCTATTTTTCTGGTGTGCTGTAGGTTATTGTTATGTACTACATTTGTTAGTCGTTTATGAAGCACAGTACATGTTTCGTACTTGTAATTACCGCTACTTGTACATATACCTAGAAAGTTGTGCAAATATGTGCCCATAACTTGTTTTTCAAAATATTAATAAAAGGGGTGTGTCTCCAAACAGCCATCTCTTTCCTGACAATTCGCTTTGTGCATATTCTCTTACATATGATAAGTCAACATTGAAACACCTGCGGCTTTTAGTCAGGTGCGGCTAATGTATGTACAAAACTGGATTTTCCCCTGATTTTAGCTTGTGCGGCTAATATTCAGGTGCGCTCTGTAGTCCGGGAAATACGGTACATTATAACTAATCTGGTCCTTTTTGTCCATTTAAAATAGAGGTGTTGAACTCCAGGCCTCGAGGGGCTGTGTCCCTGCAGGTTTTGGATGCGTCCTTGATCCAACACAGCTGATTTAAATGGCTAAATTACCTCCTCAACATGTCTTGAAGTTCTCCAGAAACCGGAGAATGAACCAATCATTTGATTCAGGTGTGTTGACCCAGGGTGAGATCTAAAACCTCTGATTTAAAATGCTGTACAAAAGGCAGGCTCTCATCAACAAATACGCGTAGATTGTTTAACTTAATAGACTACTCATGCAGTAAAATCATTGAAACCATAATTTTGACTCCTGATGCAAAAAAGGGCGTTTGAAAGAGTTAACTGCAAATTTCTATTTGCAACCTTACACAAATTTGGTTTTGGAAACTCTTTCATAAGCTGGTTAAAAATATTATATAATTCCCCAACAGCTTGTGTCAGAACAAATGACCCGACATCCTCCAGCTTCTGTCTCCTAAGGGGCACCAGGGAGGGATGCCCACTCTCCCCTTCATTGTTTGCAATTTTTATTGAGCCACTAGCAGCAGCAATTAGACAGGCTACAACAATTAAGGGCATAAAATGTAAGACCGTAGAACATAAAAGCAGGCTTTATGCGGATGATGTGTTGCATATTTCTAAATTCCTTTGGAAAGATACAGAAGGGTTGCATTGTTGTACTTTGTCATGTTTCTCAGGTCTTTGTCTGAATTTCTTATGAACATTACTTGTCATGTTCTTATGTTGTTGCTAAGGATTGTCTTATTGCACTGGAGTCACACTGGGTTAAATTTTTACACTTGGGTTATAAGGGGTATTTATTATTTTCTTCATTATTGTATTTATGGGTTGTATGGAAGCCCCAAACGCAATTTCATTGTTCCTGACAATGACAATAAATACTTAAATCTAAATCTAATGAAGGTCACATCAGGAGCTTTTCTCAAACACATTTCCAATCGGTTTATTTTTTTACAAGAAGTGTAGCTCATACAATGGTATAAATGTATTATTTGCGATACTTTATAAAGATGAAACTCTAAAGATTTGAGTTCATGCACATTGTGAAACAAGAATCTAAATATTTGTGTCACAATGCAGGCTATTGTGCACACAACACATTGTGGGGTAAGAGTAATGATCGGAATGGGGCGGTGATTGAGGAATTGATGGAGCTAAAGATTTATGTGTGTTTGAATGATGGAGGTGGGACTAGGGTCAATGTTAGGACGGGGGTCGAATCATCAATTGATCTTACACTAGTGTCGGACTCTTTGGCAGGCATTTGTTCATGGGAGATATTAAAAGGGACTACTTTAGGGAGTGACCATTATTATATTATGATAAAGGTAGAGCTGGGTGTTGAGAAAATGGATATGAGTGGTGTCCAGAAGTGGTGTTTCAGTGGTGCTGATTGGGATACATTTAGATTAATTAGTGATCAGGAAGTGCAAAGGATCGATGTGAATGTTGAGGTGGATGATTTAAATGATTCTATTTGTAAGGCAGTATCGGAGGCGGCAGGTAGGGCAATAAAGAAGAAGGAAGGTACAAGGGAAAAGAGGATTGTACCTTGGTTTACAAAGGAGTGTGAGGATGTGATTAGATATCGAAATATGGCTTTTAAAATTTTAAAGAGGAATCACAATTTTCAGAATCTTGTTGGATACCGAAAGTTACAAGCTAAAGTAAGGCTAACCATTAAAAAAGCAAAGAGGGATTTCTGGAGAGGTTTTTGTAACTCAGTTGGGAGGGAGACCAAAATACACAGTGTGTGATCGATGATTAGAAGGATGAATGGCATAAAAAGGGAGTATGGGTATCCAATTATGAGGGATGGAGAAGTAACAGCGGATAAAGATGAGGACAAGGTTAACATGTTGGCAAAAGCGTTTGTCAAAATCCATAGTTCAGGCAATGTTGGTGAAGAAGGGCGAAGAGGCAGAGAATTGACAGTCACAGAAAATAGAGATGTATTGGGTATGGTAGAAGATACAGTTGATCTATGGACTCAGACAGAGCCCCAGGCCCTGGTGTGGTGTAGATGGCCTCAAACAGCAGCACAGATCCTGGTGTGGTGTAGTTTGCCTCAGCAAGTAGCACAGGCCCTGGTGTGGTGTAGTTTGCCTCAGCAAGTAGCACAGGCCCTGGTGTGGTGTAGATGGCCTCAGCCAGAAGCACATGCCCTGGTGTGGTGAAGATGGCCTCAGAGAGAGCCACAGACCCTGGTGTTTTGTAGTTGGCCTCAGCGTGCAGCACAGCCCCTGGTGTGGTGTAGTTGGCCACAGCCAGAAGCACAGGCCCTGGTGTGGTGTAGGTTGCCTCAGCAATAAGCACAGGCACTGTTGTGCTATAGATGGACTCAGACAGAGCCCTGGCCCTGGTGTGGTGTAGATGGCTTCAGCCAGCAGCAAACGCCCTTGTGTGGTGTAGGTTGCCTCAGCAAGAAGCACAGGCCATGATGTCATGTAGTTGGCCTCAACCAGGAGCACAGGCCCTGGTGTGGTGTAGATGGCCTCAGACAGAGCCACAGACTCTGGTGTTTTGTAGTTGGCCTCAGCCTTGGTGTGGTGTAGTTGGCCTCAGCCAGAAGCACAGGCCCTGGTGTGGCGTAGGTTGCCTCAGCAATAAGCACAGGCACTGTTGTGCTGTAGATGGACTCAGACAGAGCCACAGGCACTGGTGTGATGAAGATGGCTTCAGCCAGAGCCAAAGGCCCTGGTGTGTTGTAGTTGGCCTCAACCAGCAGCAATCGCCCTTGTGTGGTGTAGATGGCCATCAGATCTTGTTCTTTTACAAAGTTATTCGTGGACCGGCATCCTTTCCTTAATAAGGTGCGGCAAGGTGATAATATCACTCATCTGGAAGAAATTCCAACAATTTCAAAATATCACATTTGTTACAAAACATCTCAAAAGCATTTCATCTTTTGGATTATAGTACATCTAGAAGTGCTTTGTCGGTACATTTTTTTTTTTTGTTTTCATATCACTCAGTGCTCGGTTGTGAAAAATCATCAAAGTTACAATTTTCGCTGCAGTACCGCTGGTTTCAGGAGGGCGCCAGCGCTCCATGGAACACCAACTTGGAATGGGAAATTATATTTGGAATTGCCGATCCCTTTATTCATTTGGATACATTTGCACGTCACACTTGGACTTTAGATTCCTGCATTGATGGATGTGCCATTTGGAAGTTCACTTTTTATTCTTACATTAATACGTCTGATACAGCAATTAACTGTTCTTTCCTATATTTTTGGATGTTTCAAATGTATTTCAAAAGATGAATAAATTCCATAGAATAACTGTATGTTTTTGTGGTTATTTAATAAAAACTTTTTATGAATACCTTGACAGCATTACACTAATTACATGTAAGCAAGGAAATAATGGGAACTGCGGGAACTGAACACAGTTTATTTAAATTAATAGTTTGTCTAATTTCTTAGATAAGCCAAGGTGACAGGCATATCTATTTGATCTGTGTGATCTGAAGATTAGTACACGATAGGTGGAAAGAACCAAACAAACAGTGGCAGAAAAACAACATCTAAAATAGAAATAGAATAGACAATATTCACAGGAAATCGTATTCCATATATATATCGGGACTTATAAATGCAATGCTTTGCACCTCTGGTATGCAGACAGACATTATGGTGAGAGTTTTGAGTTGACATTATTGATAAGGAATTTGAATGCAGTTTTATTTACCCATCCCACTTTGCTTGTTATTGTATTGTATTTTGCGATTAGATTAGATTAGATTTGGAACTACTGTTAACGGATGTCATTAAATTGACCTCACCTGTTTCCCATCATCATTGTCCTGTTTATTTAAGCCCTCAGTTTCACTCAGTTTCTTGTCTCGTCACCGTCAACTCCTAATGTGTGTTTCCAATCCAGCTCAGTCATTCAGTTCAGCTTAGTTTAGCCTTTTATGTTCAGTTCATCTAACCACTATAATAAACACTGTAAACTTTCTCAGCCATCCTATGTTTGGGTCCTCTCTTCTTCCATCCATTTTAGCTCTGGGTTTGCCACTTATCTGTACTCTAATTTTGATAATTGCACAGTACCAATTGGCAACTATTTTCAATGATGTAAATATGTAAAAAAAAAAATAGTGTGCTTCTGTTCTATGTCCTGTCCTGTTTTTTTTTTTTTTTATATATGTGTCTTTTTGCTGTTGTTACAACCAAATTTCCCCTTGTGGGACAATTAAAGGATACTCTACATATGTGATGAAAAGAGTTCCAATCAGCCCATAGATGAAAAAGGCATTTTTATCAAAGTTGGGGATTAAAGATGGTTTTACCTTTTTACAAGTAGCTTGAAACATTATTTATATGATACAAGGATCAAGAAGTGGTCAATTTAAGATCAATTCAGAATTCAAGATGAATTTGATGATTAGAATATCGGATCTTCCTTTCGGAATGGTTGTAAATCATGATGTTATGGCATAGTATATGGTTTTTAATCTTTTTATCCAATACTTTACAGGTGTGGTGAAAAGCATTCCTGAAAAAACTCAGTTCACAGTGTCATTGAAATTAAAGTTTGTAATTCATATAATTTATACTTATCAGGGGCAGCTGCTATCACGCTGACATATGTTACGAGACCACATCATCAGAGAATTGTCTGCTGGACTGAATGAGTAAGCAAAGGTTATAATCCTTTTAGATTAGGAGATAGACAGTGGGGAGTCAGGTAGGTGAATCATTCAGCAGTCTAATGTAATGTAAATCAGTTTAACAAATGCAATAGTTATCACCTTCTTCTAATTCAGGAGAGTAATGCAAACTAAGACTACATAATAATTCACAATCTTTAATTAGGGGTATAACATGGCATAAAATAATATTATAATCTCACACTGTTGTGTGTGCCTTCGCTCCGCTCTTGTGGGGGGGGGGGGACTTTTTCGCTTTATTTTGACCACGAAAATGGCGCATCAGGCCAAAATCCTTTCCACGCCCACCCCTGTGACATCACGCTCCAAAGCCATATGGTAACTAATGTTATAAAAATGCTCCGCCCCTAATGAGCATTTGAGCAGCCAATCATAATCATCTATGTCATGTGATCATGAGTAAGGCAGCGGATTTTTCTACTGAAAGTTTCGAAGCACCATGGATGAGGAATTTGAAGGTACCAGCTCTCAGGTATGAAGCTAACTTTCAAAAGTTACATGAATATAAACAGGTACCTTGTCAGGGGTTTCTTTGTTTGTTTTTGTTTGTTTGTTTTTTTTAACCCTGTCCTGTCTGGCAGGTATATTGCAATCAGACTTGTGATCTGAATGCAGGGCTCTAGAGTGCGACCAATTTGGTCGCAAATGTGACCAAATTTTTCAGTGGTGCGACTAAAAATAAATATTTCGTCGTGCAACCAACTATTCTGGTAACAAAAAAAATATCTCTGCAACTCTCGGTGTGGTCAACAACAGACACACATTATGCCCCTATCGTGGACTAAACCAATCAGAGATAGTCACCGGCGGGACCTCTCTGATTCACAGATATCACAGAGCGGACCCCACGCATCAGAATCAGCTTTGTCTTTCTCGGCTTTCTCACCCGACAGCCCGAACACGGACACACTGTCGGAGCTGTCGGGTCCGTTCTGTGTTTACGTCTGTTTTGCGCTGATTCTGAGCTGCAGGTTTTGTTTCTCTCCAACCAAAATTCGCCGAGCCAGCAGCAAAAGAAGCAGCAAACTACGCTTAACATTTGATCAATGTCGTCATGAATTCCCTCTGACTTTTGCTGTTTTGCTTCCACCACGATAAAAATCACACTTCGTGCAGAGCTCTCTCTTCAGGAACAGTTTCCCGTCTCAAATCTCTGTTTTCGGCATTATTCATTCGCTTGTTACCCATCAGTCTACCGTTGTTTACAGCGCTGTCTTTTTCTTTTTTCACTTAAATGACCTCGGACAAGAAAGCCTAATTTCTGCTGTTCAATACTGAAGAAATTTAAACTTCTTAAAATTATGCAAAATTGCAGAATTTTGCAGAATATTTTTAAGGTTATCTGCTATAAAAAGCCAGACCAGGAAAATCTTCTTCATGTTTTTCTGTGTTTTATTCTCAGTTACTTTCACACAAAGGCATGTGCTGTGATGTTCACAATTCTGATGAAGTCTCACATGTATTAGTACTGATAAATGATCAGAACTATAATATTTCTGACTGCCTGAGGCTAAATTGAATCAAATCAGGACTTTGAGAACTGGAATTGAATGGATTATAGAAATCAGTGATGATACCCAGCCCTAGTGAGCAGCCTAGGCCTGAGAGAAGTGGATATAGCTGTGGGTAATAAGAAAAGATGAAAAGAACTATTGATAACTTTTTTGTTAAGGCCTGATCTGTCTGAAATTCATAGCCAGTGATCTGACACGGTGCCATCAATCTTTGAATGCTGAAAAAGCACAGTGTATCCAGGAAACACATTATATGCTGCAATAAATGCACTGCCCAAGTGTCCCCTCTCCCCACTGCCTTTCAGCAACAGACAGCAGCAAACAGGTCGTCAGAGGAGGCCGAGATGATGATTAAGTTTAACATTTTCTACAATATTGACAAAGCACTTTAAGCACAAGTTTGTTAATTAATAATTTAGAAATGAATATTGTTTGTATGGACTTCCCCCCCTGTGATGGACCAAGTTGAAAAACAGGAGTCGTCCCAGGAATTATTAGAGAAATATACTTTTCATTTATTTAACCCCAAAAAATTATATTTACAAAAGCAATAAATGTTGAGCTCATAAAAGAGGTCAAAGAAACAAAACTGAACACAGGCAAAGACTGCAAACTTAACAAACCAAATGACTGCCCAAACATACATAATTGACCTAAACATGAAATGACATACAAGGGTATATTTAATGGCTGATCAGACCATTGTGACACATGAGGGGTAACAAACAAAACACAATCATAAATCACAAACAATGCAGTACAATCTAGTTTGTTAATAAACTAAACACTAAAGAAGAAAATCAAAAAACCCCATTAAACCCTAAACTCAAATATTTAATTAAATACAAATACTTTGTAAAGAAAACACACATTCCCCCCCTTCAGCAGGAAGTGGTGGTGTGGTCCAATTATCTTCCTTCATATTTAATGGTTTCAAACCCTGGCTACCATCTTTTGTCCAGCAACTCCCAGGGATGATGGCAGGTAAGAAATAAAAAGACAAAGGTTAGTCAGAAAGCAAAGAAATGAAGTAGTATGAATTAGAGATGGCACGATACCACTTTTTTATGTCCGATACCGATATCATAAATTTGGATATCTGCCGATACCGATATGAATCCGATAGTGTTTTTTAATCAACAAAACAGTTTTTTTAAATATCTTGCTGCATTTTGTATAAGTTCATACTCAAGTTTAAAACAACAACTACACTAAAGCTATTCTGTTATACCTGTATGCAAAAACAATATTTCATAGTTCAGCAATACTGATCAATCTAATAAACTTAAACCTACACCATCCTCCCTATTCTGGTATTTTAAAGAGTACTTAGCGTAAATATTAAGCAACCTAACTAATAGGATTCCAACTCCCAGCAACAACAAAAATAAATAAATAAAAAATAGGGAACCACCCCTCACGCTCCACCTCATGATGCTTAATCGACGTAATCAACCTTAATTTGATGCAGTGTGAAAAAAAATGCACAGAAATCAATTATTTTTCAAGAAATATTAAATAGATTCAACATCTTTCTTCAACAAAATTGCAGACTCCACAGATGGTACCTTCCCAAAGGAAAAAGTACTATAGCTTACTAGGGTATACACTCAACAAAAATATAAACGCAACACCTTTGTTACTGCTCCCATTCCCCATGGGATGGACGTAGAGACCTAAAATTCATTCCAGATACACAATATAACCATCCCTCCCAAACAGTGGTCACAAATCAGTCCAAATGTGTGGTAGTGGGCACATCTGCTATATTGAGATAATCCATCCCACCTCACAGGTGTGCCACATCAGGATGCTGATCTGACATCATGAGTAGTGCACAGGTGTACCTCAGACTGCCCACAACAAAAGGCCACCCTGGAATGTGCAGTTTTGTCTCACAGCAAAATGCCACAGATGCCACAAGCAATGAGGGAGCGTGCAATTGGCATGCTGACAGCAGGAATGTCAACCAGATCTGTCGCCCGTGCATTGAATGTTCATTTCTCAACCATAAGCCGTCTCCACAGGCGTTTCAGAGAATATGGCAGCACATCCAACCGGCCTCACAACCGCAGACCTCGTGTAACCACACCAACCCAGGACCTCCACATCCAGCAGGTTCACCTCCAAGATCGTCTGAGACCAGCCACCCAGACAGCTGCTGGAACAATTGGTTTGCACAACAAAACAATTTCTGCACAAACTGTCAGAAACCGTCTCAGGGACGCTCAACTGCATGCCCGTCGTCCTCATCGGGGTCTTGACCTGACTCCAGCTCGTCGCCGTAACAGACTTGTGTGGGCAACTGCTCACATTCGATGGCGTCTGGCACGTTGGAGAGGTGTGCGCTTCACGGATGAATCATGGTTCACATTGTTCAGGGCAGATGGCAGCTGAGAATGTCCCAGTTCTTGCATGGCCAGCATACTCACCGGACATGTCACCCATTGAGCATGTTCGGGATGTGCTTGACCGGCGTATACGACAGCGTGTACCAGTTCCTACGAATATCCAACAACCTCGCACAGCCATTGAAGTGGAGTGGACCAACATTCCACAGGCCACAATTGACAATCTGATAGACTCCATGCGACGATGTGTTGCACTGCATGAGGCAAATGGTGGTCACACCAGATACTGACCGGTTCTGGGTCCCCAGACCCCCAATAGCGCAAAAAACTGCACATTCCAGGGTGGCCTTTTGTTGTGGGCAGTCTGAGGTACACCTGTGCACTACTCATGATGTCAGATCAGCATCCTGATGTGGCACACCTGTGAGGTGGGATGGATTATCTCAATATTCTTGAGATACCCCAATATTCAGCAATTTCCTAATGTTGTAAACCTCAACATCTGGCAATAAACCCCATTCTGATTCTGATTCTGATTCTGAATATAGCAGATGTGCCCACTACCACACATTTGGACTGATTTGTGACCACTGTTTGGGAGGGATGGTTATATTGTGTATCTGGAATGAATTTTAGATCTCTACGTCCATCCCATGGGGAATGGGAGCCGTAACAAAGGTGTTGCGTTTATATTTTTGTTGAGTGTATATTAGACTTAATAGTCACTATATACAGTAATTGACTTCAATTCCTTTTACATCAAATTAAAACTTTGGGTGTCAGATAATTATTTATTAAAAGCTAGACATTTTAAATGAGAATAAGAAAGAAAAGTATGTCTTTGTGCCCCCTTTTCCCTGTTAATGCCCTATCGGCCCCCCTGGCTAAACTTTGCTAGATCCGCCCCTGCACAGTTACCAGCGTCAGCTACGTAGAAAAAGATCCTGGTGTAGAAAGTAATATTAAATACATTCTAACAACAGCTTATCAAGCTTAAACGTGCTGCTGTTGTTCAGCCGCTGGTTTCCTCTTTCTGGTGCAAAGTGGGCCAAAAACAAACAAGAGAGACGTACTGGCGACAGAAAAGCTGATCAGCTGATCATTAAGCAGTTTCATGATTGAAGTAGCATCAAGAAGAGGCAGTCGCTTGTTAAGCTTAACGCAGGAATGCTTTACAAACATTCAGAGATGGACTTACACACTTGCTGTACTTCTCTCGGGATAACTTTGTCGGAGATGAAATGCCGGGTTGCTAACGAAGCTCCAAATGCTATCCAGACCACTGACAGGTCCTGTATGGCAAGCCATTAGAGCCAAAATTCACCACTTTCCTAACCCGTTTGGTTAAGAAATGGCGTAAAAAACGCCGTTTAATTATTCAAAACGCCAAAAAAAAAAACGGCGTTCTGTTCCGACAAACGCCGCTTTTTCCGCCACTCGGATGGCGCCCTGAACGCACCATCCGAGTGACGTAAAAAGCGGCGTTCATAGACAGACGGAAACGCCGTTTTTTACGCTACTCGGCACAAAACGCCGTTTTTATGCATCTTTGAACGGCGTTTTTTACGGCGTTCTCTGCCAGCTGTAACGGCGTTTAAAACGGCGTTTTATTGAAATTATGCAGGGCACTCCCCATGGTTCCCTCATCCAATTACTTTCAACTCATTTCACCCAATCAAAGAAGAGGAAGTGCAGACCACACTAATGCATCACCGATTCACCTTGCTGCTAAATGATTGCCTATTCAGTACCAGTGCTTGTCACAGTATTCACTTGTATTATAATCCCACTATGCATTTTGATGTGTTTAAGGCATGATCGAGCAAACAAACGACAGAATACTTTTTCTGAAACCTTAACTGTGTTACCTGTTATGGCAGCTAACAGGTAATGAGCAGAGCTAGCTCTGCTCATTTCTGAGCTTCTTTCTTATTTTCCTCTTTACTTCTCTTAACCTTTAACTTATGTTTTAGCAATCAGATCCTGCCATCTTGCATTACCGCTTCGCGCTAGTTATGTTGACTTTTCTCTTCTTTTGTCTCCACTTTTTTCACCCGTGTTTGGACACTCGGCGCATGGCTCCTTTGTTTACATTAGGGATCAGCTGTTAGCACTGCGCCCTGCAGCTGCGCTACCGGCAGACAGACCCTACATCCCCAGTGAGGGAAGAAACGGGGGTGATGTCTCCCGAGGACACCTCACACACCATCTCTCCTTCCTGTAATCACTTTAAATGTGAGATCGCTCCCTGATATGATTGAGGAGCCAATGACGCTAACCCGGTCACAGTGGCAGTATCCCGGCACTGCCCGGTACTCCCTCTGTGAGTAGACTGCCCGGCTTCCAGCTGCTGCGGGCGGACAAGACGAGAGACAGCGGTGAGAGGAAAGGAGGGGGGCTGGCAGTGTTTGTTAAAGACGGTTGTGGTATCTCTGGGCACATCGCTGTGAAAGAACAACTCTGCAACACAGACATTGCGCTATTAGCCGTTAGCATCCGTGGAGGTAGCCTGTGACTCTCTGTGGTCCGCAGACTGCAAACGCAATCTCCGAGAGCTCTTCTTCTAATATCAGGGGACTTTAATCATGTCTCGCTGGACTCCACACTGCCCACCTTCACCCAGTATGTGACCTGCCCCACCGTAGGCAATAAAACATTGTACTTAATGTATGCCAATGAAAAAGTGGCATACAGTTCATCACCTCCCCCTGCCCAGGGAAGATCCGATCGTAACCGAGTGCGTCTTGTCCCTGTGTGCAGCCCTTACTGTGCAGGGAGCCACTAATCACCCACGCAGTGCAGAGATGGTCCGCAGAGGGCATATAAATAAATAATAAAAGCAAGTAAATGACAGTATGCTCTTTTTTCTTTTCGAAATAAGTGGAGACATTAACTTTGATTAAAATTCTTTCCCCCGCCATCTCCCTCCTAAGTGGTTAAACTGTCACACTGCTAGACTGCAACTGCACTCTTTGGTATCAACTTCTGTAATCCTGTAATTTCTGTGTAAAAGAATTAGATTGTGTATTATATTGTTAGTTTATACACCTGTGTGCGTGTGTATTTATGTATGTCCATACACATATATGGATTGTGTTTTACTTTTTTGTGCTTGAAAGACGCCCTCAAATGGAACCAAATTCCTTCTATGTGTCTTAGCAGGGCAGGATTGCTTTGAGTAATTATTATTTTTTTTTTTAATACAATGCTTTGCATTGTATCCTTGCCCAAGGATATTTGGCATGCAGCCAGGAGGCAGCCTGGGATCGAACCACCGACCTTCTGATTAGTGGCTGACCTGCTCTGCCACCTGAGCTACAGCCACCCCAGAAACTTACTTTGCTTATAGAGCGCTATTTTGAAACACAGCCTGGGGTGATAATGCACTCATAGCCTGACTCGAGCACAACAGGCAAATTGTTCAGAAGAAAATGGGAAAAATGTTGAAACTGGGAGTGATAGAAGAGTAACACATTGTGTAGTGTTTCCTCATAATTCTTGTAGGGAACAAAGATGCGTCTATATAATCTATAATTGTTAATCAGTTCTTGATAATCCCCTTTCCGAAACACAGACTAATCAGTGATTACTACCACCTGGACTATTGAGTCTTGTACTAAATTAATCTGGATTAAGTTAAAACCACTAGTGCTAGGGTGACTTAACCAAACTCAGATTGCCTATAAAACATGGGGTGGAATCAAATTAGCTATACCAATGGCTGCAGAAAAGTGACAGTGGTCAAACAACATCATTGAGCATGACAAAACACTTTTGAAGACAGCAGTCTCCAGATACCTCATCATTGAAGACAAACGACACACATCTATTGTGGAGAAAATTCGGTTCAAATCAATTTTATTTATATAGCGGCAAATCACCACAACATTCGCCTCAAGGCACTTTATATTGTAAGGTAGACCCTACAATAATACATACAGATGTAAACCCAACAATCATATGACCCCCTATGAGCAAGCACTGTGGCCAAAGTGGGAAGGAAAAACTCTCTTTTGACAGGAAGAAACCTCTGGCTGAACCAGGCTCAGGGAGGGACGGGGCCATCTTCTGCGACCGGTTGGGCTGAGAGAAGGAAGACAGGATAAAGACAGAAGAGAGAAAGAGATTAATAACAGATATGATTCAATGCAGAGAGGTCTATTAATACATAGTGAGTGAGAAAGGTGACTGAAGAAGAAATGCTCAATGCCTCATTGGAATCCCTCAGCAGCCTACACCTACAGCAGCATGACTAAGGGAGGATTCAGGGTCACCTGATCCAGCCTTAACTATATGCTTTAGCAAAAAGGAAAGTTTTAAGCCTAAACTTTAAAGTAGAGATAGTGTCTGTCTCCAAAATCCAAACTGGTTCCACAGAAGAGGGGCCTGAAAAGTTATGGCTCTTCCTCCTATTCTACTTGTAAAATACTCTAGGAGCAACAAGTAAGCCTGCAGTGCGAGAGCAAAGTGCTCTAATAGGGTGATATGGTACTACAAAGTCATTAAGATAAGACGTGGGGCTGATTATTTAAGACCTTGTATGTGAGGAGCAGGATTTTGAATTCAATTCTGGATTTAACAGGGAGTCGATGAAGAGAAGCCAGTACTGGAGAAATATGCTCTCTCTTTCTAGTCCCCGTCAGTACTCTTGCTGCAGCATTTTGGATTAAATGAAGACTTTTCAGGCAGTTTTTAGAACATCCTGATAATAATGAATTACAGTAGTCCAGCCTAGATGTAATGAATTCATGAACTAGTTTTCCAGCGTCGTGCTGAGACAGGATATTTCTAGAGATGTTGCGCAAATGAAAGAAAGCAGTCCTATATATTTGTTTAATATGTGCATTGAAGGACATATCCTGGTCAAAAATTACTTCACGGTTCCTCACAGTGTTACTGGAGGCCAAGGTAATGCCATACAGAGTAAGAATCTGGTTAGATACCATATTTCTAAAATGTTCAGGGCTGAATAACCTCAGTTTTATCTGAATTTAGAAGCAGAAAATTAGAGGTCATCCAGGTCTGCCCTGGGACAAACTTGTTGGACTTACAACAGATGGAGCACCCGCAATGTGTGGTGAAAAAAGTGAACTATTTGGCAGGATTCGAGTAAAAGATGCAGGATGTGAAGTGTACGGGTGAGTTAACAGCATATCACTGCATCATACACCAGCAAACGCTGTGTAGTAAAGTCCTAAAAATGGAGCATGTAATGAGTACTGTAACGCAAAAAGGTCAATTGTATTCTAGCTAAAGGTTTAAATTAGAGATGGCACGATACCACTTTTTTTTTATGTCCGATACCGATATCATAAATTTTGATATCTGCCGATACTGATATGAATCCGATATAGTGTGTTTTTTAATCAATAAAACTGTTTTTTATTATCTTGCTGCATTTTGTATAAGTTCATACTCAAGTTTAAATAAACAAAACACTAAAGCTATTCTGTTATACCTGTATGTAAAAAATACAACAAAATATTTCATAGTTCAGCAATAGTGATCAATCTAATAAACTTAAACCTACTCCATCCTCCCTATTCTGGTATTTAGACTTAACAGTTACTATATACAGTAATGGACTTCTATATATTTTGCGCAAGATTAAAACTATGGGTGTAAGATTCAGATAATTATTTATTAAAAGCTAGACATTTTAAATGAGAACAAGAAAGAAAAGTATGTCTTTGTGCCCCCTTTTCCCTGTTCATGCCCTATCGGCCCCCTGGCTAAACTTTGCTAGATCCGCCCCTGCACAGTTACCAGCCGTCAGCTGCATAGAAAAGGATCCTGGTGTAGAAAGTAATATTAAATACATTCTAACAACAGCTTATCAAGGTTAAACGTGCTGCTGTTGTTCAGCCGCTGGTTTCCTCTTTCTGGTGCAAAGTGGGCCAAAAATATATTTATTTATGACTTTTAACCATTATTTCAAATTCAAATAATCCTGTTTGAAATATTGATTCAACTTATAGAATCAAATTTCTGCTAGCTGTTTTCTGTTGCAAAGAAATCTAGTACAATAATATTTAAATTTACATATATTTTTTCACATTTTCAATGCCAATTTTGTGTAATATCGGAGTTTTCCACTACCCGTGAATGCCTCTTTCTTTACGTCTCCGGGTCACTCCTGCATCTCCGTCCACTTTCTCACCAATCACTGCCGGTGTTCCAGATCTACTGGCGTTTAGATCAACTGGCGTTGGTCGAACAGATATGTGGCAGTCTTGCGTTTCAGGAGCTGCTACCGACAAACCAGCGAAAAAAAAAAAAAAAAGCCAAATGTGTCATCTGTGACACTTGTGAGGTTATCTCAAACACACTCTGTCAGCCTCGATGCTGTTGAACAACAAAATGTTTAAAAATGTCGCGAGTTTACCTGGTGATATCTTCATGGGCGACGCGATCGCGAAAACAGCAAACAATTAACACCACGCCGATGTTGTAAACGATCGGGAGACTCTTGTCGTCGTTATCGTACCCCTCGAACGTTTTATTTCTCCGGTTTCAGCGTTTTTGCTTCACAACTACAGCGTGCAGTTTACTTTGTGCACTAACATGGACTCAAATCAACCAGCGTCACCTCTGACCAAGTGCCACAGCCTACAGCCAGATCAACTTGTGACACACATCTGCACGACGTTTGAATTCGTTTCATGCACATTTGTACCTTTCAATTGTGTCTGTTTGTGCGTCATGCAAATAAACCTTTGAAATGAATGAAATGACACTAATATTTCACTAGTGTTGTAACATCACATGTTGTTAGCGTAGTCTGCCTGTGTCTTTTCTCCGCGAACAAACATTTTAGAGTTGGTTGTACAGTCTGCATAAGTGTGGTCAATCTAATAAACATTTGTAAGGAGATGGCAGTTACTGTGAATGTACAGCAGGTGATTAGTAATAAACAGTCAGACAATGACTCTGACAATCTCTTTCAATCTTGCAGATTGAATGCACTTTCTGCGGAAAGTGGTACCACACAGTGTGTGTGGACTTCCCCTGTGCAGAAGGCGACTACAAATGTTGTGGGTGCTAAATAAACAGAAAAAAAGTGATCCCTGTTGTCTTTGCTTACTGATTGTTTTTAGTGTTGACAATCCACATTGCTGGCATTGCATCTTTCAACATATTTGTGGGTAGATTTGGATGTACCAGGGGTTAGTGCAGCCACTCAGCCTCTACTCAATGTGATCATAGCAGCAGGTGCAGATGTGTCACAAGTTAATCTAGTAGTAGGCTATGGTACTATGGCGTTATTTTTGTGCCACTATTCTGAGCGCACGTAAAAAAAAAATTGAGCGCACGTAAGAAAAAGTTTGCAGGTGCAAATGATGTATTTTGAGGAGAAATTTATTTTGAGCAAAGAAAAGCTGAATTTGAGCGAACAAAACTAATTCCTGCATGCAAAAAATGTATTTCAGTGTTTGCTATTATCCACACACACACACACACACACACACACAGGCAGCCCCTCTCGCTCAGTTTTTGCATTTGCGCTCGCTCGCAATGTGTCGCTCGCGCTCTCAACATTTCTGCCCATGCGTGCTCAACTCTCTTTCTCTACGCCGTTATATTTGTCCCACAAAACCAGCCAATCACAGACTGGCCCATCGCGTATAGGTGTAACGGAGTAACAGCCAATCAAATCGCAGCTTTTCAGCCAGTGTAAAAAGAAATATTTTTTTTCCACTGAACCGTCTCAGCGCAGGTTCGAGTCCTGGTTGGGACAAAGCCTGTGTTACATTATCAAAAGATAAACACCATTTTTAATTTAGTTAATGTGGATAAAATTTATTTTTCACTTTGCTTTTTCTTATTATTTGATTATCATTCTATTTATATCATAGTGTTTTTGGCCTGTGGAGTATTATGTACCAATACTGTGTAAAGGAATATCTTTTATTTATATTTATGTATTATTCACATTATTTTATTGTACAATGCTTTGGTGCCACGGGCTTTTAGCATGCCTCAATGTCTCACACATTCATGTTGCTAACGGAAGGTATCTCAGGAAGCTGGAAGCAGGCATTCACACGGGAAAAGTTCATCTTTTGTCTTGTTTATATCTATTCATTTTCCAGCACAAACTCAGCACTGACATCATTACTTTATTCCAGTTATGCTCTTGCCTGCCTTCACCGAGCATGCCAGCCTCCACTCTGCATGCTTTAAATCTGTTGCTCTTCTGCTTCTGCCATTCTGCGTTTCAGATCCTCAGCTATGCAGCCCGCCTCCTCTCCTTTCTCCTCCTCACCGTGGTCACTCAGAACCCTGTCCCAGCTTCCATCTTCATCACTACCAGCATTTTGACTCTGGGGTGTGGCTTGTGCAAAATCCTGTCACTGCTGAGATTTCTTCTGCTATGATGGGTCATTGGAATTTAACTGCCTAACAGTTACATTTATTTCTGTATCTCAATAAATCATGTTCAGTATATCCACATGATCTCTCATGATCAACAGTTTCTCCCCCATTTCCGTTTTTCTTCCACCCATCTTTGTCTCTCTGCCTTGTAGAAAGGAGACTCCTGAAACTCCTTCCAGGTCATCTCCTTGGCCATGCCCTTGTCCCTGTACAGAGAATGCACTTTTGAAGGGCAGTAGATATATTTCCCTGCCACTCCAGGGAAGCCTGTGTGAACATGTGGGCTATTTGGGCCCTGTTTCAGATCCATGTGGCAGAACCTGTAGAGGCGGCCTGTTTGTTGGGTTTCTGGCCTTTTCCTCTTTTTCTCCATCCTTTCCTCTGACCTCTTCCTGGTAGCATCCAGTTCCCTTTGGAAAAAGTCTGTCTGGGCAAATTCCTCAAAGGGCATTTTAGGGTCAGTGATTCCCTCAGCAGCATAAGTTTGATGCACCTTGTTGGAACAATAGAAATAGCGCACAGGCCCTCTCTGGTAAAAATAATGGACGGTGGATCCATCTGTCTCATATTGAGACTTGGGCTGTCCACAGGCAAGACAAGTCTTTGTCTGCCTTTTTTTCCCCTCAGTCTGCTGCTGCTGCTGCTGCTGCTGCGGCTGCTGCTGCTGCTGCTGCTGCCTTTCTAAGATGCCCTCCACAATCTTCTCTATTGAGACTTGTGTCAGTGGTGTAGACAGGGCAGGAGGAGGCGGGTTAAAGACGGCAGGCTCTACGGTGACTACAGGGACACTAGTTGTTTCACTGCCTTCAGTTAAAGACTGCCACAGCTGCTGAGTCTCCAGAAGTTTTTCTGGGCTTATGTTCAAAGATGAATTGGTGTTGAGAAGTTTTGCCAAGTGCTTCACATACCGGGATATGTGCGCCTTGGATGTGGGATGCAGCAGGCTGTTGGGATCATTAGCAGAGCAATGGACCATGTCTGCATGATCTTGATCCACAAGCTTCAGCATGTCCTTCTTCCCATGGTACTTTTGCAACAGATCATGTATTGCCTCTTTCATGGGTCATGGCCAGCGTGTGTGGTCCAGCACAAAAACCCATCCACCTGTTTTTATAGGTCCAGTGCGAGCACTCCTTGGTGAGGCCCGCAGCGGCAGAGGTAGAGCTTCAGAGATTTCTGGGAAACAATAGTAATAGTTACTCATATATCATGTAATGAACTAATAATAATAACTTACATATTAATAATAATAATAATAATAATAATAATAATTACACGGAATTATTTAACAATACCATTATGTTAACTTACCCATGACTGTTGTATTTATTTAGTTATTTATTTAGGACAGTGCATGTTAATGAACATAAATGTAAAAAAATAAATTACATGCCAGATTATAGCCAAAGGCTAATTTCCATCTGTTGTCCTTAAACATAAAAAAATAGACATAATAATTCATAAAAATTCATCATTCATTCATAATAAAAACTCCATCACCAAACTTACACACACACACCATTCTGTTCCCAAATAAAACATTAAAACTATACAGCTCATACATGATCACACACTTGATTTGTCTATAACCAGTTTTTAACCTTTGCCTTAAACAAATTGAATGTCGAGCATTCTCTTATGGGTTGAGGAAGACTGTTCCACAGCTGGCCACCCTTAACAGAGAGGACGTTCTGCCCAAATGCTGTCCGTCTGTGGGGTATAAACAAGCCTCCTCGGATTGTAGCTCGAGTGGTCCTGTCTGAGCTTTCTTTATGCCTAATGAACTGCTTTAGTGGTGGTGGAGCAAGGGAGTATAAGACTTTATATATTAAACACACTCTTTTAAGTTTCACTAAGTTATTGAAGTTCAGTAATTTGTTTTTTTAACACATGACAGTGGTGGTGGGAAGTCGGTTTTTTGTCAAGTAGTTTTAAACTTCTTTTATAAATGTTTTCAATAGTTTTAAGTGTTGTTGGACAAGCAAGTGACCAGGACGTCAAACAATAGTCCATATGAGAGATGATCATTGAGTAAAAGTAAGTTTTTGTAGGTTGCTGGGTGTCTTCTGATGCTAACTCCTACTTTAAAAGTGCACCAGAGAAAGGGTGGGTGACAGGTGGTGCTGGGTGCGGAGGATGCCACACCAAGCGGTGCCAGGCTGGAGAAGGGTCCCGCTGCTGGAACCTGAAGTTGGGCAGCCACAGGTTTTGGAACAGAGGATGGGGGCTGAAGGGCAGCTGGTTCATCTTTTCTCAGAGTTTTGTGTTTGTCCCAGTTCAGAGGGACTGGACGGCAGCCTGGCTCTCTGTATTCAAGCCCAAATTGCTCTCCAGTGTCTCTGTCAGAGAGGTGAAGTGCAGTGTACTTCTCCTGACCAGTCACTCTTCTGGAGGCTGCATTCAACTCCACCACTAGAGCTGGATCAAAAACACAAGGTAGCATGACACCTGGCTGCTTAAGGTCCACCAGTCTTTGGTAGTTCCATCGTGCCACCCCTGTCATGCCCTGGGCCTGGAATAGTTCAGTGGAAACGTGAGTCCCGGTGAGCCACTGGGCCTGGTGGAAATGATAACCCTCCTGCTGTGAAGTGCCTCGGACAGGAATCCAGATGGGGACCTTGGCACCTTCACCAGGGACATGGTTAAGCTGAAGAGTCCCACCGTACCTAAACATTACACCCTCTGAGAGTTCAGGGTCACTTAGGCAGCCACGCAGAATGTGCACTGCGTCACGTCTTCAGCATGGATGGCTTGAAGAGTGGGACGTTGTTGGGGTCTGTGGCCAGGTGAAAATGGTTCAGGACCTTTTCCACTCTGTTCAGCAGCTCAGTGGGTTGTGGTATTTGGATCCTGCAGTGCTCCCTTATGTGTTGCTTTGTGGGATTAGCAGGATGGATGCCACAGAACTTATAAGCATCCTGGAGCCTCTTCAGGTCTGCCTGATCAACCACTGAGAATGCCGCAGAGAGAAGCTGGCAGAAAGTGCTGAACAGAGGAAGATGCTCAGAGGTACACTCCCGCAAAAATCGCCTCAGGCAGTGGAACAGGTCCAGTTTTACAATAATGTTCTTGTTGTAGTGGGTTCGAGAGGCACAGCTGTTTGCCACTGGTCCAGATGTGGCCGCAGCAACAACAGCAGGAGTGGTTTTCCAGGCATCCCACGATAGATTTTCGACAGGGATGCAGTCTGGGATCTTAAATGGAGCACAGCAATCCCTAAATGTAAGAAATACAAATACATGTAAGTATATGGAATATTATGTGTGTGCATCAAATTGATCTGAAAAAGAAAAACTCAGTTTTTCCAGACAGATTAGCAGTTTGAATGACAACGATGATTACGGTTTTTACCTGTCCACCCAGTGGTAGCCGGCCTTTTCCACTCCTGCATCACTGTACCTCTTGGCCATTCCCTGGTACATGGGCTCCAAGGACCTTTCTGTCTCATACTGAACCATGACCCACGAAACAATCAGCCAGTTTTCATTCATTATGGAATAACTGGACATGACCCCAGATGCCAGCATGACTTTTCGTGCCACCTTCCTGATGTGGTCAGACCTGGAAATGTGGCCAAAAGTGCCCTGGAGGCGTTTGGATATGGCTGGATGTTGACGTCGGAATTCGTCGAGCAGGCAGTCAGTCAGGTAATGGCTGGACACAGAGACGCCACACCAGGCATGTGGGTCTTCATAAGACCTGAACTCCTGTGCCTTATTTTCCTTCCTCAGGAACTGCCCAATGGTCCTCTGTGCATGAGCTCCTGCCTCAGAATCCCAGACCGATCCTGTGGCATGGAGGTACGTCAGGTGAGCTCGCTCGTACTTGAGGTGCATGAGTTCATTTATTTGGTTTGCCATGTCTGTTGGAGATTTGCCAGTCCTCCTGAGCTCATCCATAACAGACTTGCAGATGGCCTTTTTGTATGTAAGAAAAGCAGGGAGAAGGTTGGTAAACCTTTTGGGCAGTTTCTCCAGCCATCGTGGATTGTCAGCAAACCAGTTCCTGCGACAAGCCCTGCAGCAGAGTCGTGAGGACGGGATGTAATACTGACCACTGGTGCCAACAATTACACGTGTCCTGCCCACACCAGCAGAGACCACTTGTGAACGAAAGCAACCATGGAGACATGGCAAGATATAATTGTTTCTTAACCTGACCATGATAGCACTCTCAGCTTTCCAAATAAAGAAGGGGTGGAGCTGGAAGAAATTTGGGGATAGAAGGTCAGCCACTGTATCTATGATCACAGGCTGTGGAGGGAGACGCCAGAGTGAAACTGCATTCACTGCGTGACGCACTGGTCGAGACCCAGGCCACAGTCCAAGGTCCTGAAGCTCAGTCTTCATCCACAGCTTCTGGTGCGGAGAACAATTCCAGCTGCTGAGGTCGTGCTCATAACCAGCCAGTGGAACTGGAACAGCTGGCTGAGCTGAGATTGAAACATAAATATTTGACAAAACAGTGTTACTCTTACATTGTTTCTGTTGGAATACACAGAAGAAGAAAAAAAGACACGCTGTATACGCTCACCATGACAACATGAAAAAAATGGGGAGGACAAACAAACCTGGAACATAAGGTCAGTGGGAGAAACTCAGAGATGGCAGATGAGGAAGACTGGACAGAGAGACGCAGAGGAACATAGTGAATGAACATAGAGGACCGACACAGGTAAGGCTGATAAAAACACTCAAACACTAAGCACAAGAACCAAACCCTAAGAACTAATACCAAAATCAGAATTAACACAAAACCAGTGTTGAGAAGGTTACTTTTAAAATGTATTCCATTACAGAATACAGATTACATGCCCCAAAATGTATTCTGTAACGTATTCCGTTACTCAATGAGAGTAACGTATTCTGAATACTTTGGATTACTTAATATATTATCATGCTGTTTACAACTATGTGAATGTACTATTGCTGTGATTTATTACTGTTACTGAAGGTCCGCGGCTCCGAACTGTAGTAAAGGGACCTCTGACTAATACGGTTCCATGTCGGGCTCGTAGCTAAAAACTAGCTTTACTTTGTTGTCTGGGTCAACTTTGCTTGCGAGAGACAGAGAGAGGCGTTGAAAGGCTGCTCCAACAGTTACTCATATTTTGTATTTTAAATACGTAATGGCGGTACATGTATTCCGTTACTCCCCAACACTGCACAAAACACAAGGTGATACCAAAAGGAAACACAAAACACTGGGTCAAAATGACCCACAGGATTTTGCCATTGAACAACAAGAACTTTATTGAACTTTATCTGAATATTGTTGCATATGAACATATGTGTGCAGGTGCATGCATGCTTGTGTGTGTGTAGCTATGTTTGTGTGTCTTTATTGGCAGTCATTTTCCTTTCCCATCAGTAACACCGTCTGCCTGCAAAGACAAATGCAGAGAGGAGATTCTTAGTATTTGTTGCAGTAACTTTCATCTGATATTTCACTTGTTGTTGGCTGTGTTACTCTGTTAACTTACATTCACTGGCACACCATCATTGCTGGACTGAGGCTCTTTTAGACTTGTAGTCAAGACCGCCTAATCCGAGACCAAGACAAGACCAAGACCAGAGGGTATCGAGACCAAGACCGAGACCAAGACCAGAGGGTATCGAGACCAAGACCAAGACCAAGTTGAGACGAGACCGAGACCAAAAAAGTCTTTAAACTGCAGCCAGATGCTATTCTATATACATATGCAGGACACCTTAAACTAGTTTTTTAATTAAGCAGCAAGGCAGAACAAAGTCGGGCCTGTATCAAGACACAGGGACTAAACCCCAATTCAACCAGACCCAGAACTGATCCGGAATTAAAACAGGACTACAACAGTAACCAAGACAGAACCAGAATCAGAACTAGATGATAGTAGCACTAAAAATCATCATAGACCTGCACTACAGTTATTTTTTAATTCTACCAAAGTCCACTATTTAGATTGAGAAAGTTTATATAATTATTAATAAATGTAGAATTTGAAAAGGAACAAATGGTATCTAAAAAGAAACACTAGGTACATGTTCTGATGAGTTTTGGCAAACAACCATTTGACTAACATGTGTGTCTCACCTGCTCTTGTTCCATCTCTGTTCTGTCGTCATTCTCTCTCTCCCTCTCTGCTCCTCTCTCTCCCTCTCTGCTCCTCTCTCTCCCTCTTTGTGCTGACAATCAAGCCAAACACCAACATCATCAAATATACAGTTGAAACCAGATATTTATGTACTCTTCAGATAAAAACACAAACACTTTTTTAATTGTAACATCAAATCAGACAAAATGTTTATTTTTTTAGATTGATAAATATAAAAAACATATTTGTTAACTTTGAGAGTAAAGAGAGAAACTATCTGTATTTCTTAATTGCAAATGGCACCAAATTGTATTCAAACTGAGCCACACTTATGGAGCTCCACAGTTCTTTTCCTGGTGTTTTGGTTGACATCTCTTGATTTTCCCATGTCACAGAAACAGGCTCTGTGTTTTGCCTTATATGCATCCACAGCTGTGCCACCAATTTACTCACATGGACTCTACGAACCTATCAGAAGCTTCTTCAGCTCAGAATTGAATCGTCTGGAGTTTTCTTATTAATTAACAATAAACTTAGTGTACATGTGCTCCTACATTTGATCAAAGTGATTAAAATAGACAGCTCCCTCTTTTTATTCTGACATTTAACTAATTCAAAAGATATTTCAACATTTATTTATCTAAAACAAAAGTTTACTCTAAATTGATGTTTAACAGTAAAAAAAGTTTATGTTTTCTCCATAAAGTGTATGTAAATATCTGGTTTCAGCTGTGAATATACTGCTGTGTATTGAAATTCCTCTTGTTTTGCATAGATATACTAAACAACATCCAAAGCATAATATATAAAATAACATCTACCTGAGTTTTTTCTTTGAAAGAAGCTCCTTATGTCCATTGTTGTGTTCATCGGTACACAATTGAAACCGATTTAGAGAGTTTGTTTAGCCATGGAGGGTAACAACTAAAAATATGAAATGTAAGCTAAGACTCTCTAAAAAAATCAGCATTGCTGTTCGGCTTTTCATTTATCCATTTGTTGATTCACCCGAAGAGCAAGTAACGCAACCAAGTGATCAGTTTGATATCAATCTTTTGTGATACACCGTCATATTTACATTATTAGTTCAGTACGAATGATTTGCTTTGGTACCTGGTCAAACTTAAGCTCTCCTCTGTCTGCAGCAAACTTGCAGGCAGCAGCTTCTCCCCCCTTGCTCACATGGGTGCTGTGCTCAGTCACCTAGTGCCTGAGCTCGGATCATACCAAAATTAGGGGGAATTTACGACGGTGCGCTCTGTGCTTCGTGTGTTGTTTTTGTTTTATACAGTTGTCAGTCAGGCATCTAACTAAAAAATTACACTCCAAAAGATCCCATGCTTCTGAAAAAATGACCCGGGCTTAAGCCCAGTAAGCCACCCCCCCCCCGCTCCGCTGATGGTTGACTCCAAATCTCCCGAACACTATGTCGATTTGAGAACGCAGGACCGAAACAGCAAGACCAAGACAAAAGTCCGTCGAGACCAAGACGAGACCAAGACCACTTTTACGTGGTCTCGAGACCGGTCTCGAGACCAAGACCGGTCTCGAGACATCCAACTCTAGGCTCTTTAACGGCTTCAGAAATCTCCAACTTCCTAGTTTCATCCTGTGACTCCAGGTCATCTTTTTCCACCAGTGGTGGTTTATTGCTTTTCACAGAGTCCTCAGGAATTGGAGTCCTCGCTCTTGTGAGGGACCAAGCAGCTAAAACATAGAGGACACAGGCAAAAACTATCTTCAAAAAGGGTTTTCTTTACTTTAACCCTCAAAAAGTCCAAAATTAACAAAATTCAAAAACATACTTTGCAGGCCCATAAAAGAGGTCAACTAAATATAACTCTACGAAAAGTAATTTCCAGAAACTTAAACAAAACAAAGTGAGACACAACTTAACTGACAAACTGACCTAATTACAAAGACACATGAGGGTAGCTTTTATAATGATTTGGCCAAACCATTTACACACAATAGGGGGGAAACAAAAACGCACACTAATATTAACTAAGCACAGAATAACCGAACTAAACCTAAAACACCCCTCCTCCTGGTAAGCCCATGGTTGGTCCTGCTGAGCAGGCATTTTGTTCCCAGAGTCCTCAGCCACGCCTTTTGCCCAGACAGGAAACAGCCACCGCCCAAACCCAGGTAACTCAAAGAAAGAGAAACATAATTACTATAACAAAACATTTAAGAAAAACCACACAATGTTACTATGTGCGTGCCTCATAATACCAATGTTAGGTTTAACCAAATGATTAATGAATTATATTAATGAAGAAAACTGCAAAACAAACTAATAAAGTGAACAAATGGACTGATTTACCCATGTGTGGCTGATGCCATCACACTCTTCTATCCATTTTCCTCTTCTTGTGAGGAGCCCACTTGACTAAGGACTTGCAATACTGTGTTGAAAGAGAAATTATTTTTAAAAATACATAAAATATAAACAAAAACATTAAATGCAGTTCAGATGTTTGGTGCACATAGCGTGGCATGTTTCCAAAGACACACTGCATACAGAGGACATCAGCACAATGTTGGAAGCATTAGTGATGTATATTACATAGCTGGAATGTCCAGGGACAGGGATGAAAATTATGGAAGTTTAGCTATTTGCATTGTATCATTGGAAGGACTAAGGATTAGGATCATAACAAAAGGAAAGAATTAGTGGTTAGGATTGCACTTACCTTGAAACAAATCTTTGCCAGTCTGCTGTACTCTCATCACACTAGGGCTGGGACAACGCGTCGACGTAATCGATTACGTCGACGCAAAAAATACGTCGACGTAAAAAAATCTGCGTCGATGCGTCGTCACTTTCAAAAAAAGACATGGCGGCAGCGAGTAGCGGAATCATGAGTGAGGAAGTTGCAGTCAACTTAAATCACTCCACCCAAACACGCAGTTCTACAGTATGGGGATATTTTAACAGAAAAGGAAGTGATTCAGTCGTTTGCCGGCTTTGTGAGGTGGAAATGGCCTATCATAAAAGCACGACGGCTATGCACCAGCACCTCAAACGACGGCATCCAGGAGCAGCTTCTGCAAAGGACAAACCACCGTAAGTTTTCAACTTTTTTACTAACGCTAGTTTTTACCCGTTAATTCATCCAGACCCCCCCCCCCCCCCCCCCCACGTAGACGTACACTCACTCATAGACACAGATAAACACCCAACCTCCGTAAATGCAAAACTCATTTAAGCTGCTGAGCAGTAACATATAGCAGCTGCTGTTGTTATTGTTTTTTTGTATGTGGCCCATGCTGGCAAAATGAGTCGGAATGCACGCAGGCTGATTATCAGAATCGGCGAAAGGCAAAAATGTTAGACAGCGAATTGGCCGCAGGAGAAATATTAACAAGGATAATGCACCACCTGCTAAACGTAGCCGTCGTGGACAATGTTACAACATTGTTAAAGTGCTTGCAAAAGCAAAATGACAATGAACTCTTGATTTGTCAAATTTAATGTGTTTCATCCTATTTGAACGCTGTTTTTATACATAATGCTTCTCCAGCTTGATCTTATAGGTCAAAGTTATGCCATCTAATGACTAGAAAGCAGTGCACCAGTAAAGGTGCCATCAGCTATGGCTGTTTAAACGTTATCTTTTCCAGCCATCATGATTACTGCATATCATATGTTCAACATTGGGGATTATTATTAACCTCTTACTGTTATGCTATGAAAGCACATGGCATAACAGTGTGTGTGTATCTATCTATCTAGCTCAACCAGATCCTTATCAAATTATTTTGATATTATGCTTTCCATATAATTATTTTGTAATTATTCGAATTCATCTGTGTGCTGTGTGTGATTTATGATTTCAGGAATAAACAGAAAAGTCTGGAGGACTACTGTCAGAGAAGAAGTACACCATGCACCCCCCAGGAGGTGGCTGTACTTACTGAGAGCGTCTTAGCTATGATTTTAAAAGACAAGAGACCACTTGCTGTGGGTGAGGGATTCAAAGAAATGCTGACCACTTTCCAACCAGGTTACACTCTGCCGTCTAGGCGTCATTTTACAAGCATGATGGAGAGAAAGTATGAAACTTCAGTGGAGAAACTAAGGAATGAACTAAAACAAGCCACATCCAAAATCTCCCTTACCACTGATGCTTGGACAAGTCTGGTCACAGAGTCCTACTTAGGGGTAACTTGTCATTTCATTATTTGTTCAAAGACGCCATTGCTGCTGTTTGTATATTATTAATTTTTTTGCTATGATTTCCTTTGTTTGTTTTGCAAAACATTTAATTTTTTGTTAAAAACAGAAGATTGTAGTACAATGTTATTGTGGATTTTGTTTTGTGAATGAAGAGCACTTTTTGGCAGAAAGCAAAGTGAATGTTACATTTTGTTTGTTTAAAGACACCATTGTTGCTATTTATTTGAAATGTTTTGTTAACTTTTCCTTAATTTTATATGTTTGCACATTTCATTTCTTGTTAAATGCTATCTCTATTGTATTGATTGTACGACCTCTACAACTTTATTTTGCAATTTTTTTTTATTAAAAGGTCTTCAAATGAATAAATTTGTGTTTTTCATTTATATACATAAATTAATAAATGTGAAATTGCTATACAAGTCAAATAATGGGGAAAAAAATCGTTAATCGAATCGAATCGAAATCGAATTGGATTGAAAAATGAATCGTTAGATTAATCGATGCATCGAAAAATTAATCGCTATATTCATTGATTAGGAAAATAATCGTTTTGCCCAGCCCTACATCACACGCTGACGTTATTGCTCCTCCCCCCAAAGTTCATGACGAATCAGATCCTTCAGCCAATCACATGATCTAATTTACCAACATAGTTGATGGTACCAGTAGGGGAGACCGGGGATAGTTGTAACGTGGGTCAGTTGTAACACTTCCAATTTCTCCAATCAGGGCTAAGTTTCAAATGATGTGACTCATCCTGTGCATGCCCAACTCAGTTCTGCTATCACATGTGAAAAATCAGCACATTTCGTCAAACACAGACAATTTAACACGAAAAAAAGCAATTTGTATGCCAAAAAGTAAGTTTTTCTACTTTATTTCAATTTCTAATAGCATTATCTGCTTTGCAGTTAAACTCATCAAACCTAAATTATGTTATTTGTATGTCTATGGGGATATATTCTGTTCTATTTAGTGCTAGTGTTTTAGCCGTTGGCTGTAATGTTAGCTAGTTCATGGCTATAGGAGTCTGGGTCAGTTGTAACAGCAACAGTCTGGGTTAGTTGTAACAATAATGCAGATGTTACAACTTACCACACTTTTACTTTAACTTATATTAAACAAGTTGGGGCAATGATATCAGCAGAGAGAGGTTCACTGGTCGGATTTGTATATGCGGTTAATGCCATTGGCAACACAATTCCCCCACTGTTTGTGTTCCCACACATACATTATGCAGACCACTGTGTCAGACCAGTAGGAAGTACTGGTTGTGGAAATAAATCAGGATGGGTGCAAGGAACAGATTTCCTCATCTTTCTGAAGCACTTTGCAAACCACACCAAGGTAAGCCATGATAAAAAGTAATGGAATTGCGATGCTGGTGAACAACTACATTTTTTCAGCTTCATTGTTATGTTCAAAATTGGTGCAAGATGCCCACTGAGCCAATGAGGCCAAACTCAAGGAAGACCAACCAAAATGAATGAAATATTCAGTTGCAGAAAATTCCATAATTTGTCTTTTTTGGGGGGGTTGGAATATATTCAAAAGCTAGATTTCTGCATTCTGTCACACACACACACACAGCTACATAAATGGATGTAAGTGCATTCATGTATTGAATAAACAAAGATTACTGTTAAGTCTAATTGTTGAATGTCGCCATTGTGTTTCTTAAATTTGTATAGTCTTAGTTTAAGCAGTAGGATCAAAGCCATTCCTTTGATCCTGACCACCTCTCCAGCCACTCTGTGCTGGGGGAGGTTTTATTGTAGATACATCCTAACTTGAAGATCTGTTTGATGTTTGGTAGAGCTTCCTACCCTTTGTATGGTTTCACTGTGTTATCTTTGGTAAACCATACATTGGGTGTGGGGGAAGACTACCCTCTTTATGACCAAGGATGTTGTTCCTGCTTTTAGGTTTTATGACCCTTTGACCAACACACACACACACACATTCTCACATAACACACACACATTCTCACACACACACACACACTCAGTGTATACATTTACATACAGTGCCTTGTCTTTGTAACCAAAGGGGGGTTGCAAGGGGAGGTGTTTTGTAAACTATTGTTTGAAGTTTGTCAATAAAAGGCGGCGAGAGGAGGCCACCAGTGTGGTCATTTCAACGTGCTGGTCACAGACGAGAGGCCTCCCTTGCGCAAGAAATCGATCGAACACTGTTGCCTTGCTTTTCTTTCATGGGAATAAGTCTTGGATACAGCGGGGTCTGAGTTTAGACCCAACATTTATTTGGTCCTTCGGAGCCGGAGCCTAACACATTGCATCCACCGAGGAGAGGGAGAGGACGCCACCGCAACGTCTGGGATGATTGACGTAAAGCCCTGGTGTTTTTGGCTTGCCACCAGGCCGGGAAGTTTGCGCCTGACCTCCCCTCGGGATGGATGACGATTGACGGGATCCAGAGACTCTTCCCATGAACGTAAACAAACAGTGAGTACAGAAGGCCTTAGAGAGCGTCTCTATAACCGCGTGAATGAATGTGGGATCCTAGAAACGCGTCACCGTGATTCTGCGTGAAACGTTTGAGTCCCGGGGAGCGCTGGTCACGAGAGCGCACGTGGACCCAAAACAATAGAGAGCGGCTACGGGCTGTGCGTTAAACGTGAGTCCGGGAGCGCGCTAGCCGCGTGAGAGAGACGCAGGCTTCTCCGCCGTTTGGGGCGTAGAGAGTTCTCCGCCATTTGGGGCGTGGAGAGAACCTAGGTTCAGAGTCCGGAATCTCCGCCATTTGGGGCGTTGGAGAGTGTCCGAAGGTTGAATTCTCCGCCATATGGGGCGTTTGAGAGTTTTCAACAGAGAGCGCAGGCTGTGCGTGCAGACGCAAGCGATAGGCCTATGTTGTGTGTGTGCGGGCCAGACGTGGTCTGCGTGAGTGTGGCTGATTGTTGTCTTGTAATGGAGAATAAAATGTGTAAGTCTGCCTTAGAAGGAGATGTAAAATTTATGCAGAAAGTTTTACCAGGCAGCACGCAGTATGTAGGTTGTTGGTATAAGAAATGTGGATTTGAAGGGACATTAGTGGAAGTTAAGTGTAAAATGCTGGTAGAAAGAATATCTGTAAGTGTAGCAGGTAAAACAGGTAAAGCGAAGCAGAGGAAGGAATTGCAGTTAGCAGTTGCTAAGTTGTGGCTGGAGCAGGCTCAGAGGAGGAGAGAAGCACAGAATGTTAAAAGAGCAATATTGCAAGCAGTAGTTGTGAAACCTGAGGATGAAACTACAGCTCAATCCACTGCAACTACTCTAGAACAACACCGTAGAAAAGCATTAGGAAGAGCAAGAATGTTAGCAGAAAGTAGAGTCAGAGAAGAGCGTGAGAGAGCAGAGGTAGAAGTGGAGGAGAGATTAGAGGCATATTAGGAGCAGCATTGAGTCCAAGACAGACTAGGCAAGAGAGGAGACAGAAAAGATGAAGAAAGTTTTTCTCCTGATCAATTCCGCGAGTGTGAGAGTGTCTGACGTCATGGTGTGTGTGAAAGGTATCCAGCTGGGGCAGACGTGATTCTGCAGGTCACCTGCCCAGTGGACAAAAAGAAATAAAATAGTTGTGTGGATGAATGATGGCACGAAGAGTGTTTGGTGTTTCTCAGTCTGAAACAGCTGTAATGCTATTTTCTGTTTTGGAGAAAAGTACAGTTAAAGAAAAAAAACAGAGAGAGATGTGTGTTGTTTTAAGCAGTGATGAGAATAATGGAAGTGTGGTGAGAGATGAACACAAAAACATACTGAAAATGCATTAACTATACTAACCCCACATGCATATACACATACAATGATACTCATGAGACCAGACAGCATCTTAAGCATGAGATTCTGTTTGTCATCTTGTCCAAGTCACTAGTAAGATGAAAGTGATACATAGACTAGTGGACTGAATATTATAGGAGGACAGATGGTTGCATCATAGAGGAGGAAACAGAATGCTGATGAGAGGTCTTAAATGAGTGAGTTGAGTGAGCTGATTGTGAGTTTCTGGTGTGTGAAGAAGTTTTACCATGGCACACATTTAGTTACATGAGAACTAAAACTTATTATGTGCTAAGACAACAGGGTTATGCTGTATGTTGTGTGTATGGCTGATTGGATGAATGTTTGAGATTAAACTGGCTGTTTGATTTGTCTTTATTACTAAAGTTGAACCTGCCAATTGGGTTGTTACGATTTATCCCCCTGGCATGAAGAACACGTGTCATGACTTAAACAAGGCCTTTCTTTCCATTATTTTCTTTGATTTCTTTTATTTTCTTTCTTTTATTTTGTTACTTTCATGGTGCACTGAAAGTTTTGTTTGATGATCTCTGTTGAGCAGATCTGCACGATTAGAATCGAAGCGTCGTCGAGAAAACTGTTGCAAAGTGAGCTTCTCCAAAATTAAAATGGGCTCTTATTTGGGACAATCAGGAAACAAGTTCCTGTCCAAAAGGATTCAACGAGGAAATCCAGTCTAAATTATTTTTCTTTTTGAAATGACGTTGTTTTGCTGAGCGTGGAAACGGATGCGACGATAATTTCCACAATTAGCTAAAGAAGGAATCACTGAGTGAATGAGTAAGAATTTTAAAATAAATGGGGAACTGACTGACTGACTTAACACCATTGTGTGAAGTCAACCCCCGCTTGACAAAGGTGTGGATGTATCTCTGTGTGTGTCTCTGTTACAGGAGCAGAAAGATGATAGCAACATCTGAGGTTGTGTGATGGTTTAACCTTTTAAATGCCATTTTTATGTTTGTGAATCTATCAGAGGTGTGTTATTCATGGGCTTGTGGTACTCACAGAAGTTACTGTGAGAAAGTGTGTACACACCTGCGCAGCGCTAACATTTGCATTTTTTCTTACAGCATTGCAGTTTTTCATGTGATTTGATGATGTGGTTTTTAGCAGAACAACTGGTGGATGTTTGTTTCTTTATTTCAGGTTTTGTTTTCTTTAAGAGTGCATGTAGCATTCAGCAGAAGTGGACAAGTGACATGAGTAAAACAAATAAGAGATTACGATATTTATGGAATAGTTTATTATGGGCTCATTTGCTGGCCACTTTTGGACCCATAATAATATATGAGTGGAGTGACTTTGCTTAAGGGAAGTCACCGATTACATTAATGTTAACTGAGCACATGGGATGATCCATGTTTGAGGCGAATTATGGTAACAATAGTGATTTAATGATTTGAGAAAACCTGCACATGACACTTGTCTTGCTGATGCTGAATGCTTGTTACCCTTGTGATATACTTGTTTATAAGTGTGAAGTTTGATTTTACTTCCAGATCTTGTTTTCCAGGCCATGATGGTGAGTATGCAGGCTCCTGGTGGAGCCAGTTTTTAAGGCAGGGATCCAGGTTTGGTGAGTTGACGCATGAGAGTGTCCATGCGTCAAGAGGTGGGGTCCAGAAGTAACATTAAACAATGTTTACTATTATTGTTGCAGTGATTTGTGTGATTAGCTGTTTATTTACAAGTATTAAACCTATGCAAGTGGTGCATCCATGTTCAGATGAGGCTTTGATGGCCTATAAGTGAAGTTCACTGATTACAATGTGGAATAACATTGAGATGTTAAATAATTTGGAATAAATTATGGGAAAACGTAGGAGTTTAATGAGTTTAGAATAAACCTGCAATGATACTTGTCTCTGTGATGCTGAATACTTTATTACTCTTATGATCTACAGTTGGTTGCGAATGTGAAGTTGTTTTAAATTTAAGACTTTGTCTTCTGTGATACAGGAGCTGGGAGCTAAACAAGCTGAACATTTAAGTGCTGATTAATGTTTTTACACAGGGTTACAGCTTGGAGTGAAGCTGCTCCAAGGGACAAACCCTGGAGATTGTTTTAGGGAGACTGTGCAACACTCTTGTACATGTCTCATTGGGGAGTTGACACATGGCGAAAGCCGTGTGGCGAGAGGAGTGTCATTTTTTCAATTTGTAGATGTCGTGAGATGCCATGATGAGAAGGAGTGACTGAGAGGATCGCCCACAAAATGGAACCTGAGGGAGCGTGCCAAGCTCCAAAAAGTGACAGCGCAGAGGAGGTCCAGCGATGGACTTGTGGTTCTGTGAACAGCACAAATGCAAGGTGACTGTAAAATAACTAACAGCACTTTTTCCACAAGTGAAGCCAGTAACTTACTATCCTAAAAGATTAGCTCTAGTTGCTCGTGCTTTACCTCCATGCGTGAGATCAGTATGTGCAGCAGCTTAAGCTGTACAATGTTTCAATAGTTTATTTCACCTTTTGCAATTGTTAGTTCCACACGAGGTAGATGTCTACTACTGCAGACTAAACTTACATTTCTGTCACCTACAAGACACTTGTCTTTAATGTTACTGTTACTCTCACAACCACACATATTACCATAAAGTGGTGCAGAATTCTGAATCTGTCCAACCCTTTTTGCCAACGGAGGAGGGCACTTCTCATGAGTGTAGAGAGCGCGAGGAGAAGACGTGTAAGCTGAGGAATGACTTAATAGATGTGCCACTCGTTGAGGGAAAGGTTTGGTTTGTTGATGATTTGAGTTTTACAACAGCAGAGGGACAGACTAGAACACGTTTTACTGTAGCAGACAGTGAGAGAGAGTTATCTATGTAGGACAACTAGCATGTTTCATATTTGCTTGAGCAGCAGAGATGCTAGCTTTAACGGAAGCGTGTAAAGCTGTAGAGAGACAATATACACTGATAGGCAGTATACATTTGCTACTGTACATTTCTTTGTAGTGCAGTGAGTGAGACGAGGTATGACAACCTCAACAGGGAAACCTGCAGAACACACCAAACTCTTGCAAAATCTGCTGGAGGCAGCGTTATTAACCAGTGGAATTGCCGTTTGTAAATGTGCAGCACACATGTGAGGGAAAGATCCGGTTGCATTAGGGAAAGTTTTTGCAGATAAGATCGCAAAAGAGGCAGCTTTAGTTAAACATGGTGTTAACCTTTTATCAGTACAGCATTAGCAGACATGCAGGCCCACTCACCTACTGCAGGACAATAGTTGTGACTTACAGAGGGAGCAAGCTTGCAGGATGATTTTTTATCTGTGTGATAAACCAGTACTGCCTAATAATTTGTATAAGACTGCTGCTATTTTGAGCCATTGGCTATACCATGTCTCAAACAGGAGGGAGATGAGCAGTCGTTATACTCACTCTAGGATTATTAAATACTTTTAAAAAAAAACTTTTTTGCAGAGAGAACTAATGGAACAGTAAAGTTAGGATTTAGGAAGACAGGCAGGACATGGTTAGACTGTATAGAATAAGTACACGAGGATTACTCCAACAGAGAATGGTCTGACTCTTTGAGATTACACATGTTAGAGGATTTAGAGTTAGAGTTAGAGTTCCAGTCTTCTGTAGTGATGATAGAAAAGCAGAAGAGAGAGCATATTAGCAGATTAGATGCTTGAAAATGTTTAAAAGTAAAGTAGTCATGAGAACAAATGATCTGCCAGATGATTTTGTTTCTTCGCAGGAGCAGAGCCTGAAGTCTGGAGATTGGATGATGATAAGGCCATGGAGAGGAAGTGCTGGTCCAGTCCATGGTGGGAAGGTCCATATCGGATGCTGCTGACGACGACCACAGCAGTGAAGATTGCCGGAAGGAACACTTGGATATATCAAGCGCACTGCAAGAAGGTGACACACATCCAGGCCAGCTCGGAGTAAGTGGCAGGAAGACCGGGAACAAAGGGGGGGGAAAGCCTCCAGGGCCCCTCGTCTCAATCCGGTGAAGAAACCAACTGAGCCACAGGTACTCATCAGAATGGCTGGGAATGTGCTGTGCATCTTCTTGTGCCTGTGGACCCTGAGTGGGATGACAGGAGCGCATTGGGACAGAGCAAATCACACCCAGTACCCGCATGGGTTTTCAACCAACTACTGGTGGCAGTTTAAGAACACAACCGGATAGCATCACTTGGAGCGAGACAGTTTGTTTGGTTGCTTTAGCAACACATCCAGGAACACTGCCAACTTTTCAACTGCTCTGAACCTGAATGGAAGGTTGATTCACCAGTAGCTGGGAAGGTGAACTGCTCTGGTGAGACAGACCTGCTCGTCTGACTCAAAGAATATGACTTGTTGCAGGACATTATACAGTTAAACGAACTGGAAACAGGCCAATTGCCTATGTGTACGAAGGACAATGGATTAGCCCAAGTTGGAGATTAACCATGGAACATGGCAACATCACTTATTCTTTTGTCTTTTGCAAGAAGGATGTAAACAGAGAAGCCTTTTGTCTACATTTACATCATGAACACTTGAGGTTTTGAGCCAAGAAGATCAAAACAGCTTGATCCAATTTCCTTTACAAAGCTTTTTCTGTGGTGACAACAGGACAGGAGAAGAGTTGTAAATGCAGATAATTCACCAGTTGACTCTAACCCCCACAGGATGCCTACAGTGAAAAGATTTGGGGGGTTGATAGGAGTCATAAAGAAGGGTGTTGACCAGGCTGCAGCTTTGAAGTTAGCTGAGAGCCATATGGACAAACAATAAAGTCAACTGATGCGTTTAAATACCTATGTCTGTATACAGTTGGATTGTAGAGACATATGATTTTTGAGAATGATGATTCTTCTTGTTTGACCTTTGACATTCAGTTGTGTACTTGAAGAAATACATAATGAATTGCACGACAGGAGTAGATCCGCCACAAGACTGGATAGCTTGGTTACCGTCTGGTCCTTGGTGGCATCTTCTTTTGAAAATATTAATTCCTGTTTTTGAACTGTTGATACTGATTTGCTTATGTATAGGATGTAGTTTACTGTGCATGAATGAAATCTACACTGACACTGTCAAACAAAGGGTGCATAAGTTGAAATTTAAGTATACAATGACAAAAAGGAGGGAAATGTTAAGTCTAATTGTTGAATGTCGCCATTGTGTTTCTTAAATTTGTATAGTCTTAGTTTAAGCAGTAGGATCAAAGCCATTCCTTTGATCCTGACCACCTCTCCAGCCACTCTGTGCTGGGGGAGGTTTTATTGTAGATACATCCTAACTTGAAGATCTGTTTGATGTTTGGTAGAGCTTCCTACCCTTTGTATGGTTTCACTGTGTTATCTTTGGTAAACCATACATTGGGTGTGGGGGAAGACTACCCTCTTTATGACCAAGGATGTTGTTCCTGCTTTTAGGTTTTATGACCCTTTGACCAACACACACACACACACATTCTCACATAACACACACACATTCTCACACACACACACACACTCAGTGTATACATTTACATACAGTGCCTTGTCTTTGTAACCAAAGGGGGGTTGCAAGGGGAGGTGTTTTGTAAACTATTGTTTGAAGTTTGTCAATAAAAGGCGGCGAGAGGAGGCCACCAGTGTGGTCATTTCAACGTGCTGGTCACAGACGAGAGGCCTCCCTTGCGCAAGAAATCGATCGAACACTGTTGCCTTGCTTTTCTTTCATGGGAATAAGTCTTGGATACAGCGGGGTCTGAGTTTAGACCCAACAATTACATGTTAATATTTTGTTAGTACCCTTATTTCATTGTGTTACATTTTACCCCAGGATATGTTACAACTAACCCAGACTATGGGGTTAATTGTAACATTTCACTCTTCGTGTTTGAGGCCATACCATGCAATGGGTAATTGTGCTGCAGAGAAAATAGCTGCACTATTTAATAGCAGAGACATGTAAATACTTTGCATTACATTTTGAATCCACTACCTTAAAAGAGCTTCAATTTACAGACAGAAATGTCAAAAATGTTACAACTATCCCCGGTCTCCCCTACTTGGAATGGAAGACGACTCGTTTGGAATCTTTTATGCAATTAAAAATAAACTAAATATAATTAAATTAATATATTAACAGCTTTTAGGAATTGTGTTAGTGCAATGTTTAACTCTTTTGAAATCACAGCTTGTTAAAATGATCTTTGATTTTCCAAATCCTTGCTGGTAGATACTCCAATAAAATAGCTTCAAACAGACGTGGTTATGAACTTATTGACAGCAGTACACTAACTACATGTAAATAAAAATTAACAACCGCAGGAACGTAACAGCTTAATATAATTTGTAGATAACAATTTATAGTTAGATTAATTTCTTATCTGGGTATTGGACATACAAAGTTATGTTGCAATGTAGGAAAAAATTATAAGAACAACAGAATAGTTGGTGCTGATGTCAGAGATAAACCAGGGTGAAAGGCATCGCCATCTGATCAGTGTGATGTGGAGATTAGCAGAAAGTAGGTGGAATAAACCACACTAAGTGTGAGAGAAAAACAATGACAAGTAAAATAGAAAAGACAATACTACAAAGGAAATAGTATTATGAATACAACACTTTGTATCTCTGATATGCAGACAGAATCCCAGCCGGTCACAGCATATGGCAGCCCCTTCATGAGCCTGGTAGTGCTGGAGATTTCTTCCTGTTAAAAGGGAGGTTTTCCTTGCTGCTGTCGCCATAGCTTTTGATCTTTTGTGTGAGTGTCTCTCTCTCTCTGTGTGTGTGTGTGTGTGTGGTGGTCATGTTTGTATGTCTTGTCTAGCATTTATTTTTCTTTCCCATAATTAGAACTCCTCGGCTGCAAAGACAAATTTATGGTGGCGATTCTAAGTGCCTTTTGCAATCTTTTTATTCATTTTTTAATTTTTTATTAATGATTTGTTGTGTTCCTGTGCTCCATGAATTTACAGTGGATGGAACGTCATTGCTCTGAAACTGAGACCCCTGAAGAGCTGCAACAACCTCCCTGGTTCCAGCTTGATCCACTAACCCTGATTGGAGAACCTTCAAATAAATCCATCTTCTCCATCTTCTCCTAAAAGGTAACAACATGGACTCCTAATTCAAGCCTGTTTCCACTGCCACTCCTCTAAAGTTTGCTGTTATACAACAACCGTTCAGCGAATAAGAACACTGAATTCTGCTGTCTTTTATAGGATCTTGGAAAATAGGAATACCCATTAGGAATTTTATGTGTAACTAATACAACTAACTTAATAACAAGATTTGCACAGCTACCATTAGGAATCATTTTATTTGAAATTATACCTTGTAAAAGAAATCAATAAACTTTGACTCTGTAATATTAAATAAAATGTTGCACAAATGCCCATTTTTTTTCTTTTTAACTAATCTCACATAACTTTATTAATCCCAAAAAGGGCCATTTTTGTCTGCTCATTCACCCTCCGCCTTCGCTGGAGGGTCCGTGGGACCGCCCCAGCCTTCGTCGTCTGCTGGAGGGTCAGTGGGACCGCTCCAGCCTCCATCAGCTTCGTCTGCCTTCGTTTCAGCCTTCGTTTGTCTGAATCAAACTTTTCACTTGGGGTTACATGTTTGATTTTTGGGTAGGGGGAAATGTTACGTTTCGGTGTGTCAGTGTTTTGTTTTTGCATGACTTATGTATTTCCTGCTTTACTTTGAAAGTCTGTGTTATCTTAGTGTGTTCAGTTTACATTTTCCCTGTCTCGTCAGTTCTAATTTGCCCCAGCTGTGTTTCCCTCCTGTGGTCCATTTCCTGATTGCTCCCTCTATGTATTTAAACCCTGTGTTTCAGTGTGTCATGGTCGATCTCCCCCGTGTTGTAAATAGTTTGGTGTTTTGTTGTAAATAAATAGTCTGTTGTAAATAGTTGTGAATGGGTTTGTTAATACTTTCGTCATGGGATATTTTCGTTTTGGGATTTTGGTGGAGAGCCTTCGTGGTTTTATTTTCCTTATCTTTGTTTTTCTACGTTGCACCCCGGTTGCCTAGGCCGGGGTGTAACATAATGATCATAAATATGAATCCAAACGACCCCTGTCAGCATTTAGTAGTCTAACAGCTAAAGATTAGTACAAATATATTACATTGCATTTTTTGCTTAGTCTTGGGAACAACAATGAGCATCACATTTGGATTCACCTGTAGTTTTCTTTTCTTGTCTGCAGTTTGAACCACCATAAATCTTGATGTTAGACAACCTTTGACATTTATTATTTATTTATTTATTAAGTATTTATTTAGGACAGTGCATGTTAATGAACATAAATGTAAAAAAAAAGTACATGAATGTAAACATACCAGATTATAGCCAAGGGCTAATTTCCATCTGTTAACCTTAAGCTTAAAAAATAGACATAATCATAAAAATTCATCATTCATTCATAATAAAAACTCCATCACCAAACTTACATATACACACCATTCTGTTCCCAAATAAAACATTAAAACTATACAACTCATACATGATCACACACTTAATCTGTCCATAACCAGTACATCCCCAGTGTGAGAATGAAGACTACGTATTTTGACATTGAACAACAACACTTTTATTGTCTTTCCTCAGTGGTTTGTGAATGAACTCATGAAAAGTTGTTGTTGTAATAAAGCAGTAGCAAAATGATCATGTAGAGTCCAATGATCGCAAAAACAGCAATGAGGATTATCCACATGAACAGTTTGTCCAAACGTCCACATCTGCATCTGAAAGTTATCAGTTTATACAAAGAAAATGTAAACATCATTTGATTTATTATAATGTGTAAAATATAAGGGTATAAGAGAAATTGCTCTTGCCTGCAAGATTCTGCTACAGGATGTTCAGCCTGGTGGCTCTGGATTTGACCAAAGGGTGCTATATTGGGAGCAACGCATTGCATCTGCATTTCCACTGCAGGAATTACAAATGACATTTCAGGAGCATCAGTTGAGACCACTCAATCTGAGAAATCAAAGAGGTGTAGATCTAACACACTGGCACATACCTGACATTCTCACAGGAGGAATAAGAAGGAACAAAAGACCCAATTTCAAAAGATAAGCTGCACACAGAGGAAATATGAATTACCGGTAGTATCTTGGAAGGATTAGTAATTTCTATTCAATAAGTGGAAGATCTATGAATTAGAGTGAAAAAACTGGAATTGAAAGAATTATTATTGATTTGTATTCTAAAATTGGAACCTTTAGGGATGAGGATTTTAAAAAAATAAAATTAGTCATTTGGATAGAAGGAATTGTGATTAGACTTACCGTTTACTAAATCACACCTCTCGGGACTTCTGGTGACATCACTCTTGATTAGCAAATCAGACAATGCATTTCTACAACACATTGCAGGACAGTGTAACTTGGAATGAGGGATGACTTCTTAGGAATTTTGTGTAATTAATTCAACAAACCTAATGAATTGCATTTGGTTATCATCCTTTAGGAATCTTGTTAGTGTACTATAACTTTAATCTGGAATTACAAAGAAAAGAATAAAACAAATTTTTTGAATAAAGGATTTTTTGAATCTACAGTTAAAATGGGACTTTTTATCTATAGTGCTTCAGATAGTCAGTAGGTATACAATATTATTATATAAGGATTACATTACAATGCTGATTCTTACATTCAGCTGCAAATCTTTGCATTATATTCTTTTTGAATACCATGACTGTGGACTTTTCCCATCCTCCATCAGTGTGAGAAAGAAAACACAGGATTTTGCAGTTGAACAACAAGAACTTTAGTGAACTTTATCTGAACATTGTTGTATATGAACATATGTGTGCAGGTGCATGCATGCTTGTGTGTGTGTAGCTATGTTTGTGTGTCTTTATTGGCAGTCATTTTCCTTTCCCATCAGCAACACCGTCTGCCTGCAAAGACAAATGAAGAGAGGAGATTCTTAGTATTTGTTGCAGTAACTCATTTCATCTGATATTTCACTTGTTGTTGGCTGTGTTACTCTGTTAACTTACATTCACTGGCACACCATCATTGCTGGACTGAGGCTCTTTAATGGCTTCAGAAATCTCCAGCTTCCTAGTTTCATCTTTTTCCACCAGTGGTGGTTTATTGCTTTTCACAGGGTCCTCAGGAATTGGAGTACTCCCTCTTCTATCCATTTTCCTCTTCTTGTGAGGAGCCCACTTGACTAAGGACTTGCAATACTGTGTTGAAAGAGAAATTATTTTTAAAAATACATGAAATATAAACAAAAACATTAAATGTAGTTCAGATGTTTGGTGCATGTTTCCAATTAGGATCATAACAAAATGAAAGAATTAGTGGTTAGGATTGCACTTACCTTGAAAAAAAATCTGCTCTCTGCTGTACTCTCACCACACTTTGATGTTATTGCTCCTCCCCCCAAAGTTCATGACAAATCAGATTCTTCACCCAATCACACGATCTAATTTACCAACACAGTTGATGGTACCAGTACTTGGAACGGAAGACGACTCGTTTGGAATCTTTTCTGCAATTAAAAATAAACTAAATATAATTAAATTAATATCTTAACAGCTTTTAGGAATTGTGTTAGTGCAATGTTTAACTCTTTTGAAATCACTGCTTGTTAAAATGATCTTTGATTCTCTTTTTTTTTTTTTGCCTGTCCCGTTTGGCTCTTTTGACATCAGAATTATTGTCTAAAGGCAAAGAAAGATGCCCAACGGATTTACTTTACCAAATTGACCATCCCAGCCTTGCCATAATGATCCATTTGATTCACCTTTTATTGTTTATTTTATTTTCACTTGCTGAATACGGGACAGACTTGACTGGGGGAAAGAAGGGGAGAAAGAAAGAGGGAAAGAGAAACAGCTGAGAAGAGGGACGGGGGAGAAGGGCAAAAGACAAAAACCAACAGAATGGGCAGAAAAAAAAAAAGAAAATGCATCTATCGATCACCTGGATCACCTGTTGAGAAAGAAAAAGGAAAACAAGCAGAAGAGAACAAGAGTAATAGAATAAACAACATCACAATGATATATGGGAATATGACAGTAAATACTAAATATTAAACATTATTGTGCAGCACATAAGATCAACAGAACACAGTGTGCTTTGAGGTAGGAGCCAAAAAGGGTGTAGTTTGTGTGTGTGAGCACCCGTGTGTACACCTGTGAGCATGGACGCGCTTGTTTTTTTAAAAGGTTCCTTCATGTAATGATCTGCTGAGGGTGTGGGGGGGCCACAGCCCCGTCCTCCAGGGCATGAAGCAGGTATGGAGGAGATCAAAACTCCAGACCTCCAGAGGCCCCCAGAACACAAGAGACCATGGAAGATCAACAGAGGGGCAGCCGCGCCACTGTCCGAGAAAGAGCTGAGGAGAGTCCCGGATGAGGGCTCACTCAGCAGCCGCAGAGCAGAAGCCAGGGGGAGTTGCAGTGACGCGCCTGTGAGCTCCGCCGGCAGCCAGCTGTGGCTGAGTGACCGAGCCCCAGGCCGAGAGGCCGGGGGCACCCCACCTCCGAAGTGGCCCGAGCGAGCCCCAGGCTCCAGGCCCCGATAAGCGGCCGCCAAGGAGTGAGCCGGTGTGTACCTGGACGCCCATCCCCAGACACAAAGAACCACCAACGCACCGATGTCTGAGGGAGTCCGCCACTGGCATGGGAAGTGGTGGTGGGGGGAGATAGGCCTCCAAACCTTGGAGGGCCTGAGATGTCCCCAGAGAGGTGCCGTCTGATACCCAACCTGACATATAGACACAGACATACAGGCACACACAGATACAAACATCCATTCCCACCCTCACGCTCTCATATGCACTTACTCCACATTCAACCAACGTGGAGACAGACATAAAGAGACGCTGTACACACAATCACACTCCCCAAGCGTACTCTACGAACCGGGTCTAGGTACCCTTGCCCCTGGAGGGGGGAACTGCACCCATGATCTTTGATTCTCAAAATTCTTGCTGTTAGATACTCCAATAAAATACCTTCAAACAGACGTGGTTATGAACTCATTGGCAGCAGTACACTAACTACATGTAAATAAAAATTAACAACCGCGTGAACGTAACAGCTTAATATAATTTGTAGATAACAATTTATAGTTAGATTAATTTCTTATCTGGCTATTGGACATACAAAGTTATGTTGCAATGTAGAAAAAAATTATAAGAACAACAGAATAGTTGGTGCTGATGTCAGAGATAAACCAGGGTGAAAGGCATCGCCATCTGATCAGTGTGATGTTGTGATTAGCAGAAAGTAGGTGGAGATTAGGGGAAACTAGGTAGAAAGAACCACACTAAGCGTGACAGGAAAACAATGACATTTAAAATAGAAATAGAAAAGACAATACTACAAAGGAAATAGTATTATGAATACAACACTTTGAATCTCTTGGCTTTTGACGGAGGTCGTTGCAATTTCTCCTTCTCCCTTATCTTTCCTGTTTGGCTTCTCATATCTTTTGTATGGTCTGTCTTATTCTTTAATAATGAGAGAGTCTACCAGACTTGTTCTCTATAAACCTAAAGAAGAATTATGGATTTGATCAACTGCTCCCTTAACAAGACTGACAAACTCCTGGTTGGAGCTGGCTCGGACCTGGCTTAAAGAAAAACAAGAAGCGGCTACAGCTGTTCAAAATCCCACAAGGCTGGCCGACATGATAGACGATGGGCAGGGCTGTGAGTACTCAGACTGTGGTTTTTTTTGACACAACATGGACAAGATCTTGGAAAAGCTCATGGCTCTGCTACATGGTTAAGATTTTGGAGAACAACAACAGGAATTTAGAGACCTGGTCACCAGTGACGGACATTAGACCTACTGTAAATTGGAAGCAGTTTGTTCGCACTAACCAAAACAACTACCATCTTCACCTCATGCGGCCCCCTTGGCACCGACTGGATGCTTGAGGCAAAAGCTGACAGGAATAACAATTCTCCTTTGATAACAAGACCATTTATTGTATCTCTCTCCTCATTCAAGACCATGTGCGTCGACCGAAGATAGTTGACTTTTACCGAACAAAGTGAAGGGACACTTTCACTCGGCAGGACACAGTCACATTCACACTGACACAGATCCCCCCCCCCCCCCCCCCCCATCCCCATCTCCCACCCCCGCCAAACACCTTCGAAGCTTATGTCTTCTATGTTGTGAGATGTGATGATTCATGTACTGAGGTGTTTCTATCTGTTCTCAAACTGATCTCCCTGTGTGAGCTCAGTCTTGGGGGAGTTCTTTTTTCTCCTCGTCTTTCCTCGTGTTGTGGATTTTCCATTGTTATGCCTCTCTGAACTGTCTTCCCTATGTGATGTTTGTGTAATATATGTATGTTCGGAAGGGTAAGCTGGCGCTGGCAAAAGGTCGGCACCCTTAAACCAATTTCCTTCGGGGTCAACCTTTGGTATCAGTAAGGTTTTATTAAATTGAATTGATATGCAGACAGATTCCCAGCCGGTCACAGCACATGGCAGCCCCTCTGTGAGCCTGGTAGTGGTTTCTTCCTGTTAATAGGGAGGTTTTCATTGCGATTGTCACCTTAGAATTTGCTCACAAGGGCCATAGTCATTTTGTTCTGTTTTCGTGATATTATTGTAAGGGTCGTTACCTTTCCAAGCAGCTCGAAGAAACTGTTGGTGGAATTTGGCACTATATGGCACTAAGCAAAACTGAATTGAGTTCACATCTGACAATAAATAATCAATCACCAACCAATTAGATATATATTTCTGACTAATCTTGACCTCTTAACTGTTTGTGTGTGTGTGTGTGTGTGTGTGTGTGTGTGTGTGTGTATGACAGACAGAGAAAGAGAGAGAGAGAGAGAGCCACTTGCTGTGTATTTAAAAACCAAACACTCAAACAAACCAAAGAGAATGTCAGACGCAGAAGGAGATTGTATTATTTGTGGCAACCGATGATGTCTTGGTCTCCACTTGTAGGCTGTGTCTTGAAGGCATATGTGTGGACGAGGAGATGACAGGAAACACAGAGCGTCAGCAGCAGCCATCTAAGCTTCACAGGGCACACACGGCACCACACAGACAAATCACTTTCCTGAGGCCCAGCCCAAAGCCAGCCGCCCGCTGCCTCCTCATCTCCTCCTCCTGGGACCTTTAGGGAGTACTCAGCACCCGCAGGTAAACCATGCACTGTCACAAAATCTCCCAGCATCACAGGCCCTCTCCTGACACTGAAACCTCTCCTCATTTCTGTTATTTTTCCCTTATCTGTGACCCGCTCAGTGTGTGTGTGTATGTTTGTGTGTGACAGAGAGAGAGAGAGAGACACTTGCTGTGCATTTAAAAATCAGAGACTCAAACACACCACAGAGAGTGACAGACGCACAATGCAATTCTCTCCTGGCTTTTGCCCCCATTTTATTTGGGTTTTTTTTTAATTTGAAATATATATTTTTGAAGTATTTTACACATCTCCTCCTTTCCTTATATCTCTTTATGGATTTCTCTTTTTTTGAACACTTTGGTTGGAAGGTAACTTCTTCATGGAACACACATGCTGTAGTACAGCACTTTTTTCACCTGAAATGAAATATAACTTAAATCACACTTCTGTCAAGTGGCATCGAACCTATAACATAACGTGTAGCATGATCTGGTTGGAATGTAACTTATAAGTGAAGTCACATCTGGAATCAGAACACAATGAACGTTTACTTATAAATTTCTGAACAAAATTTCCCTCCTCTTCTGGACGTATGCCTGGTATGATCGAGCAGCCATAGCAGCGGCCTTACATTGTTGGACATAACTGCGGTACCCGTCAAGAACTGGGACTGCAGAGTCCGGGTTGACAAACCCTGTCTCCTCTGGAGTCCAATCCCTCCTCACGTTGGCTGGCATGTACACAGCTCTTGTGACCACAGACTCTGGTACTTCGTCCTCTAGCAATAGAGGAGCTTTCAGTTCCTCCATATCCAGCTGGACTGTTGGAGGCATTTTCTGGTCTGGAAGGAATGGACGGTGCAACATCTTGTAGGGGATGTCATAGTGGAGCTTGTAAAATGTAAATCCAGATGTTCTTTCGCATGGAGAAGTTGACAGGATCTTGTATTTCTGCAGCTCGGATTGGCTGATATTCTTCTCGATGAGCAGGTCCTTTATATTCTCAAATGACACATAATCACCATTCATCAACATTCCGATTGAACTGGCCAGAATCAAGATGTTCTTCTGGGTCTGTACAGGGACTGTTCCTGGGATCCTTTTCAAAACGTCAGCCAACCACGGCATGCCATGTTCCTGGTATCTTTCCAACTTGCGGCCATAACACATCGAACGGCGCTCCATTTCCACTGCAATGTCTCCAACCATGGCTGACGCCCGTGCTTCCATTGAAGGCTCATGGTGATCATTGTGTACTTCAATGAAGTGCTGAAAGTTCCATGAGGCCGTGGTCGTGCCTCTGACATCACGATATTTGATTTCGGGGAACCACCTAAGCTTCAGCTGCAGGAAACCAGCCATCAGGCATTCGTACACATCTTTCCCTGCCTCTTGAATGAGGATCCTGGCCCTGGAGAATGTAAAGGGAGTTGGAAATGTGTCCCTGGTTGCAAGGTTGCCTACTAATGTTGACAGGTTAACGTGTCCCTTGAGAATGTCAGGGCACTTATCTCCCTGGAGCGCAGAGATGGGGATCTCTTCGTTTCTCCCGAAAAGATCCTGGAGGAGAAGGACTACAAGTGAAGGGCCAACTACAGAAGGCTCAGCCTCCATGTTACATGTAAGAGAGAACAGCCTGTGGATTCGATGGGTCTGGAGAGCATCCTTTGTCCAGTGTAACACAGGTGGAGGTGTGTCCTCACTTGTTGGCGCTGTGGCAGAGCCAAGCGCCATGAACCCCCTGATATGAGTGGCACTGAACTCATGACGTGAGCTAGTGCCCATTGCTGAGGAGTAGACATTGTCCACATTGGACAAAGGGTGGCCGTAAAAAGCTTCTTCCAGCGCGAGCTCGAGCTGAAAGGCTCTCCACGATGGGATGAACCCACCTTTTCCCGAGTGCTCATTTCCCAGAGTCCAGAGCTCGTCGGCCATGTAGGTGAGACATGTACAGAGTATCTCCTGGACACTACAGTCTCCCTCGTCCCATTTGAAGGGTATCACCATTGGGAGTTCGTTTAAAAACCATTTCAAATGACGAAGGGAGAAGAAATGAACAGCGAGAATAGGTTCGATCAGGCATGAGAGGTCCGCGGCGTCCAGCGCTTGCACCATCTCGATGCGTAAGGGATACTTGCACATGGCCTTGTTTGCAAGGTCCCGCATGTGTACGTAGTAGTCCTGCGCACGGGATTCGAGGGCCTTGGTATAGTTGGGGTGGCCGAGCCCACCGATGACTATCAAGCCACTTACTGGGTGACGGAACGTTGCCAGAGCGTGGGTGTGGGGACTGTCCATGTAAAACTGCCAATGGTTCGCAAACAGCAGGTCGGCAATAGACCCCAGAACTGGACTGACGTCCACCTCATGTTCATCCAATTTAGTCTGCATGTTTGCGCACTCGTGCATTGACATGGCAGTATAGAATGTTGTTCTTGGACCGACCAACTTCTCTAACCCTGCTCTGGACCAAAACAATAGGGTGTGGGGGTCCTCTGTTGACAATGTGCACGCAACATGTAAAGACAAGCGAACAATGTTGTCAAAGTCAGTGATGTCGGACAGAATCAGCGGTTCCTGGGATCTGTGGCCAAACTTGTAGACATAGAAATGTAAATCCAACGTCTCATGTTCAGGTAGCAAATCCTTGGATTGATCGAGAGTGCGCAGCAGGAATTCCTGGTCCTGTGGTAAGACTTTCATGTAACCTTTGTTTTGGAGGATAATCTTTTGGAGCGAGGGTCTACAAAGCTGTTCTGGTGGAAGTGCTCTCAGACTCTCAATGAAGTTCATCAACATCGCATTGATGAGTTCTATGGTGTTGAAGGACAGATATCCAAATGTGGAAAATACCTTTTCCATCCCATAAGGGGATTTCGGGATTGCTGTGACATGGAGTTTGAATCCGTCATTGAGCTCAGCTAGATCAATACCTCGCAGCCTGTGGAGCACTTCTAACCCTTCGCTGGAATACTTTGTACGATCAATGTGTTTTTTAATGATGTGCCAGGAATTTCGCAGCTGGGGGTTTCTGCATAGTGAAAGCCTCAACTTGGAGAATTGAATCTTCAACTTTTCCAAGAAGTTCAGTTCGATGACTATCCCATTGATATTGAACTGAGCAGCTAGTTGTTCAACGGGACTGTCAACAGTAGTTGCTTGGAGGGGAATGAGGATGTCAGGGTCGGTGAGGAAGTTCAGCACACTTGGGGAGCACGTGAATGCTTTGGACAAAGCACGCATATTTTCCCTGCCAACATCATCCATGGCTCGTGGAATCTGGTAAGTAAAAAGAAGAAAAATGGGGTAAGTACACACAAGACCTGCTTCTGCGGTCCCAGAAGAGCCTTTTCAGGGGTTGTCTAATTCAGAATGGGAGGTCAATTTCCTACATTTTCTCTAAATTAATGATTGTAAGTAAGACATTAAGGGGTGAAAAACATTTATTGATTTTTCAATTCCATCAAGGCGCTTGGCATCATTATTTTAAAATACATGTACACATGAATCCTCTGCAGATGCAGACAATGCTGAACCATTTAAAATGACTTCATTTGACTTAGGGCTTTCATAACACTTCCGTGTATTTATATTGAACTTAAACAAGGTGATTCCGATTTTTTAAAGCAGTATTTTTGCTGACAGTTGTTAAGGTCTTAACGTGTGGTGCTACAAGGTATAAAGGTATGAACAAGTATTGCATTTTGTTACTCACTTCTTCCTTGACTGTAGACTTTAATTATGAAAGACCCCCCCACCACACACAAAAGAATAACCTCATGCGGGAACCTAAACATTAGTGATTTATATACAATACTTGGAATTATAGCATTTAAATTCAACACAAGAGCTTAGGGATTTGGATGTTCCAGTTGGAAGGAATTAGTTAATTTTATCTAAACTTACCTTTATGTAATTCCACCGTCTTCAACTTAATGAACACTAACAGCTCTGCATATAATCTATGGGGATCTTAGCATTCAGATCTTTCAACCAATCGTGCTCTCTGCTTTGGTCATGTGAGAGGAGGAGAAAAAGGAATACTCCTTTCAGTCAGATGCAGATATCCCTGTTCCCGTATGAAGAAAGGAATGAATGCGTTTATGTTTTTGAACAGAAACAGGAAATACACACTCAGACTTTGTCCCGACTGCCGTTAGACCAAAACCAAGAGAAGAAGAGAGCTCGGCACGTCACAGGAACAGGAAGTGCTCAAAGTCCAAGCACCATTACCTTCAGAGGTTGCGACCTCTGGAGGATGACGTTGGACAGGCGCTTTAGGCCTGCTGTACAGGTTTTTGATTGGACGAACAATGTTTAGAGCTGTTCTCTGTCCAGCTTATCGCCGCCCACCGAGACGAGGCGGAGCAGAGATGGCAGCTGCAGTCTGTGGCGCGGTCGCAACAATATTCTCCTGAAGTCTGAAGCAGGAAGTTGAACTTCCCCGGGTCTGAAACGAGACGCTCAGACTGTGAGGCAGCAGCGCCAACCACTGAGCTACCCTGGCACCGCTGTCACACACGCGATGATGTCACCTTCAAGCTACGCTGCGGGACGTACCTGCTGGCTGTAGCTGAAGTTCACGTCTGATCTCGTGGGAGAGTCAGCCACGCCTCCTTCCTGCTCATCCTTTCAAAATAAAATAGAAACAGACTGATTACAGCTTCATGGGGTCTGTGGGGATGAACAAAAAGTATTTGACCAGCATAATATAATCTGCAGTATGATCATTGCTTTAACAATGTAACAGATAGCTTTAAGAAGGCCTTAAGATGCTTATGCACACAGTTATTATGTTTAGTAGAGGTTCTTGATTAAAACATTTATTTAGTAAAAGTCATATCCATAGTTTCAGTTCGATTATTACATATACGAGAGTGGTTTCTGTCTCTCTGTCTGGTGAGGGGTCAGGAGCTAGTCGCGAGGTGAAACAGGGTGCAATTGTGGTTAGCACACAGACGCAGACACACACACACTTTTAGTTAGATTCATTTATGGGGGAAAGTTTAATTATGTTTTGCTGATGTTGCAAAGAGCAGTTTGTCGCAGAACTGCTGCTGAGGTGTCAAGATGACAAGCGAGCATCCGGCAGTGACAGGATGCACCTGTTATGAAGATGGAAGACGATGTTCTTTTAAACTGTGTTAAAAGGTTATTGTGGTTTTGATTTGACGTATGTATATATCCTGTCTGTGACGTATGAAGGGGCGTCAGTAAACAAACCCTGATGCTATAAAATATCTGTTCATGCTTTGATTGAGTCGAGGACTACTGGCTGTCTGCGTACAGAGTGTCTTCCCACGCGTGTATTCATTAAAATCATTGTTTGACCAAGACCTACTGGACCAAGAGTTGTTTGTACTCTCCCTCCTCAATTTTGAACCTTAACATTTGGGGGCTTCGTCCGGTGGTTGAGGAGGGAGGATTGGAGGTTTAGATGGAGAAATTTGGTCTTAGGTGGTCTGACGGGCAGACATGAATTCCAGTGGTCGAAGTGAGTGGGCATAAGCCGGCTTATCCAAAAGGTAAGGCACTACCTGTTGAATTATTTCCAAAGTGTGCCAAATTGGATATGATAAAATTTAAGTCTACTCACTGAAGTTACTGGTGGATGTCTGTTTTGATTTTGATGAAAAATCTCATGAGTTGAAGCAGTTAGAGTTCTGCTAAGAAGAATGAAGAAATGAAAGCAGTAAAGTCTGCTAAAGCAGTTAGAGTCTGCCAGGAAAAGTTTAAATACTGGGTTGAAGTCCCAAAGAAATTGAGTTAGAGTCTCAAGTAGTTTGGTAGGGAATTGGTTATTGTGTTGGTTAGAGTCCAAATTTGGTCATAAGAGTGGACCTGAGCGGTCATTTTGTGAGTTGGAGTCTCCATTTGACCACTAGGTTGCACCTGCCTCAGTTATACACTTGTTTTGGGTGTTGATTGTTGTTTCAAAGTATTATAAATTATTCTAGGACGGCAGTTCGAGTCTGCTAGGAAGCGCAGTTCTCGGAGGTAATGCTCCCTCCCGGCCAAGGACGCTTGGCCCTGACCTATCGGCGAATAGGGTTAGTACGGTTGGCAACCGGGGAGAACTTGGGAACCTCCAAAATAGCTAGGAGTTAGAGTCTCCTTACCGTTTGGAACGGTATCTGCGCTTTTTTGGGCAGCAAAGGTTGGACCTTGGGTGTTGGACACTTTTAAATTGAGTTAGGGATTTTAGAAATGAGGCCAGAAACAGTTAAAGTCTTGATACTGGTTAATTGGTCGCAAAAAACTCAGGGAGTTTATCCGCTGGGCGGTTATTTTAAATTTGTCTAAAATTGTGTAGGCACTAAAGCTGACAGATCTGACAGTGGTTGTAAATATAAGACGTCGTTGTAATATAGAATAAGAAAATTTGGTGTGAGAGATCTCTGTGTGTCGAGTCAGTAATGCACTGACTGCCTGCTGCTATTTTTAGATGTGTGTGTGTGAGTGTGAAAATGCAAGGCAAGGCAAGGCAAGGCAAGTTTATTTGTATAGCACAATTGAACAATAAGGTGATTGAAAGTGCTTTACAGAGACATTAGAAACAAGAACAAATAAAAAGCATGATTTAAAATTGATTAAAACAAGCAAATAAACTAACTAACTAACAAACAAACAAACAAACAAACAAACCAGTATATAAAATCAAAACAGATAAAATCAGAACATGCTTAATAATGCAAATTAGTAAGCAGTGAACTGTTTAAGCCACAGTTGGTTTTACAAATACTGCTGCAAACATTGTTGAGTGTGTGTTTAAAATGCCATTCATGTTTATTAGAGGACTATAAATAAAGTTTTGAGTTGCCGTAGTGGATGTATAGTAATTGACTGAAGTTGGATGTAGATATATAAATATATTGAGTGCACTGTGTATACTTAAGATTAACATATTACTTTCAGTAGTAACTTCTCTCCAGCAATAGTTGCTGGTGTGTTTTATTTTTTCAATTTCTTGTGTGAATGCGGTGACTAGAAGGTTTTGAATGATGAATAAAGGTGTGAGAGGTATTTCTTTGGTGATGTAAAGTAGGATGTTTTAAAGTTTGAAAGTGTTTTTAATTTAAGAGATGCATGAGTGATGTTATAAGAGTTTAGTTTATTTAAAAGGTGTGTGTGAGAGGATTATGAAATCATTGTGTGAATGATGCTACATTTTAGGTCAAAAGTTAGTAGAATTACAGAGGGTTTGTAGATTGTAAATACAAAATAAGTTTGATTAGCCTGGAGAAACAGCAAAGCAGCTTGAGCTGCTCTGAGCAGCTGCGTGCTGTGTGTGTGTAACAGGAAATGGTGTGGGTGACAGGAAGTTTGCATGCCCATATAAGGTGACGAGTGAGCACCCAGAGAGAGAAACAGATGAGTTAAACTCTAGGCAGATAAAGCGAATGGAGGTTTTGAGAAAAGAAATGAAAAGGATATTAATTGTATGTTTTAGTGTGTCAACACAGATTACAGATAAATGAAGGTGGACTTCTCTCAACCTGGAATTTTGAGTACGGCGCCAAAACCACTAGAGTAGCATAATTGGGAGAAAACAGGCCAGAGTTTGGCTTAAAATTTTACAGCTTGACCTCGCACTTGTCCCCATCCTGAGAAGAAGCTCAAAGGACAGTTAATCTCCTGATGAAGACCGACAGAACATCGTGGACTTGAGAAGAATTAATAGCAGGCAAAAGACAGTGCAACGGAAACCACACTGACGACACCAGCAGCAGCATGAAAGGAACCACGAGGTGGAAACATGTACTGTAAATTACAGGCTGGGCAGTTGAACAGTGGGATAATGAACGGTGGTAAAGCACTGGACACTGATTGTCAGATTTGTCTTGCTTGGAGTAATCTTGAAAGGGACGAGTGAAAGGATCAACAGACAAGAAGAAACCACGTGATGAACCATGCACGGTGGACAGCAGGCTGGTAAGAACAGTGTGACATGACTGTTTAAAGGCACTGAATGTGGTATTTTGCCAGGCTGGGACTTGATCCAAAAGGAAAATACTGAAGAGAAACAGAGAAGAAACAGACTGTGTTTGCTGGAATTCAAGACAACAAAAGGACACTGAGAGAAGAGGACAGTGACCAGTGAGAGGTGAAGCAGGACGAGTTCGACTGTGAGAATACAGGGTGTAATTGGACTGAAAGTGAAGCTTGAACTCATGATGGTTTAGAGATGTCCACCGTCACAAACAAAGAGGTAAACAAGAATAGAAAACACACATAGACAAAGTGTTACATGTGAAATTATTTCTGGAAAGAATCAGAAGTGAGATAGTTTTGAATTAAGAAATCAGAGAAAAGATGCATGAATTAAACCTGACTATAACATATAGAGGCAATGAAGAAAGCAGCTTACACTCACTGAACATTAACAAAATACATAGGAAAAGCAATGAAGACCTGCTTACACGTATATACATGACATAAGTTGGGATTTCTGACCAGAGAAAGGGACACGGGTAGTTTAAGTACTTATGATAATAATGAAAATGTCTCAGTTGTGTTTCTTTAGGGGCTAAACAGATCTGGATCAATTTTCCACGTGCAGCGGTCGGAAGAGACCTGTAGGTTAACTTGACTGGACATGCCAAGGCAAGTTCCTGGTTGAATTGTTCACAGCGCCATGTCTCCATAAACCTGACAAGTGGGCCCTAACTTCTGGCTGAGGAGCAGGAATAAGGTGGGAACTTAAAATTTGGGTTAGCAAATTTGGGAAAGAAACTGACGGCTTAAGTGGAGAATTGTGCAGGAGTCTGACACACTGCAAAAGCAACATATGCAAATTCACATACACAAGCAGAAAATGCATTAACCTTATGAAGACAAGACAAGCTCATCGAGATTAATGCATAGATACAGATTAAACTTGGCTAAGAACTAGAGATGGCACGATACCACTTTTTTATGTCCGATACCGATACCGATATCATAAATTTGGATATCTGCCGATACCGATATGAATCCGATATAGTGTTTTTTAATCAACAAAACTGTTTTTTAAAATATCTTGCTGCATTTTGCAAGTCTGCAAGTTCATACTCAAGTTTAAAACAACAACTACACTAAAGCTATTCTGTTATACCTGTATACAAAAAAAATATTTCATAGTTCAGCAATACTGATCAATCTAATAAACTTAGACCTACACCATCCTCCCTATTCTGGTATTTTAAAGAGTACTTAGCGTAAATATTAAGCAACCTAACTAATAGGGTTCCAACTCCCAGCAACAACAAAAATAAAAAAATAAAAAAATAGGGAACCACCCCTCACGCTCCACCTCATGATGCTTAATCAACGTAATCAACCTTAATTTGATGCAGTGTGAAAAAAAATGCACAGAAATCAATTATTTTTCAAGAAATATTAAATAGATTCAACATCTTTCTTCAACAAAATTGCAGACTGCACAGATGGTACCTTCCCAAAGGAAAATGTACTATAGCTTACTAGGGTATATATATTAGACTTAATAGTCACTATATACAGTAATTGACTTCTATTCATTTTACATCAAATTAAAACTTTGGGTGTCAGATAATTATTTATTAAAAGCTAGACATTTTAAATGAGAATAAGAAAGAAAAGTATGTCTTTGTGCCCCCTTTTCCCAGTTAATGCCCTATCGGCCCCCCTGGCTAAACTTTGCTAGATCCGCCCCTGCACAGTTACCAGCGTCAGCTACATAGAAAACGATCCTGGTGTAGAAAGTAATATTAAATAAATTCTAACAACAGCTTATCAAGCTTAAACGTGCTGCTGTTGTTCAGCCGCTGGTTTGCTCTTTCTGGCGCAAAGTGGACCAAAAACAAACAAGAGAGACGGACTCACAACAGAAAAGCCGATCAGCTGATCATTAGCAGTTTCACGATTGAAGTAGCAGCCGGAGAGCGAGAGGCAGTCGCTAGTTAAGCTTAACGTGGGAATGCTTTACAAACATTCAGAGATGGACTTACACACTTGCTTTACTTCTCTCGGGGATAACTTTGTCGGAGATGAAATGCCAGGTTGCTAGCGAAGCTCCAAATGCTATCCAGACCACCGACAGGTCCCGCATGCCACAGCTGCTCTATCACGTGATGCATACTGCTCCGACGTTCTGAGGCGAGTTACGGCGTGTTGCAAGTTTTGTGAGGTGCTTTCGTGATATTTAATGGATCGGATTACATTTTTTATTTTTCTCCGATATCCGATCCAGTAATTTAGGTCAGTATCGGACCGATACCGATACGTAATATCGGATCGGTCCATCTCTACTAAGAACACAAACATATGCAATGAAGAACAGCTTGCTATTTTGTGTGAATGATACAATGGTATGAATGTTTAATAAAATACATTTGTGTTTGTAATTGAGGAATAGAAGAAGCCATATGACAAAGGGGGTTATGTTTTATGCTGAACTGAAGTATGTTACAGAGCATAAGGGGGTGATTTTTGTGTGCAAATTGTGTGGTTTTAATGAGACTTTTGGTGTATTGAGGAGGTGAAATTATGTGGTGGCAAGACTTGTGTGTTTAAGGTTGTTGAGGTTGTTGTGGTGAGGGGTTGATTCTGTCAGTTAGGTTGTTGTTGTTATTTTTGTTTTTAATAGAGGGAGTTTTAGGAAACATGGACATGTCTGGGAGGGGCCCATTATTTTGTAACAGTGCACTTAAAGAAAACCTGTCAGGTGATTTTGTTTTGTTTTTATGAGCTAACAATCAGCTCTATTTTTCATTTCTGTTTTAAGCAGGCCTGCAACAGTGAATAACGGCGCTGAAAATTCTCGGGAAGAGCAAATATAAGGTGGGCTTTCCAGATTACAATTGGCTGAGGAGAGCTACCTGTGGGGACTGATCAAGGTCGTAAGTCCCTGTAAAAAGGATTTTATGCGAGTCAATCCAGTCCAAAAGCATAAAGAAATATTTTCCTATGGAAAATAAAAAATGACTGAGCTCATTTTGCTGAGGGTGGAGTATCTGATCGTGCGGGAAGCTCCACTATCAGCAAATACATGGTGTGACTGCATGTGAGTGAATGTGTGACTGAATGTGAGTGAGGATGAATTAATGTGGACAAACAATTTGTTTTTACCAGAGAAAATTTCTGTTTTGTTTTGTTGACTGGGGTTAGATTATGGGATTATAGTATATTGTTGGGAGAATGCCAAATGCTAAAGGGGAAATATTTTTTTGATGTAACTCAGTTACCATTAATTGTAGAAACACATGACTGATAACTGTTCTGTTTTAAGTTTATTTTATGACATACATTGGATCATGAGTGGGGAAACTGAGCATTTTTAAGTTTTGTATAGTATCTTGACACATGAAATGTATCAAGATAAAGGGGGGTTTAGGGTTTATTAATTTAATTGTTTAATAATTTAGGATCATTTTAGGACCTTTTGGGTTTTTGATCATTTGGATATGGTAAAACTGAAACTGTTATTTTTAAGTTAAGGTTAAAGGATTAAAAGTGAACTTGTCACGGTTTGCGAGGCAAGCCGTGTGGAGTTGTAGAAAAGGACCCAAAAGGCGGCAGCTCTGGTGCAGGTGAATATTTATTTACAATGGTGGAAAAACAAGAAACCGGAAACCTAAACTGGGTAAGCTAATAACACAAACCAGAAACGAGGATGCAGGGAGGTCCGGGGAAATACACAAGAGACGCAGGGAGACCGAGGGGAAACAACACAGACGAACCAGCAACTACCATAACAGAAGACACAACTTAAATACACCCAGAGAACACAGGGAGATTACACACAGGTGGGGAACACAGGGGATACTGATAAACATAACGAGACAGGGCAGGAGTGAACACAACATTACGCATATGGACGAGAGACTGTCAAAGTAAAACAGGAAGTACACAGAGGTTCAGACAGGAGGAGAGAAAGCACGGGGAGAACACAGACATAACAGGCTGGGGGAAACATGGAATAAACACAAAGAGAGACGAGAGCTCATAAATAGACAGAGGGGCACAAGGGGGTAAGAGTCACAAAGGGAAAAAACACTTAGGGAACACCACAACAGGACACCTCAGAAAACCTGGCCTAAATAAGGAGCGAAAATACAAGGAACCAAGAATACTGGGCCAACATGGCCCAGGACCATGACAGAACTGAATCCTGTTTAGAAGATACAATGCCGGTTTTTCAAAGCTGTGAATAAATCTTAGAGGGAAAATTAGTGAGGGTTGAAGGAGTAGAACAGGTTTGATTTTTTTGATCTTTAGAAGAAGTGGTTATAATGTAGGCGTACACATACAGATATTACATAGGTTTATCTTTAGGATAAAGGGGGAGCTTCTACGTAGAAATGATTTTTATACATATTGCATTTTGTGCTTTTAAAGGAGTTGTGGCTCAAATTTGTCTCTGGAGGGTCACGAGCCTTTGGCTAGCGCTATGATTAGCCAATCTACTGTGAGGATAATATGAGTTCATGAAGGATTGCACACGCTTACAGACACAGAGTTAAGAAACACACGACAGTATTGATTCCAGGCAAAAGGCCTTAAATTCATTTAGCTTTTAACTGAACTTAAAGAAGGACCAAAGAGGAAGGAAAGCATATATTTTGGTTAAGTCTGATAAACTAGAATTAGGAGGTATTGTTACATTAAAGGAGCAAAATGAAATAAAAAGGCTATACCAAAAACAGGTGATAACATAGGAAATGTGAGGTTAAAATGAAGTTAACACATAGGAGTTGTTTCAAGGCAGCATTTAGCTATGATGAAATGTATACAGGAGTAATTGCTTATATGCTTAAACTTAATTGATTAGAATGGTTGTTTTCTTTTGGATCTTTTAGAGTAGAGGAACTTGCAGCAGCGACAATTTGTGCACAGGATGTTGATGATCAGATAAGGGAAAAATAGAGCGAGCAACCGGACGTAAAAGCAGGGCTTAAAGAGTTTTAAGGTGATGAGTAACGTTGAAGAATATATATAAATACAAGTCAATAAGTTAAGAAGATAATTAGGATCAGGCTTTTGATTAAAGAGTCCCAAATAGGATAAGTTAGGGAGATGCAGGAAAAGGTGTTTTGTTTCCTTTGCAGAAGATCGATCTCGGCGTCCACAGGAGGGGCGAGGATCCTGGAGATCTCGAGGCCTGCAGAGAGGGACCGAGAAAACCTAAGCTTACACATGGAGTGTTCTCGAAGGGGAGCTGGTGTTTATTACCGGACCAATTAGATGACATGAGGTTGTCTGATTTGCTGAGCGAGGACACAATGTATTGCGACCTCTCGTGTTCCAGAGGTCGAAAGGGGGATTGTGGGGATGAACAAAAAGTATTTGACCAGCATAATATAATCTGCAGTATGATCATTGCTTTAACAATGTAACAGATAGCTTTAAGAAGGCCTTAAGATGCTTATGCACACAGTTATTATGTTTAGTAGAGGTTCTTGATTAAAACATTTATTTAGTAAAAGTCATATCCATAGTTTCAGTTCGATTATTACATATACGAGAGTGGTTTCTGTCGCTCTGTCTGGTGAGGGGTCAGGAGCTAGTCGCGAGGTGAAACAGGGTGCAATTGTGGTTAGCACACAGACGCAGACACACACACACTTTTAGTTAGATTCATTTATGGGGGAAAGTTTAATTATGTTTTGCTGATGTTGCAAAGAGCAGTTTGTCGCAGAACTGCTGCTGAGGTGTCAAGATGACAAGCGAGCATCCGGCAGTGACAGGATGCACCTGTTATGAAGATGGAAGACGATGTTCTTTTAAACTGTGTTAAAAGGTTATTGTGGTTTTGATTTGACGTATGTATATATCCTGTCTGTGACGTATGAAGGGGCGTCAGTAAACAAACCCTGATGCTATAAAATATCTGTTCATGCTTTGATTGAGTCGAGGACTACTGGCTGTCTGCGTACAGAGTGTCTTCCCACGCGTGTATTCATTAAAATCATTGTTTGACCAAGACCTACTGGACCAAGAGTTGTTTGTACTCTCCCTCCTCAATTTTGAACCTTAACAGGTCACTGATCACATGACCTCTTCACACGTGCAAATTTCAAACCAATTTTCATGTGCAACATTATGCTGACCTGCATCACACTAACAGGAGACAGAGGCAGAGGTCAGCCCTTACCTGATTGGTGGAGGTCTCAGTGGCGCTGTAAACTCCGGAGGTCTGGAAACTCTGATCTGAAATAATGTGAGACAGAGTCACCAACATGGCTGCTGCAGGGAGGCGTGTCACAGCGGGATCACGTTACTCACCCTGTGAACTGTAGATGAAGTCAGCATATACATGTCCACATATGGGACACTTGTGTCCATTTCTGACATAGTGATGCCTTTGAGACTTTGAGGCGACAGCAACCTGTTGCCGTTCCTCTGTCCTCTGCGGCAACTCACTGCTCACGAACGCCCCCTGTACACAAAAAGAAGACGCATACAACTACTAAAAAAGTTTTATTTTTTGTCTTACTCTTACTTAATATTTACAAATGCCAATGAAAATAAATTATCTGCAGTACTGTTAGTAATTCTGACTACTTTTGATTTGACCTTTATATTTCTTTGAATATATATACTGTCTTTGAATTCATCTTGTGTACGAAACCCACTACTACTCCTCCTCATGACCTCACTAAAAATGGACTGGAGCTAACTCACCTCTTCCTTAAACTCATCTTTTCTCAGTTGTCTTTAAATTTATCTGGTGGAGGTTTCCCATCATCACTCATTTCTAATCTTCTTCTAAATCTTCTCTTTAATTAATTATTGCCACATTTAATTAATTATCTAATGGTGTATTTAATTAATTCATTATGGCAGTCCTGGTGTTCCATACATATGAGCTGACCATGTGACGTAGAAGAATACAAAGACATATTTTGTTGAATGTATAGATTGTGGAAGCAGTGAAACTGAGGATGAATTTCACATCTCTTTGTGGCATAGGACACCCAGTTTTGTTTTTCATGGCTACCTTAGGAATCCTTTTACGTTCTTGTTCTTCCTCCTCTTCTGAATAGCCTTCAGATTCATCCTGTGTGGGTTTCCAGTCATCTGTCCCATCATCTTCAGATGAGCTCACAGACTGTTATTAGAGCAGAAAAATATATATTTTGCCCATTTTCCATGGATGTGTGAAAACAACATATTTACAGAAACTTAGCTGGATTTTTCTTGCCCACCTTAGGAACCCATTCTCTTGCTTCACTCTCCTCCACACCTGTCCTATCGCTTTTAGAAAAGATCACCATCTGTTTTTAGAAAAGTAACAGAACAAAACATAGAAAATAAAATAATTTCCAACAGTGCATTTTGAGGTCTAAGCATCCCAGAAACTGCACAGACATATGTCAGACATAACTTAAAACCACCAGTATAGGTTCATCAAGGCCCTGAGGGGAAAAACTACGTTTCCCACAAAATATTATGTTACTTCCGGTTTTGGCAGGTAATGGCAGACATGCATCCTTTTTTTATTTTTTTTTATTTTGTTTTTAAAATTTTGGTCGCCAACGGAGAGTGTTTGGTAGCGCTGTCCTCAGAAAACACCGTTTGTACTGTTTCGAATCATAACTCTGGTTTTACGTGGCCTATTAACACAATTAAGAGAATATCATTTGAAGTCCGCACTTTCAACACAAGTTGAAATGGAGACTGGGGCTGTGTCCCAATTCAGAGACCGCACGCTTGAAGTACGCATTCTGAGTGCGATTACGTCACCGCCACGTGACGACTGTCCCAACTCGAAGCGTACTTCAAATGCGCCGTCGATTTCCCCAAATATCAAGCGTGGTCCGGTGCACGCTTCGTGGTCCCATATATCCCACAATTCATAGCGCGGCGGTGGGTGTGGATAATTTTGCTGCAAAATCCACATAAAATGTAATAAATAAATCATATAATACAAAAATCAACTATTCACATTTCAACTTTTAACTATTTAAATTTTCAGCTTTTTCCTTTTACAAATTTAAAGTGAAAACAACACAAAACACTGCAAACCACAACACAATTAAATATAAATTATAATATGAAAACAAAAAGAACATGTATATTCTCTGTCATATGGGCCCGCATGAATAAACTTTCTGAATCCTTTATCATCTGCAACCGAAAATAGTTGTGGATGATTACTATACCTTTCTATCCCTGGCTCTCTTTCTCTCTCTCTCCCTCTGGCTGTTCCTGTGCTACTGAGAGTAACTACCGCCCCTCCCCCCCTCTGCCCACGTGCAGAGTGAAGCGGAAAAAACGTGCGAGAGAGAGAGAGAGCGAGAGAGAGAGAGAGAGAAAAAAAAACCACGTGACGGCTCGCGATAAGGAGCCGGCTCCCGTCGTTCACGTCAAAGAGACGGCTCTAAGAGCCATTTCGTTCGCGAACGACCCATCACTAACACACACACACAACAGCAGCCCCTCTCGCTCGGTTTTTGCATTTGCGCTCGCTAACAACGTGTTGCTGGCGCTCTCAACATTTCTGCCCGTGCGCGCTCAACTCTTTCTCTACACCGTTATATTTGTGCCACAAAAACAGCCAGACAGGACAGGGTTAAAAAAAAACCCAACCAAAAACAAGCAAACGAAAAAAACCCGACAAGGTACCTGTTTGTACTCATGTAACTTTTGAAAGTTAGCTTCATACCTGAGAGCTGGTACCTTCAAACTCTTTCTTCTTTCTTTCTTTCTGACAGTCGTATTGGCGGTTGGCAAACAATTGAAAGGTGCATTTACCTTCATCCATGGTGCTTCGAAACTCTCACTAGAACAATCTGCTGCTGTACTCATGATCACATGACATAGATGATTCTGATTGGCTGCTCAAATGCTCATTAGGGGCGGAACATTTTTATAACATTAGTTACCATAGGGCATTGGAGCGTGATGTCACGGGGGTGGGCGTGGAAAGGATTTTGGCCTGATGCGCCATTTTCGGGGTCAAAATAATATGGCGTTATTTTTGTGCCACTATTCTGAGCGCATGTAAAAAAAAAATTGAGCGCACGTAAAAAATGTTTGCAGGTGCAAATGATGTATTTTGAGGAGAAATTTATTTTGAGCGAAGAAAAGCTGAATTTGAGCGAACAAAACTCATTCCTGCGTGCAAAAAATGTATTTCAGTGTTTGCTATTATCCACACACACACACACACACACACACACACACACATACAATGGCAGCCCCTCTCGCTCAGTTTTTGCATTTGCGCTCGCTCGCAATGTGTCGCTCATGCTCTCAACATTTCTGCCCATGCGTGCTCAACTCTTTCTCTCTTTCTCTACGCCGTTATATTTGTCCCACAAAACCAGCCAATCACAGACTGGCCCATCGCGGTGTAACGGAGAAACAGCCAATCAAATCGCAGCTTTTCAGCCAGTGTAAAAGATGATTTTTTTTTTTTTCCACTGAACCGTCTGAGCGCAGGTTCGAGTCCTGGTTGGGACAAAGCCTGTGTTACATTATCAAAAGATAAACACCATTTTTAATTTAGTTAATGTGGATAAAATTTATTTTTCACTTTGCTTTTTCTTATTATTTGATTATCATTCTATTTATATCATAGTGTTTTTGGCCTGTGGAGTATTATGTACCTATACTGTGTTAAGGAATATCTTTTATTTATATTTATGTATTATTCACATTATTTTATTGTACAATGCTTTGGTGCCACGGGCTTTTTAGCATGCCTCAATGTCTCACACATTCATGTTGCTAACGGAAGGTATCTCAGGAAGCTGGAAGCAGGCATTCACACGGGAAAAGTTCATCTTTTGTCTTGTTTATATCTATTCATTTTCCAGCACAAACTCAGCACTGACATCATTACTTTATTCCAGTTATGCTCTTGCCTGCCTTCACCGAGCATGCCAGCTTCCACTCTGCATGCTTTAAATCTGTTGCTCTTCTGCTTCTGCCATTCTGCGTTTCAGATCCTCAGCTATGCAGCCCGCCTCCTCTCCTTTCTCCTCCTCACCGTGGTCACTCAGAACCCTGTCCCAGCCTCCATCTTCATCACTACCAGCATTTTGACTCTGGGGTGTGGCTTGTGCAAAATCCTGTCACTGCTGAGATTTCTTCTGCTATGATGGGTCATTGGAGTTTAACTGCCTAACAGTTACATTTATTTCTGTACCTCAATAAATCATGCTCAGTTTTTCCACATGATCTCTCCTTATTGAACTGCTTTTGTAGATAAGCTTCAAGCCAGAAAGCAACAACACCTAAACCAAAAATATTATCATCAGAAGTGAGAAAGTGTCTGGACTCCAGCTGCGTTGCATGTATTAAAGATAACTTCAGACACTGTCTGGTTGTCATGTCTGAAACAGGCTGTACAGTCACACAGATAAAAGACAGCAGTCATGTTTCTAATATTACAAATCAACCAGAAAGATTATGAAGATAAAAGCTGTGAGACCCCACTAGAGAACGGATGGCTTGTTATCATTACATGAAGTGATTTAGAAATAAGCTGCCAAGTGGCTGCTGCTGCTGCTGTTGCCTTTCTAAGATGCCCTCCACAATCTTCTCTATTGAGACTTGTGTCAGTGGTGTAGACAGGGCAGGAGGAGGCGGGTTAAAGACGGCAGGGCTCTATGGTGACTACAGGGACACTAGTTGTTTCACTGCCTTCAGTTAAAGACTGCCACAGCAGCTGCTGGGCAGCCACAGGTTTTGGAACAGAGGGTGGGGGCTGAAGGGCAGCTGGTTCATCTTTTCTCAGAGTTTTGTGTTTGTCCCAGTTCAGAGGGACTGGACGGCAGCCTGGCTCTCTGTATTCAAGCCCAAATTGCTCTCCAGTGTCTCTGTCAGAGAGGTGAAGTGCAGTGTACTTCTCCTGACCAGTCACTCTTCTGGAGGCTGCATTCAACTCCACCACTAGAGCTGGATCAAAAACACAAGGTAGCATGACACCTGGCTGCTTAAGGTCCACCAGTCGTTGGTAGTTCCATCGTGCCACCCCTGTGATGCCCTGGGCCTGGAATAGTTCAGTGGAAACGTGAGTCCCGGTGATCCACTGGGCCTGGTGGAAATGATAACCCTCCTGCTGTGAAGTGCCTCGGACAGGAATCCAGATGGGGACCTTGGCACCTTCACCAGGGACATGGTTAAGCTGAAGAGTCCCACCGTACCTAAACATTACACCCTCTGAGAGTTCAGGGTCACTTAGGCAGCCACGCAGAATGTGCACTGCGTCACGTCTTCAGCATGGATGGCTTGAAGAGTGGGACGTTGTTGGGGTCTGTGGCCAGGTGAAAATGGTTCAGGACCTTTTCCACTCTGTTCAGCAGCTCAGTGGGTTGTGGTATTTGGATCCTGCAGTGCTCCCTTATGTGTTGCTTTGTGGGATTAGCAGGATGGATGCCACAGAACTTATAAGCATCCTGGAGCCTCTTCAGGTCTGCCTGATCAACCACTGAGAATGCCGCAGAGAGAAGCTGGCAGAAAGTGCTGAACAGAGGAAGATGCTCAGAGGTACACTCCCGCAAAAATCGCCTCAGGCAGTGGAACAGGTCCAGTTTTACAATAATGTTCTTGTTGTAGTGGGTTCGAGAGGCACAGCTGTTTGCCACTGGTCCAGATGTGGCCGCAGCAACAACAGCAGGAGTGGTTTTTCAGGCATCCCACGATAGATTTTCGACAGGGATGCAGTCTGGGATCTTAAATGGAGCACAGCAATCCCTAAATGTAAGAAATACAAATACATGTAAGTATATGGAATATTATGTGTGTGCATCAAATTGATCTGAAAAAGAAAAACTCAGTTTTTCCAGACAGATTAGCAGTTTGAATGACAACGATGATTACGGTTTTTACCTTTCCACCCAGTGGTAGCCGGCCTTTTCCACTCCTGCATCACTGTACCTCTTGGCCATTCCCTGGTACATGGGCTCCAAGGACCTTTCTGTGTCAGACTGAACCATGACCCACGAAACAATCAGCCAGTTTTCATTCATTATGGAATAACTGGACATGACCCCAGATGCCAGCATGACTTTTCGTGCCACCTTCCTGATGTGGTCAGACCTGGAAATGTGGCCAAAAGTGCCCTGGAGGAGTTTGGATATGGCTGGATGTTGACGTCGGAATTCGTCGAGCAGGCAGTCAGTCAGGTAATGGCTGGACACAGAGACGCCACACCAGGCATGTGGGTCTTCATAAGACCTGAACTCCTGTGGCTTATTTTCCTTCCTCAGGAACTGCCCAATGGTCCTCTGTCCATGAGCTCCTGCCTCAGAATCCCAGACCGATCCTGTGGCATGGAGGTACGTCAGGTGAGCTCGCTCGTACTTGAGGTGCATGAGTTCATTTATTTGGTTTGCCATGTCTGTTGGAGATTTGCCAGTCCTCCTGAGCTCATCCATAACAGACTTGCAGATGGCCTTTTTGTTTGTAAGAAAAGGGAGAAGGTTGGTAAACCTTTGGGCAGTTTCTCCAGCCATCGTGGATTGTCAGCAAACCAGTTCCTGCGACAAGCCCTGCAGCAGAGTCGTGAAGACAGGATGTAATACTGACCACTGGTGCCAACAATTACACGTGGCCTGCCCACACCAGCAGAGACCACTTGTGAACGAAAGCACCCATGGAGACATGGCAAGATATAATTGTTTCTTAACCTGACCATGATAGCACTCTCAGGTTTCATTTTACATTTTATGCACAGGGCGATTACATCTGATTGGGTCACTTCCAAACTCGTCCTGCCTTTGTCATCATCATCATCTTCATCTTCTTCATCCGCTTTATCCGAGGCCAGGTCGCGGGGGCAGCAGCCTAAGCAGAGAGGCCCAGACCTCCCTCTCGCCAGCCACCTCCTCCAGCTTATCCGGGGGAACACCAAGGCGTTCCCAGGCCAGCCGAGAGATATAATCTCTCCACACCCTCACCCTGTACACACCCTCAATCCTGCTGCAGGTGCGAAGATGGTCTGGCAACGCCTTGAAGAGTGCTACGGCTCACATGAGGCTATTGAAGACGCACTCTTAAAAAAGGTAGAGGACTTTCCCAAACTCACAAACAAAGACAATGTTAAGCTGCAGGAACTTAGTGACATCTTATTGGAGCTACAGTGTGCTAAACAAGATGGCGCACTCCCAGGACTTGCTTACCTGGACACAGCCAGAGGAGTCAGGCAAATAGTGGAAAAACTTCCCTTCAACCTACAGGAAAAGTGGACAACTGTAGGAACACAGTACAAGGAGACTCATAGTGTGTCATTTCCTCCTTTCTCAGTTTTCACACAATTTGTCCAGCGGTAAGCGAAAATGAGGAATGACCCAAGCTTTGCTATGTCCAAGGCCAACACCAGTGTCCCTTCCCCCACAGAAAAGCTGAGGTCTTATAGTCGCAAACCTACCGTGTCAGCACACAAAATGGACATTACGGCAGACCCGGACCAGAATAATCTCAGTCCAAAGAAAATGGAGGAACCGGATCGCCAGTGCCCAATCCACAAAAAACCACATCCACTCAAAAAGTGTAAGCTCTTTAGAGACAAACCTATTGAAGAAAGACAAGCCTATCTCAAAGAGCACCACATATGTTACAGATGCTGTGGGTCTGTCCAACACATTGCGAAAAACTGTAAAGCAACGGTGAAGTGTATTGAATGTGACAGCCTTAAACACTTATCTGCAATGCATCCTGGTCCTACTCCTGTCCCTAAGAGTACTACACCAGGAAACAACGACAATGAAGAGCAAATCGAGAGTGCACCTTCAGTCGAGTCAAAGTGCCCAGAGGTATGTGGCCAAGGTGATAGCCCACGTTCATGTTCTAAGATCAGTCTGGTCAAAGTGTATCCCGCAGGCCAAAAAGAGAGAGCTGTAAAAATGTACGCTGTAATAGATGATCAGTCAAACAGGTCACTGGTTAAGTCAGAGTTTTTCAGCCTTTTCAAAATCAATGCCAAACCCACTCCATACACCTTAAAGACTTGCTCTGGCAGAGAACAAGCCTTAGGTAGGAGAGCTGTAAACTTCTTCCTCGAGTCCTTGGATGGAGAAGTCAACATCCAACTACCCCCTTTAATTGAATGTGACTCTGTTCCAGACAATAGATCTGAAATACCCTCTCCAGAGATTGCTCAGCATCACCCACATCTTCTTCCAGTGACAGATAACATCCCACCTGTCGACCACCACGCCCCAATCCTTTTACTCCTTGGAAGGGATGTCATCAGGGTCCATAAGGTACGTGAGCAAATCAACGGACCCAATGATGCACCATACGCCCAAAGGCTAGACCTGGGTTGGGTTATTGTGGGGGAGGTGTGTCTAGGAAAAGCACACGGTCAGTCAGAGGTCAATGTCTATAAAACACACACCTTAGATAATGGACGTGCATCCTATTTTGAGCCTTGCCCAAACACAATTCACGTTAAAGAGAATTATGGGGTCACTATGAATGCAACCTGCATCACAGACAATTTGGGACACTCTGTGTTTGTTAGATCTGAGGGTGATAACAAACAAGCCATGTCTATCGACGACAGAGCATTCCTGACAATAATGGACAATGAAGTTTATCAAAACCAAGAGAACAGCTGGGTTGCACCTTTACCCTTTCGCTCACAGAGAAGGAGGCTCCCTGACAACAGAGAACAAGCCCTAAAACGCCTCTGCTCTCTCCGAAAGACTTTGGAAAAGAGACCAGAAATGAAAGATCACTACATCCAATTCATGCAGAAAATGTTGGATAACGACCAAGCCGAGCCTGCCCCGCCTCTGCCGCAAAATAAAGAACATTGGTATCTGCCCACGTTTGGTGTATACCACCCACAGAAGCCACAACAAATACGAGTCGTGTTTGATTCAAGTGCAGAATGTGGTGGAATTTCGCTCAATCAAGTGCTTCTTGGTGGACCTGATTTGAACAACTCCCTGTTGGGAGTGCTGTTGCGCTTCCGCAAAGAGCCCATAGCCCTGACAGCCGACGTGCAGCAAATGTTTTACTGCTTCGTTGTGCGCGAAGACCACAGAGATTATCTCCGTTATCTGTGGTATGAGGACAATGACATTACAAAGAGCATAGTCGAGTTTAGAATGAAGGTCCACGTGTTTGGAAACAGCCCGTCACCAGCTGTCACCATCTATTGCATGAGACAGGCAGCACAGCAGGGTGAACGAGAACACGGATCTGATGCAAGACAGTTTGTTGAGCGTCAGTTTTATGTTGACGATGGTCTCACATCAGTCGCCACACCAGAGGAAGCAATCAACCTGCTCAGAAGAACGCGAAACATGTTGGCAGAGTCTAACTTACGCCTTCACAAGGTGGCATCAAACTGCAGTCAAGTCATGGAAGCTTTCCCTGTTGAGGATCGTGCAAAGGACCTGAAAGATTTAGACCTAGGAGTAGACCCTCTTCCAGTTCAGAGAAGCTTGGGACTCTGTTGGAACCTACAATCTGACAGCTTCACTTACCAGGTGTCAAATGAGAGCAAACCATTCACACGGAGGGGAGTATTGTCGACAGTTAATAGCCTCTATGACCCTTTGGGATTTGCTGCTCCCATAATAATGCAGGGCAAAGCATTACTCAGAGAACTGTCATCTGATGGAAAAGACTGGGACACACTCTTACCCCCTGAGAAACAGGAGAGGTGGGACTCATGGAAAGACTCTTTGCAAGCCCTTGAGAACCTCCAAATACCAAGGTGCTACAGCCCAGGTACGTTAAGCACAACGAAAGTGAAAGAACTTTGCATTTTCTGTGATGCCTCCACTGTCGCTATAGGTGCAGTAGTCTATCTGCGTACAGTTGACAGTGAAGGACAGTGTCATACTGGGTTTGTGATGGGGAAGTCTAAACTCGCACCTCGCCCCGCACACACTGTACCACGCCTGGAACTATGTGCTGCTGTGCTCGCGGTGGAAATGTTTGAGCTCATCAGAGATGAGTTAGACATTAAAGTAGACAATGTGACTTTTTACACAGACAGTAGGATTGTGTTGGGGTACATACACAACACCTCCAGACGATTCTACATGTATGTTGCCAACAGGGTTACGCGCATTAGAGCATCCACCCATCCGAGTCAATGGCATTATGTACCAACTGAGTTAAATCCAGCTGATCAGGCCACTCGGTTCATTCCAGCAGCAGACCTGCAGAACAGCACCTGGTTCTCAGGTCCACCCTTTCTGTACTCCGACCCACACAAAGAACCGCACACTGGTCCTTTCACGCTCATCGAACCTGAAAGAGACGGAGAGATACGTCCGGAAATAAAAGTAATGAAAACTACTGTAGCAGAGCCACAGTTGGGTTCTGACCGTTTCAAAAAGTACTCAAACTGGATCACTCTTTGCAGAGTCATAGCCAGACTCATTCATGTAGTTACATCCTTTGCACAAAAGACAAGTGGACAAAGGGGATGGAAAGGTTTCAGTGAGACACCGAGCGTCCAAGAACTCACCCGAGCCCAAGTAGTCATCATTCGAGCTGTCCAACAAGAAGCTTACAAAGGGACGCTTGAAAACATTAAAGAAGGAAGGAAGGTCAGTGGCGTGTTTGATACACTCAAAAAGCTCGATCCTGTGGTGGACAAAGACAGTCTCTTGCGAGTTGGTGGACGTCTTTCCGCCGCCGATCTCACAGAAAACGAAAAGCATCCTCTGATTATCCCATCTACCAGCCACATCGCTATGCTAATTGTGACTCACTACCACGAACAAGTGGCTCATCAAGGAAGACACATAACTGAAGGAGCTATCCATGGTGCTGGGTACTGGATAATTGGAGGGAAGCGGCTTGTGTCATCTGTCATTCATCGGTGTGTCACATGTCGCAAGTTGCGAGGCAAAATGCAGATCCAGAAAATGGCAGACTTGCCTGCAGACCGAGTCACCCCTGAACCACCCTTTACCACTGTAGGCCTAGATGTATTTGGGCCATGGACTATTGTGACGCGTCGTACAAGAGGTGGTTGTTCCCAGAACAAACGTTGGGCTGTGTTATTCACATGCATGTCAACTAGGGCTGTGCATATCGAACTGATAGAGACTATGTCTGCTGATAGTTTTATCAATGCATTAAGAAGGCTCTTCTCTATTCGGGGCCCAGCCAAGTTTCTGCGCTCGGACAGAGGCACGAATTTTGTGGGCGCTTGTAAGGAATTAGACCTAAACTCAGGAAACAAAGCAGTAGGAAAGTACCTGCAAGAGAGAGGGTGCGTTTGGACTTTCAATCCCCCTCATGCGTCTCATATGGGAGGCTCGTGGGAGCGCCTTATAGGCGTCGCCAGGCGGATTCTGGATGCAATGTTGCTACGAACTGAACAAACACGCCTTACTCATGAAGTGTTGTGCACCTTCATGGCCGAGGTGATGGCAATTATTAATGCAAGGCCTCTTGTCCCCATATCCACCGACCCTGACAGTCCTGCAGTACTCACTCCAGCAGTGCTACTAACGCAGAAGATGAGTGCTGTGTCCGCCCCACTTGGGAACTTCTCATCAGGGCAGCTGTTTGGGAAACAATGGAAACATGTTCAACTCCTCGCTGACACTTTTTGGAAAAGGTGGAAGGGAGAGTATTTATCCACCTTACAAGGTCGTGCAAAATGGACAGAGACTAGACCTAATGTCAAAATAGGAGATGTGGTCCTGCTAAAGGACTCCCAAGCCAGCAGGAACGAATGGCCCATGGGACTAATAGTAAAAACATTCCCCAGCAGCGACAAGAAGGTCCGAAAAGTGGAAGTGCGGACTGTAAAAGATGGGACTGTTAAAATGTTTCTCAGACCAGTTTCAGAGATTGTTTTGCTTGCAGAGACTGAATGAATATTCTTCAATGCTAGATGATGTTTGAATATGTTGTATTGATGTTTATTGTGATATAATGTGTGTATATCAAGCGGCGAGTGTTATGCCCTTGAGTCAAAGGTCAGCGGTTGGTGTGTGTGCTGATTGAGCCACATAAGCAGAGTGATAAATAAGCTCAGAGTGAGACATCATTTCCACAAGAGATCTTTGTATCCTATGTGCGGAAATGGAGCGAGGGAGCGTCCTGTTCACTAACCTATCTTTGATGTACCCTTTCGTTTATGATGTCGTGAAAAGTGCTCCGGCAGTTATTAAATAGGGACTAGTTCATGTTCACACTAAGAGTGCTCTACACGTTCGCACCTCGGAAAACGTTCGTCTTTGTGAGTATTGACATGTGTAGAGACAGTCGTTATATGTGTTTACATGGAGCGAACTGTATGCTGATGTAATGTACATGTTAAGCTAGGCTAATCGGCAAGTTGTTATTAAGATGTGTATTAGCTAGCAACTTATTTTTATTTTCTGTGTTTCAGTTACAAATAAGAAATAGCAAGGAGAAGCCTTGAGAGACATAAGGCTTTAAAAGGATCTTCAATAAAAACAAGAAAGTCAAGCCTTGTGTGGAAGACCTCTTCTATTTGTTCGCTAGCTGTCTAACCTCACAGGGTCACGTGTCGTGAGGGCAGCATAATCAGGGTTTCTTACCATCACTGGCTCTGAACTTTGCAGTGATATACTCATCTCCAGGGAACTTGGCTCTTTTCTTGTTGGCTGATGCTCTGGGACAACCTGACAGACTGAGAGAAGCAGCTGATGAGGATCAAGAGCTCTTACATTCTCACACAAGGCTGAAATAGTGGACATGGATGAGAAGGGAGACACACACACACACACACACACCTTGAGCAACCCCTCACTTTTTCAGATTTTGCCAGGGAAATGGAAAATAGGTTTTTATTTAAATGTACAAACATACATGAAAATACAGCAAAAATAGAATTTGTACATTTCAAATGAGCTTTATTGTAAATATTTTGCATGGCCACCTTTATTATTTGTCAAAGAACAATTCAAAAAACCCTCATGGAACTGAGTTCTTGGGGCTGGTTAACCTTAAATTGTGGCCCACCATTGGATCCAGCCCTGGGTCCATGGGGCCTGTTCGGGCACAGCACACAAAAATAACATAGTTTTGCCACCCTGTGGATCCACCACCCATGGGTGCAAGCACTGTGGTTGGGTGCAATGTTTCTCTATAGAGACTTCAGTGCCCACAATGTTATTGGAAATCTGTGCAGTGAGTGAGTGAGTGAGTGAGTCCCATCCCAGGGGAGGGTGGGGTAAATAAAGTCATAATGGGCCATGTTCAGGACCAATTCGGAGGAATCCAGCTCATCTGTACCTGTCACGGCAGTGGGACCAGGGGTGTTGTGAAGCAGTAGAGCAGTATCAGAGCACCAAAAGGGCTGTGGCTTTGACAATTGTAGAATCATGGGTGTGAGCACCATGTTTGGATGAGATTCACCCTCGCATCTCAACATTGACACTGACATTGTGGGGCTGTCAAATTTAACAAACAAATGTAACAAATCTAAGCATGTTTTCAGCAGGTGTTGGATTCAACCCCTTGTCTCTAACATTCTTGATTTATATTGACAGGATTGCAAGGCATTTCCAGGTTGAGAAGGGTGTGGAAGAGTAGAGCGCAATCTTCAGCATGCACTGGTGCAGTTTGCAACAGAGTGTGAAATGTCTGGGATGAGAGTCAGCACACCCAAGAGTCTGAGGCCATGGTTCTTTGCCAGAAAAAGAGTGGAATGGTCTCTCTGGGTCAGAGGTGAGAGGCCTCCTTAATCAAGGGAGTTCAAGTGTCTTATTCATGAGTAATGAGTAACGGAGTACAGGTTGGACTGGCAGATTGGTGTGGCATCAACTGTAATGTGAGCATTGTACTGGATTGCCATAGTGAAGAGGAAGCTGAGCTGAAAGGCAAAGCATTCAATTTACCAGTCCCTCTACATCACAAGAGTTTTCTCTGTAGGATGGCTGGGTTCGGCTTTAGAAGAAGGTTAGGGAGCTCAGACATCCAGAAAGATTTCAGAAGAAAGCTGTTTCTGCGTGTGAAAAAGAGCCTGGGCACCTCCTTTTGGAAATGTTCCAGGCACATCTAACTTGGAAGAGACCAGATCTCCAACCCTACTGGCTGAAATGTACCACTAAACCATGACAGAGTTCCAGTTTTTAAAAAAAAAAAAAAAAATACAACTCCCTGTAAACAACTACTATTACACCTGACCTTTTCTGAAAATATTTTTTTTATAATTCCAAATTTGAACTCATTACTTCATAAGACCTATTGCCTCTGATTGCCTCACCTTGAGGCAACAACTGTTGCCTCAAGGTGAGGCTCTAAATGGGTGATATGGTACTACAAGGTCATTAAGATAAGATGGGGCCTGATTATTAAATACCTTTATGTGAGGAGCCAATGAAGAGGAGCCAATATAGGATAAATCTGCTCTCTCTTTCTAGTCCCTGTCAGTACTCTTGCTGCAGCATTTTGGATTAACTGAAGGCTTTTCAGGGAGTTTTTAGGACATCCTGATAATAATGAATTACAGTAGTCCAGCCTGGAAGTAAAACATGCATGAATTAGTTTTTCAGCATCACCCTGAGACAGGATATTTCTAATTTTAGAGATATAGTACAAATAAAGCAGTCCTACATATTTGTTTAATATGGGTATGGAAGGACATATCCTGGTCAAAAATGACTCCAATGTTCCTCACAGTGTTACTGGAGGCCAAGGTAATGCCATCCAGAGTAAGAATCTGGTTAGATACAGTATTTCTAAAATGTTCAGGGCTGAATACAATAACCTCAGTTTTATCTGAATTTAGAAGCAGAAAAATAGAGGCCATCCAGGTCTTTATGACCTTCCTGCAGTTTAAATAATTGGTGTGTGTTATGGATGATAGATAAAGTTGGGTGTTATCTGCATAGCGTATGTATGTATTAATAGCTCTAACCTTAATCCTACTATTGATCTTGTTTTTAATGTGTCTCTCTTACTTTTTGGATCTTACTGTGACTCTATCCTGGGCATAGATATATTTGGCTGTGACTGACCTTCTTGCTTCTTCATGATGGTCCCCATTGGCCTGTTGGGTACCTATGTACCTGGAGCTGTGCTACACGTATGCTATCGCACCTTCTGTGAACTTCATCCCTTTGGTTTGGATCACCTACAGTTAACTGATGTCTTGCTCACTCCTGGTGTATAGTTTCATGACATCCTTGTACAGGAGTGGCTGAGGGTTATTCCACTCATTTCACTCCTGAAACGATATCTGTATCCGCTCTTAATGAACTGGCTTAGAAGGTTGAGGTCTATCCAGGCTAGGTCCACATGTAGATGGTTCTTTTTTCTTTCTTTTTTTTTTTTTTTTTTTTTTAACGCAGCTTTTTCTATGTGTTTGGACCTTTTGTCCACACGTAAACAGCATTTTGGATCACTGAAAACTGAGATTTTTAAAAACTCCTGCCAGGGTGGAGATTTTTTGCATTTACATGTGGACAAGGAAAACTGAGATTTAGTCACGCAATGTCAAAGGTGTGCGCCACATTATTGTTTACATGAGATGAATTTCAACAATGGTGGATATAGACAAAATACTGTTGCTGTTAATCTTACAATCTACAGTTCTTACACGCTTACATATCAAAACACAGTTACTGTCCCTCCATTTACAAAGACAGAGGCGTCAGAGTGAACTTTGGACGTGGCTTCTACATTCAGCTAGTGATGGGCAGATGAAGCCCCATGAAGCACTGAAGCTTTTCATCCAATTGGTTCACCCCAACGCGAAGCTTCATGAAGCTTCATTTGCTCTAGCAGGACACCTACTGGACGTAAAAATAATAGCTGGCATGAATTTGAAGAGTGTGGCATTTTGCACACAGCCTGTAAATGTCAACAACAAAAGGAGTGTGTAAAACATGTATATTGTAGTGATGGCAGTATACTGTGTATATTTATAGTGGCAGTATGGAAAATGATCATTTGGAAATGCTTGAAATGGAAATGATCATTTACTGTGAGGTGAGGTGTGGACAGTAGTTGTGCTTTTGTAACGTTGAGGTATGGACAGCTACACACTGAGCCTCAGTCCTGCCTGTTCACATTTTATTCTGTAAAATCTAAATTTTCACTGCTTTTACGACCTTTTTAGTGGGGAGAACATAGCTAGGATTTAATGATTTAACAAATCTTTTAAATCCTTTGTCCTCCACAATGCTAAATGGCTGTGAGTCCTCAATCACCATGCTGACCAGGTCTTCTTCTATTTGAGATTGTTCTCCTGAGGAAAGACAATAAAGATAAAGCACAAATATAAATATCACACACGTAACTTATAACAGTTGTATAATATTGTTATATCATTTAGTAACATTACTGCATGCTATATTATCCTGGCATTTGATGGCTCAGCTGGTCTTGCTCCACAATCGGTGTTCCCCTTATTCTCATGCAAAGCTCTGTAGTGCCTAAGCATGGATGAGGTGTTGTTGTTATATCCCAGCTCCCTGGCACATAGCAAACACTTCACCTTGTACAAAAGTAACGACAGCTTAACATAAATTGTATTGCACCATCAGTATCATGAAAATACATCTTCTGTAGAAATTTACATACCTTGTTGGGAGGAATAAGATCAAAATGTTCCCACACAGGGGAGGACATCCTCCTCTTCTTAGCTGGCTCGATTCTCTCCTGACTTTCTCTCCTCACTCTCCTAACCCTCCAAACTCTCTCCAAACTGTCTCTAACTCTCACTAACCGCAACTCTCCATCAAACACCCACATTTTGAATGGAGTCTGAGGGGTTTATATCGCTGTCATATCTCGCGGCAAAGTTCGAACCGCTTCATGAACCAGTCACGTGGTACAGCCGGGCAGCGAGGCTTCGGACGTCATCATTTTCAGCTCCTCCCATAAATGAAGCAAGCCTCGATACGCGCTTCGCGGAAACGCCCCCTCCATTACTCGACACACGCTCCGAAGCCTCGATACAGAACGTCCCATCACTACATTCAGCACAGACACTTTCACAACCCAAATCCTGATGCCAACGCTGTCGTTGGGTTTGAATACATAATTAAATCATGTATTCTGCATGGATTTTGTCCATTTTTGAGTTTTGAGTCTACACTAGCCATATTTCACAGCACTGTGACTTATGATTATGAATCACTCAGACTAATGTAAAATTTTCAGTTTCTTTCTTAATTGAATAAACTCTGGCCAAGAGAGCCAGTGAGACAAAATTCAAAATACTGTCTTTACTTTTTAACATTTGAAATGATACAGAAGCTTGAAAAGTAACACAAAATTAGCTGTGTTTCCAGAAAAAACACAAAAACTTTTCAGAAGTACTTAAGGTTTTGTGAGGGCACAAAACCCTGTTTAAGCTTCTAGACTTCTGATTGGCCAACATTTCTATACGGTTAGGATTTGCCATGTTCTTGACAGCGTTTGACTTTATTTTTTGCGTTTACATGTAGATGGAGATATTTTTCAAAACTGCATGTGTGGATGGGATTTAAAGTAAAAAAAAAGAAAACTGAAAATATCTGTTTCAAAAATACGCACGTAGGTGTGGACGTAGCCCCAGAAGAGCAGTGGGGACAGTACATCTTGGTATTTTCAATTGAATTAAATTTTAATCATACAGTGCTAAATCATAACAACCGTTACCTCAAGATTCTTTGTATTATCGCGAGTGATGGGAGAAGGGAGCCGGAGATCGACAGACGGATTGGGGCTGCAGTAATGCAGACGCTGCACCGGTTCGTCGTGGTGAAGAGGGAGCTGAGTGTAAAAGCGAAGCTCTCAATTTACCGGTCGATCTACGTCCCTACCCTCACCTATGGCCACGAGCTGTGGGTAGTGACCCAAAGAATGAGATCGCGGATACAAGCGGCAGAAATGAGCTTCCTCCGAAGGGTGGCTGGCCTCTCCCTTAGAGATCGGGTGAGAGGTTCGGCCATCCGGGAGGGGCTCAGAGTAGAGCAGCTACTGCTCCACATCGAAAGGAGCCAGCTGAGGTCGTTCGGGCATCTGACAAGGATGCCCCTGGGCGCCTCCTGGGTGAGGTGTTCCAGGCATGTCCCACCGGGAGGAGGCCCCGGGGCAGACCCAGGACACGCTGGAGAGATTATATCTCTTGGCTGGCCTGGGAACGCCTTGGTGTTCCCCTGGATAAGCTGGAGGAGGTGGCTGGGGAGAGGGAGGTCTGGGCCTCTTTGCTTAGGCTGCTGCCCCCACGACCCGGCCTCGGATAAAGCGGATGAAGATGGATGGATTGTCCTCTTCACAGGGTCAGTGTGCTGTCCTGTGACAGCCCTGAAGGTGGTGTAAGAACTAAAACTCCATCATTCATCTGAATCATCATAATTCATCTTCTGATACTTAATATCTATGATACATTTCTTTTGAGCCAAAGTAAACCAAATTATAATCTGGCAAACACACACCCAGTGCTAATGAGCTATTGTTGCCAACCTGAGCAGCTCAGAATCTTCTTTGTCATCCTTGGTAGGAGTTGATTTGACTCTACTTTTCTTGGCTCGGGGGCATCCAGACAAACTGGCACAGAGGAAGAAAGTGGACCACACAGAAAAGACAAAGCTTTGCTTAAACATGGGCTAAATAAAATTCTTTAAAAGAATGATCTCAAAAAGTAAAAAAGTCATTTGTATATTTTGAAACATGTAAGCTAATATGGGTGAGGCTGATTCTGTTTAATGTGCATTTTAACAGTTTACAAGGACTCAGTACATTTACAGTGAGTTTATGTGAACATTATATTCTGTTAGCTTAATGTTTGTCACTCAATGTCAGCTTCTGTCTTAGTGAGACTGGTGGACTGTGTAAGCAGTAGGGACCAAGAAAATAAGTCTACACACTCTACACACAGACTTTTTTTTTTATTATTGCCAAAGTGTGACATAAATACACTGAGTAACTGATGTAGTCTGTAACGAATATGTGATTAGAGAGGCAAACTCTCACCTGCAATGTGAAGCATAGTTTCCAGTGATGTGGCCTGATCCATCACAACCTGGAGTTGGACACCTGAGACAAACACACCCACACCTATCTGTGTGTGCGTATGTGTGGTCGATTTTCATGGTGGAGTTGGTCAAAGACCTCCCAGGCAATGAAGCATGTGGTGCAATCCAATTAGGCTGTCAGTAGTACTTCAGGTCTCCCAGCCCTTTGCCACACCTTTTGCCAGACAGGAGGAGACACCAGGTGTTGCTGTGGATAACAATATCATCCAAGTAAGCAGCAGCAAAGTCAGAGCAGTCATGTAATACCTGATCCATCAGCCGTTGGAAATTTGCTGGAGCTCCATGTAGTCCAAATGGTAAGACTGTAAATTGGAAAAGCCCCCATGGTGTTCTGAATGCTGTGAACTCTCTGGACCGTTGAGTGAGTGGGACCTGCCAGTAACCCTTACACAGATCTATTGTGGTCAGGTACCTTGCTTTTCCCAGACGTTCAAGTAGATCATCAATTCTTGGTGTCGGGTAGGAGTCAAACATGGATATGGAGTTCAGGTACCTGAAATCAATGCAGAACCTCATACTCTCATCCTTTTTGGGTACCAAGACCACAGGGTTGCACCATTCACTCTTAGATCTTTCGATGATCCCTAGGGATAACATCAAATCAATTTCCTTCTTCAATGAAGGCAGCAGACGTTCCGGGATCCTGTAACTTAATCGTCTCACAGAGGCACCTTCTCGTACCACAATATCATGTTCGACAATGTCAGTTCTCCCTGGATTCTCTTGAAAGACTGCTGATTTACACATTTCTCTCACCTGCTGCTGCTTGTCCTCTGGGAGATGGCTGAGATCATAATCCAGAGAGCCAGCAGGTGGTAGATATTGCTCATCTGCTTCATCTTCTTCAGGCACTCGCCGTATGAGCATTGCATCTGCCTTGTGTTCAATACGCTCCACCCACTCCTTCAGAAGGTTTATATGCAAGACCTTGCTTGAGCGCAACTGCCCTGGGGTGGACACCTCATATGTGGTGGGTCCCAGCTTCCTCATGACTTCAAATGGCCCCTGCCACTTTGCCAACAATTTGTTGTTGTCACTGGGGAGGAGCACGAGCACCTTTTGTCCTGGCTCAAACGCACGCTGACGAGCAGATTTATCATACCAAGACTTCTGCTGCTGCTGGGCCTCCACCATATGTGATTGAGCAAGTTCACTCATTTTCTCCAACCGTTCTCTCATCTGAATGACATAAGACAAAATGTTCTTGGGTCCCTCCTCCGCCTTGTCTCCCTCCCAGATCTCCTTTAACAGAGTTAGAGGGCCGCAAACCTCATAACCATACAACAGCTCAAAAGGTGAAAAACCTGTGGAGGCTTGGGGGACTTCTCTATAAGCAAAGAGTAGATATGGCAGCCATTGATCCCAATCGTTACCACTGTCGTTGACAAACTTCCTGAGCATCTGTTTCAATGTCTGGTTAAACCGTTCTGTCAGCCCATCAGTTTGAGGGTGGTATGGTGAAGTTCTCAGACTCCGGATACCCAACAACTGATAAACTTGCTTTAACAAAGTAGACATGAAGTTAGTGCCTTGATCAGTTAGTATTTCTCGTGCAAAGAACTGCACTAAACAAAATGCAATGGGCTTGGCCTTTATAGATTTTAAAGGGAACACCTCAGGATATTTTGTGGCATAATCTGTTACAACAAGCATGTAACGATTTCCTGCTTTGCTCCTCTCAACAGGCCCTATTCATCCATTCCAAGACGCTCAAAAGGAGTGCCGATGACAGGGAGAGGTTGGAGTGGAGCTCTATGGGGGATTTTAGCAGATGTTATCTGACACTGTGGGCAACTTTTACAAAACTGAGCCACATCTTTGCTAAGACCAGGCCAGTAGAAATGATGTTTGATGCGAGCTGTGGTCTTGTGTTTACCAAGGTGGCCAGCCCACGGAATAGAATGCCCTAAGGTGAGAATGGCGTTTCTAACCTTCTGGGGAACCACCAGCTGCAGCACCGACCCCTGCTGACGATAGAGAATGTCATTTTGCAAGATGTACTCACTGTTAAGAACCTGCTCCACTCCAGCTTCCTTTTCTTTGGCCTTCCGGAAAAGAGATATTAAAGATTGATCAGATTTTTGGAGTTCAGCAATTTCAGTTGGAATATTAAACCCTAGGGGTGACGGTGTTGGCTCGGCGTCTGTTAGTGTATCCACAGGTGAAAATTTGAATTTCTCCTGCCTTCTTTGTCTGCGGGTCTTCCGTGGCTTCACCACAGTTGTCTCAAACTCCTCATTAAAAAAAGGCAGGGCACTCAGGATCTCAGAGTGGGTACTGACTTGCTTAGCCTGAGCTCTGGTAACAGCTACATTACACTCCTCAGTCTGCTCAGACTCCAACAAATCAAAAAGCACAGGAAGGTCACGCCCTAACACGACAGAGTAAGGCAAACTGTTCACAACACCCACATTCAGCAGATACATCTGGTCCTGAACTTTAATGTAGATGTCAGCTGTCGGATATCTTTTCTCATCTCCATGGACAAAACAGATTGAAATTGTATCACTGGTGCGAACAATATTAGGTGGGGCAAAATCTGAGTGAATAAGAGACCGAGAACTGCCAGAGTCAAGAAGGGCATTGAGTAGAACCCCATTCACTTCAATCTGACTCATTTTGATGGATTTGTCACTCTCCTGCTCAGGATCAGCATTAGAACGAGGGGCAAAGCACATTTGCACCATTTTAGCAGAATTTCTTGGGCACATAGGTTTTGTATGGCCCTCTAATCCACAAAGATAACAAATGAGCTTCTTACCAGAGGCCTTTGGTGGTCTAGTGATAGACTGAGAGGTCTTACTGGTGCTTGTATTTGCTGAATCCAGATGGTTTTGCTGAGATATCTTCCGGGTGTCCCTCGATGCCTTCCATGCATTATGGCTCCATGCTTGCCCCTTCTTTCTGGCAGCAACAAAAACATCAGCTAACCGAGCCGCTTCCATTGCTGAACCAGGGTTGTGTTCTCTGATCCAAACCTGAAGCTCAGGAGATAACATTCTGAGAAACTGCTCCAAGATTATAGTTTCACCAATGTCATGAATAGTTTTACCCTTTGGCTGGATCCATTTCCCATAAAGCTCCTTCAGTCTCGCATATAGCTCACGAGGGCTTTCATCTGGTTGAACGTCCAGGGATCTGAATCTTTGCCTATATGTTTCAGGGTTAATGTCATATTTTGGCAGAATAGCTGATTTCACTTTATCATAGTCTAATGAATCATCAATGTCCATGTGAACATAGGCACCTCTAGCTTTACCAGTAAGCAAGGGTATCAAATGAAAAACCCAATCTGATTTCTGCCATCGATAAGCTGTAGCCATACGTTCAAATGTGATCAGGAAATGTTCAATATCATCAGCTTCAGTTAATCTTTCCAATCTGCCCTCTATTTGTAGGGGAAACTGAAATGCTGGTGAAATGGCTGGATTGGAATTAGTCATAACTGGTTCAGCCTGGGCCTGCTGAGCAGAGGAAGAAGGATGAATATCAAACTCTAATGATTCAGAGCGAGCTTCTGCAGAATCTGATGGTGCTGTTCTGACTTGGATTTCTGACTGCAGAAGTCTAAACTGATGTTGAAAGGCTTTAAATCGCTGTTCTTGTCGTGCATTTAACTCACTCTGTTTTGCATCCCGGACATCCTGTTGTTCCATGTGAGCATGTAGCATATTGACTAGATCAGACAAAGTAGGCTCCTTTTCCACTCTCTCCACAACTTCAGTGACTCCTGAGGCTCCATTTTCCTCCTCTTCGCAGGTTTGCTGAGCAGATCCCTTTTTCTTTTCATTCTTGCCACCACGATGCATTCTTCTTCCTCATGGGGAAAACAGAAGAAAGAAAAAAAAAAAGACCTGTGTCCAATACTGGATGATCCCACTGCTGCCACCAATTGTCAGGGACCAAGCAGTAAAGCATAAAGGACACAGGTGGTTTTAATTCAAAAAATGGGTTTTATTGACCCAAAAATATGAAAATATATATTTAACAAAGCCAAAACTTAAACAGGCAGACCAATAAAAGAGGTCAACTCAATAAACTCAAGATTAGTGATGTGTCCTGTGTGTCGAAGCTTCGAATCGTGCGTCGGGTAATCGCGGGGGCGTTTTTCTGAAGCGCGTATCGAGGCTTGCTTTGATTACGTAGGCAGTGACGTTCGAGGCCTCGCGGGCAGTCCGTACCACGTGACTGATTCAGGGACTGGTTCACCGGTTCGCGCCAGATTCGAAATAACATGGGCAGGAAAACAGCTGATTCCCCATCACACCGTGTTGTGGAATTGGATTACGTACGTGCTACATAGTTACTTGTGCATTTCTTCTTCGATGGAACCAGCAAGGAAGAGATGTTTTGTTTTTTTTAAATTTTGTCTCTCCTAATAAAGTATGCACACAGTAATAAATATCACAAATGATAAACACCAAAATATAAATAAACAACACTACACATCCTATAATCTGATTTCTGTCTTTTAGTTTATTAAAAAGTGAAGCACCAAACACTAGTTTTTGTCATTATCCAGATGTACATAAGGTTTACACATCATTATAATCAAAGAGCCCGCTTCACTTGAATTGTCCACTTGATGGCGCAGTAGAGCAAATGAATCATCACAATGCTTCGAACCATGAGTCGACCAATTGGATGGAAAGCTTCAGTTCATCATGAGGCTTCATCTCACCATCACTACTCAAGATAATAATTAACAGAACCTCAAACAAACATATGACAAACTGACCTGCTGAAATGACACACAGGGGGACTTAAATACTGGTTTAGCTAAACCAAATGACACACACGGGGGAAAATAAGATGGCTGCCATATAACCAACTAATACAAAACATTTAAACAAACATGAAACACCCCCCAGGCAATGAAGCATGTGGTGCAATCCAATTAGGCTGTCAGTAGTACTTCAGGTCTCCCAGCCCTTTGCCACACCTTTTGCCAGACAGGAGGAGACACCAACCCCCAGGTAACTCAAACAAAGAAAGATGTATTAATATAACATAAAACAGAACTTTGACCTTGCAAGGTTAATATGTGTGCACGCCATATAAACATTGGAAGGTGTGATGGAAAAATGAATACATTTAATAAAGAAACGATATTGAACAATAAGTAGAATATTTTAAAGTAGTGACTGTAAATTAAACTAAAGTGAACAGCGGGTGGTGAGGTGTGGAGCTTACCATGTGTGGCATGCCATCACAAAGTGACACTGTACAATAAATTGTACAGAGGTGCTTACCTGTTTGTTGACTAGTTTAAAATTAATCAACAATAAATTATTTGTCCTGATGTGAGTCTTTAGAACATTTCAGTACTCTGTCTTGGAAAACAAAGTCTTTCCTTATTGGAGCCGCACCAACTTTAGGTCACTTCCTTCTGCTCCACACTGTCAGCTGCTCAGTGATTCAGAATGGTGTAATGCTCAACTTCCCAACTCGAAACCTATCCAGTTGATCAAAATTTGAAGTCCAGAAAAAAAAGCACTAATTTCATGTTTGACTAATGAGTTTGGCAGGCACGTCTGTTGGATCACTGATGGCTGTGTCTTTTAATTTCTCTTATAGCTGCATTCATTACTGTAGTGCTGATGTCTTTCTTTAAAGAAACTGTTTGAGATTTTAGGGAATTTTGCTTATTTGCTTCCTTGCTGCAAGTAGGATGAAGAGATTGATCCCATTCTCGAGTTTGTTTGGGAAATATATTAAGTTACAGCTATTGGCCAGTTAGCTTAGCATAAAGCTGGCTGATAGTTGTATTTGACAGAAAACTCAGTTAATTACTGAGGAGATATTTAGATTATTACAGAAAGGAGGCAACATCAATTAATTACTGAGGTAATGCTAAATCAGAAATTAAATCACATATCATGCTTCATCTGTTGGAGCCATTTTTTGGCTGGGTGCAGAGAAGTCCATGCTATCTGCTTATCAGGAAGTGGCTGTGTTTGAAATATAATAGGCTAATAAGCAACTGTTCCAGATGCCCATAGTCTGACATTTGAATTCATCTGTATTTTGGCAAGAAATCAAATAAGCACTTTGGCCAAAATGTTAAACCTGTCCTCACACTTAGCGATGGTGCTCTGAGTACTGACATTTCCCTCTGGCCAAAGCTCGAAGCCTGGAGTTTTGCCAGGTGAAAGAGCCTCTTATGAACTGTCAATATTATGTCATGCTATTACGTCTCACCAGCAGCCGCCTCCTGTTTTCAAAGTAATCCAGAAAGGAGGCAAGGGCACCCTTTGGTGGTGGCGTTGGCTTTTTAGTGGGCTTTGGATAGTCCACTTTGACGCCTTCTTTCCATTTTTCTTTCCCCCAATCTTTCCCTCCTTTCCTGGCTTTCCTCTTCTGTCGGCTTTCTTGGCACCCTTGTCATTCGGTTTCTTCTTCTTGTCATGCTTATCGTGCTTTCCCTTCCTGGTAGGAGTGATAACAGTGATGACTTCTGACTCCTCTGGATTGCTTGCTGTTGGCTTGCTAGGCTCATACTTGTCTTCATACTCGTTAGTCAACACCAGCGCACAAAAGCAGATATTATTTTTCATTTTCTTCACTGATTCAAACATTGTGAGAATGATTTGGTCTTGAGCTGGTGTCGTGGTAAACTTTTCTTTGTACACATAAAAAATGATGGTGAAATGAGTTATGGATCAGCGGCCTTTTTGTGGTGGGTTTTCTGGTTGTCATTGTAGTTGCTCTGGTTGTTGTAGTAGTCGCAGTGGTGGTCGTGGGCTGGGTTGAAACCCAAGTTAGTAAAAATAAAACAAGCCATTAGTAGGATCAAGAAATTGAAAGCCAAAATTGTGTTTCTACAAGAAACTCATATGCTAGGCAGTGAGACAAATAGAATCAAACACAGATGGCCAGGTCAAATTTTATCACCTCCTTACTCCTCCAATTCTAGGGGCGTTATGATAATGATACACAAATCCATACCTTTTCATGTTGAGCATGTGCTTCAGGATTCTAATGGACGTTTTTTTTTAATACTACAAGGTAACCTACTATCTACTAGACTAAATTTAATTAATACTTATGGCCCAAATGAAGATAATCCACATTTTTATAGCAATTTATTTCTTAAAATTTCAGATTTACAAGGTAAATGTATAATTGCTGGGGATTGCAATTTGCTTTGAACCCACAGAAGGATAAATCGTCAGGCATGGATAACACTTACAATAGAACACTAAAGGTGATCAAACAATTTATGAAGGAGTTCAATATAACCGACATATGGCGCGATCAAAATCCAACCAAATTACAATATTCTTGCTGGTCAGGTACACACAAAGTGTATTCCAGAATAGACTACTTTTTGGTATCAACTGAGCTGGCTCCTTATACAAAAGATATAGTATACAGTATAAGGAAATAATAATATCTGACCATGCAGCCGTTACTTTGACTTTCATAGAGTCAAAACTGATTAAAACTCGAATTGAATGGAGGTTTCAATTGAAGTGGATGCAAGACAAACAGTTTCTTGAGTTTTAGGCAAGCAAATTAATGAATACTTTGAGCACAATTCAAATCAAACATCGGCAAGTGTGAGATGGGACGCCTTCAAGGCATACTTAAGAGGGCAAATTATAAGCTATACTAGTAAGAAAACAAGAGAACGAAACCAAAAGATAAAATATCTGGAATAAAAAAATAAAAATGTTAGAAGAGACCAGCTTTCAATCAGGCCAGAATAAGGAGGACAATGTCAAAGAATTATTACTATTGAGAACGCAATATAACGAAATGACAAGCGAAAAAGCAGCTGTACATTTATTGAGATTAAAGTAACAATCCTATGACCAAGGTGAAAAACCCAGCAAACTCCTGGCTTAGCGTATAAAACAGCAGCAATCTGAAAGGGCAATTACCAAACTTGAAACTTCAAATGGAAATATCATAATAGACCCAATCGAGATAAACAATGCATTTAAAGTTTTTTATGAAACGCTATATAATTCAGAATGCAACAATGAGGGTGCCCGCAGGATTCACCATTATCTCCACTTTTATTCCTTTTAGCTATTGAACCTCTGGCAATAGCGGTTAGAACCAGTGGACAAATACAAGGTGTTAAGATTGGTAGAAAGGAGCATAGAATTGCGTTATTTGCTGATGATGTCATATTATTTTTAAAGCAACTAAAAACTTCTGTGTCTGCTGTAAAGGATTTAATAGACCAGTTTGGGGCCTTCTCAGGGTATAAAGTAAATGTAACAAAATCATCATTAATGTTACTTAAACAAGAGCTTTACTGTTAATTCTGAATTCACTCATCTAGGCATTAAAATAAAAGATGTGGTGGTACTTAAATATAATACAATTCTACAGAAAATTTCCAAAGATCTGGAGCGTTGGATAAGTTTACCACTATCTATAAGTGTTCTTAAAATAAATGTATTACCTAAACTCTTGTATATGTTTCAGAATGTCCCACTGGCTCCTCCTGCTGGATTGTTTACCAAACTAGCGTCATTAATCAGAGAGTTTATTTGGAACAAGAAGCATCCCCGCATTTGTTTGTCTTTGTTGTATCTTGCCTTTGATACAGGGGGGTTGAAATGCCCCAACTTTTACTGGTACTATCTGGCTATTCATCTAAGGACAATAATGTTTTATTTTTCATGGAAGCAAATTCTCTTAAAATGCCATTAAACTTGTACTTATACTCTGCACAGCCAAAACAATTAAAGAAAGAAACAAATAATCCTATAGTCCGAAATATGATTGAAGTTTGGTTTACAATAAAAGAAATTTTGAATATTAAGAATAATCTCTCTCATTTTAGTCCTATTTGGGGAAAATGCCTTATTTGCACCAGGAAATATGGACGCAGGGTTCCAGGGTTGGGCAGAAAAAGGTGTTAGGAAAGTGGGTGATCTTTTTTGTGATGGAATAATGGTTCCATTTGAGGATTTAGCCTCAAAATTTCAAATCCTCCAAAAACACTTCTTTAAGCATTTACAGATTTGAAGCTTCATTTCTTCCATGCAAAATCAGTCTCTCAACCTTCCCCAGTTAACTAATTTAGAGGAGTTAATGGTGGAGGGAAAAAAAGTGGTAACAAAGGCTTAATTTCAACATTCTATAACTGGATTCAATTCAATTCAATTCAATTTTATTTATATAGCGCCAAATCACAACAAAAGTCGCCTCAAGGCGCTTCATAGATACAGAGAAAAACCCAACAATCATATGACCCCCTATGAGCAAGCACTTTGGCGACAGTGGGAAGGAAAAACTCCCTTTTAACAGGAAGAAACCTCCGGCAGAACCAGGCTCAGGGAGGGGCGGCCATCTGCTGCGACCGGTTGGGGTGAGAGAAGGAAGACAGGATAAAGACATGCTGTGGAAGAGAGACAGAGGTTGTCTCTGCCTCCCCAGAAACATCAGTTTCTAAGTTATAATCTTGGAGAAATGACCTAAATATTAATATTTCTGAGGAGACATGGAAGTCAATTTGCTTAAAATGACCCCAGGTATTTAAACTCATTTACCTTTAATACCTTTACTCCTTGCATATTTCAGATGAGCTGACCATCTGATGTAAAAGAATACATATTTTGGTCAAGGCATTGAAACCGAGGACAATTTTGACCTTTTCCGTGGCCAGTGGTCAGTGAAAACACTAAAAACAAGTGCAAGAACATACATTACATACTTTTCTCTTGCGCAACTGGTATGTCACTTTTTGTAGATGCTCCACCTCCTTTTTCAAATCCTGTTTAGTTTCTCTTATTGTGGCTCCGGCACTACCGGCACCCTCACCCTGACCTGGGCTCACCATCTGTTTATGGTACAAATTAAATATGTTTTGTTCATGATGGAGTAAATGATTATATATGAAAGAAGTCCAAACAATCAAAACTCTTACCAAGGGAATCAGGGCACACATTGTTACTGCTACACTGGAAGAGCGTTCTGTCTAAAAGCTCCTCTGTTCCTGATGACTGCTGCTCTTGCTGGGAAGCATGTATAATGTAAACAGAATTGGTCCTAGCACTGAACCCTGTGGAACTCCATAATTAACCTCAGTGTGTGAAGAGGACTCTCCATTTACATGCACAAATTAATTAATTATCGGAAATAATTAATTACATAAATATTTACAACAAATGTAATTAATTAATTATTGACACATTTAATTATTTATTTATTTATTTATTTATTTATTTCACATTTTAATTAATTATTGCCACATTTAAATAATTATTTAATTGTGTATTTAATTAATTCATTTTGGCACAGTTGACTCCTTCAGGTCTCACCATGAAATAATTTTATCTGTCAACCTCACCCATCAAACTCAGGAGGCGGGGTTAACACTGATCGAGTCAAAACCATTGCTTTGGCCTGGTGGCCATTGTTTTTAGCACACAACAACCAGCATGTGGAAACTCACAGAACTGAACTTTGAAAAACCCTGTTTGTGTGCCACCAAATACCGTTTTAATATTTTTTTTAGCGAGAATGTAGTGATTTAATCTTCATATGTCTGGTCGGTTTGTAAAGATACAGCCTCTTTGCAAAAGTGCTTCGATGATTTTGGAGATGTCTGCCCAGGATAGACCCGTTTGCCTCGCAAGCAATCAAGTTGTTATTACCACTGACAAAGCGCAGGCCCCGGTACACAGCTGTAATAACCCCCGCTGACACTGACTTCTTTTACTGAGGTTATATTTATCGGGGTTTTATTTCCTGATGTTCAGTCGCCAATTCTGAATTATAACTAACATTAAAAACATGTTTAAGGAGGAGAGAGAGCAAATAAATTTGATTAAGAGCTGATCTTTGGGTTTTTGTTCAGTAATCAGCGTGACCTGCGTATAAACGTATAAATGAGATAATGTTGGTGTTTCCGTCATGTAGTAACTGCTGGCTTTAACTGTACAAAGGTTGTTCGACACTATGAAACACATACAGACTTCATGATGTTCGGCTAATATTTTTATTGTGAATAGTAATCATGAGGGTAAACGGCCCTGTACACCACGGAGCGAGGTCAGCATATCCACGATATCTTCAGCTCTATGAGTTAACAGTTTCCCAGCTGACTAGTCTAACTGACATGTACGAATATGTCACGGGTCATATCAATATGATTTTACAGAAGATCATCCTTATTACTGCCAACTATTCCAGAGACGTGAAAATCTACAGCATAAAGAACAAAAAAATATAGCAGTCTAACGCAACACTGTAACAGAGATGAACCGTCAGTTTGTCGCAGATCAAAGTGGAATGAAAGTGATTGGTTGAACAGGTGTTCGTGATCTGTGTTTTCTGCATTTTCATCAGCGTACGAGACTCAGCAGCAGATTAGAATAACAGTTACACATTTAATAAATCACCAAATGAATACACGCAAGAAACGAGCAAACCTGTTCCGACAATTTGAGTTTGTGTTCCCTCAGCTGCAGACTCGCTACTGTTTAAATGTTTGAGAGGAAGATTAGATATAAAGCAAACGTCAAACATAGACTCAGTCTGCGTTCACATTTGATATGAGGCCAGGACGGATAATGGCTGTGTCCTGTTTGAAGATCATATATGTAAAATTGTTGTCTGACCTCCGTCGATCCAGCCGCTCAGAGTCCGTGGTTACCATGGTTACTGCATAAGCACCTATAATGTAAACAGCTGACACAGCGGAAACCTACCGGGAGCATGGGTGTTTATGTTTTTCATTGCAAAAGAACTGTCTGTCTATGTTTCAGTGCCCTGGTCTGCCGCAGTTTCCACCAGCCCCACTCCAGTCTCAGCAGTTTAGTGACCTGACTGTTCCATTTTTAACTTTTGGTGTTTCTGCCTATCACAAGATTGATAACTTCAGTCAGCACTGTAGTGCATCATTCTCACATCAGAGGGACATTTGAATACTGTTTTATACAGCATATGACTGGAAGATGAATATCAAGCAGGCATAAGTGTGATGTTGATTGAACTGAGATCTCCTACTGTCATTTCTGTTGCTGGAGATGTCCACTCTAATTTAATTTAATTTAATTTAATTAGTTTGCTGCTTTGAATTATATGCAAACATGTCCATGTGGATTATATAAGTTGCTTGAGGAAGAGAAAATATGTTCATCAAAAGAAGACAGTTGAGGTATCTAACCAGGATTCCTCCTGGACTCCTTGGTAGGTGAGATGTTTTTGGCCATGTCCTACTGGGAGGAGGTCTCAGCGGGCTTGGGGAATACTGTGTCCTCCAGGATGAGCTGGAAGGCATGGCTGGGTTGAAGGAAGTCTGTCAAATTGATAAGCAGAGGAAGTGGTGCAGCACCTGGTTCTGTTTGTAGAAGCTCAGATGTAGGGGCAGCCAATCAGATGAAAGCTGGCGTAAATAGAGGAGGGGTTGGGGTGGGGGCTCCAAAAGACTGTAGCATGCAAAACCACTACTTTGTACAATTTCTGTCGTCTACAGACAAAATAATCTTAACTTGTGATCTTGTAAGCTGCTGGTACTTGAGTTGTTTTATGCCTTTGAACAGAGCCTGGTGGGTATTTGGTCCTGCTTCTGGCATCAGTGCTAAGTTACACTAATCCAGCTGCTGGGTGTAATTTGTTATTAACTGGACTAGTTCATTTATCTATCTCTAGTATGCATTTGAAGAACTCATAATCTTCTGTGTTCTCCCTAGCTGCCCTGGGCTTATCCGTGGCCTTCATCTTAAAATTCAGAGACAACATGTTCCATGTGCTGACTGGCCAGTTCACTACTGTTCTGGTCACAGGCCTCTCCCTCTTCCTCTTTGACTTCCACCCTTCGCTGGACTTCTTCCTCCAGGCACCCACGGTCCTGCTGGCCATCTTTATCTACAATGCCAGCTGGCCCAAGGACCTGGAATATAGCCTGCAGCGGGAGAAACTACGGGTCATCAACGGGGAGGTGTTTGAGAGGTCAAGAGGGGTAGGAGACAAACCACAAATCCTCAGTAGTCACGCACACAAGCCCACACACTCCTTTTCCTCACACAACTTCGCTCACCTAACCCCGATGTATATCCACTTCCTCTACTCCCGCCCACATACCAAGTGCTCTGCAGGAAACTTGGCTCTTGTTTCTCTGTAATGTCATTTCTTGAGTGCAAGAGGAAACCTGATTCCCAGCTATGAAAATAGCATCCAGGCTCATGCTGGAGCCTTACGTCATAGAATTCCTTTAGTAGTCAAGTGTTTTTTGATGGAAGAAGCTATTTAACAATACAGTAGTCTGTGGGGATACTATCCTGGAATTCTTTTCATCCCCAGCGTCCTGTTCTGTATTGAAGAAACCCTGTAATTCAGGTGAAATGCCAGGTTTCAGGTGTTTGTTTCTTTGCGAGAGCACTAACAAAAATACCCTCTCCATTGGCAGCCGTGGCTTTAAAATGCACGGTACTTCCCCGGTGTTTTTCGGGGAGTAAATACTGCCCTCCACTTTCTGAAAACAGAAAAAAGATGTGCACAGTGCCTCAATGTCTGCAGATTTGTCCACTGGATTTGATCACTTGTTCATTCATTCTGATGCCTTGTCTCTTTTTTGTGTTGCAGGACAGTGAGGAGCTCGATCTCCTGACAAAGGTAAATGCAGACAGTGTTTCTGATGAAGAGTCCTTGTAGTAATGACAGAGCTCACTCCCAAGTATCCAGAGGATACTCTGCATCTTTCCTGCTGCTGATATCGAACTGGACAATTGACTGGATGGAACATGGTCACAGATTGTCTGTGAAAGCATTTATTTGAACAGTGATAAGCAGGTAAACGGTGAAAGATACTGTTGATAGATTATATGATAGACTCCTAGTATTAAAAACAAAGTGTTTAATAACAGAATTAGCGAAATGTGTATATTTTGGAAACGTGCCTGTCTGTGGATGACTGCTGTCATTCATATGGGGGAAAGTACCAGCAACGCTGTTTGTTGGAAAATAAGTGATACTTTTGGATTCATTATGGATTCCTTTTATGGACAGTGTATTTCTTTACATGATTCCTGTTGTACATGCTGCTATTTGACTGCTTGCTGGTGCTGGACGTCTAAGGACCAGAAACTGCAGTTTCAGGATTGTTTTGATAATAGATTTGTTTGAAATTGTGGTGATTTTGAATCTTTATCCACACTATGATGAATTCAGTTTGTATTGTACTGTGGAAGAGGCAGTTTATTTTTTTTATTTGTTTATTTTCTGAGCCAGAATAAGTGGTATTGACATAATTGCCACTAATGCCTGACTTTCTGTCAGCACCACAAACTCCCTGCCTCTCTTACTTGGGGCTTGAATATTTTCTTGTTAAACTGTAAAATAACATTGTCTAAAGATTGTTGTTTGTGCCATTAAAATCCTCACGTGTGAATGCATTTTCTTGTAAAATAAATGGCAAGTTGTTTTACTTCTGTGCAAGTAATGCAATTTAATACAATCGCTGATGTCTTGTCATAAATTTGTGCATTTATTTAAATACTGAGGTTTTCTGGAGGAAGACCTAAAGGGTACTAGCTGCTCTAACTCCATGTTTTTCTTCTATTACTTTGCACATGCTTGATAGCTGTTTTAGCTCCCTATCAGTTCCTTTAAGCCAACTCTTAGATATTTTACCCACCTGCTGAATAACAGTGTTCCACACCCACTAACATTATACAGATCCAAGAGAAGAGAGACTGTAACGCAGTCTGATGTCTAAGCTTTAACCCTTGTGTGGTGTTCATATTTTTGTTACTCAGCCAGTGTTCATGCGTCTGGTGGACCCACTAGAGTTTTGGCTTTCCAAATTAACACTATCAAACAATTTTATGTTAAATTACTCAACAGATGTTTACTTCATCCCAATTACAAGCCATATGAACAGCAAAGATGGTTAATTTTTTTCCCTTTCCCTTTGTTAGATCACATTTATGAATTAATGTGCTTCTCGTTTTTTTTTTGTTTTTTTTATAAAATGTTATAAAAAAAATAAATCAGTTATAATCAAGTGGAGTGAGTGGAAAGACACAACACATTTACACGTGAAGCAATATGTTTCACAACTAAATGGGATCAGCTGCTCATCAATGGTGACATTAGGCCCAGGGTTGTAAAACAGGGGGAGGTGGTGCACACACTTATCCCACACTGTCCTGATGGCAGCTAGCTTGTCTCTCTGCCGTCGAGCTGGTCTGTCGTCTCGGTTATCAAAACGGATAATCCTGGAAATTTTGTGGAAGTTTTCCAGAGACATTGATGCACGGAAAGGTTCTTGCCAGTTTCTGCATCCCACAGGGGTTCTGTGGATTCCCCTTCGGACCTGAAAACTCCTGCAAGGATAAGAACCCCAAAGTAGGCCTTTGGGGTTCTTAGATGAATTTGTTCCATCTCCTTCCACCTCTCTCCAAAAACACACCTTCCTTCTAGATTACTGCAATCCAGAATAATTTTCTGGATGGAATCTGGGATGAAAAGCTCAAATGAAGACTTGATGTCCTGCACATGAGTAACTGTCAGCCGTGTTGGCCCTGGCCAGTAGCAGCTCTGCAGGGTGGCTCATTTCTTGGGCAAGAAGACCATTCAATTTCACCAGTTATTGACATCCATATTTCTTCACTTGCTGTCTGGTGGGCTTGTTCTGGTCCTGGAGCTGGCAGCAGATGGGGTGCTCGTCTTCGTTTTGTTACTAAATGGTGCTCAACCTCATCCTCTTCTTCAAAGTCCCTGTCAGACTCTGAATTTTCAGAAATGTGAAATATTCTGAAACCTCTTTGTCAACATCATCATCCGAAGCCCCTCTCTTTTCCAAAATCAATTGGATGGCCCTCACAGCAGATAATCTTTTGCCATCTTGATCAGTTGTGATAAAGAACCACACTGGCAAAGTCTTATTTATAGTATTATGCCCCTAATTTGCAGGTAATTTGCAGACAATCTGCTACGCAGCAAAAAGCAAGACACAAGGCTCTGGTTTACTCATGCATGAGGGAGATCTGCCTGGAGCCAAGTGTCGTCCCACCACTTGACCTCTGTCAGACTCTCAGCCAGGCTCCCCATAGCACTCCTTTTATTGTGGTTACATGAATATGCATAGGGTCATTAACATATAGCATCTTACATAGGTATACATGTGAACAAAGAATACTGTGTGTGTGTGTGTGTGTGTGTGTGGTCAAAAGGGTCATATAACATAAAAGCACGAAGGCAAACATCCCATCCTTGGTCAGGAAGAGGGTAGACTAGACTAGACTAGGGCCAAAATACCAGCTACTGTGTGTGCAAACCTGGTAAAGACCTATAGTAAACGTTTGACCTCTGTTATTGCCAACAAAGGTTATGTTACAAAGTACTGAGTTGTATTTTTGTTATTGACCAAATACTTATTATCCACCCTGATTTACGAATAAATTCTTTACAAATCCTACCATGTGAATTCATGGATTTTTTTTTCACATTCTGTCTCTCACAGTTGAAGTGTACCTCTGGTGCAAATTACTGACCTCTGTCATCATTTTAGGTGGGGGAACTTGCACAATCGGTGGCTGACTAAATACTTTTTTGCCCCACTGTATATTTATATGGCTCTTTGAGAGGATATTGATTGACAGTAATGCATTCCCAAGTCCCTCCAACAGGACTTGAAATTGGTGTGAAATATAAGAGCTGCCCAAAAACATGTAACGTTTAAGAATTTCATCACAGCGTGAAACCACAGTTCTCAAAAAAGCTCACCACACCACCTTCTTCCTTGACAACGTCACATTCAGTGAGTATATGTTTATAACTCTTCTTTTCAAAACAAAAATGTGAGTGTGTGTGAATCTCCAATCATCTCCTGGATGATTGAGAATGCATCAAGACGTGAGTGTGTGTGGTTCATTTAGGGGACATCTTTACATTTTAGAGTGAAAAAACAGCTTGACTTACATGCTTTCCAAATTCACACCGCATTAATTTAAGTATTCAACAAGTTAATTGATCTACACAGCACGGCCATTCTGTTATGGGGCTGCCCATCACACACTAGCTACTTTTGGCTGCCCCTTTATTATCAATATAACATGGCTTGATGTGACTGTGGTCTGGCCCTATTTACCTAAACCTGAATTAAATTATTCACAAGTCACTACAACAGGTATACTTGACCGATGCAAAGTGCGCTGAGAACTTGACATTAAGGAGGACTGAATGCAAGTCCAACCGGGCTTACAGGATACCAGTAAAGGCAAAGAGTCAGAAGTGGACAGGATGTTCAAGGACGGTGCCGAGCAGCAAAGGAACAAGAGTTTTGGCTGATTGGTATTTCCTGTGTGGACATAAAGCCTATCTATCACTCCCTGAGGGATGGGGAGGATTGTGTGCCGTGGTGAAATTATCCGATCATGTCTTCTTCATGGACAGAGTTGAACATCACGCTAGCAACCGACAGAAGCGTGAGGTGAATTTAGCCTCACCTGACTCGTTTGGAGTGACAGTAGACACTGGAGTGCCGCGAGAATTCCGCATTTGGAGTGGAGGAGCTAAGTTCTTCCAAAGTTTGATCCCAAACATCGGAGTTGCAGAGGTGCGGGATCATGTGGAGATCAACCGATATGCCCTACTGCGACACATTAATCTCACTAAGACTCTGGGAACAGCCTTAGCGGAGGAGCAACAGGCCATCAGAACGATGGTACTGCAGAACAGGCTGACCCTAGACTTGATAACAGCATCACAAGGAGGTGTGTGTAAGCTGATTGGAGAGACATGTTGTACGTTTATTCCGGATGGATATACGACTGGAGGAGACATCTATGAGGCACTGCAAAACTTGACTGCTCTGCAGAAATATGTGGCAGACCACACATCAGGAGGAGACGCGTCACAAGGCTGGATAGCCTGGTTGACATCTGGACCATGGTGGAATATGTTCTTAAAGTTTTTGACTCCCATTCTTACATTATTGGCGTTGCTTTGCTTGTTTACAGGTTGCATTTTGCCATGTGTAAGATCGATGGTGAATAAAATGATTGCTAACACCTTTACCAATTACATACTGTTGCAGCAGAGTGACATGGATACTAGAATAACTGTAATTGGTCGTTTAGTGTGGGTAAGACTACACATGCTTTATGTAAAGCATTATTTTTGCCTGCTTCATTTATTCTTAGCCACAGCACTGGCCATAATTTTCCTAAATCACTCTCGACATAGTCAGGTCACTCTTGGTCCTAGATTGTTGATTACCTGACAGGACAACCACAATAAATGCATCTTCAACACAAGGTGTCTGACAAGGTGATCAGCAAAACAGTGGCATCACAAGAGACGGTCCTCTCCCCTTTCTCTTCACCCTCTACATCACAAACTTCAGCCACTGCAAGACCTGCCATCATCATTTTCTGATGACTCTGCGGTGGTTGGATGCATCACTGAGGGTGATGAGTGCCAGGCTGTGGTGGACCCCTTTGTCATGTAGTGTGAGCAAAATCCTCTGCAGTTTAAAGTGAAAAAGACCAAATAATTAATTTTGTACTTTAGGAAGACCAGGAAACCCGTGACCCCTGTTTTAATCAAAGGGGTCAATGCAGACATAGTGGAGCACTGTAAATATAAGTACACACTGAAAATAAACTGGACTGGGTAAAAAAACACTACTGCACTCGAGAGTGCCCAGGTAATTTTCTGAGGTGGTTGACGATTTTCTATGAGTTTGTTGTGGCCAGTGCCATCCTCTTTGCTGTTGCATGCTGGGGCAGCAGGTTGCAGTTTGCAGATGCCAACTGGCTCAATAAAGTGGTCCACAAAGCCGATAATGTTGTGGGACAGTCTGAAACAAGGACAATGCTCTCAGTTTTGACAGCCCTATTAATTGCACTAACATTTGACATTTTCAAGGAGATTTGCAGAGCTAAGGACAGAACCACAAAAAGAAGTACAACCGAAGACAATATAAAGAAAAAGAAATGTCCTTTCAACATTAAAACACTGGGAGTAGAACCAGGAAGGGTGACTGTTTTATATCATCCCTCTAAAAGGATAGGAAGATAAAAACACTGAATCACCATAAAGTGGAAACTACTCACAAAAGTGCTGATGCTGCTCCTAATCATAGAGAAGGTTGGTTTTCCTGGGATACCAAACTTCCTCCATGCATCTTGAAATGATGTCAGCATCTTAGAATAAGGCCCTCCATCAGTGTTGGCAAAAATCAATTGTGATGATACACCAGGCTATCTGTGGTGGTGGTACACAAAGCGGTGAAACCATATGTATTCGTCGTTCATTAGCGGAACAAGTGCATGGCCAAATGTTTCTTTGGTCTTGTGCTCTTTTACCTGTAAAAGAATCAGCAACTAAATTACATTGCACACAGTCATTGATGTCGCTGGTAAGAAAAAACCTTTAATCAGGGAGAAAAAATAATTTCTTAATGATTTTACTCTGATTATCCGCCGGCCATCACCATCCGCTTCAGCAGTGCCAACTTCGTCAACTGTCATATTTGATATGACGCCTCTTCTGTGCCCAGTTGTGCAGATGACAAATCCAGCCAGAAGACCATAGAACCAGTCTAGGTTCTCAGTTGTGGGATGTTTCTCAAGCTCGACTATTGAGTAACATAGAGGTTGCACGATAAGACACAAGGGATAGGGGAGCATATCCCTTATATTGCTATATACTCCCCCTAATATAATCCTATATAAACCTCACAAATGCTACTGTTTGTATATGTATTATATATTTGAACAAAAATCAAAAGTCCAACAAGTGATTATAAATGAGCAGTCTGTTCTAATTGAAAGCAAAAAGTTCTGTCATATATTTCTGTAAATCTGAGATTCTGAACTATATATATACATACAGATTACAGCTGGTAAGTAAATATTATATAATTTCTCATTAACAGAGATATTATTGGGGTTATTAGAGTTGTCCTTATGGATAAATGAACTAAACACTTACCAAGTGCTTCAGGGATGTGTGTGGTGGTCTTCTTGAGAAAATCAGTGATGTGGACAGGATCTACAAGCATTTCTAAAAGACACAGAATGTTTTTATGTTCCTGCAGCTCCAGTCATGCTCATTCATGCTGCACGCAATGATGTAAATATAAAACAAGTTGTAGTTTAGACCTAATTTTTTTCAAAAAATTATTTTGTAAGGAAGAAGAACTGGCGATCAGAGCTCACAGTATATGAAAATGAATTGGATTGCCATTTTGAACTTAAATCTTACTTTCCCAATCCAGAATACTAACCCTTTCAATTTATTTATCCTACTTCCTAAATTTTCGAAGTTTACTAAGCTTAGTACTGAATATAACACATTCATGTGAAAAAAGGAAATATCAATATCCTAAATTTTGATAGTCTCATTTCCTTTACCATTTTAGTCTTTGTGTTTTTTGACTGTATAGTTCATTTTATCATTAGGTATCTTTAATTTGATTACTAGTTTGCTTATTGTTTAGATAGACATATTTTAGGTTTTTTCTTTCTGCGTTTGTATGTTTAGTTATGTTTTCCCACTGGTTAGTTGCTGGTCATGTCTCCTGTTTTTGGTGACATTTTTCTTTTGTTTAGTATAACTTTTACCCCTCACTTTCAACCTACCACAGATGTAGACAATTTTGTTGTCTACATCTGTGGTAGGTTCTCTCAGCTATCTTTACTTCCTTCTTACTTTGGAATAAGTAGCTTTGGTGTGCCACTGTTTCCTTGTGGTGACAAACTGTTTTGCTGCCTGCCTGTTTGTGTTACTCTGCATTTCCTAGTTTCTATTTTGTACAATGTATACCTTTCCAGTGTACAAAATATATACTTAAATACAATTTATACCTTACATTATAACATTTTGAGTCCTCCTTCCTCACTACATCACAGTAATGACATCATGACATTTATAAATAATGTATTTATTACACATGCTAAGTAACGACAGTGATGAATAAGTAGTAAAGTTGGATCTTACGTGATTTTTTGATTTGGATGTCTTGCCTGTGGGTTTGTAACTCCCTTCTGCTCTTCTTCATCTCCGACTGAAGTGCAAATAAAGTCCCCTTTAAAGCCTTACGGGAGGCTCTGACCTCTGGCAGTTGTGCATCAATCAGAAATTGCAAGAACGCCCTCACACTTCCAATCCAGATCCTTTTGGTTGTTACAGCATATTTATTCAGATACGTTGTCCATCTAAAAAGGCCCACAAACAAACACAAATCAGTAATCACTTTAGTATTATTGAGATTACTGGACTAATATATCACAGAAATTTGTAAAAATGTACTCAGTCAGTCTTTCTCTGTTGTCCATAAATGCAAACGTCATTGCAGGAACTTGATTGTGAGACATGAAATATGCCCAGGCACGGACATATTGGACCCGTTGTTTGGCATTTTCAACGTCCTTTTTACCTGTCCCACAAATGTGCTGAAACCAAGCATTCAGGTCTTTCTCTGTTTAAAATAAAGTGTAGTAACAACATAGCAATTAGAAGTGTCATGACAAACTGATGAGGTACAGAAAACATTCTTCTAATTCATTTGGTTGACAATGATATTTGGAAGATATTGCTAATTAGTAGTATCTGTTTAATTAGCGGGATGTGAGTTCCAAAATAGAACAACCAGATATACAAATTCAGATTACACTACACAAGAAACAATATTATTGCCAAAGAATTCATACCAAATTTAGGAAGCCGGGCTGTTGGGTCACGTTTACTTCTTTCAAATTTCTGGCGCTTTGGGGGGCTGAGAGGTTTGAAGCCAAGTTTATCCTTAGTGGATTTCAAACTTTTCAGATTCCTTTTCAGGAGTTGAAGTAACAAATCCTGTTCTTTGCACTTTTTGCAAGTCTGATGTTGGACTTGAGCATCATCTAATTGATTGAGAGGGGAATGGACTGAGCTGTCTTCTCTAATCTCCACACAATCTTCACTGGTATCACTGCTATCACTTCGCTCCTCTTGATCACTGCTTTCAGTCAGCTGCTCTATGTCCAGTGAGGTCACCATTGGAGGCTGTGGATTTGAACGTCTGAGAGCTTTGAGGGCTTTCAGATTAGCCAATCGTTTCGCTGTCCTTATTACTTTCTTCTGATCTGATTTCTGAAAGGGTATAAACAATAGAACAGCAATGTTTGAGAAAGTTAGTGAAACATGTCACATAAGAATGCATTCTAATTTAACAACAAAATGTAAGCTATACAAAACACTAACCTCAATCTCACAGTGGACATTTTCCAAGTGCTTATCCAGTCTTATACGGTTTTTAGCTTTACATACTGGACAGTCCAGCCTGCCCCTGTAACTGCATATCACATCCAGTTTGACAAATGTAACTACAACTTTAAATTGTTGCAATGTTTTGTCATATACTGTATGACAGTGACTTACACTGTAGAGCAGTAATTTAGCAGTAAATGTAATTCTTCTTTGTTTACAACATGGTGGGTTTTTTTTAAATGCTGCCCAACTGCAACATATGGAACCAAGCATATTGGGCATTCTGTCATCTGACGTGGCATTTTTCCTGTAGAGAAGAATACACACCAGAACAGGTGAATTATTTGTTGAATTATTTGTCTTGTTGGTATATGTATGATTTGTATACATTTTACGTCAGATAAAAACTTTGGTTGTAAGATTCAGATAATCATTTATTAAAAGCTAGCTGACAGCTGGTAACTGTGCAGGGGCGGGTCTAGCAAACCTTTGCCAGGGGGTCAGGTAGGGCATTAACAGGGAAAGGAGGGCACAAAGAAATTTAGATTCAGATTCAGAAGACTCTTTATCCCCGAGGGGCAATTTAGAGACTGACTTTGCCAACCGTACATACAATACACAAACATCACATTGGGGAGACAGGTGTAAAAAGTGGAATATTATTTTATGCCATGTTATGCCCTTAGTTAAAGATTGTGAATTATTAGGTAGTTTTAGTTTGCCTTATGAATTAGAAGAAGCTGATAACTATTGCATTAGTTAAACTGATTTGCATTACATTAGACTGCTGATTTATTGTGGATGAATGATATTGTTTTATGATGCATTATACTGCTGAGTTATGGGAAATACTGTTCGCAGAAAAGACATTGCCTTATTTGTCTGATTTCAGTGAAATCAGAAACAGTGAGACTTTCTTCGGTTGGACCCGTTATGGTTAAATTTGTCGAAATTTGTTAGGTGCTGAATCTGTCAGGCCTTTCAGTGGTTGTAAATATAAGACGTCTTTGTAATATAAAATAATAGAGTTTTGCCTGAGCTTTGTGTGAGACTCTGTGTGACGTGCAGCTGCAGCGCTGCAAGCTATTTTTAGACTGTGTGTGAACATGCAAATGAGCTGGGAGGAGTACAGAGGACTTTTGTTGCTGTTTAGCGTGTTATTGAGTTTTATAATTTTGATTTGCAAACAATGATACATGCCTGTAATTAAAACGCTGATTTTACTGATTATAATATTATAAATAAGGTTTTGAATGACTACGCTGAATGTTTGATGTTCGGCTGGGTTTTGATATAGAAGAGACAAATCGTATATGATTAAGACCGGCACCTCAGTCGGCAGATTAAGATTGTGATGAAAATGATATTAAATAAATCTCTCAGTGTGTTGATACAGGTGGCTACGGGCCTGGACCAACTGCCCCCACAAGCACAGCGGCCGAAGCAAATTATAGTTATGGAAACCAAATTCAGCAAGAATCAGCAGCTGTGGAAAAGACAGCAGCTAGCAGAGAGTTAAAGGAGAAATTAAGAGGAGTTTTTAACATATAACATTGGGCCCAACAAACTTGTGGAGGTTGGGAAGGCGTCCGGAGCATCACAACAAAAGGTGAAACAAAAACACACACAAGCAGAGAAATGTGAGAGAAAGGCTCCTTTTAAGGTAACGCCTAGTTTGAGAAAAGTTGTCTTGCTTTGGGTTGTTTTTTATAAGAACAGAAGAATGACAGAGACTAAAGGGGGAGGCTGCAGCGTCACATGAGTGTGAACTGCAGACTTAACCCTTTGGTTGCTAATTTTGAGTTATTGATGTTTGCATTAAGAAAATTGTGTTATAGTAGCTGTGTTTCGATTAATGTATCATTATAAAATTGTTGGGAATGTTAAATGCTAAAGTGAAGAAAAGGTCCGTTTTCGCCCATGACTGAACATGTTATTGTTAACCATAGCAGGCCATTGTAAAAATTCAATTAATGGTTATAAAAAAACAATAAAATAAAAAATCCTCCACTGAGGTCTATGAATAACAGGGGAATGATAGACTTGCCAAACTCAAAAGAGAGATATATAATGATAAACACTGGCCCCCGCCTTTTGGGTGCTTTTTGAAATAGTCAGCAATTTAAAACTAAGAGAGAACCGATAGGGGTGGTGCTGCACAAGAACAAGAGTAAAATAAAGTAAAATATTGTGTTTAGCTTTGAGAAGTTTAAATTAAAATGTAACATTACACTCAGAGGATCAATATGAAGGTCAATATATCTTAAGTTTGTATGAAGTACATGACTGGTGACTGTTCTGTCTTGAGCTTTTGTTTTTACAGCACCCACTTGGCCACACCAACAGTTTCTCGCCACCGAAAAAGGGTACTTGCAAAGAATAGAGAATGGGGAGGAATATCATCAAAACTGGGAAAGGTAAGCCCCAAAGGGGGTGATAATGCCATGACTTTCACTTATGGTCAAATTCTCAAAAGTTGACCCCAAACTTGAAAATTCTTCAAACATTTAGAGACAGAGTACATAAACATAATGTCGTAAACCACATAAGCATGGAGTATTTGACTCAATAAGATAGTGAAATAACACGCAGTAAAATGTTGATCATGTTGATTATGTTTATTCCAGTGTGCAGAGCAGGGTTATTATTATTAAAGAAAATAAATGTTATTTAAATGAAATAACGAAAACTAGAGGTGGAACAACGTTTGCTTTAACGGAAATAAAATCAAAACAAAAAGGAAAACTACCTAAAACTGTAATGAATGTTCACAAAATTAGCCAAAGTCAATTGGATTTATTGTAAAATGTGTTTAGTTTCATTGATGTGTGCGCGCCCTACAATAGCTAAGTTAAGGCGCTACGGTAGTCGAGTCGTCTGTGCGGCTGCTCCGTCCACGCGCAGAATCATGTCAGGAAAGTCGGGAGAAAGCGCCAGAGTCCAATTGAGGATCATTTTAATATGACTGTTCTTTAGACATAACAAGAGTCTTGTAGTGGAGAGAGACATAATGTCCTCCTGAGACCCAGAGAAAAAGATAAAACAGGGAGAAAAATATTTTCGTTTTTTCTTCTTTTTTTTTCTTTTTTCTTTTAAATAAATCAAGTGTTATTAAAATAACAATCTCATAAGATGAAGATCAGGGACCAACCCAGAAGTCACTGACACTTCACTAGCTGTAAACTATTGGTTCAGGAATAAGTGATGGCACTGAACTTTCTGTTTCACAAAAGTCAATTTATTTAGGATATCTGAGGAAGTACTGATTTTATTTGGAGACACAAAGGAACATTTGGCATTTCCCTCTTCACACATCTGTTTCATTGTTACACCCAACCATTCTATAATTGAAATGCCTTGGACTGCTAAACAGTTCAGGCAAGTGGAGTGAAACGTTTGGTTACACTTTCGTCTGATTGGAACCTCCTTTTCTTGAGTTTTGGAGAGAACTCTTCATTACTGATATCATTCAGGTCATACCCATATGTTTGTCCCAGGTTTCTCAGTTAAGAGGACCCTGAACTCGAGATACAGTGAATCCTTTTCGTATATTGAGATCACTGATAACTTTCAGCAACGACGTGATCTTGTAGAAACAATTAGGGGCCATGGATTCATCTATAATTGCGACTCTTATTTTTACTTTAGTGGAAAACATTTCTGCATTTCACCCAGATTTTATTTTTAACTTAAAAATTAAAATTTCCGGATTCTCCTACATATCGGTTTTGAACCAGATACGATGATAGATATCAGGTGGCCCTGTGTTTTTCTCTAATACACCTGCCACTGCATCTCGATAATCTTTGTGTAGTTCCTACTGGGGTCTCACTCTCTCCTATTTGGCTCACATGACTCTCATTCCTTGAAAAAACTATGCTTGAATCTCGCTCAGTTATTCTGTTAAGAATTCTCCCTGCCTTTGTCAAAGAGTTCTCTACTAGAAAAAAAAAAAAGTGAAATAAATAAATATAAGTACCAGGTCCCAATGTACATTAGAGCACACATTAATAAATTAGTCATGTTTTCTCTGAAACTAAATAAGCCTAATCCTAAAGATAACCTAAGATCATTTACTAGATGTTTAGTTTTGAAAATTAAGTAAAATCTGAGTTTAAATAAAAATATCTTAAATGTAAATATCATGCTTACCTTTTTCTTCCAAAAATGTGCTTGTGGGGATGCCAGCCATTTTGAATAGGAAGAACAGTTGGCAAGGCCGTACCCCCACATATGGGATAAAAATTTTAACATCAGGACTTAGATGAGTGGTAAGTAGAGTATGAGAGCTACAAGCAAAACTAAATGTGTACTACAGTGTGCAAAAAATGAAATACTGGGTCATCAGGGGTTATGAGGGACATTTATAAAACAAAAGTCCCACAAACCTTGAAGTGCATTTGAAAAGCTCACACAAGAAGGTTAACCTAGTTTACCTAGAAGACCTCATCAGGGGGAGCACACTCCCCCTCCTTGAAGAGCTCACCCACTCAACCCGCATCCCCAGAAAACAGCTAACCCCAGATAAGGCAGCGTGATGCATCCCGAGACAACAGGACTGGGACATCTAAATAACTGTGTGAGTCAATCGCCTTCAAAAGTTTATCAATTTACTTGAACCAAAATTAGGAACACCCGGTGCTGCAAGAGTTAATAGTCTTAATACCCAAAGATAAGCAGAAGAGCATGACTGATAGGATGGAGCTAGGATTTGGCGACACTTAATTTTTGCAAAACACAACTAAAACTATAACTGGCACTGATTAAAACTGAAATCTAAACTAAGGATTTTCAGAAAATAAAAACTAGACTAAACTAGCAAAGAATTGGTAAAAACTAATTGCAACTGGTATAAACATCAGGACTGATGATTATTGAAAATCTGGAGGTAAAACTAAATGAAAATAAAAACTAATGACAATGGCGAAACGTTTAAAACCCTGGTGCAGAGATTGACAAATCTGACCAGGAAATGTTATAAAATGGATTGTCAGAACAGTCAGCGTTAAAGTTACTTTTGACAGTCCATACTAGGATGGCATTGGACATTATCAGGGCGGAAAAGGGTTAGTGTGACCAAGGTGTGGTTTGGCTTGTTGTATGTATATTTCGAGATCATGTGGCTCTGGATGGACCAGTTACCAGGGCATGGAAGGAGGACAGACTAATTTAAGAGGAGAAGGAATTTCCTGGGATTGAAGATCCTCTGGGTGAGTGGTTGATTAAGAGCATGTATAAAATAAAAGCTATCTGTTGTTATTAATTGGTAATAGATTGATGATTGGCCACATCTACAGCTGTATTGACTTGTGGTGGATGTAGTCTGCTTCATGTTTAAGTAATCTAATTAACAGATTGAAAATAGACCCATTAAAGGAAGAGTAGGCAGCGCCACCCTCTCAGATGTCAGTCATGAAGGAGCTCAGTGATTAATTAGGTGAGCTGCATTCATGGCTGAATCAAAACAGAGTTTCCCCCTGCTGTGGTCAGTGAGGAAGAAACCAGGGGAAAATCAAATTTAAGAGGACCATCTATAAACATTTATGTGTCAAGTTAAACGGGACAAAAGGGGGTGTTTTACTGTTATTTTCACATCGGCATTATTATTGTATCAGAATCAAGTACTAAGCATTGCATTGATCATCATTTATTGAAGTTTTTGACATTATACTAACATTTGTGTTTCAGTGATTGTTATAACCTCAGGTTGATCTTTTATTCACAGGTGTTAGGGTAATCAGATAATCTTTCTTCGCAGGTGTAACCATGATTATTTTTATACATATTGCAGTTTGTTGCTCATTATAGAGTTGTGCTCAAGCTAATAAGGGTTAAAAGCTACAGTCAGCGCGATGTTTGGCTGATCTATGGATTTGAGTGACTTGAAGCAAAGAAGGCCGCACGCGCTTACACACCACTGATATCATCTTATTGTTTGTGATTTTTATTCAATTATGTCTTTTGCTAAGTTTAAGTAGTGGTAGTTGATTGAATGACATTTATAAAAATATTAAATACCTGAGTCAGAACATTACACGCAGATCAACTTAACAATCTGGGAAACCTTGTAGCTGCCTAACCTTTTCTTTAAATGTTCTAGCTCCGTTGATTTGACACATTGGAATGTGTCAAAAACTTGATTTGTGTCTTTAATAATTTAGGTATGGTAAAGCTTAAGCTAATAGTGGCCCGAGAAGTTTCTGGACTCCTTTTAGAGAATCAGTGAGAAGCATAAATCATTATTTCCATGTTTAAGCATCGATCATTGAAATGAACTGAAGAGCGTTTAGAAGATTCGTTAATTTGTTTGCCTTTTGTTAAAAAGAGTGGTTTCAATAATTTTCAGACAAACCTTGCAAATGTGCTTATAATGAGTTGGCACTCGGCCTTTTGAAGGTCAGAAGCTTCGTTCGGCGTGATTGTCCGGACTGATAAAGTGTAGGAAATGCCTTGAGTGCAGAGGGCTAAATGCAAACACGCTTACACACACATAGGATATGATTAGAATAAGTCCCTGGAACATTCTGACTGTTTTAAACCAATTCTGAATCACTAGAAGGTCAGTAGATAACAACATTAGATTATTAGAGCTAGGCAGAGAGGTGTTTTGGTTTTCTGTCTCTTGCAGAGAAAGGAACAGACACCAGACGAGGTTACAGATATGCGAGGATCCTTCGCAGCGGAAACAGATACGGTGACTGCCGAGACACCACCTGGGTCCAAAGGTCATGGCGTTTGGGCTCCAGCTAGTCACCACAAAAGGATGGATCCCATAAACACAGCAATAACCATGAAGGGGTTGGCGGAAATTCGGGAACACCAGACCAACGAGGTTCGAGAGGCTCTTGGGCAAAAAGGGGGACACGTTCCTGTTCCTTTTTCTGGAGGATACACAGATCGTTGTTTGAAATCGGGGCAGAATAATCCCCTGATCTGTGCCACGACTGAAGGGTTGTCTAACCCCTGAGGTTGAAGAAAGAAGAGCAGAGGATCACCCAACTGGAAGACACTGGTAGCTGCAGCAATAAAATAAAGGTTAAAAGTCCCTTGGACAGAGGTTCTAGTCTGAGTACGTCTGAAGGGTATAAGGTAGCACCAAATAAAGTTGTGGGAGAACTGGGGAGTGTCATCTGTACCTGCTATTGTTGTAGTGATAGTTTGTCTTGCACCTGAACTGCGCAAACACAGAGGTCATCTCACATATGGTTCGCCCATCAGAGGGACAAAGGACCTCAGGAGTGAGAAGAGATGATCCCGGCCACACTGGATTAGAGGGTGTTGGTGAGCTCATTATTCTAACGAGCTCATCAGGGGGAGTGTAAAAAGTGGAATATTATTTTATGCCATGTTATGCCCTTAGTTAAAGATTGTGAATTATTAGGTAGTTTTAGTTTGCCTTATGAATTAGAAGAAGCTGATAACTATTGCATTAGTTAAACTGATTTGCATTACATTAGACTGCTGATTTATTGTGGATGAATGATATTGTTTTATGATGCATTATACTGCTGAGTTATGAGAAATACTGTTCGCAGAAAAGACATTGCCTTATTTGTCTGATTAGAAGAGAACAGAACATGCTGGAGTTTTCTGCCCCGTCTCAGCAGGACCAGATAAACGGGGAGCCAAGGTCGTAGCTTAGGCGCCGTGTGAGAGAAAAGTATGTGAATGTTTAGGCTTTTATGATAAGGTGGAGGCTCCAGAGGCTATAAGAGTTTGAGCAATGCTCCACCATTTTGAGATCTGAGACTGTCTGCATACAGTGTCCATCTCCCACGTGTGACCATTAAAATCATCGTTTGACTCAACCCGACCGGACCAGTGTTGTTATTGTGGGTTTTTCCTCTGGTGTCCATCCCCAATATTTTGAACCTTAACACAGGTCAGGCTAGGTAGTTGGCCGGTCAGCCGCATGAGCAGCGACCTGGAATTGAACAATGGGAAATACACAACATCAAGAAAAACAACAAGAAAAACGAACTCCCCCAAGACTGAGCTCGAACAGGGAGATCAGTTTGACAACAGAAAAAAACAACTCTGTGCATAGCACATGAAAAAACTCTTAATACACCACAGAAACACATGACAATCGGCATGGATGGGTAAAAGGTGAGAGACAGCCAGTTTAGACAGCACATCTAGGCCTGCAGCATATGCGCTGGTCCCCTTTGATCTACCGTTTGCATCGGGAGGGAATAAGCGTCGAAGGCATTTGGAAGGAGAGGGGGGATGAGTGTATATCTGCATGTGTACAGTTGTGGTCAAAAGTTTACATACACTTGTAAACAATATAACATAATGGCTCTACCGAGTGTCCCATTATTTCTAAAACTCTGATTTTCCTCTGATAGAGTGATTGGAACAGATACTTCTTTGTCACAAAAAACATTCATGAAGTTTGGTTCTTTAATAACTCTATTATGGGTTAACAGAAAAAAGTGATCACATCTGCTGGGTCAAAAATATACATACAGCAACATGAATTAGCAATTTTGGTGACTTAGAAAGTTGTCAGTGAACTGAGCTTCATAGCATGGCCTCTTAACTTCTTGTGAGTGATTATGAGTGACGACAGCTGGTGACTTCTCTTAGACCAGTTAAATAGGGCTCATTGGATACAAACGCCCACAAATGCTACAATGGGAAAGTCAAAGGAGCTCAGCATGGATCTGAAAAAGTGAATTATTGACTTGAACAAGTCAGGAAAGTCACTTGGGGCCATTTCAAAGCAGCTGCATGTCCCAAGAGCAACAGTGCAAACAATTGTTTGTAAGTATAAAGTGCATGGCACTGTTTCGTCACTGCCAAGATCAGGAAGAGAACGCAAGCTATCACCTGCTGCTGAGAGAAAATTGGTCAGGAGGGTAAAGAGTCAACCAAGAATCACCAAAAGGCAGATCTGCCAAGAATTAGAAGGTCCTTATGAATAGTAAGTTTTCTTATAGAGACATTCAAGCCTTTGACTTTTTGCTTTCAGAAGCCTTAGTTCAGCTATAAACCCGGGTGCTGACTGAGAGAATGATACAGATTCAGTTTTGAGTGGGGCAACAGAGTTTAGAATACTGTTGAGACTAGAGTTATAATAGGAATCCAAGTGCTCTTGGCTGAGCAAGTTATGAAAATGCAAATGACTAGAGAAAGCAAAAGAAACGTTCTCAGGATTGATTTTCTTAATATTCCGAAAAGAAATTGTACTTGGTTATAGAAAAGGTAATTTTGCAATTGAAAGAAAGAAGCAAGTCATCAGAAATTAGCAGTTCATTAGCTTTGCAGTTGGAAGGAGTAAGTCCAGAGCAACAAACAAGGTCCAAAGTATGGCCTTTAAACGGTGTACATTTTAGGACATACTCAGGTCTCAGACAAAAAGTTGTCAGGTCACAGACAGAAAAATGTCAAGTTTCAGGAAAAAGCTGTCAGGTCTCAGACAAAACGCTGTCAGGTGTCAGGTCTCAGACAAAAAGTCGTCAGGTCTCAAAAGTTAGGTCTCAGCTGTCAGGTCTCAAAAGTCAGGTCTCGGGTCTCAAAAGTCAGGTCTCGGGTGTCAGAAGTCAGGTCTCAGGTGTCAGGTCACAAAAGTCAGGTGTCAGGTCACAAAAGTCAGGTGTCAGGTCTCAAAAGTCAGGTGTCAGGCCTCAAGTGTCAGGTCTCAGGTGTGGACGCTGCTAGCACGGGGTGCCCACAGAAATGCAAAGCAGGAGATGAAACATAGCTGAATATGTTTCAAAACCAACTTCATTCTAATCCAAAGACTAGAAAATATGGTGAAGCATATCTTCCCTTTGGCTTCACCTGCACAAGTGCCAAGGTAGGTCAAACAGCATCCCACATTCTTGATTTTTAGTTCACACACACTTGTTGTATTGACTAACTACTCCTGATATTTTGGAGATGTTAGCTCTTTATACAGTAAAGTTACAGCGGGATACAAATAATATCAGGCTGATCCTGCCACAATTTGTTCCCCCGGTTCAAATCACAAACAGTATCCCACAGTTGTTTATGTTTTTGAACCCATTTTGCACAGAGAGGCATTTTTTGAAAAATGTATTGATAGCAATGTTGAATATTATTACACAGGAAAAAAACAACGACATGTAAAACAATTACACCTTGACGCCTCTGCCTTTCTAAATGAAGGGACAGTAACTGCATGTGTATATGTAAGCATGTAAAACCTGAAGATAGTCAGATTAACAGTATTTTGTCTCTATCTGCCATTCTGCAAATATACTAAATATTCAGGTTAAGAAACAGTCTGGATAATTCTTAGTATTGTTCATGGTTAAATGTACAGTACTCAGTACAACTTACATCCTTTGAAAGAAATAATTGAAGCATTAATTTTTGTTGTCTGCAAAACTGTAGAACCGAAAAAATGTAACAATAGAACTTCAGATCCCCAGTGTGTGAGGACAGAGAAGGATTGCTTTTATTTCAATTTCGAGAAATAAACTTTATATTTCAGTTTGTGATGATTCTGTTCTCATCATGATTACAGAAGCTGCCATCAGATTCAGACCTCAGCACCAACCAGTGACAGCAGACAGAGCATCCAACATGTTCACAAGTTAACTGCAAAATTAATTAATGAAAACAGTACAAAGGTTCAAGTACCACTTGTGCTGTCAATGAAAGCTGCAACTGTTGTGTTGTGTTGTGATAAAACACTGCAACTGACTGGCAATACACAACAAAACACAAAAGCCAAGCCATCATGAGTAGTTTTTAAGTGTTTAGTTATCCATCAGTAAAACATGAAAAAAAAGGCCCTGAACTGAACTGCAAGTGTGCATGTCCAGGTCGGTCAAAAAGGATATAGGGTACATCAGTGAAGTAACAATTTTTTGTTGATCATAAGGAAAACTCGCTACTCCAGAGATGTGGTTGTTCTGTTTCTCAGCCAAGATGACAGCAGTTCACACAAAGAAAATATATTAATATATTATCATGCTGTTTACAACTACATGAATGAGATTTATTACTATTACTGAAGGTCTGCGGCTCCGAACCGTAGTAAAGGGACCTCTGGCTAATACGTCGTAGCCGAAAACTAGCTTTACTTTGTTGTCTGGGTCATCTTTGCTAGCAAGAGACAGAGAGAGGCGTTGAAAGGCTGCTCCAACAGAACTTATTGTTTCGGAGGAAAACACAAACACGGTGTACAGTCGAGTCTTAATAGCTTACTTACAACTGGGCTCGTCAGGCACTCTTCTTGGCTGCAGTGGTTATTATTATATTTACATGCTTCCAGCTCCCGTTTCTGCTCAATGACAGCTCGTACTTTTCCACTCTCCTTTTTCTCCCTCCTCGCACTCACAGACACATAACGGGTATGGCAGTCCATTCTCCCTGCAGCACGGACTACACTGCCGATGAGGCTACATTCTTTAGGGCTATGTCTGTAACACTCTCCCTTTTAGCTTAGCACAACAACAACAAAAAGGCGCTCTCTCACCCTGGAAACACACAGTCGCAAAGAGAGCGCGCGTCACCATGGCAACCATAACGCTGCTGCCTGGAACAACAGAGCATAGCTGTCAAACAAAACCCAAACAATCCTGACCCGCAACAATACAGTTACTCATATTTTGTATTTTAAATATGTAACGGCGGTACATGTACTCTGTTACTCCCCAACACTGTCTGTATGAATGACAAAGGGTTCAAACAACTTGACAAGGTTCTCCATCTTGGTCCAATCACTTGTGAGAAGTGTATCCATCCCCAGCTTCTCAAGTAGTTGGTTTAGTTCAGCTCTGGTTTGGTACTGTTCCAACAAGTGGTACAATCCCAGATCAGACTTTTGTCACACCTTTTAAACACTTCTTCATTTGTCACTGATGATTTTCTTACAGCATGTACCAGATTTCTTGCTTTAGTTATGACTGAATCAGCAGTTGGGTGTTTCATGGCATCTTTCATTGTGAGATGGAGAGTGTGCGCTAGGCGCGGCATTCTGTGGAACTTGCTGCTTTCCCCATATTCTTGCAGCTCAATGTCTAAAACCCCCCCCCAAAAAACAGACAATTATAAAACGTGTAAACATTATAAACATAGAAGCAATAATCTAAAAATCTTGTTATATTTCCACTTGAGGTATGTATTTGATTTGATAAAAACAATTTCTCAAACTACGGACATTAGCTCTGTGCTGCAGGTCTCTTCTGCAAGCAGACCTGTTTTAAATCATTTTATTTCTTAATAGTGTGAGTCACATAGCTATGAGTTAAACATAATCAATATTTAATACTGGACAAAAGATTAGTCAAGATTAGTTGGTTACGTTGAAACCAAGCACACCATTGTTTTTCTTTTGACCAAATTGTGCTCTGCCTAGATTGATTACAAGAAGGCCTATGACTCAATGCCCCACAGCTGGATACTGGAATGCCTAGAATTGTACAATCAACAGGACCCTAAGAGCCTTCGTTAGGAACTCAATGGGGATGTGGCGTACAACACTAGGCCAACTTCAAGCTCATAGCACAAGTCACCATTAAGTGCGGGATCTACCAGTTCAAGTTCAAGTTTCTTTATTTGTCACATGCATAGTCATACAAGTATAACACACAGTGCAATGTAGCCTGACACGCTCCTCGACTTGTGCACAAATTGGGGGGGTAGAGGAAGACCATTACATATAAATATATATATATAGTATGTACATTGGGTGAATGTGCAGTAGCAGCAGCAAGCTACTAATAATTATTTATAGCTACAATAATATAATAATATAATATAATATAATATTATATATATATATATATATATATATATATATATATATATATATATATATATAATATATTAATATTAATATAATAATTATGAAATCCGGACTTCAGCAATTATTGACCTGTTGAAACGCTCAGCTGTGTCCAGGTTTCAAAGGTCTAAGTGGTGATTTAAGGAAAAGCTGAAGAATTAAGAAGAAAACAGACACTGTCAGGTTGCTGGGTCGTTGGTCCACCCTGACAGTGAGTTTATTTTGTATTTATGATTGCTTTTTACTGCATTTTTCAAGAAGTTCAAGTTTTTGCAGTTAGTACGAAGTTTTTTTGTATTTCTAGTTCATGTTTTCCTGCCTCTGGCTCATTCCTGTGTCTCATCTGAGAGTCTGTTATGTCCTTTGTGTATGTTTCCTCAGTCATGTCTGTGTTTCCCTCCATTTCTCTAGCTCACTTTCTCTTTCTTCGTCTCTCGTCTCCCTTTTCTGTTCCCATGTCTCCCCTGTCTGTCATGTGTATCCATGTGTGTTCTCCCTCAGTGTTTCCTGTTTTATTTTGACAGTCTCTCTCATCCTGCGTTCAGTGTGTTTAGTCCCAGCTGTGTTCCCCATGTGTTTCTACTTCCCTTGTCACTCTCATGTGTATATATTGTGTGAGTTTCCCTTTATGCCTGGTCAGGTTGAATGGGTCAGGTTAAACGTTTCAAGAACTTTTCATTTTACACAAAGCTTTCCCTCCATCAGGCAACCTACTCCACAGCGTCCCAATATACTCTTTGTTGATTGGCTCAAAGCTCTAACAGTTGAAAGTTGATATAATGCTGAATGGTCTATTTCAAAATGTTTTTAAAGACGTCATTTTTGATTGTTGATATGTTTTTGATTAACATCATTTTAATATTTCTTCGAATAAAGAGAACTGAAACATTTTTGCACACTGCCTCGATTTTTTCTTAACTTCCCTCTTTCATCCAGAAAGAAGAAACAACAACAACAAATATTACTAAGAAAAATGTGCACAGCAATCACCAAACGCTCGTGTTGTGCAAGTACTATACCAAACAGCTATACAGGCCTTTCATATATATAAAAATACAGAACTTTAAGATCTACTGTTTAAACTTTTACATGCTATCTGAACTTAAGCTATTTGAAGACTTAAGAAGTGTGTTGAATTTGATCTTGAGTTTAAGTAAAGAAGCCTACTTTGCCCTGTTTCACAGAGTATGGCTTGGTTCACTGCGTCTGAAAATTCACAAGTTTTCAAAGGGGAAAGAAATTATGTATCTCTATAACCCACAGATACAATAAAATAATTCTGATTATATGTCTTATACTATGTATTAAATACAAAATCCTGCTCTCTTACACACAGACACACAAGCAGTCACCACCACATCCATTAAAACCAAACATCAGCTGAGCACTCTGTGTTCAAGACGGTCATTGTGCAGACATATGAGACACAAAAGGAATTTGAAAGCCCAGTGAGCACGATTAAAGGGCAGGAAGCTCCAATTAAATCTGCAGGTCCACTTTATCCCCCCTGACTGATTACTCATGACTTACAGTACATATCTGAACTGATTTGGTAGATGAGACACTTTGATCATCTTCTTATTTTGTCATGGTACCAGCATTTCTAAGTCTTAGGCTTTTGTTTAAGTTTCCAGTTTAAACATTTGTATTTCTAATTTTCTTAGTTACTATCTGCTCAGGTTATATTTATAGTTCTAGTCTTTAGGTTTTTGATACTGTTCCTCCCCTGTTTTCCTCATTTCATGTTTAGTCTCTGTTATGGTTCAAAAATTGAGGAAGGAGAGTACAAACCACCATGGTCCAGAAGGTCTTTGGTCAAACAGTTGATTTTTAATGACACATGTGGGAAGACACTCTGTACGCAGACAGCCAGTTGTCTTCGACTTAATCAACACATACACAGATTCTTATAGCATCAGGGTTTGAATTTACTGACGCCCCTTCATACGTCACAAACAGGATATATACATACGTCAGATCAAAACCACAAAGACCTTTTAACACAGTTTTTAAGAACATCGTCTTCCATCTCCCTAACAGGTGCATCCTGTCCCTGCCGGATGCTCGCTTTGTCATCCTGACACCTCAGCAGCAGTTTGGCGACAAACTGCTTTTGCAAGCCAAGCAAAACATAATTAAACTTTCCCCCATAAATGATTCTCTCTAACTGAGTGTGTGTGTCTGTGTGCTTAACCACAATTGCACCCTGTTTCACCTCACGACTAGCTCCTGACCTCTCACCAGACAGAGAGACAGAAACCACTCTCGTATATGTAATAATCGAACTGAAACTATGGATATATCATCTACTTAAAATAAATGTTTTAATCAAGAACCTCTACTAAAAAGCTTAATACAAGAATATAAAAGTATAACAGAATCTTTTAAATAACCTAGCAATTAAAATAGCCTCGTCTAGCCTGCTCCTCAGAATAACTTTCGGTTTCAGTCCTGCAAACTCTCTGCAACTTCCTGTTTCCTGTCAGCCTGTCACTTAATCTTTCTGAAAGACACACACTGTTTAAACCTCTGAATACAATATCAACTCCAGATTATATTTTTAATGCAATGGTAATGATAATAATTATTTAGCAATAGCAGTAAAATAATTTCCCTGCTCCACATCTCCCTTGTCTTCATGTTCATTTATCTCCTGTGTCTGATTTCCGTGTTTCCTTTCTGTCTCCCCAGTTGGCTATGTCCCTATGTCTGTCTCGTCCCCAGTCCCAGTGTCAACCCCACGTCTTAGTGTGTGTGCATGTTTCCTGTTTTATTTTGATAGTCCCATGTCCTGTGTTTATTGTATTCAGTTTTGCTTCCTCCCTGTCATGTCTCTTTGTATTTAGTCCACCGCCTTCCTCTGCCTGTTGTTGTGTTGTCTCACATTGCTGTGTATTCCCCTGCTGTCCTTGTGTCCCTCTCTTCTCTTATTCTCCCCAGTTCCTGATCCTGGTTTCGAGTTTTCAGTTCTCAGTTTCCAATCACTGTTAGGTTTTGTTTACATGTATAGCTTAGGATTTTGGCTGTTCCCTGACTCAGGCTAAGGAGGCACTGAGAGCTGGCCCAGGTCATTGGTCCTCCTCTTCTACGGCGCTGCAGCTTAATTCCTCCATTACTACGTCACCACAGCAGCAGGAGTCTTCTACATCACCACAGCTGCAGCAGCGGAAGAAATTTTCCATGTCTCTCCTCCTCCAGGTCCCAAGTTTTTTTTTTAAAGACAAAGCTGTCCTGATCTGAGTGTTTAGATTCTAAAACTGTTTATTCTGACGCAGTTTCCTCCATTTTTAAAAAAAAAAAAAAGTTTTCATCATGCTCCTTCCAAGCCTGGAAGTATTACTACAGAGACTGGTAACTCCAGCTCAAAGAATTTAGAAGACTGTTTTCTTCACACTCCTCCCAAGCCTGGAAACTTTATAGCCCCTTTTGTGTTAGTACCTTCGCGCATTGACAGTTTACCGCAGTTTTCCATTAGGTCATAGTACCTGGTACCTGGTACCTGGTACTTTTTCAGATCCAAACGATCCGAGCAGGTACTAAAATGTGATGTCGTCACACTGCATGACACTGATTGGCTGGTCAGTAGTGTCACTCAATGAGTCATGAGAGCTTCTCATTCACGAAAGTCAAAACCGTCATCTTTGAAACCCAGCAACGAGGGAAATAGCTCCCAAAAAAAAAGAAATGCGGTGATCCTTGAGTCTGACGAAAAGCCACAGACCAAGCAGTAGGTATATTCTTGCCTAAATGTCCACCTTTAGTCTTCGTATCGCACATTATTGACGTCGTGGGACGTGCAGATGCATTGCTATGTTGACAAGCATGCACACAAGGTAGTACTAGGTTGTAATGGGAAACCAGTCATTCCAAGCCAAGTTGTGGTGATAAGGGGGTGAGTCGATCTGAGTAGCTGCTAATGGATAAGGGCCTTGAGATTGTTTATTCCAAGGCTTTGTTACCCAGTTCCGGATAATAACAGTTTTTCTGGAACTGTTGTGCAGCTAAACTGGGCCAATTACAAATTGAAACTTTACCCAGGCGGAATTCAGCAGTGTAGGGACTAACGCGTTATTAAGTAATGCGTTACAGTAACTACGTTATTATTGTGATAATGAGCACGGTAACTAGTTATTATGTCAAAATCAGGAACACGTTATCGTTACTGGGATTTAGATAGGCTCGTTATTCATTACTTCTTGTGGTGGCTATCGCGGCGCATCCACAGATTCATTAGCAAGTGGTGGAGGCCAGCAGGTGGATGAGGGAAAGGTGAGGCAGGAGGAGCAGAGACCCGAGGAGTCCGAGTGTCAGGTGAACTGAACTTCAGGTAAGAAGGTATGACCTGCAGTCTGTCTGGGTCAGATATAAACTACGTTTAAGTGGAGTTTATTTTCGTTATGCTGACTTTTTCGTACTGGGTACTAGCTAGCATCACAAGTTTCTATACAGCTGGGTGGGTGCTATGATGTTACTGATGTTGAACTTTATTTTGTTCATAAGGTTAGTTAGTAGAGTTTCCAACCGTCCCGTAAAAACGGAATCGTCTCGTATTCAGAGAAAATATTATGCGTTTCGTATTGAGGTGAAAAGGAACGTACACTCAACAAAAATATAAACGCAACACCTTTGTTACTGCTCCCATTCCCCATGGGATGGACGTAGAGACCTAAAATTCAGTCCAGATACACAATATAACCATCCCTCCCAAACAGTGGTCACAAATCAGTCCAAATGTGTGGTAGTGGGCACATCTGCCATATTGAGATAATCCATCCCACCTCACAGGTGTGCCACATCAGGATGCTGATCTGACATCATGAGTAGTGCACAGGTGTACCTCAGACTGCCCACAACAAAAGGCCACCCTGGAATGTGCAGTTGTAGTAAGTGTAGTTGTAGTGCAGTTGTACCCTCGGGCAGACTCACTACTACCTACCCCCAACAACAGCATCCAGCACACATTAACACAAGGCTCCAGCCTGTCTCTCTCAACCACCCAGGTTAGGAGGGAAATGAGGAGGATTAAAACCAAGTTGGCATCAGGTCCTGCGCAGACCAACTGTGTTGGGTGATGTAGAACATCTCTAACCTGACCCTGAGGCTGGGGAGAGTCCCACAGTTCAGGAAAATCTTGACATTCAGTGAAAAAATAAACAATTATATTAAACAAAATTGATTCCAAACAGAAACAAAGACATTTCAGGTTTTAATCTTGCTGCACATTGTGGCTGGGTTTAACAGCAGGATGCAGGAGAACAATGAAGAGACAAAATCTGAATCAACATTTGCGATGTAGTCATGGTAGTCATGGTACATAAGAACTGCAGGCACAATGCAGTTCTTCTCCAGGACTTTATCACGAGGAAGAGCTGCAGTCAAGGAACACGGATGCATAAGCTGCAGCAGTACCTGTGGAAGAAGCAGCAGTCTGCATCTGCTTCCACAAACGCTCCAACTAAGCCCCTGGGTAAGTTGTTTTAATAATATTTTAATAACATTGTTGATGTGAAATAAGTTCAGTATATATTTATCTAATTGTTGCCTGCATCACAGGGATGGATGAGGATAAAGACCTGGAGGACGCAATGCTGAGCATCTCACCTCCAAAACTAGACATGCAGAGCTGTAAGTACTGCGTTATTACTAAATGTCAGACATGATAATGGCTAAGTCTGTTTAAATCTCATATGCCTCTGTCCTCTGGCTCTGCATAACTAGTCACTGTGCCAGCAGCAGCAGAAGGGTCCACACCCAGAGGATCTTCAGCAGCAAACACGGGTTTTCAAATGAAAGGTTTCAGAACTGGAGTACAATTGTTTTCCATGAATTGCTCTCCAAAGCTGAGCCTGAACTTGAACTTTTATATATCGTCTTGTTCTTGTTTTTGTGTGTTCTGGCCACGTTCTGGCGATGTTCCTCTAATAGTATAGTTGTATGCTGGCATTATACTAACTGTCCTAAGGACTATGAATTGATACCTACCATCATGAATTGATACCAACCACAAAGGGTGAGTATGTGTTCTTGTTCTCTATGAATGTGTTAAAAACAAATTAAGTAGCAGTAGTTACAAACACCCGAATGCATTTTGTTCACTGACTTATACCGCTCCTCCTGCTTCGATGTGAAGAGGTTAAAATGATTTGGTTTGTCATTTCTCTTGCATATGAATAAATTACATTTGTTTTGCAATGAGAAACAGGAGACCAAGATGGCGCCGCGTATGGATGCCCTGGTGCTTCAGTGCGTTACTTTTGTTTTGTTTTTGTGCATTTCTTCTGTGTCTGGGCACTCCTCTGGATACTCTTACACCAGAGAAGTGCTTCTTAACTACAGGACTACAACACCTGTGGATTTATTTCCGATATTTGTCGCATCTGCGGCAGATTTACTGCAGACTCTGATCAGGAAAGTGAGACGCCGAAAGAGAGGGAAGCGAGCCGGCGCACTCGTGCGTCTGAGGAGACGCGGACTGCGAACTGCTCTTCCTGGGATCTTCCTTTCCAATGTACGCTCACTCGGGAATAAGATAGACGAACTGTCCCTGATGAGAAGCATGAACAGAGACTTTGCCTCCTCCTGTGTCTTATGTTTTACGGAGTCGTGGCTCAGCGAGAACATCCCGGACTGCGCGCTTGAGCTGGAGGGTTTTCATCTGCTGCGCGTGGACCGGCAGGCCTCTCTCTCTGGTAAGACCAACGGTGGAGGCGTCTGCTTCTACATCAATAGTGGCTGGTGCACAGATGTGACAGTGATTGCTCAGCACTGCTCTTCCTCTCTGGAATATCTTTCTCCGCGGGAGTTGCTTCATTCATCCTGGCCGCTCTTTACATCCCGCCAGACGCGGATGCGCAGGCAGCTCAGTGCGCACTCGCAAAGCAGATACTCCACATGGAGCGGACATTCCCGGACTCTCTCATCATTGCTCTTGGGGACTTTAACAAAGCCAATCTGAGCCATGAGCTTCCGAAATATAAGCAGTATATTAAATGCCTGACCAGAGAGGAGAGGACATTAGACCACTGTTACAGCATGATCAGCGGGGCCTACCGCGCGGTGCCCCGCGCTTCACTTGGACTTTCTGACCACGTCATGATCCACCTAATCCCCGCGTACAGACAGAGGCTGAAGCTCTCCAAACCTGTCGTGAGGACTAAAAAACTGTGGAGCAACGAGGCTGTGGAGGAGCTTCGCACGTGTTTGGAGTCCACAGACTGGGACACAATGAAGGCTGCTTCTAACAGCTTGGACGAGTTTACGGACACTGTCACCTCCTATATCCACTTCTGTGAGGACAGCATTGTGCCATCACGCACCACGGTGAGTTATAACAATGACAAACCCTGGTTTACTCCTAAACTCAAAAAGCTGTGGCTGGAAAAGAGAAAGGCGTTCAGAAGCGGAGACAGGGACTGCTACAGAGAGGCCAAGTACAGGTTCACTAAAGAAGTGGACATTGCTAAACATCAGCACTCTGAGAAGATGCAGCAGCAGATCTCAGAGAATGACTCGGCCTCTGTGTGGAAAGGTTTTAGGAATATCACGAACTACAAGCCTAAAACCCCCCACTCCACTGATGACCTGCTCTTGGCCAACACCCTCAACGACTTTTACTGCCGTTTTGACGAGCCATCAGGCAGCCTTCACACCTCCAATGGCCCCAACAATAGAGACACTTTGGACACTAATTCCCCCACCTCTCCCCCCTCCATAGAGCCATCACCACCTTCAAACTGTTCACCTACAACACCCCCCTCCTCACCCCACACAAAAGAGAATTTCACACCACCTCCTCCAACCACAACTCTTCATATTCATGAAGCAGATGTGAGGAAGCAGTTTAAGAATCTGAATGCTCGGAAAGCTCCCGGCCCAGACGGTGTGTCTCCTGCCACCCTCAGACACTGTGCAAACGAGCTGGCCCCAGTGTTTTCTGGCATTTTCAACTCCTCACTGCAGGCATGTCATGTGCCTGCCTGCTTCAAGTCCTCTACCATAATCCCTGTCCCCAAGAAACCAAGGATCACTGGACTAAATGACTACAGACCCGTGGCTCTGACATCTGTGGTCATGAAGTCATTTGAGCGCCTAGTTCTCTCCCATCTCAAGACCCTCACGCCCCCCCTCCTGGACCCCCTGCAGTTTGCATATAGAGCCAACAGGTCTGTAGACGACGCCATCAACATGGCCCTACACTCCATCCTGCAGCATCTGGACTCCCCAGGAACTTACGCCAGGATCCTGTTTGTGGACTTCAGCTCTGCCTTCAACACCATCCTTCCAGACCATCTCCGAGGCAAGCTTTCCCAGATGAATGTGCCTGATCCCACCTGCCGGTGGATCACTGACTTCCTGACGGACAGGAAGCAGCATGTGAGGCTGGGAAAGAATGTCTCGGACTCTCGGTCCATCAGCACCGGCTCCCCTCAGGGCTGTGTTCTTTCTCCTCTGCTCTTCTCCCTGTACACCAACTGCTGCACCTCCACCCACCAGTCTGTCAAGCTAATTAAGTTTGCAGATGACACCACCCTTATTGGGCTCATCTCGGACGGGGATGAGTCTGCCTACAGGAGGGAGGTTGAACGTCTGGTGTCTTGGTGCAGCCACAACAACCTGGTGCTGAATTCCCAGAAAACAGTGGAGATTATTGTGGAATTCAGGAAGCACACAGCTCCACTCCCCCCCATCATCCTGACTGACACCCCCATCACCTCTGTGGACTCATTCCGCTTCCTGGGTACCACCATCACCCAGGACCTGAAGTGGGAGCCCACCATCACCTCCGTCATAAAGAAAGCCCAGCAGAGGATGTACTTCCTGAGGCAGCTGAAGAAATTCAACCTGCCAACACGGACGATGATGCAGTTCTACACCGCAATCATTGAGTCCATCCTCACCTCCTCCATCACTGTGTGGTACGCTGGAGCCACTATCAGGGACAAACAGAGACTGCAGCGTGTTGTGCGCTCTGCTGAGAAGGTGATTGGCTGCAGACTCCCATCTCTGCAGGACCTGTACACCTCCAGGACATTGCGGCGTGCAGCTTGGATCTCAGCTGACCCTTCTCACCCTGGACACAGTCTGTTTGACCTGCTCCCCTCAGGCAGGAGGCTCCGGTCCATTCGCACCAGAACCTCTCGCCATAAGAACAGCTTCTTCCCCTCTGCTGTTGGACTCATGTCATAACCATATGACTGTTCCCACCACTAACACATGATCCTACGCTGTGTTCACTGCATCATTCCATGTTTAGCACTGATCACCACCTGCACTCATGTATATATCTTTCTACGTAGCACTCTTAATTCTTATTCTCATGTATATATCTCATGTATATCTCATGCATATATCTTTCTACGTAGCACTTTAAATTCTTATTCTTACTTTTATTTTTTTCATGTCTATTTAAGCGCAATTTATGACACTATGTTTGCACTGAAGCACCGCAGCAATTTCCTAATGTTGTAAACCTGCTCAACATTTGGCAATAAAACCCTCTCTGATTCTGATTCTGATTCTGAGAAGTAAGAGAATGGGTGTGTGAGTTCCTACTAACAGCAACACTCACATACAGTGTAAATTATGAAGTTGCTCCACCCGAACAATGGGCGGGTTAAGAGGCAGGCAGATTTTCATCGCTGCGCTGAAAAGAATTAGTGCAATTCAGAGCGTGCCCATTCCCCCACCTTTGCAGAAAGCAGAAAGACAGGGAGCCAAGGTCAGGAGCCAGTCTCGCTAAGAATTAGAAAAACATGTGAAGATGTAGCTTTTATGACTAGGTGGGGGTCGTCAGAAGCTATAAAAGACTGTGAGATCTGTCGCCATGTTGAGACGTGCTGCATACCCTCTGCAAAACACCTCTCCCGTCCGGACGTTTTAATGCTCTTAAGTGTTGAATTGTATGGAAATAAATGATTGTTGATTGAGCATTTATACACCGAGTACTGTCCTTCCTTCAGCCCAAAGATTAAAAGAAAAGAAGAAGCATTTTTGCTACCAAAAACTATTATGAACAACATTTGATGCTTTAACAGTGTGGTAAGTTTAACTCAATCCAAAAAGATTTCTTTCTTTCTAACCTGTATCATATTTTAGTTTAATACTCCACGCTTTGTAGCTACCAAGAGCAAGCAACACTTCATGATGAGTTCATTTACTGACATGGATGAAATGAAAATTATGTTATACAGTCTTTTCTGATAATTTTGATACAAAGACAAGGTAACCACACACTGGAGACAAATAATTACTTAATAATAAGTACATTAAGCTGTAGAAATAAGTACTTAAGTACAAAATGTACTACATTTGTATGTTTGTGTCTATTTAAGTAGCCTCAAATAACTGTGAACGAACTGTATCCCTGAGATGAAAATATAAATCAAGGGCCTGGGACATGGGACAAGCTTGATTCCTCCATTATTATTGTGCACAAATCAAACACTTGCACATCACATGAGACTGAAATAACAAAAGTGCAGCTATTTTTACACAAGGTCAAATCTTCTGTTAGTGGAATGAGACAGTCTTCTGCACCCTAAAGGTGAGGGGCCATGTGCATGACATCAGGTATCCCGCAGGGCACGTTGTTATTCTTTGAGGGCCTTATACGGTGAGCATTCCAAACACTCCGGATGTCATTCAATACCTCCTGATGAAGAAACAAGAATTAGGTCAGAGCTGTAATACAATGCATTTTTAAAATGTCATTATGGTCTAAAATAAGTGTGGTGCATCCTTAAATAAATTGAAAAGCAGCAATGTTTGAATGCAGTTTAATGAAAACCAAAGGAAGAGGGAGTGATGGCAAAAAAAGAAAAGAAAGAACAACACCAGGCAAACCAGTGAGTTGTGGGATCTGGGCTTTTCTACAAAATTAACGAAATAACCTAAAGAAAATTTACCCAAAGGAACTGTCAATAGAAAATTGTACTTAGTAGTCAGTAGGGCTGCTCAATTAATCGAATTTTAATCACGATTACGATCTGGGCTTTCAACGATCATTAAAAATGACTGGGCCTATTATTAGCCCCTCCCTCATGCTTTACTCTCGCGAGGTGGCAAATCGAACACACGTCACATCAATTAAGAGTACCTGAGGAAAGCTAACCAGACGTTATTTGGAGAGGAGAGGATAATGGCTGCTAAAGAAAGAATGCCGTTGGTTGAAAAGCGAGGTAAAACTACTTCAGTGGTGTGGAAACATTATGAGTCCGACGTGGATCAAGTCGATATAGTGTGTAAACTTTGCTACGATGTTGTAGCTGCACCACAGGGCAACACTACAAATTTATTCAATCATTTGAAGACCGCTCACAAAGTGACATACGATCAAACAATGAAGGAGCATAGAGAAAAACCCTCAACAACACATGCTTCATCCTCACAGACCTCCATTCACGCTACCATGTACAACGCGACTAAATATCCCACCAGCTCCCAGAGACACAAGGAGATAACAAACGCGGTAACGTTTTTCCTCGCCAAAGACCAATGCTCAATTAACACAGTGGACACCCCCGGCTTTAAGAAACTAATCAACACTTTGGACAAACGGTATAACTTGCCATCTCGTCACTATTTTAGTCGAGTGGCGATTCCCGCTTTATATGATGAGTGTCATGATGGTGTCACAAAGGAAGTGGCTACAGCCCAATATTTTGCCACCACAACGGACTTGTGGTCAAGCCGCACCATGGAGCCGTATTTGAGCCTCACGGTACATTTCATTGACATGGATTTCAACATGAAAACAAAATGTCTCCAGACAGCATTTTTCCCAGAAGACCACACAGGGCAGAACATAGCTGCAGGTCTGAAACAAGCACTGGCTACGTGGGATCTGGAGGAGAGTAAACTCGTCTGTATAACCACAGACAACGCTGCAAATATCATACTGGCTGCACAACTGAATGGCTGGATGAGGCTCCAGTGCTTTGGGCACAGATTACATTTGGCCATAGGTGAGTAGGCCTAATTCCTACTGAATATGATGCATAATGTGATTTTCTTTCAATAAGTATACAACATAATGCTTCGAATGAATATAATAAATAAAAAACAATTTAAATTCAGAGATACTTTTATTCATTCTCACAGTCATACACATTTTCTATGAATTATACAAACACATAAATAAGCTACCATCACTTTGTCTTATTCATTCACACTCAAGGAAATGACAATCATCATCCTGATAATGCTTGTTTATATTTTTTATGTTTTTATAGAAAGAGCCATGAAAGATCACAGGATTGAGCGTGCAGTGGGGGTCTGCAAAAAAGTGTTCAGCACCTTTTCATTCAGTTGGAAAAAAAAGAGAGAGCTGAAAAGGGCACAGATAGACCTCAAACTGCCAGACCACTCCTTAAAGACTGAATGTCCAACCAGATGGGGATCTAGGCAGGCCATGGTTTCCAGAGTCCTTGAGCAGCAGAAGGCCATTGCCCATGTCCTCTCCCAAGACAAAGGAACCAGGCACCTCATCCCCTCATGGCAGGACATTGATGTCCTTGAGGCCATCAACAAGACCTTGGGACCTCTGGTTGAATTCACTGATGCACTTTCTGGAGAGAAATATGTGAGTGTGTCTTTAATAAAACCAACACTCCACCTATTTAACAACTCAATCTTGGCTGAGCAAGATGATGACACAGACCTCTCAAAATGCATCAAGAGGAGAATACTGGAGTACCTAAAGGAAAAGTATGGTGACTCACCAACACAAGAGTTGCTTGACATGGCCACTGTCCTGGACCCAAGGTTCAAACTGAGATATGTAAGCGAGGTCAGCCAAGAGACAATAAAAGCCAGACTGACAATGGAAATGAAGTCCATCATGGTATTTATAAAGATACTAAACATCTATCTATCTATCCATCTATCTATCATTATTTATAGTAATTATTTAAGGATTGTATTTTAGAATGCCAAACCCGAGACAGATAAAACCGGTTCCTCATTCTGTGTTGCTGTCATTTTATGTTTGTCCCATTAAAGGAGGCTGCAGTGATGGGGACACCTGTTGGCAACACGGAGGTTGCTGATGATGGTGCATCAAACCAAAAGAAGAGGAAAAAGGGCCTAAGCAGCTTCTTTAAGGCCCCTCACAGCACAGCTCCAGGTGCAGAACATGCTCTTCAACTGGACCAGGCCATAGCTTTTGAGCTTTTTGAGCCTACCTCCAGGCAGGGACCCTGGACACAGAGGAAGACCCACTGGGGTGGTGGAAGCTATCACAGAACCTCTTCCCACGACTCTCCATCCTGGCAAAGAAATATCTTTGCATCCCAGCCACAAGTGCCTCATCAGAAAGGGTCTTTAGCACTGGTGAAAATGTTGTCAACTGCCTGTGTGCATCCCTGAAGCCTGATCATGTCAATAGGCTGGTGTTTTTGGCTAAAAACCTTTGAAAGGTTGCAGGAACCATGTTTTGTTGAGCCATTTTGAGATTGTATGGGACTCAGGCCTACTAGTTTTTATTTATTTCTTATAAAAGGTACTACTTTCAGTGTTTAATTTTATTTTTGTTCAGGCAGCAACTTTAGTTGACATACCTCAATGTCAGTTTGATGCAATTGTGCATTGTGTGGCTACACAGCTTGCCTTGATGTTTGGTTATTTGTATGCATAAATATTATGCAGTAGTTTGAAGTTCACTAAACATTAATGTTTACATTTTTTTATTTATTTTTTATATTGCAAACATTTGCACGGTTATCAGAATTTGCACATTATTTTATGACAATCTTTAAAGCAATTATTCAATGCATTGTTATTGTTAAATAAATATCGTGAAATAATCGTGATCTCAATTTCATTGAAAATAATCGTGATTATCATTTTAGCCATTATCGAGCAGCCCTAGTAGTCATTATAATCTTTTGAATAATATAAGTTTGCATATGATAGAATACTGCGTGATCATCTCTTTATAACTCAGACTGTTTTTAATTCACTGTGACCCGTTATCACGCAGGGAAGGAGCAGTACCTGCTACATAAGAGCTTAACAAGCAGTTTCACTTCGTAGCAGGAGCCTCTCCTGGAACACGCGCACAAACACACACATATACACATCCACATTCCAATGTTTTGATCAAATGCACCTACTGTTGTATATAAATATAGAACAGGGCAGTGGCAGAGCACGAGTCCCGGAGCTGTCGCTCTCGTGCCAGTGCTCTGTGACTGCCCTTGCATGAGTCAGTTTTCTTCAGCTTTGTCCCGTGTCTCTCTTTGTCCCACTGTCTCTTTCATTGCCATCTCACTCCAAACATGGCAAATGTCAAACTCAGACAGTCTTCTCAAAAGTCCTTCACACACAGTGAGGTTGCAGCTTGCTGGAAACGCATCTCCATCCATCCAATCTAGATGGTGGTTCTTCTCTTTCTGATGCTGTTTGCCCACAGCGCTGCTGGACCTCTCTGCTCAGAACTCTGGTATTGTCTCTTGGACTTCTGTCCACCGTTGATGTTCATGCTTGTGCTTCTGGAACTGCACTCGGTGTCTTCAGGGAGAGATTAGCTTCCTTGGAGCTTGCTTGTTCAGGATGAGGATGGGAAGCTGCAAAACAATTCAGCCAAAAAATTCTGGCTGGGTGTTTCTATTTTTTCTAATGATTTTAACCTATAATTTTCTTCCGACTGCTGCCCGTGGAGAATTGATCCAGGTCCGTTCCCCACCTGTAATCGACAGACTGAGAGACTTTCATTATTCACTGTGACTGCATATGTTTTCATCACTCCTAAAGCAACACATCTCTGCTTATTTTGTTTTGAACTCTACTGACTTTAAACCCCAAAAATGAACTTTTTATTTGGTCTTAACCGCAAACACAAAAATCTTCTTAATGTTATTGTTAATTATTTTCATCCACCACACTCCAAATTATGTTTTCTTTTGTGTCCAGCAGGGGAAGAAGGTGACCTGTAGCGTCACTGCTTCCCCCAGTTGGAGACAATTTCCCACTCACACTTCCACACTTTTTGTTTTCTTTGTTTTCATCATTTTCTTTCTCTCTCTCTCTCTTTTTTTTACCCCATTGTTTTACACCCACACATTAACCTGTTAACTCACTCCTCCAACCTCATTTTCCTTTCACCCCAACAGCTCTCATACACTCAGCAATCAAATTCTCCATTCATCCTTGAATACTTGAATACTTGATCACCTTTAAATGTCACTGTTAATTTTATCAATTTATTTATCATTAGTTTAACACTAATCCTTTCTTTCTTTCTTTCTTTCTTTCTTTTTATTTACTTTAGTTCATTTTTTCCTCTTTGATCACTACGATTTCTTGACTATTTATTATTTCACAAAAAATCAACTAATCTACTTTGTCTCCCTCTTTGTCATCAAGGAATTCACACACACTCACAGGCTGGTCACTCGCCCCCACCTTTTCTTTCTCTCTCACACACACTCACATTTTACTCTTCGTTCGTTCCACCTGTGAACCCGCCCCCTCGAGGCTGGCTCACACGCACCTCATGCTTCTCGCAGTCCCATTCAAACTTTCTGCGAGACACTTCTGCTGATTCAGGACAACGCCCTAATCAGCACACAGAGCGGGTGCCGTCCGCTCTCGTACATTTCACAAATCATTCAAACTGCGCCACGGACTCGATACCGCGGTTTCTCTTCCCCTAAACAATATAAAACCAAATTAAACCCCCAATTGACTTCACAGTTTCCAACAATTCGCGACACGGCATCCTGCCGCGATTTCTGCACACCACAAACACACACTTTTAGACACGAATTCTTTTTGTTACTTTAATTAACTCCCGTACTTCAGACGAGACGCCGACTCTAACGGCGCTTTCACACACACTACACCGTCCTCCTTCTGCATCAGGCACTGGTTCAACTCAGCTCGGAATCTAACCCGCGAAAGCAACCGATCCTGCTTTTATGCATACTTCAGACTGTGACAGGGACCTCTCCCCGACTTAGTTATTTAAGGAGCCACGAATCCCCAGGTCACCACCCTGGATCTCCTGCCTTCAGGTCCTAGCCCCGCGTCCGAGACTAGGTGGGGTAACCAAACCCGTGACACGCGCAGCGCTCAGCTGGCGACACAGCCTTTCAGCCCCGCTTTCTAACTAATAGTAACACAAGTTTCCTGCTTTAACGCACGAGGACGGATCACCGCCACTTTTTTCCTAATAACTAAGACGGATGAAACACCGATGCTATTAATCCGTAACCAAAATCTCCTGCTTTAACGCACTGAGATTTTCTTACGGGGCGCAAAACATCAACTTGGAGTTCTTACAAAAGTCTCTTGCTTTAGTCGCTCACAGTACGCTAAACATCAACTTGGAGTTCTTAGAAAAGTCTCTTGCTTTAACGCACTGAGACGGACGCTAGCCGCCTTTTTTTTCTACTGAGTGAATTTACACTGGGATACGTTCAACTTAGCGAACAGATAATTTAGGCTTTAAACAATATGCACGGTTCGAAAATAAACAGGTTGTGCTTACCTTTTAATCATGTGAGCTAGCTCTCTGTTCGCCTCGTTTCATGATCTCAGCTCTGCCAATTCATCTCTGCGCCTCGAGCGAATCCCAGCGGTTTCGGCACCAAAACTGTTGAGAAATCAGTTTTACACCGGTTCTTTTTATTCCTCGAGCATCCAGAGATGGCACCGGACTCAGTAGTCATTTTCATAAAACTTTTATTCATCTTTATTCATCTTCATTTAAGCATGCACTTCTAGAAGGGAAGACGAGGCCGGTGTGTCCCTCTGCAAAAATCTTCACCCCTTTGTCTGTGAAACACAGTTTTATAGAAGGACCCCATCAACCAACACCGAACAAAAACAAGCTCCAGCGAACCAAGTGAATTGTCCAAAACAAACACACAGGCTGGAGTTCAAGAACAAAACACAGTTCAGGGGGCCGACCGTGCACACGGCAGCGGCGGCGACGGGGAAACCGTTCAGGCGGCCGACCGCGCGGACAGCAACGTCGGGGACGGGGAAACAGTTCAGGCGGCCGACCGTGCGGACAGCAACGGCAGCGACGACACAAGTCTGGAGGCTGACCGTGCGGACAGCAACGGCGGCGACGACACAAGTCTGGAGGCCGGCCGCACGGAAAGTAGCGGCGGCGTTTGGGAGGTCGTCAATATCGGCGATGACACCCAACAAGCGGCCTGGCAGATGACCGCCGATGTCGAGGCGGCAGTTCGGGACCTGAAGGTGGTGTGGCCTTCGCAGCACCAGACGAGACGGCAGCAGAGGCCGGGCCAGACGAGGCGGATGCTGAAGCCGGGCCAGGTGAGGCAGAAGCGGATGCTGAAGCCGGGCCAGGCGACGCTGATGAAGCCGGGCCAGGCGACGACGATGAAGCCGGTCCAGGCGACGACGATGAAGCCGAGCCAGGCGACGAGGATGAAGCCGGTCCAGGCGAAGACGATGAAGCCGGTCCAGGCGAAGACGATGAAGCTGCAGGAGACGAGGATGATGAAGCTGCAGCAGACGAGGATGAAGCTGCTGTTGCAGCCAGCGAGGATGATGAGGCTGCAGCTGGCGGCTGGACGGGCTCCTCGGGCCCTCCAGCTGACGAGGCAGGAAGCTGGACGGGCTCCTCGGGCCCTCCAGCTGACGAGGCAGGAAGCTGGACGGGCTCCTCGGGCCCTCCGGCTGACGAGGCAGGAGGTTGGACGGGCTCCTCGGGCCCTCCAGCGGAGACAGGCGGCTGAATGGGCTCCTCGGGCCCTGCGGCTGACGAGGCAGGAGGCTGGACGGGCTCCTCGGGCCCTCCAGCGGAGACAGGCGGCTGAACGGGCCCCTCGGACCCTCCAGCGGAGACAGGAAAGTGCTGGCCGGGCTCTCCAGAACCCCCAGCGGAAATAGTCACTGAACCAGCGGGCACAGGGGCCCCTGGCACACGCAGGGCTGAACCAGCAGGCACACTGGCCTCTGGAAAACACAGATCAGAGCCAGTAGGTGCACAGGCCTCTGGCAGGAACAGATCGGAACCAGCAGGCGCACGGGCCTCTGGCGAACACAAAGCAGACTGCGGCTGCACAGAGCATTGACTCAGCTCAGGCAGCGACAGCCGGATGCAGTCCTCAGCTGGCTTCAGCCAGCCTCCAGGGGTCCAGAGTCGGCTGGGGGCTGAAACCCAGCCTCTGGGGAGGCCCTGGAGTGCGTCACAGTCTCTGAACTGGCCAGCTGTTGAGGACTGATTACAACATTGTGTGGTGTGTCTCTCTGCTTGGAATGAACACATGAAAAATAGTTATTTTCGGGTTGGATGGACTCAACTTTTTGTACCGGAGGAGTTGGTGAAGATGATGGCTGAGCTGATAATAAGGCTGATGAGTCTCTTACCAACTGAGCTATTGACTGGGCTATGGACTGTAACATAGTGTCTACTAAGTCTGGCTGTGACTGTAACTGGGCTATGGGTAGTGAGGCTGAATGTGATGGAGGTGATGACTGAGCGACTAACTGAGCTAATGACTGCTGGGCAGCTAACCGAGCTACCGGCTGGGCAGCTGACTCAAAAAACACAGCCCCGGAATAAACAGTCACACGATCTGGCGAAACAGACAGAGTGTCTTTTCCATTCACCACAGCCGGCAACTCTGAAGTCCTAATATCCGGATGTGGGGTGACGCGCCAACGGCACCATCGTCGCTTCCTCCCGGGCAAAACCTCCGGCGGGCCGGGCAAAACCTCCAGCGGGCCGGGCAAAACCTTCACCGCCAGGCTGGGTTGGGAAGCGATAGCGGCTGGTGGGTGAAGGTGCAGTTCGTTGAGTATGAAATTCTGTGCGAGCGGGTGAAGAGAGTCCAGCAGCCAGGAGTGAGCAGAGATTAACTGCTGTAGCCTGGCTTCTACAGCGCGGTGAAACTCCTCTCCCTCACGTTCGAGCCACAGATTGACCAACCTTGAAACTGTCATGGTCTGGGTGGGTACCTGCAGGTCTCCAACAGCGGCCCCTCCTCCTTTAGGCGGAGTTCGGTTGCTCCTCCCTGGCTGACCACCTGTGAGCAATTATTCCAGCAGTATATCAGACCTGCGCTCTCAACCGTTCATCGCCTGAGTATCTGCTATCCCCATCTTAGTCAAGTGGAGCATCATAACTCTGTCCAGAATCCGTGTGATGACTTACTTGTTCTCCTTGTTCTCAGAGGTAGCACCTGGAGTGGAGGTCTTGTCTCCCTCACTCCCGCCTTCCTGGATCTGGGCCGCTTGCTGCTGATACGACGTGGCCTGCCTCCCCACGTCTCGACCGCTTCCGGGCCTTCCGCCCCACCTGTCCCCTCCACCTGGAACCAAGTAAGGCAACTCAATTCAACTGTGGAGGATCGTTGCTTGTCTGCTGAATCCCACTGACCGTGATCTCCTCTTATTCCAGTGCCCCGGCCCCTGCCTAGTCCTGTTTCCGCCTCCCCGCTGCCTCTGCTGTTCAGCCGTCTCCTAGAGGTGTCTAGGTCACCCTCCGTTATCTTAGATTATCCTACGCGCCACTAGTGTGGTGGCGTCGTTTTGTTTTTTGCTTGTGTTTGCCTGTGGGCGCAAAAAAATCCTTTGTTCCTTATCGTCTCGCTTCCGGGTTGGTTTCTGCACCTGTGTCCATCTCTGTTCCCTCGTGCTGCTGGGCCGTGACAGAAACACAGTCAATTAATTCCTCCCGAAACTCCTGGGAAGGTGCGGATGCTGCTGGGTCCATGTTTGGTCGGCTCGTACTGTCACGGCTGGCGGGTTGAGCCGTGTGGTGTGGAGGAAAAGGAGGACCCAAAATGCAGACAGCCGACGATATGAGTGAGGGTTTATTTACAGGTGACAGTGGCAGAACAGACAACGAATCATGAGACATAGTAACGGAAACCTAAACTGGGAAAACTAAAGAGCAACTAGAAATCCTCAAGACACGGGGTGAAAGGCAGAAAGACGCAGACTGACGGAGGATACCAAAAACGCAGAGATACACAGATGAACGCAGACGAGCCGACAACAAACACAGACCGACACCCACTATATATACACACATACACAAGGTAATCGGGTAATCGCACACAGGAGGGAAGAACAGCTGATCTGAATACACATGATGACTGGAGGACACAAGCTGAACACAATGACAACAGACACAGACCTTCAGAATAGAACAGGAAATCCAGAACACGAGCCTTCAAAGTAAAGCAGGAAACACACAGACTGATTTACAACACAACACGGGGACATGAACAGAGCACCAAGGACAGACACAGGTAGGGCTGAATATACACCAAACTTCAGGTTCAACCCTAAACTAGTACAAAATCAGAATAAACACAAGGCACAAAACTGAACTTCAAGGAAACACAAAACGCTGGGTCAAAATGACCCAGGACCATGACAGTTAGTGTGTTAAAAGCTTCAAGGCTGAAGGAAACAGAATGACTTGGGACATCTACATCTTTACATTGGCTGTTACTGGAAGTTCATTTTATTTAGGAATGTGTTCATTTGAGTTGGATGTTTTCATTGATCAGTATTAAGTGAACAAATGCATTTTAAAAAACAAAATCTCTCTCTTTCAAACAAACAGAAACAGAAACCCACACACTCTTTCACACAAACGCAAAAACACACAAACATAGAAAAACACATACTCAGAGATTAACTGTTGAATTTAAAAGCACCCTTATATGATATACCTGCATCCCAGAACTCTCCAGTGGCCAGGATCAGAAAGCAGCTCTCAGATGTGGCTACACTGCAATTTATCCTGTCTTCTCCTTAGAATCTGCATGGCTTGCCCTACAAACTGGAAAGGTCAGAGGTCCACATGCAAAAACAAACTTTCACACAAACACAAACATCCATCCATCCATCCATCCATCCATCCATCCATCCATCCATCCATCCATCCATCCATCCATCCATCCATCCATCTTCATCCGCTTTATCCGAGGCCGGGTCGCGGGGGCAGCAGCCTAAGCAGAGAGGCCCAGACCTCCCTCTCCCCAGCCACCTCCTCCAGCTTATCCGGGGGAACACCAAGGCGTTCCCAGGCCAGCCGAGAGATATAATCTCTCCAGCGTGTCCTGGGTCTGCCCCGGGGCCTCCTCCCGGTGGGACATGCCCGGAACACCTCACCCAGGAGGCCCCCAGGAGGCATCCTTGTCAGATGCCCGAACCACCTCAGCTGGCTCCTTTCGATGTGGAGCAGCAGCGGCTCTACTTTGAGCCCCTCCCAGATGGCCGAACTTCTCAACCTATCTCTAAGGGTGAGGCCAGCCACCCTTCGGAGGAAGCTCATTTCTGCCGCTTGTATCCGCGATCTCGTTCTTTCGGTCACTACCCACAGCTCGTGGTCATAGGTGAGGGTAGGGACGTAGATCGACCGGTAAATTGAGAGCTTCGCTTTTACACTCAGCTCCCTCTTCACCACGACGAACCGGTGCAGCGTCCGCATTACTGCAGCCCCAATCCGTCTGTCGATCTTCGGCTCCCTTCTCCCATCACTCGCGAACAAGACCCCGAGATACTTGAAGTCCTCCACTTGGGGCAGAAACTCATCCCCGACCCGGAGTGGGCACTCTACCCTTTTCCGGCTGAGAACCATGGCCTCAGATTTGGAGGTGCTGATCCTCATTCCCACTGCTTCACACTCGGTTGCGAACCGTTCCAGTGTGAGCTGGAGGCCCCCACCCGATGAAGCCAACAGAACCACATCTTCCGCAAAAATCAGAGATGAGATTCTGAGGCCACCAAAGTGAAATTATGAACAGAACCGGTGACAAAGGGCAGCCCTGGCGGAGCCCATCACCCACCGGGAACGAGTCCGACTTATTGCCAGCAATGCGAACCAAGCTCTTGCAACGGTTGTATAGGGATCGAATGGCCCGTAGCAATGGGCCAGACACCCCATACTCCATTGCAAGACCTCCCACAGGACACCCTGAGGGACACGGTCGAATGCCTTCTCCAAGTCCACAAAACACATGTAGACTGGTTGGGCAAAATCCCATGCACCCTCAAGTATCCTCGAGAGGATAAAGAGCTGGACCAGTGTTCCGCGACCAGGACGAAAACCGCATTGTTCCTCCTGTATCCGAGGTTCGACTAGCAGACGAACTCTCCTTTCCAGCACCCTGGCATAGACTTTCCCAGGGAGGCTGAGGAGTGTGATCCCCCTGTAGTTGGAACACACCCTCCGGTCCCCCCTCTTAAAGATGGGGACCACCACCCCGGTCTGCCAGTCCAGGGGTACTGCCCCTGATCTCCACGCAACATTGCAGAGGCGTGTCAACCAGGACAGCCCTACAACGTCCAGAGCCTTCAGGAACTCGGGGCGGACCTCATCAACACCAGGGGCTCTGCTACCAAGGAGCTGTTTAACTGCCTCAGTGACCTCGCCCCCAGAAATTGGTGGGTCATTCTCCTCATCCCCAGACTCTGCTTCCTCCTCGGAAGATGTGTCAGTGGGATTAAGGAGGTCCTCGAAGTATTCCTTCCACCGCCTGACAATTTTCTCAGTCGACGTCAGCAGCGCTCTGCCAGCACTATACACAGTGCAGGTAGAGCACTGATTTCCTCTCCTGAGACGTCTGACGGTTTGCCAGAATCTCTTTGAGGCAGTCCGAAAGTCTTTTTCCATGGCCTCTCCGAACTCCTCCCACACCCGAGTTTTTGCTTCAGCCACTGCCCGAGCCACATTCCACTTGGCCTGTCGATACCTGTCGGCTGCCTCCGGAGTCCCACAGGCTAACCAAGCCCGATAGGACTCCTTCAGCCTGGTGGCTCCCTTCACCTCTGGTGTCCACCATTTGGTTCGGGGATTACCACCACGACAGGCACCAACCACCTTGCGGCCGCAGCTCAATGCAGCAGCTTCGGCAATGGAGACGCTGAACATGGTCCATTCGGACTCAATGTCCCCAGCCTCCCTCGGAATGCTGTTGAAGCTCTGCCGGAGGTGTGCGTTGAAGACCTCGTGGACTGGGGCCTCTGCTAGACGTTCCCAGCACACCCTCACTACGCGTTTAGGTGCACCGGGTCTGTCCAGCGTCCTCCCCCGCCACCTGATCCAACTCACCACCAGGTGGTGATCAGTTGACGGCTCAGCCCCTCTCTTTACCCGACTGTCCAGAACATATGGTCGCAGGTCTGGTGATACGATTACAAAATTGATCATCGACCTACGGCGGAGAGCGTCCTGGTGCCACGTGCACTTATGGACACTCTTATGTTCGAACAAGTTGTTCGTTATGGCCAAACTATGATTTGCACATAAGTCCAATAACAAAACGCCGCTCGGGTTCAGATCAGGGAGGCCGTTCCTCCCAATCCCGCCCCTCCAGGTCTCGCTGTCGTTACCCACGTGAGCATTGAAGTCTCCCAGGATGTAACTGCTCCTGAAGGTTTTTCATGTTCGAAGTAGAATAAAGGGCCATGCTCCAACTGATGTTCAGCCAGTATTTTAATCTTCTTTTCACCAGCAAACACCGTGAAAAACTATGGTGAAATGATCAATGAAAAACACGGATATTACATCAGCAGAACAAAAATTACAACTCAAATAAAACATACACACAAAGTAAATGCACCAACATACCGTGTGCGCCTTTCTACTGAACATTCATGAGCAATTGTAGTCCATATTTTCTATATTTCCACCCTTTACACAGGCCAGCATTCTCTTTGTGGCTCGAGCCTCAGTCTCTGGTGACACGTGCTCTTAATTGAGCCTCACCCCAAAGCATGCGCACCACAAAGCGCCACACTCAGGCCCACCAGTAGGTGGCGACAACACAACATGAATCCAGATTAAACACCAAATTTTTCAACATTGCAATCACATAATAATTACATTTCAATGTGACAGCTACACTGCCACCAAAATTACAAAGGATTTCTATTTACAAGTGTTAAACAAAATTAAATCCTGTAATTTTTAATAAATTGACAATCAAACATCAACTTATGTCACAAAAAAAAAAAACACTTCTTAAATAAACTTATAGATCACATATTATGTTTGTGCTCTTAACCCATGTACTACTTCACTGTAGTTTAGACCCTTTAACTAGTACCACTAGTTTCTGAACTGGTCTCTCAAGAAAAGAGACTTGTTTCAAACGTTCACCTTTCTTTCCCAGATCCTTTTGCCCTATTTGGATCTTAACCTTCCACACTAACCCATCATCATCTTCATTGGCTTCAACCACCCTTGCCAATTTCCACTCATTTCTTGGAATATTGTCCTCCTTTAAAATCACTACATCTCCAACCTGTACATTTTGTTTAGGACTATGCCATTGTTGTCTTAAACTAATGCTGGTTAGGTATTCCTTGCGCCACCTGCTCCAGAACAACTCTGTTAAATATTGCACCCTCCGCCACCTCTTCCTGGCGTACAAATCTTCTCTTACAAATCTACCAGGAGGCGGAAGTGGCACAGACTCTTTCATTGTGAGCAAATGATTAGGCGTCAAAGGCTCAGCACTGTTGGGGTCGTTGATTGTATCAGTAGTGAGTGGACGATGGTTCAAAATTGACATGGCCTCGTAGAAGAAAGTTCTCAATGAGGTGTCATCTAAACTCCCTGTGGCTTGGGCTAGGACAGAACTCATGACATTCCTAACAGTGCGGATCTGTCGTTCCCAAATGCCTCCTCTGTGACTAGCTTCAGGAACATTCATTTGAAAGTCACACTGGTTTTTAGCTAGATAAGTAGAAATCATCTCCTTGTCTAACTCCAACAGACCCTTCTTGAACTCGTTCTTAGCTCCGACAAAATTTGTCCCTTGGTCAGAACGAATCTGTCTGACTGTGCCTCTGATTGCTATGAAGCATCTTAAAGCGTTTATAAATGCGTCAGTGGAGAGATCCTCCAACATCTCAATGTGCGCGGCTCTCGAGCTTAAACACGTAAACAAAAGGCCATACCTCTTCCATTCCTTTCGACCTTGTTTCGTATAGAAGGGGCCGAAAACATCAACTCCAGTGTAGGTGAATGGGGGCGAAGGATCCACTCTGTCAACTGGCAAGTCAGCCATGCGTTGTTCTTCAGCTGGCCCACGCACTTTTCTACAATTGACACACCCTTTAAGGTATTTGGCCACTACCTTACTGCCACCTATGATCCAATAGCCACTTTCCCTGAGTTTGTTCAGAGTTTGGCCTCGGCCTTGGTGTTGCGTTTTCTTGTGACAGTGGTCAAGAACAAGTTGTGTGACAATGCCTTCCTTTGGAAGGATTACTGGATGATTCAATGCAAATGATGCTGAGGACTTTCTCAACCTTCCTCCAACCCTAAGCAAGTTGTCTGCCAAAATAGGATCAAGTTGATACATTTTATGAGTTTTTGGTAGTCCAGCTGAGTTTTGACTGAACCATTTGAGCTCTTCTTTAAAGACTTCCCTCTGTGCTGCCTGGAGGAGTACAAAAGCGGCCATTTGTCTTTCTTTTACACTAATGGGTCCTGAGTTATCTCTCCTTGCAAGTCTTTTAATTCTTGCCACAACGTTAAGAGCTGTATCCCAATTGGAAAATCTTGAGAACCTCTCAAGAAAGCTGTTTTCTTCAAGGGCATTTGTCTTCAGGACCTTTACTTCTGGGTCCCCAACAAGAAGATTAGGGGAATGTTGGTTTGTGACAATTTCCCTTTCCCATAGGAATTTAGGTCCAGTGAGCCAATTCGAGCTTAGCAGATCTGCCACCTTGAGGCCCCTAGACGTGTGATCAGCTGGATTTTGATCAGATTCAATGTAAAACCATTGCTTCGGATCAGTAGAGTCTCTTATTTTCTGAACTCGATTTGCCACAAAGACATGAAAGCGGCGAGCATCATTTTTTATGTATCCAAGCGTCACTTTAGAATCTGTCCAGAAAAACTCCTCGTCAATTTTCCGCTCGAGCTCTGACCTGAGGAAGTTACTTACAGCTGCAGAAACTGCAGCTGCAGTGAGCTCAAGGCGTGGGATAGTGATTATTCTTGTGGGTGCCACTCTGGCTTTACCCATGACCAGTGCACAATGCACGTTCTTATCAGCAACAATCCTGATGTATGAACATTGTCCATAGCCACTGCTGCTGGCATCCGAAAAATGATGCAGCTCAATTTTTTTGACCTTGCCGAAATTCTCAGGAACAAGGCATCTTGGTATTTCAATCCTTTTTAGATTCTCCAAGTCACCGAGCCATGCTTTCCATTTGGTCTCTAGTGCCGGGGGAATAGGATCATCCCATCCCACTCCGCGTTTGCACATTTCCTGGAGTACTTGTTTTCCTGTCAAAATGTAGGGTGAGAGAAATTCTAACGGGTCATACACACTAGCAACTGTTGCTAGAATTCCTCTGCGTGTGGCTGGCCTTTCTTTGAGTGCTACACTGAATGAGAACACGTCAGCCTCTATGTTCCACTTTACTCCCAGCACACTTTGCATTTGAATTACAGAGTAGTTCAGGTTTACATCTTTAGTCTTGCTGGCTCATTCTGTTTCTGGGATAATGCTCATGACCTCCTTGTTGTTGCATGCAAATTTGTGCAAGCGCAGTTTCCCTTTTGCACAGACCTCTTGTGCTTCACAGACCAGCTGCTTGGCTTCCCTGACTGAATCAATGCTGATTAGCCCGTCATCCACATAAAAGTTTTTGTGAATGAATCTGGCTGCCAGTGGGTAGTCCTTTTTTTGTTCCCTGGCGAGATACTTCATGCCATAGTTAGCACATCCCGGTGATGATGCCGCTCCAAAAATGTGCACTCGCATGCGATACTCCTTAGGCTCAGTATCTGTATTCCCGTCCTTCCACCACAGAAACCTTAAGAAAGTCTCGATCCTCTGGGTTGACATGGAAGCGATGAAACATTTTTTCCACATCACACATAATTGCTATTTGATGCTCTCGAAATCTGCACAAAACCCCTGCCAGAGCATTAATCAAGTCTGGGCCTGTGAGTAGGTGGTCATTTAAAGAGATGCCTTCGTGTTTAGCAGAGCAGTCGAAAACAACTCGAATTTTCTCTGGCTTCCTGGGATGATACATGCCATGGTGCGGAATGTACCATGTGTTACTACCTGATGTGCCATCTGCTTCCTCTGCATCACCATCCTTAAAGACACTATTCATGAACTTGATGTAGTCTTCCTTGTACTTTGGGTTCTTATCCATTTTTCCTTTTAAACGTTTCAAGCGAAACATTGCAAGCTGCTTGTTATTTGGAAGCTGTGGGCGTTCTCTAAAAGGCAGAGGCATTTCTAAATGGCCTTCCTCATTGTAGTGAATGTTCTCATTCAGCATCTCTAGAAACTGAATGTCCTCTTGAGATACACTCCCTTCTTTATGGTTTGTGTCCAGAAAGTCAATTTCAAGTGCTTTAATCACAGAAGCAGGTGTGACAGATGGCAGCTCCTTTACTGTGACACGATGACAGATCCCTGCTGCTTCCATCGAACTTTTCCATGGCTTAATGGCTCCCACGATACTCCACCCTAAGTCTGTCTTTATTGCATAGGGATCATAATCATTTCCTGGTATGACTTCCCTTGGCTTTAGTGCTCTTGCACAGTCGTAACCGATGAGAAGAGCTATAGGACAGTCCAAGAGATCTGGCATTTCATTTGCAATGCTAAGTAGATGGGGCCACTTCTTTGCTGTCTCTCGAGTTGGAATAGTGTGTTTCTCCAATGGAATGTACTCTTGAGTGTAAGTTGGTGGCAAGTCAATGTACTTTTCTGAGTTGTACCCTCTTACCCTCAGTCCATCCACTCTTTGACTAGGTACAATCGAACACCTGTCAGTCATTGTTGTCAGCTTTAGCTTCACTGGTTCCCTGCTTGCCTGTATCTTTTCACAAATATCTTGGTCAATAAATGTGTTGCTGCTTTGGGTGTCTAGCAGAGCATAAACCAATGTCTCTTGATTCTTCGCTGATGAAGAAAGCCACACTGGAACAATCATTGAAGTGCAATCATTGTTGCCCACTCTCACACTGCACGATACGGTGACTGCATTCTCCTCTTCTGATGGTGGTTCAGGTTCATCTCCCTGTGGAGGATCTTCATGGAGAGGAGAAGGGTGGCTTCGTCTGCAGACATTACATGTTGCTCTCTGTCGACAGTTTTTGGAAATGTGGCCGACTCGCAGACAAGCAAAGCACATATTGTTGTCCCTAATAAACTGTTTCTTTTCTTCAAGCGGCATTGCTGTAAACTTTGCACATTTATAGATAAAATGGTTTTGCTTGCAGCAGATACATTCAAGTTGCCGTTTGTTCTGAGTTGAGGAAGGGTTGGGTTTTGATTTTCTGTGGCTCTGAACTGGAGTTGTGTTCTTCACATCTTTAGACCCATTTGCTGATGTCACCAGGACACTGGCCTTCAGACGTTTTTGTTCTTTCTCAGGTTTTTCAAATGTGTTTTTTAAGGCAAACAGAGAAGAAACAGGATTACATGCTATACGCGCCTCTTCAGCCACAAAGTCTGCAAATTCTGCAAACCCTGGATATGCCTTTTCTTCATCCAGTAATTTTGTGACATAACGATTCCAGCGGGTTGTGGCCCAGTCAGGAAGTTTCAGCAATATTTTTTGATTTTCTTCACAATCATCTAAAACCTTGAGGCCTTGGACGTGAGGCATAGCATTCTTACAAGAAATGAGGAAATCACTAAACTCTCTCAATTTAAGTGACTCCTTTGGACCAATCTTTGGCCAACTGCTTAGTTTTCCCCTAAAGGCTCTTTGAACTACAAATGGGTGTCCATAGCGTTTGTTCAGAGCATCCCAAGCTTGTTTGTAAGCTTCCTCGTCACTTCGATAAAATGTCCCTTCTAAAACACAGAGAGCTTCTCCACCAATGTACTTCTTCAAGTAGAACAGCTTATGGGCTGAATCTGTGCAGCTAGTCTCGATAAGCGCCTTAAAGCAAGTGCTCCACTCAACAAATTTAAGTGGGTCTCCTGTAAATGTAAACGGCTCTGGCACTGGGAGTCTAGACATTACTAAGGACTCTTTTAATGCCTGCACCAGAGAGAGCTCACTTTCTTTTGGCACCACTTGAGTATCATATTGAGGGGCGTGAACACTTTGTGAGGTCAGGATGAATTTACCTTCAGAGTGAGGAGGTGCAGTGCTCTGAGGAACTTGGGTGCATGGGGGACTGCTAAGTGGTTTAGGAAGCTGACTGAAAGACAAAGTACTCCTTACTTCACAATTTCTTATTTCAGCATTCATTTTTGATTCCTCTTCAGCATATACATTGTATTCTGCCTGAATGACCTCAAGATCTCTTTGATTTTCCAACATTTTCAATTGCTCTTGTTGAGCTAATATCTCCTTTCTCCGGGCAGATATTTCCATTTCTCTGTTTATTTCAGCTTGCTTCGATGCCAGTCGTGCTGCTGCCTCTGCTTTCCTTGCAGATACATGACTTCCTTGCTGACTATGGCTGTGCTGGCTATTTCTTCCAGCTCTAGACACAGTTGAGCCATAAATTGATTCTGCACCTTCTCTTTGGAGTAACTGAAGGAGTGATTCTTTTACAGCTCCTGCATCAAACTCTTTGTCAACATCTGCGTAACGCCTTTTCAGAAGTATCATCATCTCAGCAGAAACTGAAGTACAGCTATCCATCTTTCTTCTCATATCTTGAGATGGTGTAGTCAGTGCACGTAAAGCCACATAATCTTGCTGTAGGTCTAACTCGCATTTTTCTACTGACTTGATCATTTCAGCTAATTCTGCTTTAGAACATTCTTCTTTAAGTTTGGACCTAGTGAGCTGAATTTCTGCCTTAAAGTTTAAATATGTTGACATAAACTTTCTTTCTTTGCTTGTTATCTCTGTCTGTTTAAACTCGCGCATTTTTTCTGTTAGTTGCCTTTGACGGTCTGTCCGTCTTACCTCTGCGTCAGGTTTAGATGATGGCTGAGGCAGCCCTACTTTGTGTATTTCAAGGTCTCTATGAATTTCTCCTATGCGTGCTTCAACTTCTTCTCTTTCTGCATCTTCAAGTTCAGTTTCTAATTTCTTTTCTAACTGTGCCTTTTCATCTTCTAAGGCTATAAGTATTTGCTCAAGGATATGAGTTTCTTGTGTACTCTGTTCCATTACAATGTTTGAACCAACAACTTAGAACAATAAAAGGAAACTTACCCAGAGTACACTACCTTAAATATCAAACAGCACAGTAATAAACTTTCAATAAATGAACAGATGTACAATATCTACACCATACAATTTTACCTTTGGCTTTTTCTTAGATCTCTTTATGCAGATCTCACAGTCTACTCTTCCACATGGGCTGCCGTCTTGGAAGAATGGCGTGCAGGGCTCTGGCTGCTCGCTCTATAACAGGCCACGTTTTTCACTGTAACTGCTCCTGAAGGTTTTTCATGTTCGAAGTAGAATAAAGGGCCATGCTCCAACTGATGTTCAGCCAGTATTTTAATCTTCTTTTCACCAGCAAACACCGTGAAAAACTATGGTGAAATGATCAATGAAAAACACGGATATTACATCAGCAGAACAAAAATTACAACTCAAATAAAACATACACACAAAGTAAATGCACCAACATACCGTGTGCGCCTTTCTACTGAACATTCATGAGCAATTGTAGTCCATATTTTCTATATTTCCACCCTTTACACAGGCCAGCATTCTCTTTGTGGCTCGAGCCTCAGTCTCTGGTGACACGTGCTCTTAATTGAGCCTCACCCCAAAGCATGCGCACCACAAAGCGCCACACTCAGGCCCACCAGTAGGTGGCGACAACACAACATGAATCCAGATTAAACACCAAATTTTTCAACATTGCAATCACATAATAATTACATTTCAATGTGACAGCTACACAGGAGGACAACAGAGTCTCTAGGTGGAGCACCTTCCAGCCTGCAAGGAACTCAACTCCTAAAGATTAAAAGGCAATTTTTAAATTCAGAGGGCAAATAGACCATAACTGGGTTGTTCTTCTGACTAAAAATGCCATGGTCTTGGGTCCAGTGACCCAGTGTCCATTTTTATTTATTTTTTTTCTTCTTTTTTTTTTGAAGATTGACATTCCTTGGTTTTGTATGAGTTATAGTTGTTGTGTTTACGTTACTGTTCAGTCTCCTTTGGACTGTGTTTCTGGGTTAAAAGAATATTCTATGTTTAGGTTCTCTGAGTGGGTTATGTTAGGTCAATTGGTTCCTTGCTATTAGTGATTATGTTTTACTTCCCTCATTGTCTAGCTGTTTCTTGTGTTTTGTGAGTTTTGTCTGTTTCATTCCTCCACTCACAAGTGTTAAGGTTACTTGTCTTGAGTTCAGTCTCAGTGTTTTTGAGACCTGAATACTAAGTGCTTATACTGAGAACGTTTTTAGCATGATTTTACCTTACGTAGTGTATATCTTAATGCATTCTCAAAAATTCAGGTAAGTAAATCCCCAAAACTTGATTCTGTCCATCCGGATGTAGTGTTTTCAGTTGGAAAAACATTTCATCACTCATCCAAGTGACTTCTTCAGTCTCAACTGACTGCAGGTTTCCCCAACCTTATAAACAGTACATTTGCATAATGAATGAAACTAGGACCAATGAAGGAACAATGGGCTGGGAGGTCAGTCCCTTGAAACCATGATCTCATACAATGTTATCATTTGGCTGAACTGGCACCTCTGTCAACTGCTTTAAGGCCCCTAAAGACTGTCTGCACCGGAGATGCTAGCCATGAAGCTCATCTAAGCCTCTGTGGGACTGAGACCCAGGCCAGGTTGGATCCAGAGGCTGAGTTGGAGGACTCAGTTTGCTCTGGACTCCCTGAAGAGCCTCTTGCAGTTTCCATGGGGATCACTGGGCAGTTTGTGTAGCCTCTTCGAGTGTCTTCTGGGGGTTCAAGTGAACCACTCCAGCACTCCACAGCTTACAGTTTTTCTCAAATGCTAAAACACATTTCACAAACGTTTCCACCATGTTTCCCAATGTCTAAACACAACACCCTTCTCTAAAGCTACATAAACACAACCACACCTTCCTACTGCAAAACTCAAACTCCCACACCAAGAGAGCAGCTCGAAGCTGTCAAAACTGTAAACACTATACACAGCATTACACACTACAGCAAAACAATTGAAAACACAATGCACAATCTGTGAGAAGGTTCTTTGGTTCATAACTGCCAATGCATATTTTTATAAACTGTACAGTAACGGATCGTCATAGAACCCTGCAGAGGATTAGGAATTTAGATTTGTGAGTTTCACATGAAGACTATAAATCTATAAAAACATCCTGCATGTACGTACACTACTGTAACACAACTCAATGCAAAAACAGAATCTATCGCACACAACAGTACTCTCGGAAACATGATCAGGGTGTGAAGTCTTTTTTATTGTCTACACGGTCTTTTTACAGTATTACACACAGTCACTGTGCGGCATCATGTCGCCGAGCTGCATTGGGCCACATCACCTCATCCACATCACAGGCTATATTGTCCGTTGCTAGGCATTCCAGGGCGGGAAAGGCGCCCTGGAATGGCGAATCCATCCCTGGAAGGCCTCCACTGGGATGTCAGCACAGGCCAGCTCCATTGCCCGTACGAGGTTCTCTCTTGTGTATGGCTGTCTGTCATACACCTTCCATCTCCATGTGGCATTCTTTCAGCTCTAAAGAAAGACACATGTGTTGTCAATTGACCGATTTATATGTAAAACTACATGTAAGGTAACAGACCACTGTCACAGGCCTGTAGAACTGTAGTGTGACAAAGAAAGCAATAGCGTACTATACCTGTTGTGTTGTCTAAATGCCTTGATAATGGTGGCCACGGTGAACCTACTCAGGTTTGGATGTACTCTTCGTCCCGCTTCAGCCATTGTCATGCCATGGACAATGACATGATCAATTACTGTTGCTCGCATATCATCTGTTATGATGGTGCGAGGTTGTCTTCTTCTCCCACCTGGACCTTCTCCCCTCACTTGTTGGCCTCCTTCTCTTCCTCCTCTACTCCGAACTCCTCTTCTTCTTAGGCCTTCACCTCTTCCTCCTCTGATCTCAACCCCTCTTCCTCTTTGGCCTGCAGCTCTTCTCCTTCCGCACGCTCGTATGCCTTCATCCATTGCGATTGTTTGGCATCTTCACCAAACTATGCTTTTATAGGTGGGGTCACATCATTAGCAACAGGTGTCTTCGGTTTTGAGTCGTTGTGTGTAGTGACTGACGCCAGGTGTGTTCCCTGTGTTCAAAGATTGGTGACTGTGGCAAGCATTTTGCATCACATGGGCTTTCATTTGAGAATATGAGCAGAGTTGTTTTGCAACATGTGTTTTAGCAAGGAAAAATGTGTTTAGATTTATGAGTACAGAGGGTTGTGTTTTGTGAATTGTGTCTTCATGTGACATGTGTTTATGGTACTGGAATATGGTGGCTACATTTAGTAAATGTGTTTAGACTACTGGTCATTTGGGTTACAGGATTGGCTTTTGTGTTTTAACATTTGAGAAAAACTGTAACCCCCCCCGTTGGCCAGGAACCTCAGTGATGGCTCTTTGGCCAATGATGTTACGGCCTCTTCGCCTTCGTTCCTGGAGGTTGAAGCCAGCCTCATCCAGGAAGAGGTACTCATGGGGTCTGGCCATCGCGTCCAACTGCATTATCCTCTGTGAACATGGAAATGCGTACAGGTGTTTAGAACGGTCAATCAGGTAGCACAGTATTGTCCAGAAGTACTGTAGGCCACTAAGCAACACAGTATGTCCACTAACTGTACTGTGGACATGGATGTATACGTACTTGCACGTACTCGTAACGTTGTTCTATGTGTCGCGCAGAGTTGCGCTCAAAGGGAACCCTGTAGACCTGTTTCATCCTCATCTGTTGGCGCCAGAGAACACGGTCTATTGTGGACACGCTGACAGCATCAATGTTCTCAAAGTTGACATTATCTGCAATGACTTTGTCTCTGATCTCTCGGAGTCTAATGCAGTTGTTCTCATGGACCATATCTGCAATGAGGGTTTCTTGTGCCGCTGTGAATATGGCAACCCTCCCACCTCTATGTGGCATTCTTTCAGTTCTAAAGAAGGAAACATGTGTTGTCAATTGACCGATTTATATGTAAAACTACATGTAAAGTAACAGACCACTGTCACAGGCCTGTAGAACTGTAGTGTGACAAAGAAAGCAATAGCGTACTATACCTGTTGTGTTGTCTAAATGCCTTGATAATGGTGGCCACGGTGAACCTACTCAGGTTTGGATGTACTCTTCGTCCCGCTTCAGCCATTGTCATGCCATGGACAATGACATGATCAATTACTGTTGCTCGCATATCATCTGTTATGATGGTGCGAGGTTGTCTTCTTCTCCCACCTGGACCTTCTCCCCTCACTTGTTGGCCTCCTTCTCTTCCTCCTCTACTCCGAACTCCTCTTCTTCTTAGGCCTTCACCTCTTCCTCCTCTGATCTCAACCCCTCTTCCTCTTTGGCCTGCAGCTCTTCTCCTTCCGCACGCTCGAATGCCTTCATCCATTGTGATTGTTTGGCATCTTCACCAGACTATGCTTTTATAGGTGGGGTCACATCATTAGCAACACGTGTTTTCAATTTTGAGTTGTTGTGTGTAGTGACTGACGCCAGGTGTGTTCCCTGTGTTCACAGATTGGTGACTGTGGCAAGCATTTTGCATCACATGGGCTTTCATTTGAGAATATGAGCAGAGTTGTTTTGCCACATGTGTTTTAGCAAGGGAAAATGTGTTTAGATTTATGAGTACAGAGGGTTGTGTTTTGTGAATTGTGTCTTCATGTGACATGTGTTTATGGTACTGGAATATGGTGGCTACATTTTGTAAATTTGTTTAGACTACTGGTCATTTGGGTTACAGAATTGGCTTTTGTGTTTTAACATTTGAGAAAAACTGTAATGATTTAATCACTGAGCACAGCCTTGATTTTATGTTTTTAACTGAAACTTGGTTGGACCAAAGTAACAGTGGAGCTGTTCTCATCGAGACGACCCCTCCTAACTACAGTTTTATCAGTGAGGCCAGGGTGAGCAGGAGAGGAGGGGGGGGTTGCTGTCTTATTTAATGAATCATTTCAATGTAAGCAGCTATCTCCTGGAAGTTTTCAGTCTTTTGAATATGTGGCTTTACAGCTGAAGGCCCCATCCAAAGTTGTGTTTCTTAATGTTTACAGGCCTCCCAAATACTGCACAGATTTTTTTAATGACCTCAGTGAACTGCTGTCTGTGATCTGTGTTGATTTCGACGGTGTAATTATTGTTGGGGATTTTAACATTCATGTGGACAACCCTCAGGACAAAGGGACTAAAGACCTGAGTAACATTCTGGGCAACTTTGGGCTGACTCAGCATGTAACAGAGGCCACACATAATAGAGGACACACTCTTGACCTACTGATCTCCAAAGGCCTGAGCATTTCAAAGGTTACTGTGTCTGATGTGGGCCTGTCTGATCATTACTGTGTTTTCTTTGAAAGTAAAATCTCAGCCCACACAAATATATCAACAACAGTGATCACAAAACGATGTATAACTGAACACAGTAGTGCAATTTTTAACCAGGTCTTCCCATTAACACCTGACCTGTCCAGAGGGTCAGTCAATGAGCTCGTCAATAGCTTCAATGCTAACATGTTAAATGTAATGGACACTATTGCTCCCATTAAGGTGAAGGTTATCTCTGGAAGGAAAAAGTCTCCATGGAGAAACTCCACACTGGTGAAAAATGAAAAAAGAGAGTGTAGGAAAGCTGAGCGCAGATGGAGAAAAACAAACCTCCAGGTTCATTATGACATTTATAAAGAGAAACTTCACAATTATAATTTACAACTGAGGAGTGCAAGGAGGTCCTACTTCTCTGACATCATCACTAAAAACAGCCATAATGCTCGGGTCTTATTTTCTACAGTTGACAGGCTAACAAACCCTCCTGTGTCAGTGGCAGCTGAACTTCATTCAACCATGGCCTGCAATGACTTTGCCAAATTCTTCACAGAAAAAATCCAAAAAATTAGACAAGCAATTGGTACATCAACAGCAGATCCAGGATATGTACTGTGTCCACCAAAAAACTGTTTAAACACCATGAAACAGTTTCAACCTATTAACAGCAAAGACCTGGAGGACATCTTAGGTCAACTGAACTCCTCCTCCTGCTGTTTAGATGTCCTGCCAACAAGTTTTTTCAAAAAGGTCTCAAAGACTTCAGAGTCAGACCTGTTACAGATCGTCAACTTTTCTTTATTATCAGGTGTGTTTCCAGAATCACTAAAAACTGCTGTAATCAAACCTATACTGAAAAAGGACAATCTTGACAAGACACAAATGAACAACTACAGGCCGATCTCAAATCTCCCCTTTTTAAGTAAGATCATTGAAAAAGCAGTTTCTCAACAGCTCAATTACTTCTTAAAACAGAATAATTGCTACGATGCCTTCCAGTCAGGTTTTAGACAGAACCACAGCACTGAAACCGCTCTGACCAAAGTGTTTAATGACATATGTCTGAATACAGACAGTGGAAAAATGTCAGTCTTAGTTTTACTGGATCTCAGTGCAGCATTTGATACAGTTGACCACAACATATTACTTAAACGACTGGAGAACTGGACAGGTCTTTCAGGAACTGTACTAAACTGGTTCAAAACATACTTAGAAAACAGGAAATACTTTGTATCAATAGGTAACTTCACATCTGAGCAGACAAGTATCACATGTGGAGTTCCCCAAGGTTCCATCTTGGGACCCCTTCTGTTTAACATTTACATGCTCCCACTGGCACAGATTATAAACAACAACAAAATAAACTATCACAGCTATGCAGATGACACACAAATATATATCACAATGTCACCAGGAGACCAAGGCCCTGTGCAGGCTCTTGGTAAATGCATTGAGGAAATCAATGACTGGTTGTGCCACAATTTTCTCCAGCTAAACAAAAACAAAACTGAGGTAATAGTCTTTGGCGCCAAAGAAAAACGATTACAGGTCACCAGAGAACTTCAATCTATACATCTAAAAACCACAAACCAGGCGAGAAATTTGGGTGTAGTGATGGATGCAGACCTAAACTTAGAAAAACACATTAAGACAATAACAAAGTCAGCTTACTATCACCTCAAGAATATTTCAAGGATAAAAGATCTGATGTCTCAACAGGACCTGGAAAAACTAGTCCATGCATTCATCTTTAGTAGGCTTGATTACTGTAACAGCATCTTTACAGGTCTACCTAAAAAATCAGTCAGACAACTACAGCTCATTCAGAACTCTGCTGCTCGAGTCCTCACTAAGACCAAAAAAGTGGACCACATCAGTCCAGCTCTGAGGTCTTTACACTGGCTGCCTGTCCGTCAGAGGATAGACTTTAAAGTTCTGATGCTGGTCTATAAAGCTCTGAATGGTTTAGGATCAAAATACATCAGTGACCTCCTGACCCAGTATGAACCTTCCAGATCCCTCAGGTCATCTGGATCCGGTATTTTATTAGTTCCCAGAGTCAGAACCAGACACGGAGAAGCTGCATTCAGCTTTTATGCTCCTTATATCTGGAACAAACTCCCAGAAAGCCTCAGATCAGCTGAAACACTCAGTTTATTTAAATCCAGGTTGAAGACTCACCTGTTCTCAGCTGCATTTGAATAAAGCACCAAATCCACACTTTTAAGCTTAAATTTCAAAACTTACATTTAACTACTGATTTTATCTACTGTTCTGATTTTATCTGTTTTGATTTTATATACTGTTTTGTTTGTTTGTCTGTTTGTTTGTTTGTTAATTAGTTAGTTAGTTTATTTGCTTGTTCTAATCAATTTTAAATCATGCTTTTTATTTGTTTTTTCTAATGTCTCTGTAAAGCACTTTGAATCACCTTGTTGTTGAATTGTGCTATACAAATAAACTTGCCTTGCCTTGCCTTGCCTTGCTGCACTGGGCCCCGGTCTGGATGGGCCTGGGCCCCCTTTCCCTGGCGGGTCGCGGAGTATGGGGGTGCCTACTGGGGTCAGCGGGGGAGCTGGCCCCTCCCCATCTCCAGCTGCCTCCCTCTTCCCGCTCCACCACAACCACCCATGCCGGGCCTTGGAGTAGGGGTATGTCACCAGGGTGCAGAGGAGGCTACCCCCCCTCTGTCCCCTTCTGGCTGCCTCTGCCTCAATTTTATCCCACAACTTAGACATTCACATTACTCACACCCTCATTACACATACATATAGGATCTTGGGGGTGGGCACGATACACGGAGTCCAAGTTACCATCAGGGTGTACACCTCACCTCTGGCGTCATTGCCCACCTCTCAATTTTAAATACACGTAGACATTGAGGGCTAGCAGGAGGGACTATGCGCTTACCTGCTGCTCTCTGGCAGGTAGCTCCTTGCCCTCCTGGGTTTTAAATGCACCTTAGAACACACATGCATCAACACTACAATGAGCGGGTGGAGGGAGGTTTGGAGTCTTCTCTCACCCCCTGTCAGGGACCAAGCAGTAAAGCATAAAGGACACAGGTGGTTTTAATTCAAAAAAGGGGTTTTATTGACCCAAAAATATGAAAACATATTTAACAAAGCCAAAACAGGCAGACCAATAAAAGAGGTCAACTCAATAGACTAAACTCAAGATAATAATTAACAAAACCTCAAACAAACATATGACAAACTGACCTCCTGAAATGACACACAGGGGGACTTAAATACTGGTTTAGCTAAACCAAATGACACACACGGGGGAAAACAAGATGGCTGCCATATAACCAACTAATACAAAACATTTAAACAAACATGAAACACCCCCCAGGCAATGAAGCATGTGGTGCAATCCAATTAGGCTGTCAGTAGTACTTCAGGTCTCCCAGCCCTTTGCCACACCTTTTGCCAGACAGGAGGAGACACCAACCCCCAGGTAACTCAAACAAAGAAAGATGTATTATATAACATAAAACAGAACTTTGACCTTGCAAAGTTCTGTGCACGCCATATAAACATTGGAAGGTGTGATAGAAAAATGAATACATTTAATAAAGAAACAATATTGAACAATAAGTAGAATATTTTAAAGTAGTGACTATAAATTAAACTAAAGTGAACAGCGGGTGGTGAGGTGTGGAGCTTACCATGTGTGGCATGCCATCACACCCCCATTCTCTGCGACCTGCTGGAGCGGGGGGGCTAGGAGGAGGAGTTGGCCGTCCGACTGCGGTCTGGAGTGTGGGGCCTCCCTGCTGCTGCGGAGTCGGGGCGGTCTGCCTCTCCTCACCGCAGGGAAAAGGGTAACACCACCTGGGTCTGGGTGCAGTTCCCCCCTCCAGGGGCAGGGGTACCTAGACCCGGTTCGTAGAGTACGCTTGGGGAGTGTGATCGTGTGTACAGCGTCTCTTTATGTCTGTCTCCACGTTGGTTGAGTGTGGAGTAAGTGCATATGAGAGCATGAGGGTGGGAATGGATGTTTGTATCTGTGTGTGCCTGTATGTCTGTGTCTATATGTCAGGTTGGGTATCAGACGCCACCCCTCTGGGGACATCTCAGGCCCTCCAAGGTTTGGAGGCCTATCTCCCCCCACCACCACTTCCCCTGCCAGTGGCGGACTCCCTCAGACATCGGTGCGTTGGTGGTTCTTTGTGTCTGGGGATGGGCGTCCAGGTACACACCGGCTCACTCATTGGCGGCCGCTTATCGGGGCCTGGAGCCTGGGGCTCGCTCGGGCCACTTCGGAGTAGAGATGGACCGATCCGATATTACGTATCGGTATCGGTCCGATACTGACCTAAATTACTGGATCGGATATCGGAGAAAAATAAAAAAATGTAATCCGATCCATTAAATTTCACGAAAGCACTTCACAAAACTTGCAACACGCCGTAACTCACCTCAGAACGTTAGCACGTCGGAGCAGTATGCATCACGTGATAGAGCGGCTGTGGCATGGGGAACCTGTCGGTGGTCTGGATAGCATTTTGGAGCTTCGCTAGCAACCCGGCATTTCATCTCCGACAAAGTTATCCCCGAGAGAAGTAAAGCAAGTCTGTAAGTCCATCTCTGAATGTTTGTAAAGCATTCCTGCGTTAAGCTTAACAAACGATATATGGAGCGACTGCCTCTTCTTGCTGCTACTTCAATCATGAAACTGATCAGCTGATCGGCTTTTCTGTCGCCAGTACGTCTCTCTTGTTTGCTTTTGGCCCACTTTGCACCAGAAAGAGGAAACCAGCGGCTGAACAACAGCAGCACGTTTAAGCTTGATAAGCTGTTGTTAGAATTTATTTAATATTACTTTTTACACCAGGATCGTTTCCTACGTACCTGACGCTGGTAACTGTGCAGGGGCGGATCTAGCAAAGTTTAGCCAGGGGGGCCGATAGGGCATTAACAGGGAAAAGGGGGCACAAAGACATACTTTTCTTTCTTATTCTCATTTAAAATGTCTAGCTTTTAATAAATAATTATCTGACACCCAAAGTTTTAATTTGATGTAAAATGAATAGAAGTCAATTACTGTATATAGTAACTATTAAGTCTAATATACCCTAGTAAGCTATAGTACTTTTTCCTTTGGGAAGGTACCATCTGTGCAGTCTGCAATTTTGTTGAAGAAAGATGTTGAATCTGTTTAATATTTCTTGAAAAATAATTGATTTCTGTGCATTTTTTTTCACACTGCATCAAATTAAGGTTGATTACGTCGATTAAGCATCATGAGGTCGAGCGTGAGGGGTGGTTCCCTATTTTTTTTTTATTTATTTTTGTTGTTGCTGGGAGTTGGAACCCTATTAGTTAGGTTGCTTAATATTTATGCTAAGTACTCTTTAAAATACCAGAATAGGGAGGATGATGTAGGTTTAAGTTTATTAGATTGATCAGTATTGCTGAACTATGAATTTTTTTTTTTTTGCATACAGGTATAACCAGTGTTGGGACTAACGCGTTATTAAGTAACGCGTTACAGTAACTACGTTATTATTGTGGTAACGAGCACGGTAACTAGTTATTATGCCAAAATCAGGAACGCGTTACTCGTTACTGGGATTTAGATAGGGTCGTTACTCGTTACTTCGTGTGGTGGCATCGCGGAGTTTCCACAGATTCAGTAACATTAGCAAGTGGTGGAGGCAGCAGGTGGATGAAGGAAAAGGGACGCAGAAGGAAAAGAGACCCGAGGCGGCCGCCGGTCCAAGTGTGAACTGAACTTCAGGTAAGAAGTTATGACCTGCAGTCTCTCTGGGTCAGATATAAACCAAGTTTAGGTGGAGTTTATTTTCGTTATTCTGACTTTTTCCGTACTGCGTGCTAGCTAGCATGACGGAGTTTCTATACAGCTGGGTGGTGCTATGAAGTTAATGATGTTGAACCTTATTTTGTTCATAAGTTATTAGAGTTGCCAACTGTCCCGTCTGGTATTCAGAGAAAATATTACGCGTTTCTTATTGAGGTGAAAAGGAACAGTTTGTCCCGTAATTCAGCTACAATGAAAAAGGCACAAAGCTGGAGTTATTCTGTGTCTTTGCTGCACAGCTGCCTCTTCTTCTCTTATTCTCCCCCCTCCCTCTCCTGTTTCTACTTCAATCATGAAACTGATCAATGATCAGCTGATCGGCTCTCTTGTTTGTTTATCGCTCACTTTGCGCCGAAAGAGGAAACCAGCGGATGTCGCGCTAAACAACAGCAGCACGTTTAAGCTTGATCAGCTGTTGTTAGAATTTATTTAATATTAATTTCTAGTATCAGCTGATGTTTGCTGGAGCCACAGCTGTAAAAAAAAAGCTGCTGGTCATGATATGGTTTGGTTATCTGGTGAGAGGGAAACATGAAGATGAAACCAGGAGATGTCCTTACTGGATCATCAGAGCTGAGCAGGTGATGGAGAAACAGGTTTACCTTTTAGGTGACATGAATGAGTTGAAGGGAAGTTATGAACTGTTTCTGAGAGACAAATAACCCCACAATCCTTTTTTAGGTAGCTGACAGCTGGTAACTGTGCAGGTGCGGATCTAGCAAAGTGTGGCCAAGGGGGCATGTAGGGCATTAACAGGGAATGGGGGGCACAAAGAAATACTTTACTTTCTTATTCTCATTTAAAATGTCTAGCTTTTAAAAAATAATTATCTGAATCTTACAACAAACAATTGATAGATTGATGCATATATACCATCAAAACAGTGTACATCACTGTCACAACAGTGTTTGTTTTCATTCAAAGGCTTTATGATTTTTCCTATAATGGTGGGCCAGTTTCTAGTCAAAATGCCCGGGCCAATTTTCTTTCCCAGTCCAGCCCTGTATGCAGCTCATCTGCAGTCTGGTGTTACCTACATCTTCCTATTCAGAAGGCAGAATTTCCGAGTTCTGAGTACAATCGAAAGCACCACGACTGCAGTTTTTGTGTTGGATGTAAAAGGCGCACATGACTCTGTGACGTAGGCTAGAATCATGGCAGCAGTCAATGACGGTCCAGGCGTGGGATTTCTCTCGTGGAAATATGCACGTTATCATATCCTTTCTATTGGTAGGTGGCACAGTGCACTTGTGGCAAGTAAGCAAGCTAGAAGACTGGCAAAGTTATGGAAGAAACACATTAACAAGAGAATTCTGAGTAAAACCAAAGTTACTTTCCCTAGTAACTAGTTACTTTGAAAGTAACGAGTAACTTGAAGTAACTGAGTTACTTTTGAGAGAGGTAACTAGTAATGTAACTAAGTTACTATTTTAAAGTAACTTACCCAACACTGGGTATAACAGAATAACTTTAGTGTAGTTGTTGTTTTAAACTTGAGTATGAACTTATACAAAATGCAGCAAGATATTTAAAAAACAGTTTTGTTGATTAAAAAACACTATATCGGATTCATATCGGTATCGGCAGATATCCAAATTTATGATATCGGTATCGGTATCGGACATAAAAAAGTGGTATCGTGTCATCTCTACTTCGGAGGTGGGGTGCCCCCGGCCTCTCGGCCTGGGGCTTGGTCACTAAGGCACAGCTGGCTGTCGGCGGAGCTCACGGGCGCGTCACTGCAACTCCCCCTGGCTTCTGCTCCGCGGCTGCTGAGTGAGCTCTCATCTGGGACTCTCCTCAGCTCTTTCTGGGACAGTGGCCCCTCTGTTAGTCTTCCTTGGTCTCTTGTGTTCTGGGGGCCTCACGTTAGCAAAGGTAGGAGAGCCAAGCACGAAAGACGGCACTGCAGGAAACAATTTTTCGGTGAAAGAAAATGAACAGAATAAATGTCCCGGTAAGTAATATTAAGTTTGTTGAGTTGAAGATACTTGAAGAATTATTGCAGCCGTGGAATATTTCAGACAGTAGACTACTGAGGGGAGCTAACATAAGAGTTATGAGTTATAAGATATAATCTAAGTCGTAACATTGCTGTATGGAGTTGCAGATTTGGTTGCAGGTTAACATAGCTGGACTGGCCATCGGGCATACCGGGCATATGCCCGGTGACTTATTATTTTTTTTTTTTTGTAATGGCATGAACAATGAGAGGTGGTGGATTGGCCAGATGCAGGTCGATGTGTAAAAATAACTCAGTTGTTTGGTGGTGGCTATGGCGGGGCTTCCACAGAGGCCAGCAGGTGGATGAGGGAAGGGGAGGCAGGAGGAGAGCCCCGAGGCAGCCACCAGTCCGAGTGTCAGGTGAACTGAACTTCAGGTAAGAAGTTATGCAGCAAGATATTTAAAAAACAGTTTTGTTGATTAAAAAACACTATATCGGATAACTGTTTTTTAAATTTGTCAATTGTTTGTTAAAAATGTTCGTATTTTAATATTAAAAAATGTTTTTGCCCAAAACATATGTGCACTATATGTCAGTAAAAATACTATGCAAATATTGCTGTCCTTGAATGCTGAGTAAACACTGACAAAGCACTGATTGTATCTCTTGTACTTCATCAACGCAGTATCTAAAAACTTTGCACCGTAGTGGTTAAAATCTCATTCTAATAAGAGTTAAAAGCGCATTCGGTTATTAGGTTTATAGGGTTATTGAATTATGGTTAACAGTTGGTAGAATTTTTTTTAAACATTATCTGCCAATTACATCTGCCACCCTTCTCCAATTCTGTGCCCCTACCTGCCCCCCCCCCCCCCCCCCCCCCCAACAAAAATTTTCTAGACACGCCACTGAATAGCCATGCTCTAGCAGATCATTACATGAAGGAACCTTTTTAAAAAAATAAGCGCGTCCATGCTCACAGGTGTACACACGGGTGCTCACACACACAAACTACACCCTTTTTGGCTCCTACCTCAAAGCACACTGTGTTCTGTTGATCTTATGTGCTGCACAATAATGTTTAATATTTAGTATTTACTGTCATATTCCCATATATCATTGTGATGTTGTTTATTCTATTACTCTTGTTCTCTTCTGCTTGTTTTCTTTTTTCTTTCTCAACAGGTGATCCAGCTGATCGATATATGCATTTTTTTTCTTTTTTTTTTCTTCTGCCCATTCTGTTGGTTTTTGTTTTTTGCCCTTCTCCCCCGTGCCTCTTCTCAGCTGTTTCTCTTTCCCTCTTTCTTTCTCCCCTTCTTTCCCCCAGTCAAGTCTGTCCCGTATTCAGCAAATGAAAATAAAATAAACAATAAAAGGTGAATCAAATGGACCATTATGGCAAGGCTGGGATGGTCAATTTGGTAAAGTAAATCCGTTGGGCATCTTTCCTTGCCTTTAGACAATAATTCTGATGGCAAAAGAGCCAAACGGGACAGGCAAAAAAAAAAAAAAAAAAAAAGCGAAGCTCTCAATTTACCGGTCGATCTACATCCCTACTGTTACACCCCGGCCTAGGCAACTGGCGTGCAACACAGGAAAAATAAAAATAAGGAAAAAAGAACAAACAAAAAAAAACTACTACAGTTCTCCACAAAAAAATCCCAAAACGAAAGTATTGACAACTATTTACATCAAAGCAAAATAGGACATTTATTTACATCAAAACACCAAACTATTTACAACCGGGGGTGAAGATTGCGACCATGACATACTGAAACACAAGGCTTAAATACATAGAAGGAGCAATCAGGGAATGGACCACAGGAGGGAAACACAGCTGGGGCAAATTAGACCTGACGAGAAAAAAAAGGGTGAACTGAACACACTGAGATACAACAGACCTTCAACATAAAGCAGGAAACACATAACAGTCACGCCAAAAACAAAACACTGACAACACCGAATCGTAACAGTTCCCCCCACCGAAAATTCAAACATTTAAAACATGTAACCCCAAAGAAAATGTTTAATTCATGCCCAGTGCATACGGCACCGGCTGCTGTTCTGCAGGCGACGCTGATGGCTGGACGGGCCCCTTGGATCCTCCAGGGGAAACGGAAGGCTGGAGAAGTCCCTCGGACCCCCCAGCGAAGGCGGATGAAGGCTGGAGCGGTCCCTCGGATCCCCCAGCGAAGATGAACAAAGGCTGGAGCGGTCCCTCGGACCCTCCAGCGAAGACAAATGAAGGCTGGAGCGGTCCATCGGACCCCCAAGCGAAGGCGGACGAAGGCTGGAGCGGTCCCTAGCACACTCCAGCGAAGGCGGACGAAGGCTGGAGCGGTCCCTCGGACCCCCCATCGAAGACAAACGAAGGCTGGAGCGGTCCCTCGGACCCCCCAGCGAAGGCGGACGAACGCTGGAGCGGTCCCTAGCACACTCCAGCGAAGGCGGACGAAGGCTGGAGCGGTCCCTCGGACCCCCCATCGAAGACAAACGAAGGCTGGAGCGGTCCCTCGGACCCCCCAGCGAAGGCGAACGAACGCTGGAGCGGTCCCTAGCACACTCCAGCGAAGGCGGAAGAAGGCTGGAGCGGTCCCTCGGACCCCCGAGCGAAGGCGGACGAAGGCTGGAGCGGTCACTCGGACACCCCAGCGAAGACAAACAAAGGCTGGAGCGGTCCCTCGGACGCCCCAGCGAAGGCAGACCAAGGCTGGAGCGGTCCCTCGGACCCCCCAGCGAAGGCGGACGAAGGCTGGAGCTGTCCCTCGCACCCTCCAGCGAAGGCGGACGAAGGCTGGAGCGGTCCATCGCACCCTCCAGCGAAGGCGGACGAAGGCTGGAGCGGTCCCTCGGACCCCCCAGCGAAGACAAACAAAGGCTGGAGCGGTCCCTAGCACCCTCCAGCGAAGGCGGACGAAGGCTGGAGCGGTCCCTCGGACCCCCCAGCGAAGGCGGACGAAGGCTGGAGCGGTCCCTCGGACCCCCCAGCGAAGACAAACGAAGACTGGAGCGGTCCCTCGGACCCAACAGCGAAGGCGGACGAAGGCTGGAGCGGTCCCTCGGACCCAACAGCGATGGCGGACGAAGGATGGAGCGGTCCCTCGGACCCAACAGCGAAGACAAACGAAGACTGGAGCGGTCCCTCGGACCCCCCAGCGAAGGCGGACGAAGGCTGGAGCGGTCCCTCGGACCCAACAGCGATGGCGGACGAAGGATGGAGCGGTCCCTCGGACCCAACAGCGAAGGCGGACGAACGCTGGAGCGGTCCCTAGCACACTCCAGCGAAGGCGGACGAAGGCTGGAGCGGTCCCTCGCACCCCCCATCGAAGACAAACGAAGGCTGGAGCGGTCCCTCGGACCCCCCAGCGAAGGCGAACGAACGCTGGAGCGGTCCCTAGCACACTCCAGCGAAGGCGGAAGAAGGCTGGAGCGGTCCCTCGGACCCCCGAGCGAAGGCGGACGAAGGCTGGAGCGGTCACTCGGACACCCCAGCGAAGACAAACAAAGGCTGGAGCGGTCCCTCGGACGCCCCAGCGAAGGCAGACCAAGGCTGGAGCGGTCCCTCGGACCCCCCAGCGAAGGCGGACGAAGGCTGGAGCTGTCCCTCGCACCCTCCAGCGAAGGCGGACGAAGGCTGGAGCGGTCCATCGCACCCTCCAGCGAAGGCGGACGAAGGCTGGAGCGGTCCCTCGGACCCCCCAGCGAAGACAAACAAAGGCTGGAGCGGTCCCTAGCACCCTCCAGCGAAGGCGGACGAAGGCTGGAGCGGTCCCTCAGACCCCCCAGCGAAGGCGGACGAAGGCTGGAGCGGTCCCTCGGACCCAACAGCGAAGGCGGACGAAGGATGAAGCGGTCCCTCGGACCCAACAGCGAAGACAAACGAAGACTGGAGCGGTCCCTCGGACCCAACAGCGATGGCGGACGAAGGATGGAGCGGTCCCTCGGACCCCCCAGCGAAGACAAACGAAGACTGGAGCGGTCCCTCGCACCCAACAGCGAAGGCGGACGAAGGCTGGAGCGGTCCCTCGGACCCAACAGCGATGGCGGACGAAGGATGGAGCGGTCCCTCGGACCCAACAGCGAAGACAAACGAAGACTGGAGCGGTCCCTCGGATCCCCCAGCGAAGGCGGACGAAGGCTGGAGCGGTCCCTCGGACCCAACAGCGATGGCGGACGAAGGATGGAGCGGTCCCTCGGACCCAACAGCGAAGACAAAGGAAGACTGGAGCGGTCCCTCGGACCCCCCAGCGAAGGCGGACGAAGGCTGGAGCGGTCCCTCGGACCCCCCAGCGAAGGCGGACGAAGGCTGGGGCGGTCCCTCGGACCCCCCAGCCAAGACATACGAAGGCTGGAGCGGTCCCTAGCACCCTCCAGCGAAGGCGGACGAAGGCTGGAGCGGTCCCTCGGACCCCCAAGCGAAGGCGGACGAAGGCTGGAGCGGTCCCTCGGACCCCCCAACGAAGACAAACGAAGGCTGGAGTGGTCCCTCGGACCCCCCAGGGAAGGCGGACGAAGGTTGGAGCGGTCCCTCGGACCCCCCAGCAAAGACAAACGAAGGCTGGAGCGGTCCCTCGGACCCCCCAGCGAAGGCGGACGAACGCTGGAGCGGTCCCTAGCACACTCCAGCGAAGGCGGACGAAGGCTGGAGCGGTCCCTCGCACCCCCCATCGAAGACAAACGAAGGCTGGAGCGGTCTCTCGGACCCCCCAGCGAAGGCGAACGAACGCTGGAGCGGTCCCTAGCACACTCCAGCGAAGGCGGAAGAAGGCTGGAGCGGTCCCTCGGACCCCCGAGCGAAGGCGGACGAAGGCTGGAGCGGTCACTCGGACACCCCAGCGAAGACAAACAAAGGCTGGAGCGGTCCCTCGGACGCCCCAGCGAAGGCAGACCAAGGCTGGAGCGGTCCCTCGGACCCCCCAGCGAAGGCGGACGAAGGCTGGAGCTGTCCCTCGCACCCTCCAGCGAAGGCGGACGAAGGCTGGAGCGGTCCATCGCACCCTCCAGCGAAGGCGGACGAAGGCTGGAGCGGTCCCTCGGACCCCCCAGCGAAGACAAACAAAGGCTGGAGCGGTCCCTAGCACCCTCCAGCGAAGGCGGACGAAGGCTGGAGCGGTCCCTCGGACCCAACAGCGATGGCGGACGAAGGATGGAGCGGTCCCTCGGACCCCCCAGCGAAGACGAACGAAGACTGGAGCGGTCCCTCGGACCCAACAGCGATGGCGGACGAAGGATGGAGCGGTCCCTCGGACCCAACAGCGAAGACAAACGAAGACTGGAGCGGTCCCTCGGACCCCCCAGAGAAGGCGGACGAAGGCTGGAGCGGTCCCTCGGACCCAACAGCGATGGCGGACGAAGGATGGAGCGGTCCCTCGGACCCAACAGCGAAGACAAACGAAGACTGGAGCGGTCCCTCGGACCCCCCAGCGAAGGCGGACGAAGGCTGGAGCGGTCCCTAGCACCCTCCAGCGAAGGCGGACGAAGGCTGGAGCGGTCCCTCGGACCCCCCAGCGAAGGCGGACGAAGGCTGGAGCGGTCCCTCGGACCCAACAGCGATGGCGGACGAAGGATGGAGCGGTCCCTCGGACCCCCCAGCGAAGACAAACGAAGACTGGAGCGGTCCCTCGGACCCAACAGCGAAGGCGGACGAAGGCTGGAGCGGTCCCTCGGACCCAACAGCGATGGCGGACGAAGGATGGAGCGGTCCCTCGGACCCCCCAGCGAAGACAAACGAAGACTGGAGCGGTCCCTCGGACCCCCCAGCGAAGGCGGACGAAGGCTGGAGCGGTCCCTCGGACCCCCCAGCGAAGACAAACGAAGACTGGAGCGGTCCCTCGGACCCCCCAGCGAAGGCGGACGAAGGCTGGAGCAGTCCCTAGCACCCTCCAGCGAAGGCGGACGAAGGCTGGAGCGGTCCCTCGGAGCCCCCAGCGAAGGCGGACGAAGGCTGGAGCGGTCCCTCGGACCCAACAGCGATGGCGGACGAAGGATGGAGCGGTCCCTCGGACCCCCCAGCGAAGACAAACGAAGACTGGAGCGGTCCCTCGGACCCAACAGCGAAGGCGGACGAAGGCTGGAGCGGTCCCTCGGACCCAACAGCGATGGCGGACGAAGGATGGAGCGGTCCCTCGGACCCAACAGCGAAGACAAACGAAGACTGGAGCGGTCCCTCGGACCCCCCAGCGAAGGCGGACGAAGGCTGGAGCGGTCCCTCGGACCCAACAGCGATGGCGGACGAAGGATGGAGCGGTCCCTCGGACCCCCGAGCGAAGGCGGACGAAGGCTGGAGCGGTCCCTCGGACCCCCCAACGAAGACAAACGAAGGCTGGAGTGGTCCCTCGGACCCCCCAGGGAAGGCGGACGAAGGTTGGAGCGGTCCCTCGGACCCCCCAGCAAAGACAAACGAAGGCTGGAGCGGTCCCTCGGACCCCCCAGCGAAGGCGGACGAACGCTGGAGCGGTCCCTAGCACACTCCAGCGAAGGCGGACGAAGGCTGGAGCGGTCCCTCGCACCCCCCATCGAAGACAAACGAAGGCTGGAGCGGTCCCTCGGACCCCCCAGCGAAGGCGAACGAACGCTGGAGCGGTCCCTAGCACACTCCAGCGAAGGCGGAAGAAGGCTGGAGCGGTCCCTCGGACCCCCGAGCGAAGGCGGACGAAGGCTGGAGCGGTCACTCGGACACCCCAGCGAAGACAAACAAAGGCTGGAGCGGTCCCTCGGACGCCCCAGCGAAGGCAGACCAAGGCTGGAGCGGTCCCTCGGACCCCCCAGCGAAGGCGGACGAAGGCTGGAGCTGTCCCTCGCACCCTCCAGCGAAGGCGGACGAAGGCTGGAGCGGTCCATCGCACCCTCCAGCGAAGGCGGACGAAGGCTGGAGCGGTCCCTCGGACCCCCCAGCGAAGACAAACAAAGGCTGGAGCGGTCCCTAGCACCCTCCAGCGAAGGCGGACGAAGGCTGGAGCGGTCCCTCGGACCCCCCAGCGAAGGCGGACGAAGGCTGGAGCGGTCCCTCGGACCCAACAGCGATGGCGGACGAAGGATGGAGCGGTCCCTCGGACCCAACAGCGAAGACAAACGAAGACTGGAGCGGTCCCTCGGACCCAACAGCGATGGCGGACGAAGGATGGAGCGGTCCCTCGGACCCAACAGCGAAGACAAACGAAGACTGGAGCGGTCCCTCGGACCCCCCAGCGAAGGCGGACGAAGGCTGGAGCGGTCCCTCGGACCCAACAGCGATGGCGGACGAAGGATGGAGCGGTCCCTCGGACCCAACAGCGAAGACAAACGAAGACTGGAGCGGTCCCTCGGACCCCCCAGCGAAGGCGGACGAAGGCTGGGGCGGTCCCTCGGACCCCCCAGCCAAGACAAACGAAGGCTGGAGCGGTCCCTAGCACCCTCCAGCGAAGGCGGACGAAGGCTGGAGCGGTCCCTCGCACCCCCCAGCGAAGGCGGACGAAGGCTGGAGCGGTCCCTCGCACCCTCCAGCGAAGGCGGACAAAGGCTGGAGCGGTCCCTCGGACCCCCCAGCGAAGACAAACGAAGGCTGGAGCGGTCCCTAGCACCCTCCAGCGAAGGCGGACGAAGGCTGGAGCGGTCCCTCGCACCCCCCAGCGAAGGCGGACGAGGGCTGGAGCGGTCCCTCGCACCCTCCAGCGAAGGCCCTCGGACCCCCCAGCGAAGGCGGACGAAGGCTGGAGCGGTCCCTCGGACCCCCCAGCAAAGACAAACGAAGGCTGGAGCGGTCCCTCGGACCCCCCAGCGAAGGCGGACGAAGGCTGGAGCGGTCCCTCGGACCCCCCAGCGAAGACAAACGAAGGCTGGAGCGGTCCCTAGCACCCTCCAGCGAAGGCGGACGAAGGCTGGAGCGGTCCCTCACACCCCCCAGCGAAGACGAACGAACGCTGGAGCGGTCCCTCGGACCCCCCAGCGAAGGCGAGCGAAGGCTGGAGCGGTCCCTCGGACCCCCCAGCGAAGGCGGACGAAGGCTGGTGCGGTCCCTCGCACCCTCCAGCGAAGACCCTCGGACCCCCCAGCGAAGGAGGACGAAGGCTGGAGCGGTACCTCGGACCCCCCAGCGAAGGCGAACGAAGGCTGGAGCGGTCCCTCGGACCCCCCAGCGAAGGCGGACGAAGGCTGGAGCGGTCCCTCGGACCCAACAGCGATGGCGGACGAAGGATGGAGCGGTCCCTCGGACCCCCCAGCGAAGACAAACGAAGACTGGAGCGGTCCCTCGGACCCCCCAGCGAAGGCGGACGAAGGCTGGAGCGGTCCCTCGGACCCCCCAGCGAAGACAAACGAAGACTGGAGCGGTCCCTCGGACCCCCCAGCGAAGGCGGACGAAGGCTGGAGCAGTCCCTAGCACCCTCCAGCGAAGGCGGACGAAGGCTGGAGCGGTCCCTCGGAGCCCCCAGCGAAGGCGGACGAAGGCTGGAGCGGTCCCTCGGACCCAACAGCGATGGCGGACGAAGGATGGAGCGGTCCCTCGGACCCCCCAGCGAAGACAAACGAAGACTGGAGCGGTCCCTCGGACCCAACAGCGAAGGCGGACGAAGGCTGGAGCGGTCCCTCGGACCCAACAGCGATGGCGGACGAAGGATGGAGCGGTCCCTCGGACCCAACAGCGAAGACAAACGAAGACTGGAGCGGTCCCTCGGACCCCCCAGCGAAGGCGGACGAAGGCTGGAGCGGTCCCTCGGACCCAACAGCGATGGCGGACGAAGGATGGAGCGGTCCCTCGGACCCCCGAGCGAAGGCGGACGAAGGCTGGAGCGGTCCCTCGGACCCCCCAACGAAGACAAACGAAGGCTGGAGTGGTCCCTCGGACCCCCCAGGGAAGGCGGACGAAGGTTGGAGCGGTCCCTCGGACCCCCCAGCAAAGACAAACGAAGGCTGGAGCGGTCCCTCGGACCCCCCAGCGAAGGCGGACGAACGCTGGAGCGGTCCCTAGCACACTCCAGCGAAGGCGGACGAAGGCTGGAGCGGTCCCTCGCACCCCCCATCGAAGACAAACGAAGGCTGGAGCGGTCCCTCGGACCCCCCAGCGAAGGCGAACGAACGCTGGAGCGGTCCCTAGCACACTCCAGCGAAGGCGGAAGAAGGCTGGAGCGGTCCCTCGGACCCCCGAGCGAAGGCGGACGAAGGCTGGAGCGGTCACTCGGACACCCCAGCGAAGACAAACAAAGGCTGGAGCGGTCCCTCGGACGCCCCAGCGAAGGCAGACCAAGGCTGGAGCGGTCCCTCGGACCCCCCAGCGAAGGCGGACGAAGGCTGGAGCTGTCCCTCGCACCCTCCAGCGAAGGCGGACGAAGGCTGGAGCGGTCCATCGCACCCTCCAGCGAAGGCGGACGAAGGCTGGAGCGGTCCCTCGGACCCCCCAGCGAAGACAAACAAAGGCTGGAGCGGTCCCTAGCACCCTCCAGCGAAGGCGGACGAAGGCTGGAGCGGTCCCTCGGACCCCCCAGCGAAGGCGGACGAAGGCTGGAGCGGTCCCTCGGACCCAACAGCGATGGCGGACGAAGGATGGAGCGGTCCCTCGGACCCAACAGCGAAGACAAACGAAGACTGGAGCGGTCCCTCGGACCCAACAGCGATGGCGGACGAAGGATGGAGCGGTCCCTCGGACCCAACAGCGAAGACAAACGAAGACTGGAGCGGTCCCTCGGACCCCCCAGCGAAGGCGGACGAAGGCTGGAGCGGTCCCTCGGACCCAACAGCGATGGCGGACGAAGGATGGAGCGGTCCCTCGGACCCAACAGCGAAGACAAACGAAGACTGGAGCGGTCCCTCGGACCCCCCAGCGAAGGCGGACGAAGGCTGGGGCGGTCCCTCGGACCCCCCAGCCAAGACAAACGAAGGCTGGAGCGGTCCCTAGCACCCTCCAGCGAAGGCGGACGAAGGCTGGAGCGGTCCCTCGCACCCCCCAGCGAAGGCGGACGAAGGCTGGAGCGGTCCCTCGCACCCTCCAGCGAAGGCGGACAAAGGCTGGAGCGGTCCCTCGGACCCCCCAGCGAAGACAAACGAAGGCTGGAGCGGTCCCTAGCACCCTCCAGCGAAGGCGGACGAAGGCTGGAGCGGTCCCTCGCACCCCCCAGCGAAGGCGGACGAGGGCTGGAGCGGTCCCTCGCACCCTCCAGCGAAGGCCCTCGGACCCCCCAGCGAAGGCGGACGAAGGCTGGAGCGGTCCCTCGGACCCCCCAGCAAAGACAAACGAAGGCTGGAGCGGTCCCTCGGACCCCCCAGCGAAGGCGGACGAAGGCTGGAGCGGTCCCTCGGACCCCCCAGCGAAGACAAACGAAGGCTGGAGCGGTCCCTAGCACCCTCCAGCGAAGGCGGACGAAGGCTGGAGCGGTCCCTCACACCCCCCAGCGAAGACGAACGAACGCTGGAGCGGTCCCTCGGACCCCCCAGCGAAGGCGAGCGAAGGCTGGAGCGGTCCCTCGGACCCCCCAGCGAAGGCGGACGAAGGCTGGTGCGGTCCCTCGCACCCTCCAGCGAAGACCCTCGGACCCCCCAGCGAAGGAGGACGAAGGCTGGAGCGGTACCTCGGACCCCCCAGCGAAGGCGAACGAAGGCTGGAGCGGTCCCTCGGACCCCCCAGCGAAGGCGGACGAAGGCTGGAGCGGTCCCTCGCACCCTCCAGCGAAGGCCCTCGGACCCCCCAGCGAAGGAGGACGAAGGCTGGAGCGGTCCCTCGGACCCTCCATCGAAGGCGGACGAAGGCTGGAGCGGTCCCTCGGACCCCCCAGCGAAGACAAACAAAGGCTGGAGCTGTCCCTCGGACCCCCCAGCGAAGGCGGACGAAGGCTGGAGCGGTCCCTCGGACCCCCAGCGAAGACAAACAAAGGCTGGAGCGGTCCCTCGGACCCTCCATCGAAGGCGGACGAAGGCTGGAGCGGTCCCTCGGACCCCCCAGCGAAGACAAACAAAGGCTGGAGCGGTCCCTCGGAAACTCCAGCGAAGGCGGACGAAGGCTGGAGCGGTCCCTCGGAAACTCCAGCGAAGGCGGACGAAGGCTGGAGCGAAAGAACGAGATCGCGTATACAAGCGGCAAAAATGAGCTTCCTCCGAAGGGTGGCTGGCCTCTCCCTTAGAGATAGGGTGAGAGGTTCGGGGCTCAGAGTAGAGCAGCTGCTGCTCCACATCGAAAGGAGCCAGCTGAGGTGGTTCGGGCATCTGACAAGGATGCCCCCTAGTCGCCTCCTGGGTGAGGTGTTCCAGGCATGTCCCACTGGGAGGAGGCCCCAGGACAGACCCAGGACACGCTGGAGAGATTATATCTCTCGGCTGGCCTGGGAACGCCTTGGTGTTCCCCCGGAGAAGCTGGAGGAGGTGGCTGGGGAGATGGAGGTGTGGGCCTCTTTGCTTAGGCTGCTGCCCCCGCGACACGGCCTCGGATAAAGCGGATGAAGATGGATGGATGGATGGATGTTTGTTTGTGTGTGTGTGTGTGTGTGTGTTCCTTTCAGCAATCATATGACACACCTGGGTGGGGGATCTGGAGAGCCCCTGGGGTCTGAGTACCACTTGCTAACAATCATGATCTAAAAACATTTTGCTGTAAAAAAGGATCTAATGGTGTCAATGTGGTTGTTTCCTAAAAAGTTGTGGGTTTACGATTGTCATCACTGTGGGACTCAGTAGTTAGTGAAGTAAGAGTAATATTCTAACCTTTTGGGTCATTAATGGAAAAATGGGTCACTAAGAGTCATATCTGGTATTGGTGAGCAAAGCTGGGCTCATATCTGGATATTGGGTGAGCAAAAAGCTGGGCTCATATCTGGATATTGGGTGAGCAAAGCTGGGCTAAAGCTGGGCTTTACAGACTCATATCTGGATGTTGGGTGAGCAAAGCTGGGCTATACAGACTTACTGGAATGTTGGTCCCAATACACACTCATTGAATTCAAGACTGCGGAAGGAGTGCTGGGCTTTGCATGCCCTAACTCAATATAACCATTATAAAAAGCCCAATATATCCATATCAGTCTCTGAGCTCAAACAGCTGCAAAACCTGTTTTCCCAGCACGGGAACCTTGAGTTCTATAAGATAAAGCCATAAACATGTGTATCCGAGTCTTCTATCAAAAGTTACAGCTATTTCTATGAAGTTGTACAAAAACGCTTTCTTTCGCCAAGACAGTGCGTTTCTCACTGTTACATGCATTTGAATGGGGAACTCGACCGAAACAAAGTATAGGTTTTCATTATGTGAATAACTTGGAAATCTTAGCTCAAACAGCTGCAAAACCTGTTTTCCCAGCACGGGAACCTTGAGTTCTATAAGATAAAGCCATAAACATGTGTATCCGAGTCTTCTATCAAAAGTTACAGCTATTTCTATGAAGTTGTACAAAAACGCTTTCTTTCGCCAAGACAGTGCGTTTCTCACTGTTACATGCATTTGAATGGGGAACTCGACCGAAACAAAGTATAGGTTTTCATTATGTGAATAACTTGGAAATCTTAGCTCAAACAGCTGCAAAACCTGTTTTCCCAGCACGGGAACCTTGAGTTCTATAAGATAAAGCCATAAACATGTGTATCCGAGTCTTCTATCAAAAGTTACAGCTATTTCTATGAAGTTGTACAAAAACGCTTTCTTTCGCCAAGACAGTGCGTTTCTCACTGTTACATGCATTTGAATGGGGAACTCGACCGAAACAAAGTATAGGTTTTCATTATGTGAATAACTTGGAAATCTTAGCTCAAACAGCTGCAAAACCTGTTTTCCCAGCACGGGAACCTTGAGTTCTATAAGATAAAGCCATAAACATGTGTATCCGAGTCTTCTATCAAAAGTTACAGCTATTTCTATGAAGTTGTACAAAAACGCTTTCTTTCGCCAAGACAGTGCGTTTCTCACTGTTACATGCATTTGAATGGGGAACTCGACCGAAACAAAGTATAGGTTTTCATTATGTGAATAACTTGGAAATCTTAGCTCAAACAGCTGCAAAACCTGTTTTCCCAGCACGGGAACCTTGAGTTCTATAAGATAAAGCCATAAACATGTGTATCCGAGTCTTCTATCAAAAGTTACAGCTATTTATATGAAGTTGTACAAAAACGCTTTCTTTCGCCAAGACAGTGCGTTTCTCACTGTTACATGCATTTGAATGGGGAACTCGACCGAAACAAAGTATAGGTTTTCATTATGTGAATAACTTGGAAATCTTAGCTCAAACAGCTGCAAAACCTGTTTTCCCAGCACGGGAACCTTGAGTTCTATAAGATAAAGCCATAAACATGTGTATCCGAGTCTTCTATCAAAAGTTACAGCTATTTCTATGAAGTTGTACAAAAACGCTTTCTTTCGCCAAGACAGTGCGTTTCTCACTGTTACATGCATTTGAATGGGGAACTCGACCGAAACAAAGTATAGGTTTTCATTATGTGAATAACTTGGAAATCTTAGCTCAAACAGCTGCAAAACCTGTTTTCCCAGCACGGGAACCTTGAGTTCTATAAGATAAAGCCATAAACATGTGTATCCGAGTCTTCTATCAAAAGTTACAGCTATTTCTATGAAGTTGTACAAAAACGCTTTCTTTCACCAAGACAGTGCGTTTCTCACTGTTACATGCATTTGAATGGGGAACTCGACCGAAACAAAGTATAGGTTTTCATTATGTGAATAACTTGGAAATCTTAGCTCAAACAGCTGCAAAACCTGTTTTCCCAGCACGGGAACCTTGAGTTCTATAAGATAAAGCCATAAACATGTGTATCCGAGTCTTCTATCAAAAGTTACAGCTATTTCTATGAAGTTGTACAAAAACGCTTTCTTTCGCCAAGACAGTGCGTTTCTCACTGTTACATGCATTTGAATGGGGAACTCGACCGAAACAAAGTATAGGTTTTCATTATGTGAATAACTTGGAAATCTTAGCTCAAACAGCTGCAAAACCTGTTTTCCCAGCACGGGAACCTTGAGTTCTATAAGATAAAGCCATAAACATGTGTATCCGAGTCTTCTATCAAAAGTTACAGCTATTTCTATGAAGTTGTACAAAAACGCTTTCTTTCGCCAAGACAGTGCGTTTCTCACTGTTACATGCATTTGAATGGGGAACTCGACCGAAACAAAGTATAGGTTTTCATTATGTGAATAACTTGGAAATCTTAGCTCAAACAGCTGCAAAACCTGTTTTCCCAGCACGGGAACCTTGAGTTCTATAAGATAAAGCCATAAACATGTGTATCCGAGTCTTCTATCAAAAGTTACAGCTATTTCTATGAAGTTGTACAAAAACGCTTTCTTTCGCCAAGACAGTGCATTTCTCACTGTTACATGCATTTGAATGGGGAACTCGACCGAAACAAAGTATAGGTTTTCATTATGTGAATAACTTGGAAATCTTAGCTAAAACAGCTGCAAAACCTGTTTTCCCATTACGGAGACCTTGAGTTCTATAAGATAAAGCCATAAACATGTGTATCCGAGTCTTCTATCAAAAGTTACAGCTATTTCTATGAAGTTGTACAAAAACGCTTTCTTTCGCCAAGACAGTGCGTTTCTCACTGTTACATGCATTTGAATGGGGAACTCGACCGAAACAAAGTATAGGTTTTCATTATGTGAATAACTTGGAAATCTTAGCTCAAACAGCTGCAAAACCTGTTTTCCCAGCACGGGAACCTTGAGTTCTATAAGATAAAGCCATAAACATGTGTATCCGAGTCTTCTATCAAAAGTTACAGCTATTTCTATGAAGTTGTACAAAAACGCTTTCTTTCGCCAAGACAGTGCGTTTCTCACTGTTACATGCATTTGAATGGGGAACTCGACCGAAACAAAGTATAGGTTTTCATTATGTGAATAACTTGGAAATCTTAGCTCAAACAGCTGCAAAACCTGTTTTCCCAGCACGGGAACCTTGAGTTCTATAAGATAAAGCCATAAACATGTGTATCCGAGTCTTCTATCAAAAGTTACAGCTATTTCTATGAAGTTGTACAAAAACGCTTTCTTTCGCCAAGACAGTGCGTTTCTCACTGTTACATGCATTTGAATGGGGAACTCGACCGAAACAAAGTATAGGTTTTCATTATGTGAATAACTTGGAAATCTTAGCTCAAACAGCTGCAAAACCTGTTTTCCCAGCACGGGAACCTTGAGTTCTATAAGATAAAGCCATAAACATGTGTATCCGAGTCTTCTATCAAAAGTTACAGCTATTTCTATGAAGTTGTACAAAAACGCTTTCTTTCGCCAAGACAGTGCGTTTCTCA